>NC_091825.1:96536933-97136933 GCF_038994185.2 Dermacentor albipictus | reverse complement strand
GGCAGCGAATTGCAAAAACGCTCGGGTACTTAGATTTAGGCGCACGTTGACCAACCCCAGATTGTAAACAAAATATCACGCAAATCCCATACGGAATCCCTCGTACTCAGATCTTGGTGTTCGCACGTAAAACCGGAAATTTTTTGTAGTAATTAAGACAATTCGTGTATGAGCATCGCAATTGCGTAATAACAGCAACATGTTCTTACGCTTAACAGCAACAAAAGAATTGTATCATCTAGGAAGATGCCATCTCAATTTTATTCCTCCGGTGGATTTTGTTCGTCAGTGACATCTCGTCGAATCGTTCTCCATGTGGTGACAATGGCCTCTGAAGCCAAGTAGAGGAACCGCTTGACAGCTTCTCCATAATCCACACAGAGGTTAAACACTGTTGTCGTGAGGGTAAAGGCATGTTCGGAAAAACGG
Source organism: Dermacentor albipictus (assembly GCF_038994185.2). Lineage (NCBI taxonomy): Eukaryota > Metazoa > Arthropoda > Arachnida > Ixodida > Ixodidae > Dermacentor > Dermacentor albipictus. The sequence continues at coordinate 97,136,504 of NC_091825.1, read as the reverse complement.
ATCATCGTCAACGTCTGGCTCCGTAGAACTTCCGGACGGATGGTCCCAGCGGCGGTTCCACAGTGTATGGCCATCGGCATTGCTGTCGACGCGAAAAACAAAATGACTCCAGCCAGCATGCTGGTGACAATAGCTATGCCGAGCATTATTCCTGCTCCAATCAGATGAAAAGCCGCAAGGCCGCATAGAAGCGGCACCATAAAGACGCCTACGGCGATTTGCCAGAGGAAGAGGGCGAGCTGCCTCAGGAACTTGAACATGATGCAACGTCTTCTTCTTGTGCTGCGACTCACGTCCCAGGGCATTGGAGACGCTTTCTTTCTGCAATGGGTGGTTATTGAGAACTGTGAGTTCACAGGAGCCGAGAACACGAAAACGAACAATTACAACAAGCGATCAAGAGTGCCGGAACTGCGCAAGAGACAAAGAAAACATCTACAACTGCTATGCTCGGCACAGCAGATGTAGACCTACTGCAGGACCTACTAGTAAGCCTGAATCAGTGCGCGTTGCGTATAAAAAAAAACTACTGCAGAAATTCTAAGAATCGTCTACTAAAGCATAAGCATTGTTTGACTCGGCTGGGACTATGTTTTTACAGCGAAGTTGTATATGGCTAGGATCTGGCGGATCGCGTCCACGCGAAGTCCAACAGTTTTTCAGATTTGGCCCTAACCCAAAGATAGTGCAATGCCGGGCAAACGCGTGGCGGAGGTGAAGCAATCACTCCTCATACGTTGGCCGATCCCGAAGATATTGCGACACCGAGCCAAACCGTGACGGAGTTGCAGTTCGCCACTATAAGGGGCCCACATACACAGACTTTCGCTGGGCATCCTTCTTCACAGAGTAGAAGGGCACTGAGTTTTTTGCTTACAGTGTTGCTTACTTGCATTTCCTAGCTTACGCACATCTAGCCTTGGCATTTCTGGTGGCAAAGAATTCTTAGGCTTTAGTAGACAATTTTTCAGATTTTTTTGCCGCATCCGACCCCTTAATGCGATCGTACAAATTGAGCCGGCACGCCAGGCAGGAACGCGCCTCGACGGAGCAGAGCGCTCGAAAGCAGTAGCGCGTTAGGCGTTGCGTGACGGGAGAGTGCATTGCCGCGATACTACCCGTGCTGTCACTCTCCCAAGTCTGTGTTGCGCGCATTCTTTAACGCGACAGCGTTAAGGAGCTCGTGTCGCAGAAAAGCCGGTGTCGTCGGTGTCGGCGTCGGTGGCGTTGGCCATGAGCGATAAATCCCAGCAGGCACTTCATGAATAAAAAACAACTTGCAAGATGGGCTGGGTGGGAACCGAACCAGGGTCTCCGGAGTGTGAGACGGAGACGCTACCACTGAGCCACGAGTTCGATGCTTCGAAGCGGTACAAAAGCGCCTCTAGTGAATGCGGTGTTGCCTTGGAAACGAGCTGTTTCTAAGGCTCAGGCATGCGTCGCTTGCTCAGGAGCACATTTCGTTGCCGCGCCGAACGCTGCGTTGCTCGACGCTCACCGCGTCCGATGCGGGGCGCGTAGTCGCTGCGCCGTAGCCCATTGTCTCACACCCCTTGGCGGGCCGACGGGAACGCTGTCGCGTTCCACTCTTGAAGGCGAAGCTTAAGCGTCCTCCAATTTTTTCCACGTAAGCTCTCGCCTGTTTCACCTGTGTTCTGACTGCGCCTGGGTAAGGCCCAACGAAACGAGCGAAGCGTCTCAACGCGCTCGCTTGCCCGCGAGGTGTTCATAACTCGAAGGGCGCTCAGCAGCGTTCCGTTGGACAATGGGCCACACCAAAATTTCAAGATGGCCCTCCCTCAAATTTAAATTCGCCCATCCACAAATTTCAGGTTGGCCCACCCCCAGATTTAAGCTGGCCAGCCTCCAAATTTTAAGTTGGTCTATCCCCAAATTTAACTTGGCCTACTTCCTCAATGAACCTGGACTACACCCAGATTTGAGGTTGGCCCACACAAAAACTTCCTGCCACTGCTCGTGCGTTCGTCGTCTTCTACAGTTGGCTGGCGCTATCTTGAAAGCGACGGGAAGGTGAGACGGACGAACGCACTGACAGTTTTCTCGTTGGGTAACCGTAGAAATGCTTGTTAATTAAAAAAGAAGTTCAGTGCCATGCCACTCTCTGAAGGCGGATGACCAACAAAGCTGTGTATAGCGACGACTTATTGATTTAATTATGGTGATTACAATATTGATTGTATAAAGACACATACAGGTGACTTAGTGATACATTGTCGTTCAGCGATGGGCTGAAAGTCGATGCTGGAAAATTTGTCAGCAAACGTCTACACATGACCGATGACGCGTAGTTGGTGACGCGATGACATGTGTACAGCATTGAATGCCGAACCTATCCTTCTTGCGGTATTTGGGCTCCCCGGGCATCACGCATACGCTTGGCGTTAATAGCCCGCTCGTCTTCAGTGGTTTCCTTTTGCCGCCGCCATGATGATTCCCGTTTCTGTTCGGGAAAGTGATCTTCACGGCCACGCTGCTGTTCGTCGCAGGGCAGAAGGCGGCTATCCCTATGGCTGTCCGACGATCCAGGCCAGTCGACTGACGCGCGCTCGGCCTTAGCGGCTTCCCACCACCTTCGCGCCCATTCCCGCTTCTGCTGACGCCGTCGCTCTTGAAGGGCACGCTGCCCTTCTACGATGCGCACAACAGCCAGGAAACTGTTTGGGTTTCTATCACATAATTTGGAGGCCGCTTAAGCTTCACATTTAAGAGTGGAACACCATAGCGTTAAGGTTCCCTACTGCTTTTCAAGCTTCCCGACAACTGCAGCTTATGTAACCGTAACGTTTACAGGGAAACGCCGGCGGTGAGCGTTATGCAGGAAGGCAATATCTCTGGTAGAAACACTGCCTCTTGCGGGAGTCCATCTTTTGCTATTGTTTCGCACTTTTAATATTTCAGCCTGGGAAGATATAACATAAAAGGTGGGCGCTGTCGGTGTATTTTTCTTCAATACATTTGTTTGAGGGCTGCTGTTCTCACAATTCTGAGGAATAACTTTGTAAAGACTGAAAGAGAAGGTACGAGCAATTTCGTTGGCAGAAAAGTGGTTGGGTATGGGTAGTTCGGGATAAGGTTCGGTATTATTTTTCCCGAAGCGACGCCGGACGTGGACGCCAGATTTTCTGCGACACGAAGGGCACACGTCCTACGCATAGCACGCCGAGAACGCAACTGCTCATAGCGTCGCTAGGTGATGTTGACGTCACAGTAAACAGGCGGGCACATAACGTCGGACTACAAACGCGCCTGCAGCGTTTATAGGCTTACGGTGTCGGCACGCAGGTGAGCGTTGCTTGACGCCGGGCGCGTCGGAGTGCTGTACTCAGCTATATCAATTTCTTGGTCTACGTGAACCTCTTCTGCGCACGTAGAAAAAAATGGAAGCCTAGCTAAATACAGCGAACAACATGAACTAGAGAAAGGAAGAGCAGGTCGACTTACTCGTTTGCTGCTTTCTAGGGGGAGATGAACTGATGATGATGGGCTCATATTATGGCTGATACCCACACTGGGGGATTGGCCAAGAATTGTCTGCTGAAACGTTTATTTACCCCCGTATGCAGAGATGCAACTTAAGTCGAAGCACATGCTTGACTTTTGATCCGAGTGACGCCTATCGGGAACGCGCCGAAGGAAACGCAGTGAGCGTCTTTGGGCACGTTAGCGCCAGGCGTCATCTAAATCAAGTCAAGCATGTGCTTCGACTTAAGTTGCATCTCTGTATACGGGGGTTAATGTTTTGAAGTGTGACATATTCGATTAAAACAAAAAAGAAAGAAAAGCAAACATACAAGAAAGAAACAAATTCCGAAATAACTTTCAAAAAGTTATTCATTTAGTTGATTTCTGTAACCGGAAATGGCATGAAACAGGTCCCTGTGGCTGACATCTATAATTGATGCACTGAAAGATGGCATTATTTCTGATGATAAGATTAACCATAATTTAACACGCGGAATTTCTGCATGTCTTTTTATTAAGAATTTATATCAGCGAGATGACGAAAAATAGTCACATACACTCTGTTTTTTGGCAGTATGGGCACAGAGGCGACAGCGTTAGACCAGTCCTGTGTAAATATAGGTTTAATGGAACGTCAGGGCCGCGTAATCTCGTGGTCATTACTTCTCGTTATCTTAATAGACACCACTGGATATTCCGCGGAAACCTTAGGTGTTGAAATTCTGTCCATGTTATTGAATAAATGAGATCTCTATGAATAAAATATTTTCGATACCTAATTGCTGTTAATTGCGCCACTACTGGAAGAACCGGCATTATTGGTCCACTCAAGGATGTTCGCACTGAGTCTGCCATTTTATTTAAATGCAATTCACAGTGACCTGCTACCCTTAATGCCTTTAGAAAATTCAACTGTGGAGGAACTAATGTTAGAAACATCTTTAGTGTTGGCAAATTGGATGAAGCTGTAAGTGAAGTGCAGGCAGAAAGGGAATCTGTTATATTAACCACACTTATTGCACTCGAAAGGAGTTTCCGAAGCGCTAAAGTCATCGCTAAAATCTCAGCTTCAAAAACGTGAGTGAAATCTGGCAGTCTTCAGGAGAATGACCAGCCAAGCGCAAGCGAGAAAATGCCTACACCCGCCTTTTCGTTGTTCACTGAAGTGTCTGTAGCTATTATGTTATTTGTTTGTATGTGTGCAAGGTAATCTTGCAACAGGTTATTAAAAACGTGACTGACGGAAACTTACGGTTTAAGTGGAAAATGTTATCGAATTCTATCCTAATATTATGATTTGATTCAGCTGATGGAATTGCTTCTCTAATGTTCGCATTCAGACAATCTAATTGTTTTCGTACAAATACAATTTGTGGGGTGTGAAAACAAGGCCAATGAGTAGGAAATAAGGAATTTGAATAATTAAAAAAGGTATGTTCAGATCGTCTCAGCGGCAAGCTGTAAAATTTCGGAAATGTTTCAATTGTTAAGATGCGAAATCTGCAGGGCAATGTTAATGGGTGCACTTCTTGATAACATTAATAGCCACAACAAACCTGAGGAGTCCCAAATACAGGCGCAGGGCTTCACGCTCCAAAAGAACCACAGGCTTTGTTTTATAAGCAGGGCCACCTGCGAACAATACAGACCCGGATTCGGATATTGGGCGCATGCACATTTCAATATTTATTTGCAAGGAATCCCTACATAGTCCATATTGTCGGTTACTCATCCTGCACAGAATATCTAAAGCACGTTGTGCCTTACACACTACACTTTCTATGTGTGGACTCCAGTTGAGTTTTCTATCACATGTGATTCCCAAATGTTTTAGAGATGCCACCTGTGGAATGGGTTCTTGCTTATAATATATAGAAATGGAAATGGGATGCGTGAATGTGAACTTGTAGGATTGTGTTTCACCTTCATTTAATGGCATGCGGACTGTCTGAAGCCATGCCTCAAGCATGCTCATGTATCTTTTATTTTTCGTATAGCGTGTAAATGTCAGTGTTCCCCGCGGAGAGTGCAATGTCACCTACATACACACTGGAAAAATATTTTTTTCTGGTTTTACGGCAAATATGCTGGTAATGTGTGACCGAACGCTTTTCTGTAAATGAAGAATGATCATTTCAATAGAACGGACAGCCCTAAAGAGACCGTAATACAACATACGAGTGATTCCGCATCTAGAAAAAAGAAGACGCTGTATGCTGAATGCGTACTATAACCGTCAAAGTACAGCTGCTTCTTGTATTTCGTCTTACAGCGCATATTCATTGTTTGAAGAATGTGCTATCGGGGACAAAATGGCCCAGGACGCGCGAGCGTGGACGGAATTTTATTGGTGTGCTATCTGCTGGGATCAGCCACGCTATGATCTACGTTTGGAATGTGCGAACGTGACCCACTGTTTCCAGCGGTCTTGAATGCAGAGATGAAATTTGGTCGATGATCGCACTTCCAGGGTACTTTTGTCCTCGATAGTACACAATCGTTAATGCAAATCTCATGAAAGCAGCTCATAGCCGAAGCAGTAGGTCCCCACTGAGAAAATGGTCTTGCCAGCACACTGACATTGCTGAAAAGATAAAACATCTTGCACTTTGTGATTTGAATGCACTGCATAGCATATATACGAACAGATGCAATATTTGAGTTCTCAAGTTGTTTAGATAATAGAAGAAACTTTATTTTTTTCAATCACTCGTCTTGCACTCTTTCCTGGTGAAAGTTGTTCTTGACCCTAAACACCTTGCAAGGATAAACTTGCTGCTGTTAGAAGAAACAAATAGTACTCGTGAATTTCCATTCTAAATGAAAGCAGCAAAAAAGGATAATAACCGAACACAACAAAGCAGTAACTTATGTGTTAGAAAACATGTGCATAGGCCAACATTTTTGGAACAAAGGATTTTGGAACATTTCAACAAAAGTGCTTGTCATCAGGGTAGCAGCCCTTGGCAGCCTTTTTTGCGCTTAGCTTACTGGCCCCCACCCTCATTGGGGTGAAGCTGGTAGATATAATAGTTCAAGAGAAGCCGAAGCGCTAAAGGCAGGAAGGGGGTGCTTAGCAGTCGTGATCATGATGGAGCGGGTAGGGTCACTGCTGCCAGATCTTGCAAAGAGTAGGGGTTACCAAAACAGAAAACGATGTACACATGGAAGCAATCAATATTCCAGTAGACATAGCCTTCCCGGATGTCAAAATAGGAATGAAGGTTAACTGTTTGCACGTTTCGAAAAAGCAACGAAGAATTAAGAAAAATGAATTTCGGATCATGATGCATCTGGTTAAGCTCAGTGGAAATTATAAACAAAGGCTCCTTATGAATACACATTTTGTTGAAAGCCGATGAAGAAAACATATACTGACCAAATCTTACAAAATAAGAACATCGAAATTGTACTGTGTATGACAATAGAACAGTAAAGAACAGCTTGTGAAAAAAAAATGGGACGAGTAATACGATAACCAGGTGCAGAATTGTGAGAAGTTGAGCGCTGTTTATATTCATGCCGCTGTTGATGGCTTCACATTCTTGTATTCCTGTGGAACCTTCTCTTACTTGAACAAGAAAATGGGTCATTTTTAAAGAAGTCTAAGTTCAAATGCTGTTCACAGATTGAGCATCAATATGATAGAAGAAAATGCTATGGGCAGTTCTCCTACGTGGGCATTTAAGTTCAAGTTCATTCGCATTTTCTTGCGTGCATGATAACAGCATTAGAGATGTTATTATATTCGGTGGTTCCTTAGTCGTGACACTGTCATGGGGACCACCTAATACTATACATATAGAACAATTAATTTAAGCTGGAGAACATATGCAACTGAAGAATAGTGCAGAGCATGAAATTATTTAAAATAGTAAATTCAAAAACTGAAGAACAAACTCATTGAATAAAGCGGTGCTGCAAAAAGTGAAAGCTAGATTGATGGTTCCAGAAACAAGAGAAACACATACATTTTACACGATTTACACATTTATACGAAAGAAACAGGTAATATAGATAAAACATGAATGTCAGAGTAAATAATTAGTGCAATTCTTTGTATAACATTCCTAATAGATACTTCTTGTGGAGGTATAGAACGATTATTTATTTCGTATGGTATTGAATTGCAAAACGATGTCCCAGGGAACGCAGCATATAATTTTCCGTAGTTTGCTCAAACATGAGGAAGTAATAAATTATCGCTTGCAGAAAACCTGGTAATGCTAGTATTTTTGAGGAAATAATTTGGAAAAGCCGAGGTTAAGTTGTCATAACGTTAAGCTTGCAGATGAATAATGATAGCGTTTGTTTCAACAATACTGTTAGTGACGGAATATTCAGGTTCCGTACAAGGATTTAGGGTGCGTAAAACATTATTAAAAGATATTAGTTAGAATGCTTTTTTTTAAAGGCGCTGAACGGGTCTACTTGACAGTAATAAATGTTACCCCAAAACGATATACATAACAGCGATGGCTATAAATGTAGGAGTAATATATTCAAGGAATAATGTGTCTCTGAAAATAGTTACGGTGTTTACTGATTACATGAATGTCCAAAGAATCTTTCTGTATTCGTGAACGAGCGTGCAGATTATATCTTAAATGCTCGTCTAAAGTAACGCCCAAATACTTGGTGCTGTTAGTAGTCGGTATTCTTGTCCTATCGTGAGCGCCACGGGAGCCACTTTTATTAATTGTGCATGAAATATTACAAATGTAGTTTTTGATGGATTAATGCGCAGATAGTTATTCTTGCACCAAACACTGAAATTATTTAAATCAGCATTGAGTTTTTCTTGCAATACCATGATATTTTTGTGAGATGAGTATATAATTGTATCATCAGCATATAGTAAGCAGTAAGTGTGGCGAAGTGCTAGTCGCAAGTCATTGACAAATAATACAAAAAGAAGAGGGCCTAGCACAGATCTCTGAGGTACTCCTTAGTTAGTAATCTTGGCACTGGAAACGCTATTATCGACAACGAGAACATGCAACCTGTATTTAGGTAACTTTTTATAAGATTCAAAGCTGCAACAGTAATTCCGTAAGTCTTGAGCCTATGAAAGATAATGGTGTGATTAATAGTGTCAAAAGCTTAGTAAGGTCAATAAAAACTGGTCCGAATAGGATTCCATCATCAATAGAAGTTTAATTTGGTCCATGAAATTAATGAGTGCCAGTTCAGTTGACAACCCTGGATGGAAGCCAAACTTAAGGGGCGAGAGTAAGTCGAACATTTATAAGTATGACATTAGGCATTGGTACAGAAGCTTTTCAATTACTTTGCTAAAAAATGAAAGGATGCAGAATGGGCAGTTTTTATTTATACATTCGCGGTCACCATTCTTGAAAGCGGGAGTTATCCTCCCGTTTTTAGGGAGGCTGGCAACGTACCAGTCTTAAACATTTTATTGATGATGTTAGCAAGAACAGGTGAAACTCTATCGTTAAATAATTTTATTCTTGAAGGGTGAAGGGAATATAAACCCGCCCAGGTTGCTTTAAGTGATGATATGACAGAATCAACTTCTGCACTAGAAGCTGTGTGCAAGTAAAAAGAATAGAGGCAGCGCGACAAATGGGGAAATTAGAGGATGTGGTCTGGTAATAATAATAGCGACTCGCTGGAAAGGCGTATTGATTATTGGCTTGTTTCCAAGAGGTACACGTCCTACTTGGTGTTTTGGGACAGTCCTCTGACAAGTGTCTTATGATTTCATGAACCGGGTAACATCTGCTTGGACGCCATGCCAGTAGAATTCTTCAGAGACCCTGTCGGCCGTTCTCTTTGTCCCTCTATGACCAGAGAGGATCCCTTCATGCGCTATCTTCAGGACAGAACACCGAATATCTCTTCGAACAACAAGCTGCTCGATTTCCCTTTTTGTCGCAGATTTATAACGCCGGAAGAAGATATCATTCAGTAGTATAAATGTGGCAGTGGCAGATCGCGTGGTTTTGGTCTTTCCCAGTGGCGTCCTCCCTCTCGTGATCGTCTTAGTTGGTGCTGTTCCTTCCTGATTCAAGTATGCACCATCTAGCCCAAATGAATGTGGTCTTGCCCACATCCGCGAAGCAACCACTGAGATTTCGATCATCCTTCTGCAACTTTGCTAATGCATCGGGAGTGATGTCTAGCGGGTTCACAAGGGCTACTGGCAGCCTTTTTGTGAGAGAATGTGACGCACCAACTATAGTAGTATCTACAACTGGTAGATTTTCTCCTGGTGGTGCGGCCCGCCCTCAGTACTTTCTCTGCAATATATTGCGGTAGGTTCCGTCATCGCATCTATGTGTCCAGGTAACTCGAGAGAGGGGCAAGCACCGTTAACCAGAACACCAGAACCAGAGCCCCAGAACCCAGAACAACATCATACAATGGGCGCCCCGTGCATACGGCACGTACAGTGCTTCTAAATAATGGACCGTCAAGTTGGACTTCACCTTCAGGAAGGTATTGTGCGCAACTATCTGATAAATAGAGAATGTGCGTCTCCCCAGTAAAATTGTTGGCTGGCACAAGAGCGCGCTTTACTACGACAGTGTCGCTATCGGTATCTCTAAACACAGTTACAGGTTGTCCTTCTAGACGTCTTTTTGGTGTCGGCATTCCTTCTGTTCGTAGTTTTGGTCCAACGGTGCTTCCCGCACTTGACCCAACCTTTTCAGAACTGCTGGTTTCAGTGTTTGCATCATGTGTGCGCTCCTCTTGTCGCCTACCTCCTTCGGTTGGTTGACCGGGTTCAGAAAGAGAACACAAAGCCTCGTTGCGGTCCTTGGGGTTTTTGGTAAAGCCTTCCGATCCATTTCCATGCTTCTTCCCTTTCCAACCGGTCGCAGCGTTAGATCCGCTAGTCCTAGACCAGCAGGCTGATGGCTTGTGTACTCGCTTGTTGCATATGAAGTAATGGGGCTTCTCTTGACCCTTTGATGGCTCATAAGCTTACGTATCACTTTTCACATACATATTTTCTTTTCGACGTCTAGCCAGATTTGTCAGGCCTTGCGCTTCGAGATGGTGATCCGCTGTTTCCGTCAGCCTGTTAAGACCTTTGCAACCTGGCTCCTTCAGAAAGATGGTAAGGTTCTGGTCACATCGCAAGAATTGTTCGAAGGCAACCTTGTTCCTCAAGACGTGATACGTCTTTTTAGTTTTGGCCAACTCTTGCCTGTGATCAAAATACCCAAGCAACCTGCCTGAAAAGTGGTGACCTGTTTCGCCATTGTCTGGCCAATGCCTCCTTTACTAGATGCCCGCCGCGTTGCTCACTTTCCCATTGTAGCGGTGGTTCCCTTAGTTGAAGTTAGTTCAGCATAAATTCCGTGAGGTGGCGCTCGTTGCCTTTTCAACTTCCGGCAGATGTGGCAGCGGCGGCTGAATGCATCCGCCAGCGCGTTAAATGCGCGGGCGTCTGTCAGCGAGCGTTATAGCGGGCCTCCGAGACGGTGACAGATGCCACGTTAATCTCAGAGGCCGCAGGAAGTGATTTGCAAGTTGCAGGCGTTCGCCATGAAAGGCGCTTGTTGCCTTTTCGAGGAGGAAAGAAAAGGGAGAGGGCCCGGAATCGAGCTACCGGACAACGCGGCAGGCATCATCATCATCATCATTTATTATCCCTTAAGGGCCCTATTGGGCATTACATAAGGGGGGGGTTAACAAGAGAAGTATTCACGTGGTCATATAATTATAAAGCGAAATAAAAAGACAGACAGGCAAAGTAACGTTATACATTGTTATGGAACCGTGGTTGAAGGCAAAGACGCAAAGAACACACAAGCAGTTGAGCTCCGCATATGTTTGCAACTGAATAAAAAGGTTGCAATACAATTCAATATAAAATTCAATTCAATACAATATTCAATTCAATACAAAAATGCAATTCAATACACATATATATATACACAAGTCAAAGCAGAAAATGTGACATATGTTATGTCCCATCTTAAGGAAGAAACCACAAAGTGAAATACGCGTTGGATATATGAAAAAAGCAGGAAATGTTTACCGATTATGAGTTTATTTGGCAAAGTGAGCCGATATGAGCTGCCTGAATTTTGAGTTGTCACGTTCATTGACTAATGGTTCTGAAATCGAGTTCCATTCTTCAATCGCCAATGATAAGAAAGACTTATTAAATGTGTTTGTCGAACCAGTTATGCGTTGTATACTCATAGAATTGAAAAGACGTCGTGATGTCCGTATGGGTGGCACTAAAAGGGTGGTTCTCAGGTCAGGGCGATTATAGTATAGATTTTGAAACAGGCATAGCCGTGAAATTTTCCTTCGATGAGCTAACGACTCAAGATTAATGGATGATTTAATGGCACTAATGCTAACCCATCTATTATATTCGGAAACGATGAAACGAGCAGCCCGATTCTGAATGCTTTCGAGTGATTCGATTAGATATTGCTGGTGAGGACTCCATATTGAGCTGGCATATTCAAGTTTCGGCCTAACGTACGCCTCATAGGCGAGTTTTCTGATATAACAGGGGGATAAAGAAAGGGCACGCTTAATGAAACCAAGTGTTTTGGATGTCTCTGCCACTAATTTCGTGATGTGTTCAGACCAGTTGAGTTTGTCAGTGATAACAACACCTAAGTATCGATACGATTCAACACGTGATATGGCAGTGGAGTTTAACGAGTATGAAAAGTTGAAGGTGGAAAGCTTTCGAGATACTTGCATGCTCTTGCATTTGGATATGTTTAGATTCATCAGCCAGGTGGTGCACCAAGTTTCTATTATATCAAGGTCTTTCTGGCATCTAGTAAAGGAGGCATTGGTCTGGCTTAGCCTATCGAAACTTGGTTCGATAGCCCTCTTCCGTAAATCGAAACCTCTGGAGCAATGTTGCCTTAAGCTTAGCAAAATCAGTCGCGTCTTCAATGGACATGCGCCCGACGACAGAGCCTCCCCCGTTAGTCACAAAATAAGAGACAGGGCCCACTTGTCTCTAGGCCACCCTTGGTCTCTGGCCACTCGCTCACACGTTTGAATGTATGCGTCGTGCTCATCCAGAGTTTCATTGAACGCTCGAATTAATTTGCGCGGGCTTCAGAAACCTTGATTATTAACTTCCCGATCATTTGAGTCGGCTGTGACTGCTTGACTTGTCTGTTACAATTCATGTACGCGCAGCCGTTGTTCCAGCAACTAGTGTTCTCCAGCTTGCCGCTCTAATTCTCGTGCATGGCCCTCTTTGGCAGCCTCAGGCTCTTGTGAATGGTGTTCTCTTCCTCTGCTATGCTCTTCGTCCATCTTCTGCTGGAGTGCCCAGCTTGTGAGTCCCAACTCTTTACCGAGACCTATAATTTTTCGCAATCCAACCTCAACCACCGCCCCCGAGAGCAGAGTGATACTCTCAAAGGTGTTACGAGAGTTTAGCCCTGTGGCATACACCAGACAATGTAATCACGTGGACCGTCACGTTTGTTGACGTGTGGTGCGGTGAGAAACGACTCGAAGGCGGCAAAGGGACGGGTTACATAGGCGGACATATAATTCCCACTATTCTCTTACACATAAACAAGTAAGCTCCTCTTGCACAGATTATTTTCTGGCGTATAAAGTCTTACGACGCGGCATACTACGGCGTTCACTTACTCACCCAATAACGAAAGTCCGGGCGTCACGGCACATGCTACCCCCCCCCCCCCCGATTAGTGGTCGCTCAGGTGTGGTAGGAACTTTCGATGACACGCCGGATGCACCGGAGGCGGCTTGGGTAGGCAGTGGCAGGGGCACGGCGACAGCAGCTTGGTTGGTGGCTCATGACTCTGACGCCGGCACTGCGGGAGCACCAGACTCCCGAGTGCACAGAAATTGTAAGATCTCATGACCCGGCCACGCACGAGACACAGGCAGGGCCTCAGTTCGGTGGCTCGCAAGCCATCCGAAGCTGCCCAGCGGTACAACCGGGTAGCCCTCTTGGGACTCCTTCCCAATGCTTCCCGTTCGCCTACTGAGTACCGTTGTTCTGCGGAAGACAACGTACGAGAAGCAAAAGCTACTGTAACGAGCTCGTTTCCGCATTTTTGCTGCAGGATGGCTCCTATGCCAACGTCAGCAGCATCAACCATAACAACAATAGGAAGATGCGGTTGAAACATGCGTACTACCGGGCGTGATGCAAGTACGTCTTCAATCGCCTGAAAGCTGTATTCAGTATCCCGATCCCAGAAAAAACGACTGTCCTTGCCTTAGGAGTTTCCTTAGCGGTTCCACTACGTCGGCATACTGCGTGACGAATTTAGCACAATGTCCCACGAGGCCCGGAAATGAATGTAGAGTCTTTTTGTCCTTCGGCTGTGGTGCCTCCACGATTGCCTGAATTTATCTATCCATCAGTGAAATGCCGTTTCCAGAAATTTTATTTCCTAAGAAAGTTAATTCTGGGACACTGAATACGCACTTGTGGTTAAGCTGCATGCCTGCATTACTCATTCTAGACAGGATGGTTTACAAATTTCTGTCGTGGTCACGTTGTGTGTGACCCCATATAAGAACATCATCAGGGTAGCACAAGGTGCCTGGGCAGTCTTTTAAAACAGATGACATTATGTGCTGGAAAGCGGCTGGCGCAAATGCCAAACAGAAACACACACGCTTGAAGCGAAAGAGACCGTTATGAGTGATAAAAGCTGTAAGCTCACGGCTTTTCTCGGCAAATAAAACGTGATGGTAAGCGGACTGCAAGTCCAACTTACTATAGACAGTAGCACCAGCGAGTCGATGCAACAGTTCGTCAGCTCTCGGCAGCGGAAAGGCGTCGATGATGATAGCCTTGTCGGGGTCTCGGAGATTGACGCAAGGTCGAATGGAATTGCCCTTCTTTCGAACGACGACGAGCGGAGAAATCTACTAGGACGCAAAGACTCGTTCGATGGCACCCGCTGATTCGAGCCGTTGCAGCTCAGCGGAGACTTGCACACGGAGAAGCAGGTGTAAAAAAATTAAATCATGGGGTTTTAAGTGCCAAAAACACTTAATGATTTTAAAGCACGCCATAGTGGAGGACTCCGTAAATTTTGACCACCTGGGGTTCTTTAACGTGCACCTAAATCTAAGTACACGGGTGTTTTCTCATTTCGCCCCCATCGAAATGCGGCCGCCGTGGCCGGGATTCCATCCCGCGACTTCGTGCTCAGCAGCCCAGCACCATAGCCACTGAGCAACCACGGCGGGTGAACCAGAGGTAGAGGACGCAGTTTCGCCGAGACTGGTTGCACTGAAGCTCGGAGACGGACGTCGTGGATGAAGCTCTTTTACAAGTCCCAGTTGTCCTGAGAACAGATGGGCGAACTTTGTTAAAGTGTTGTGCGGAAGAGACGGAGGCTGAACGCTTGGGTCAGCTGGAAGTCCTGATACTTGATGACATGTGAGTGAAGACCCTTGAATGTCAATGCCCAACGCTTGTATTGCGTCTAAACCCAGAAGAGAAGTGCCTTGATTCGGGACGTGAAATGTCACTACTACAGCCTTGTTGCGGTACTTGACGCGCACGGAGAAGCGTCCTCAATGCAGAATTTACTGCTGCGAGTAATTCTTGAGTCGAAGATTCGAAGGAAATATTAGAAAAACTTTGAAATGTTCTTCGTATAGGGAGCTGTTTATCAGCGACACCATAGCTCCTGTGTCCACGAGCAACTAGAGTGTAGTACTCGCAATGAGGACTTCGGCGCGAATTGTTGCCGGACGGGAATTCGGTGCTTGAATTGTAAGCACAAACGGGACTGTAGTGGCTGATTCCGTATCAGCGGTAACGGAAACAAGCTGCGTTCGAGCAGGAGACTGTTGCTGCGTTCGGTTCCTCGAACGCAAACCGAACCGTAATGTCTCACTTTACCGCACGCACGGTAGGTAATGTGCTTTGCCAGACAGGCTGGATCGCATGCGATATGGTGAGGTGAACCACATCGGTAACAATGGGGTGCGAAGTCTCGACTGGCTTCGTAGAGTTCGGGCCAGGCGTCACGTTGGCCGGCCTCTCGAGGACGCGACTGTCCCCCATGGCGTTGATCGCCATATTGAAGGCACCGGGTTGATGGAGAAGGGGGGTAGGGACCGCCATCTTGCGCGCCCGGACGAGCAAAGAGATGGCTGGCGACGCCATCTTCACGTTGCATGGAGACGCGCTGAACAGACGAGCTGTTGAAGACTTGAACTTCCCTGTCAACTTGCTCCACGCTTCGTCCGATTTGCTCGGCTTTCTTGAGCGTGAGGAACGATCCTTCGTAGAGTAGCCTTTCTCGTATTCTTGTTGATGCGACGCCTTGGAGGATTTGGTCGCGAAGGGACTCGTCGTGCCGAGCTCCGAACGCACAAGCAGGCGCTAGCGTTTGCAGCGCGGTGACGAAGCCCTGAAAGGTTTCCCCAGGTAGTTGCTTCCTGTCCAGGAAGATAATGCGGTGCATCAGGGGATTGGTGCTTTCTGCGAAGGGCTGGTCGAAGATGCGAAGAATGTCTTCGAACATAGTAGCCATCGGGTCCGTTTGCGACGCATGGTCGTAGCGGAGACGCTGCCCTTCGAAGCCTAAGTTATTCAGTAATATCTCTTTCTTCCTCTCGTCTTGTAGTGCCTCGCATCCGATCGCCTGGAGAAACGTGCAAAAAGAACGTTTCCATGTGAGCCACGGTACCGAAGGAGTACCGGGTAATGCCAGGAAAGGTGGCATCGGGGGTACCAACGCCATGCTGGGCACCGAGAACAAAGGTGGGGGAGTTGAGGTGGACGACGTCGAAGTAGACGTAGCGTCTTGCATGCCGGAAGTAGAACAGCAGAAGTAGAACGGCAAGGGGTAGCAGAAAGTAAAGTAAGCGGTTTATCTGGACGCCAGTTTGTTGTAGCTTCGACGGGGCGGCCGGACGGAGAATCTACGGCATGAGGCCCAAACGGCAGGGACGCGCAGCGCCGCCAGGAAAAGCCGGACTGCTTCTGTCGGGGACCAGACAAAGAATGATTTTTATTTCCGTAAAGAGAAACGCTGCAGGCAAGTTACAGCGTTTGGCGCTGAGTGGCGCCCTGACGTAAACGACCCAAAACCGAAACCAGTAGCCATCATAGGATACCACACACCTCTAATAATATAACACGCCTTTTTACACAACAAAACACCTCACGTTAGTACCTTATTATCTTCAGTTGTTGTACTGCCTCTCTATTTGACTCTTGAATAATTTATTTCAATTTTTGGTTGAATATTGTACCACTATCCTTTCAGTTTTAACTGTTCTGTCTTTCTTCTTTCTCTACTGCAAAGGCGAGAGCTGTTCTTGAGCATTTTCTGAAATAAATGAAATGAAAAAGATTGTAAAGTGGGTTAGCTAAGAGCTGATATATCTAAATATAACCTCATTTTGTTGGAACATAACCATAACCTCGCAGGAACATGTTGCCCGGGGTGGTAGGGCCTCGATCGGTGAACAAATTTGAAGCCGCCATTGACGACGGCTGACCTCGCTTTTATGGTGAATATCCGTTTCGTAATGTTTGTTCTTCCATCGTTCCATAGATAACCCTTACTCGGGCGAAATTATGTACAAGATAAATAAATAAATAATAGACAGATAAATAAATAAATATAGCTGAAAGCTATGCAACACCGACCAGAAGCCACATTCGAGAGAGTAAAACACTCGGCTGGCTTGTGGGAGACATCAACCACGGAGGTAGTTGTTGTTGAGATACGCGGCCCCGGTTGATAAATATCATAGAGCACAAGCAATCGCCGGTAAGTCTACTTGCCCTGTACGATTGTCCGCAAGTCTCAGTGGGGATGGACACTAATTTCACCAGTTCCCGTTTCGCCGACATATAGACTCGGGCGGTGGTGTTGTTGCGAATGTAACTATCGGGCATGCGAGCCTACATGAGATGTACGAGTGCACATCGGGATGTACGAATGGGAACATCCCTTGTAAACGGTTCGTATACGAGCAGGTAGCCGGAAAAAATCGTTCGTGTCATATACATGACTGCCAAACGGAGGAGCATACTGGTGTGTAGATAGCCCTCCTACTCCGAAACAACATCTGCAGCGATGACAGTGCTGCTGTCAACGTAAGCGCACGACTGATATTCAAATAAGCTTCCTTCTTAGAAGCTTGTCGCCAACTTTTCCCTAAGCTACAAGAAGTTATGTAACATTCTAGCCCCAAAGCAGCAGCAAGCGAAGTAATCTTTGTGCTATCGCTCCAACTGAAACTCAGCAGCGAAAACACAGCAGGATGAGGTATGTGTAGGCTTGCTCTACAGATCGCTTTCCAGATTCTAGCGTTCGTCAGTTCCTCTTTTGTCACGCTTTGCGGAAACCGGTGTCTTTCGTCTATTAGTGTGCTCTTTCTTGGAATCAAGACAGCTCCTAGGCACACCTGCTTTTACTTTCTCAAGCCGTGAAATCCTGTATTCCTTGCCTCCGCTAAACTGCTCTCGCAACGAGTAGTGAGCCAGGACATTCACGTTTTCTTCGGACACTAGCCATGGAGGACGCTTCCCTTCCTTCTGCTGAAAGCGACGACGCCACGATTAATTCTTCTGTCATCGCCACAGAGCTTCAGCTTCCCAGCTTTCCCCCAGAGTCCTCGAGTTATGATTGCGCAAGTAGAGGCCAGTTTTTAACTCCAGCTCAGCACTTCACAGGCATCAAGGTGCCTGCATGTCGTCGCAGGGCTAAACTCCGGCATCGCACTGTCCTACAGCACCTCGAGCCATCGCGACAGATCATGGTCCAGCAGCTCCACTCCGAGCAATTCGGCGACCACTGACCGTCACAACTGCTGCAGTGGTTGCGTCAGTCACTTAGTGAGCACTGCGCAAACGAGAGACAGCTTCCAATTTTTTGTGAGCTGCTCTTGCAACGGCTCCCACAGTCCGCACGCATGGTACAAGCGCGTTTCGACGATATGAGCCTTGATAAACTAGCTGCCGTCTGCTACTGCTCGTATTCGGCCCAACTACCTATCGCCGTTGCGAGAGTCTCAGAGCCTGCAGACGAATTCTCGCGTCTAGAGGAAACAGTGGACAGCCTCAACAGTGCACTGCAGAAGCTGACGCATGGCGGCAATGCTGACGACTAAGTTTGGCGCCACTATTTAGTTGAAGACAGTCACGCAGTGCACCTAAAGGCTTTCACGGCCGTAACCCTGCTGCCCATCACGAGTTGCAAGAAAAGAAAAAGCCGCACTGAGAATAACAATAAGCAATAAAATAAGCTTTAAAATGAATACACACTTCGTAGATATTTGATGCAGGTCGTTAGTGGTTATCAAGATATGCAGGGGATAACAGCGAGAACTATGGTAACCGACTGACTGACGTAACTAAGGCCCACAGGATAAGCTTATCTTATCTACACCGATAATGCAGCACTTATTGTGCAATTAAATCGCCCGCCATGCGCAACAACCGCACTCGACTGAAGTCGCCAACGCAGCGACGCGCCATTTGTTGTTTCAGGACCATGAAAAACAAGGTATTAATCTAAGAATAGCGGCGGTTTACCTCTCGGCAAGCCGTTCATTCACATATGGCAAAAGCAAATGTCACGGAGCCGAAGCCCACGATTGCACAAGTCAAACTGCGCTTGCATGAATATCAGTCACGTCTGGGCCCTTTCGGCACTTACTAAAGTGCGCACAAAACGTCTTGAAGCCGACAGGACGGCAGTGGCTAATCAACGTTCGAGAGTAGCTGCTTCAAAAAAGCAAAAACAAGCAACAATGCAACGTCACATCCTGGGAAAAAGAGTTCTCCTTTCTCACCTACGCTGAGTCCACACTTGCATGGCGACCACGGAGCCCTCAGGGGCGACGTTCAAGTGCTACCATTGGTGCTACAGTGTACTAGAAGTCTTTGTACTTTGTGTGGGCTCACTTGCCTATACTTTCAATGCTCTCCACTGACGCGGCCACTGTCGCCTGCCAGTGCGCCCGCTAGAGGCGCTGCATCAGCTTCGTCCTGAACTCGCCAGTCCTCCCATATGGTCTGCCCGCCAGTTTCCGTCTCGCGTGCGTGGGATTCTTTCTGCTATGCTGCAGTGGCGGTCGGATGTCTGCGACATCGTTCGTTGCTGCCGGCATGTCTTTCGTGTAGTGCCTGTCTCTGCGTATTGCCCACGTTACAGACGTGTGTCCCAGGTAGGTGAAAATGCCTAACCGTCACCGCAACTATTGATCCGCGGCCGGGTGCCGCACGGGGTACAGCCGCGTGAAACCCGCACCGAAGCCGGCCTTGTTCAATGTTCCGAGAGACGAAGAACGAAGAAAGCAGTTGGAATGGAATTTTCACCTTGCAGATAAAGTATTGTACGATACATGTGGCGCTCTGCGAGCTACATTTCGAGCCGCGATACATAACCAGAGAACATGTACATAATCAGACACTATGTGCATGCAGTTGATGGCAAGGGAACACGTACTCCACGTGGAACGCGTCTGATATCGGAAAACGCCATCCCCATGATTCTCCCGAACCTGCCTGACGTCTTCCCATGACCACAACCAGCACATAGAGAAAAGCGACTCGCGGTTGGCATAAGCCGCTGGTTATGTCGCGCGAAAATGTGTAATAAAGGCTAAGTGTGAAGTTTGCAAGCAAACTTTGACAGTGCCAGCCAGTGAGGAGTGCTCAGAAGTCGCCGACTTCACGCGGCCCAGGGATAAGGGAGGGCTATTGTATCCACGTGGGGCACTGTTCTGCTTTGTTGAAGCACTTAAGAAATTCTTCACGAAATGCTTTAGCAAAAGCAAGCATGCACTCTGAAAGCATCTTGGATGTACTGAGTTTGGCAAAGGCCAAGTGCTCGAACCCGATTGGTTGCAGCGTAACACGCGGCTGAACTAACTTCAAGGAAGGAGGTCAGTTTCTACCTGGCTATTCCGCTGCACTTCTTCGTGAAACAAGAATGCAGAAAAGCGAGGCGACAAGGAGACAACGAAATTCCGAAAGATGAGTAGGTAGCTGCGCCAAAGCTATATATGCCACGTGGGTGGGGAGGGGGAGGAGACACGGTGGTTTGGAATGCTGCTTGGCTTCAGCAAGCTGTTCTGCTATGTTTTTACTCATAGCTTGTATTGTAAAGAAATGGCCTTGTAAAGGCGATCATGCACGAATGCCGTAGACAAACCATTTCAGATTGCTTATCCATAATTACTGAACAAATTCGTCTCCGATCCTATGCGAGCGCTTGACAAGTTTACTTTCCTGCAGCCGCGTAATGTGCCACGGCAGTTTAACAATCAAACTCGATGCCCAATAAAAAGAAATGAGCTGGGCAAAAGATTGGGCCAACGCCCATGGCCAGTTAAAAGTAGATGGCTCGATCTCTGACATCTGGGTCGGGCCGAGCTTCAAACAGACGACAGATCCATCGTACGTCGACGGCCGTATTGGGTGTCTCTAGCCGAGCGCAAGATGAGGAAAACATCACCGACACGCTGCAACGTGAGATAATCCGCCCCTCTGCTAGCCCTTGGTCGTCTTTCATCGTTTTCGTCCGAAAGAAAGATGGCTCCGTGTGTTTTTATGTCGATTACCGAGCGCTCAACAAGATTACGCGCAAGGATGCATGCCCTATGCCTCACATTGACGATGCTCTCGATTCTCTGCAAGGTGCCGAGTACTTCTCCAGCGTGGATCTGCGTTCAGGTTACTGGCAAATTACGATGCCCAAAGACCACAAAGAAAGGACTAGGTTTGAGAACCCCAGATTGACTTTACGACTTAAACATCATGCCCTTCGGCCTCTGCAATGCTACCGTAACTTTTGAACTCATGATTGACACTGTTCTGTGCGGCCTCAAGTGGAAAACATGCTTGTGCTATCTGGATGATATCGTTATCTTCTCATCGTAATTTGCCCAGCACCTGCAACGTCTGGACGAGGTTCTCACATGCCGCGCAAACGCTGGTCTTCAGCTGGTCTTCAAAACAATTTGATTATATATCATTGTCAGCAAATGTCAGCGTGTATCGAAACAAGTAGTGCTCCAGCCTAAATGAGAATCAAATTGACCCCTATTATAGAGAACGCATGCTTATGCCATTCTGCATTAGTGCGAAACATTCATATCCGAATCAACACAGTATTTATCCTGTATGCGGTATCTGGACGTTCTCACCGGTTGATCTCGGAGGTAGTGCAGTCAAGGACTATGGCCTACCAAGTATGTGCTGCCGGTTATGTGGTACTGGTTGAGCGGTGTTGGATACGGACCCTTTTCCTGGCATCACTCGAGTATCCCGACCACATCCAATCGCCGTCGCATTCCAATTAGGGTGCGCAAGGGCGCGTCTAACACGTTCCTGGACCTGTCAGACAAGTTGGGGACCCCCGCCTCGTGCGCCGCACGTCGCGATATTGTCTCCATCCCTGCTTGATTATTCCCGAAAGTGCCACGGGAGCCTGGCACGGTTCCAGGTGGTTGATCTCGGTCCCGAGCAAAGATGTTTTGCATCTTTGAAAGGTCGTTCGAAAACAACTCGTCTCCTCCACCTGAGCGATTTCAGGCGGCGAGGCAACAACGAGGCAACGCCGGTTATAAGTCACCCGTAAGTCACCCGTAAGTCACAGTGGAGCCCTTCGAGCGACCCCATCTGCCGACTGTGACGGCACTTGCACGGGTGCCTACCTTTGGAGGAAAATGACGACACCTGAGCGGGCTCGACGATTGGCCGAAAATGACGTGACCCTGAGAGACCGAAGAGGTTAAAAGCGAGAGACAGAGAGAAGAGATATTCATTCCGTCATTTATTCATTTTTTTTTCGTTCTTCTTGCAATGGGCCGCAGTGTCTGATTTGCTACCGGTCGTCAATGACTTTATGACTTTTAATTACTTTGTGTTATTACTGTAAATAATGTAAATACACATTTAGTTTCATGTCAAAATCCTCCTCAACGTCGGCCAACTCCCGCATTCAACGGCAAGATCCAATAGCAGGTATCACAATAAGCAACGCTTATCGTGCTGACACCTACGTACTTCTTTCGATTACGGTGGTCTATACAGGAGTTGAGTCTGCTAGAATATTTTTCGCGGCCATGTGTGATGCGTTTACCATTCGGTGTAACCACCACTACGCGTTATAAACTCCTTACAATCCCCTCCTGCCATGTTCTTCTGGTCGGGTAGTTCAGAGTTGATTCGTCGCGCGACGCTCCGGCAACCACACTCGTTGCGGTGTGTTCTCGTTACAATTCACCTGTGTCCACTGCGGTTCCTGCTCAGCCTGTTTGACGAGGATCAGTGCCCCACGCGTGAACTTGCCTACTAGTTCCTTGGCAATAAGATTCGATACCTGTTACCGAGAGCATACGTGTAACTTGCACACAGTATATAATAAACGCCTCTGCATTTTACTCCACTGCAGTGGAACCTCATCACCACGTACACACCCCCGTCCTGATGTAGTCGTCCTCGAAAGTGGTCTTGGGGATACCGCGGTGGCCTTACTGCTCTCTCTCTCTCTCTGGTTCTTCCAGCGCGTCGCGTACGTTCCAGTGGTGTGCCGTTGTGCTCGACAAACGCCATCCTCTCTGCCTGGCCCACTCAGCGACCTCACGAGGCGTCTGGAGTGGGCAGTGCTCGATCTCCATGCGTGACAAACTACAGCGGTGGAGAATGGTTCCACCTTGTCCCTGTCATGACAGCACCCTTCAGGAATCAAATCTGAATGTGCTGCAGCATTGTGTCGTTGCTAGGGTGGTTTTTCATGGCCATGGCCTCGGTGTTACCCGTTTTTGTTATATCTGATCACTCTTCACGTGGTCGTTCCGCGCGACTTCTAATTGAAGGGGGTGTCTTTTTGTTTGCGGTGAACCAACTTAAAGAGCACGAAGAAGCAAAGTGATCGCTTGCGTGCCCTCGCACCATACGAAACAATTGATTGATTCATTTATTTTCATAAGGGTCGTTTATTTTGCGACAATGAAAATGTTGGTCACTTTTATGGCCAGATATTTGACAGCATGTTGTTAAAAGTGCAGACCAAAATTACATGACTAGATAAACAAAGAAAAGCACACATGTTCGCACACAATGACGAAAGCTTAGCGCCGACAAGGGTGAGTCGATGAGCAACGTAGTGGGAGCGACAATGCATTTTGTACAATGTGACCGACGTGTTCAGAAAAAAAGAGCAAGCAATTTAAGCGCCAGTCACAAACACAGGCAAGGGCTCAGAAACTTACACAATGAATAAGTGAATGGTTAACAATAAAGACAAACCACGCATAGTGAGAACTACCGGTGAGTAAATACGTGGACACGGAAATGAACATGTTAGTGAAGATATGATAACAAAAGCCTGAAAAAAATATGTAAATAACCGTATACAATGCCGCTGTTCGTGAAGAAACGCAGTAAAGCTTTCAGCACTGTTATTTGCATTTGTGAATCATTCCGTGGTCCAAGTACTTCATATTTAAGAGAACGGTTATCAAGACCGCTGAGCGTTGATCTCAAAGCACTCTCTTAGCAATCGTAAAGAGGACGAGTCGTGAGGATGCTCCCATAGGTGACTACATTTTAACGTAAATTATCAGATAAAGGAATACCTACCTCTGCATGCCAATTCCAGTCTAAACAGGTGAATTAAAGGTCCGTGGCTGGGTGGTCACTGGTATGCGCCGAAAATAACAAGCTTGTATCAGTCGTATACAGAAAGCTAGCTATGCCTAGAATTTGTATCAAAGTGAGTGTTTTGCGTAATAAATTTGCATTGTTTCCGACAATATTGCCAAGAGCTATGAATTCCGTGAAGGGAAGAGAGTACAATGGAGTCGATTTTTTGTTAGACCATAATTAACACTGTAACATAGATGTTAAGAACAATATTGTAAGTTTAGACATTGAAGAAAACGTTTTGTGTGAATGCACACCACAAGAACCGGGTTAAACAAGTATAATACCAGATGAAATGCGCCATGCCTACAGAAATACATGACTTATAAATTCAGGCTGTAGTTGAAAAGTAGGCTGTGAGTTCTCTTCGAAAGGCTCTAACTTCGCAAATGCTAAGGATGTTTTCAGGGATACCATTACAAAGCATTACGGCGCGAGAGAGTGCCGGTGAATTGTAAGTGCATGTGTCACCTGAAATTTGTTGGTAGCCGACATGCTGCCAATATGCTTCATGAGGTGCATGTCGCGTGAGGTGGGGACATCGTTTAGAGACGGGAAAAGCAAATCGTTTTTGGCTGTTTGTTATTTCACGAAGCGGAAAGAAGGAATGAAACGTGGACCAGACGCATGTCTTTTTTGTTACCCTGTACTGAGCGAAGGGGTTAAAGGGACAACAAAGAGAAGGAATGCGAAATAAATAGAATCGGTTGCGCACATACGTGATTGTGCACAACGAATCCTCAAATGGCTGTACTGTCCTCTCGACTGGAGGAACTGTACTAATACTTCCTTTGCTTTTCACGCCACCCAGGCGCATGGCCGTGGTCAAGTATTTTCGTTTCTGAAAACGGTTTTCAGTACAACCGGCTTGATGTTGTCCAGAGAAGTCCGCGCTAGACGACGTACCCGTATACGAACAGAAAAGCGAAACATTTATGCGAGATTCTAATGAAGATAGCAATCATGATAACAGAACGTTTGTGTTACACGGTGTTGAAGAGATTGCAGTGAACGAAATGGACAAGCTTGATCAGACGACCAGAAAACGAAGTATGTACATGTAGTGGTCGTGGAAGTGATTTCTACTTCAGCCTGCGTATAATGGATAGCGCCCTTCGTGAAAGATGCGTTCTAGGTGAATATATAGCCTAGAGCAGCGCAGACACAGGATATAGAACGACAAGACACAGGGAGCAGAGCTTTTTGCTTTTGAACTCTTGTTTAGTCCTCTTCCCAAATATGCACTGCCCTTCTGACCTGATCGCTTTGTTGCAGTGTTATAATCCAGTGCACCGAAAATTTCTGCTTTGAACGTAAACGCTGTTTCGTACATTGACGTGCGTTGACAGAAACCCAGTCAACAGAACACGTGGTCTAAATAGGGCTAGATTCTGTCGATGACCCGGCCTCGTCGGCAGGCTCGGGGCGTGGGCAGTTGATGTAAGTCACGTTCAAACCTAGTCGCTTATTTCTCTTCTTCTTTTCGAGGCGGGCGACAAGGTTCGGGATCTCTGTGACGAGCTTTGCGAACGAAGGTCTCTTTTTAGGGTCCTCCTGCCAGCACTTGAGCATAATGTCGTACCTGGGTATATTGAAAAGAAAATTATTGAAACAACTGCAGGCAACATATAAGTATAAAGATGCTACTCAAGAAAGAGCCCTGTAGGAAACGACATGTATGCAAATAACTTAGATTTGGTCCACTAAGGTACTGATCACCGTAGTTTGAGCAGCATCATCGACGGACAGTATAGAAGTACATAACACAAAAAACGCGGGACAACACGTCATCCGTGTTGCTTACTATCTATCAACATTCCTATAGTTAAACTACAATTAAAGTCACGTAAATGAGTTTACAACTCATCGGGGCAGAAGCTTGGTTGCTTCATCCGGCGTCCTTGTTTGAGGAAGTCCACGATGTCCCAGTTGTCCACTTCAGGATAAGGTGTCACTCCGCGAGTTATCAGCTCCCATAAGAGCACTCCGTACGACCACTGCAACAGAAAGAACGCGCGGTATGTTCTGCAACTTTTTTCAGTATGGCTTACGCAAGCTCGGGTCAAAACCGAACGACTCATTGTACACTGCGCTTGTATACGGCGGGCACATACCACGTCGGTCTTGTGACTGTAGATTCCTTTCTCCAAGCTCTCTGGTGCCATCCACTTCACGGGCAGCTTAGTCTTCTTATTATCCCCACTGTAGTAGTCCTTCTCGTAAACATCGCGGGAGAGGCCGAAGTCGGCGACACGGACAATAAAGTCTTCGCTCAGCCTGCAATGGAAGTGCCACTGAACACTCGTGTTTTCATCCGTCAAAAACAAAAATGTCACGGAGAAATTTGAACTCTTCGCAGGAGCCGTACTGAGCAATGAGTCAAAGAACAACCAAGCCGACAGACGAGGAGGGTAGAAAACGACTATGACTAGTGCCTCCAGTATTTTTTGTTTTTTTTCCTCCCTCGTCGCCATGGCTACAATAAAGCTATATCACATGGCACAGTTAGAGTTCTTACTCACATGCAGTTCCGAGCTGCGAGGTCCCTGTGCACGAACTTTGTGTCCGCCAAGTACTTCATACCTTCGGCCACATGGACTCCAAATGTTATCAGTTGTTTTATTGTAGGTGTCTAGAAGTGCGCGAGCAGGAAAAAAGAATTTCAAAAAGAATGACAGAATATAAGTCGCACTTCATCGCAACAAGAAAGGTTCCCAAACTGCTACGTGCACATAAATTTGGGTTTTGTATTTAAGATAGCAATCTCTATATACTTAGCTTTTACGCTGATTTGTGGACCTTGCTGTCTGAATGCTGTTGTTTGTCATATGTGCCTTTAAGGTTTGCGCTCGTAGCTATAGCAAGGTAAAGTTCGTGTTTTGACCGTTGTCGTAATCCTGTCTGAAACCTTGTGTGTATCATGTATAATAATATTTGTTGTGGTGGTTTTACCAACACTTTTAGCCTATCAATTGCCATTTTTTCGATATTGTCAAACAGGGTATCTACATTGCTGCCACCAGGGGGACAGTTATGCGTTAAAATTTGTTTATTACTGATGCCATATAGTTCCACTTCCCACTTTGTTCATTTATCACTGTTGCCCACATTTACGAGTAGGCGTTGGAATGCGTCCACTTCTTCCTGCCTGTTACTTACATCCTTTATCACGTAATAAGCTTGCACTAGGATGCCGATCCTTTCCGCATGGCTTACCTTTTCAGTCATTCATGTCGTTAAACTTTCTCTCACTAGCACGCCTGTTGTTTCGACTAAATTCGTTTATGCATCCGGTTCTCTGACACGTTCTTGGTAATTATACATGCAAGTGGCCACGCAGTGCTAATGATGCGGCAGTGAGTGTTCAAGAGACTGTTGTGAGAGGCTGGCATAACCCGTCACCAATCTTTTGAGTAGTTTTAGTTTAGAAGAACCAAAGTGCAAAATATCGTATGTTTTTGTAGACTACTGTATAATCACCCGAAAAGACAATAACCGTGGGAAAAGATTGAGCGCGGATTGATATCTTGGAAGCAACAGCCATTATTCAGCGAGTGCATATACTAGATGACGCCAAGGCACTGCGCCGCAGCAAACACATGTTTCGCTAAGGAGCGTAGAGATTGGGCTTTGCTAATGCTAGTTAATAAGTGTGCGCACGAAACAGCGATTTATGAGCGAGAGCCACATACAATCGCAGCACCTTATGCGAGGGAGACCTAAACTTGCCATCCCAAGTCGTTTCTGTTGAATATTTATGCGAATAACCTTTAGTATTTATACCGATACCTTCGTAGCACCTACACTGTAATTTACACATGGCAAGCCACATAATATTTCGGAACAATCAAACGGCGACTATACTAAAAGTTAGCTTCATTGAGGCGAACGGACAGCAAAGAGCAGGCGCTTAGGCAGCGTGATTTTCAATTCCCAGCTGTAAAGGCTCGTTGAAGAACCATTAGCTTCTTTTTTTTTACTCTCTCTGTGTTCTGAAAACTTCCATGAGTAGATGCACGTACAGTGCCGTAAAGAGCGTTCCATGTTTATTGGAAATGATCGAACACATTCATACACGTGGCACGTGCTTCCCAAAGGCAAAATAGCGCCAATCTGAGCTGGCTCCTGCACATTATAGCTAAATAGAGCAGCAGCGCAGGGACAGAATTTTAATTTGTCCTGCCCTTGATCTGTCGTGTTCTCTACATTACACCAGCATACATATATATATATATATATATATATATATATATATATATATATATATATATATATATATATATATAGGCAACGCTAAACTACGCCGGCTGTACGACTACATATAGAACACGGCGCCAACCTTCAGCTGTAGCAGTTTCTTCTTCGATGCCCATAAGAGCGAAGTTAGTGGAGGAAACCTCTTTTCGTGGGAATAACTGCTGCTCTCACATATAACTGTGCCTCATGTTTTTTTTTGTAATCTGCACTAGAGCAGGCGTATATTTACTTGATCTAAGCAATGATAACATTATACATCAATAACATAAACGTAATTTCATACGGAGTATGATAACCTACGAGAATGGAGCTAAACGCCGAAGTGTTGTACCCTGAAAAGAATTTTTTCTACAAAGGTTATTAGAGGTCACTCTTCTGCTAGTGTCTGCGGGAGCTAGAAGCATGGCGTTCCAGCCAGCATGGAAACGATGATTAGTACATGTATTTACGTAAACTGCGCCCTTCTGGCTTCAAACGACCTCGTGGCTTTGCAAACCGATTATCTTAAACAAGATATTGCGCTATATTTGTAACAGTTCGCGATGATTATGTCTGCGCACAGAGTCATGTCGCCTTGCTGCATTCAGAAAAACTATGATAGCTCGGATATTTGAAAAATAGAGCATTGTAAGTAATGCCAGAAGAGCGTCTGAAGCCACAAACGCAAATATGAGACAAATGCATCCGTTTTGACAACAACTCGCGTGGTTTTCCAACGATCACAGTGCCAGAGTTCCCTGCAGTGATCTTTACAGGGAACGCTATGCATCGAAAGCAGTTGTCAGCATTCTCTATTGGCGTGCAGACGCTACTGCAAAATGATTGACGAGCAACGAAACAACCCTCACGTTTCTGTCGTCTCGTATGTAGGACAGCAGGTCACCGTATTTCATGAAGGGTGTGATAACCATGAGGCCATCCTCCTTGTCGATGCTCAACCCGATGAGCGGAAGCACATTCACGTGGTGAAAGTCCTTCATGATGAGTGCTTCCTCCAAGAACGCCGTGCTGTCAACTTCACCACCGCGAGAGTCTGCAGCGTCGCGTCAGAGAACATACCCGTCAGTCGGAAGGAATCGACTATACTTTGTGTTGAGTGAGAAAAGTAGGACTTCCATCACAAACAGAACTTTGGAAAGCAGGAGCAAAAATGACGGCCCGCGTACGCTGTTGCTTTCTATACTCAGAACGCCATTAGCGCTGTAAGCCGACGTTGCGTATCATTGGACTTAAAATTTTAAAAATAATAAAAAACTGACACTGCTTTAAGGAGGGCATTGTGTTTTGGACAGCTAATTTCATGTTATGAGCGCTACAGTTAACACAAGAAACAAAGAAAAGTGCAAAATATGTATTTTTTTTTCGACAGGAGAAACACACGAAGGCTTTCAAATTAAAGCAGTTGAGAACAAAGAAAGTGGTGAAATAAAGTTCTATCTTTATTGGCAAGTGAAAACATGAAACTGAGTATGAGAAAGTCTTAGTTTGACACCAGTTTAGTAAAACCTCAAACAATGCGTTTCACCCAACGTTTGCGAACGTTAGCAGACAGAAAATATAATTTCGAAGAGCAGATCTGAAATACTCACGCACATCGTGCATTAGCTATTTAAAAAATGGTTGTATATCTCAGTCGGCAGTTGTTAGTGCTAAGGTTACAAGGCGCATTCACTCGGTCAAAATATTTGTATTTTTTGGATGGCAGGGTCTCCTCTGACTGGAAGTATTTTGATGCCGCATCTCTCTAAAACTGAATATCTCGTTTTATTGGTTAGGCTATTTTGGTGCGTCGAGGCTTACATATCAACCCATACAATGGCAAAAATAAATTATGAAGAGAACTTGAATGTAAAATTTCACCTATGTTCTCCTTAGGTGCACAACTTGCCAAAACATCATACACTATTTGCGATCGCTAGTTTGCTGCGTGTAACAACTGTCCTTCAAATGTACTTTAAACGTTATGTCTATTTAAAACAAGAATATAATGTAAGCAAAACGCTCAGAATGAAAAGTGAAATGACAGGAATACACACTGTTATGCAGAGTTTTCACTGCCACCTCTTGAACTTGACCTTTGTCTTCTTGTTTAATAGTCCCACGGTAGACACAACCGAAGTGACCTTTTGGTGGAGAGAAAATGAATATATGGTTTTTATAACGAAGTAACTTCCGGCATTTAATAACATCTCCAAATGAAATTTATTTTTTGTCAATGAGTCAAAAGTGCCCTGCGCTCAACACTTTTCGTGACCGAATACTGAGTTGTAGATGTAGCAAGCGTTCTTTACCAACTTATAATGTTACATTACTACCGCTTTGAATCAGCGCGAAGTAGGGCCAGACAATGAAATCTTCCTTACCTCAGTAAGGAAGCCTTCATTGCAGTGAGGCTACCTTATGTCACTCTGAAAGGTTCCTTACTGAGGCGCCCTCGGTGAAGGCTTCCTTGGTGCTTCCTTGGTACTTCCTCAGCATAAGAAGCCAAACAATGAAATCTTCCTTACCTCACTAAGGAAGCCTTCATTGGGGTGAGGCTACCTTATGTCACTCTGAAAGCTTCCTTACTGAGGGGCCCTCGGTGAAGGCTTCCTTGGTGCTTCCTCAGCATAAGGTAGCTCCAAAGCTACCTTCATGCGTCCTTACGCCGCTCCTGGCCCTGAACGAGCGCTTCACCTCACTGCTTAACCACGTGGCATTCGCTTGCGCATGCGCACTGTCGCCCACCTGCGGAGAAGCGCGAGCACGGTACGTCTTGCCAGGCATGTTCGTTTCAGTCACGCGTGCGGCATGCAAGCATTGCTAGGCGTTGCTAGGCGTTGCAAGACGCCGGCGTGCCAGCGTTGCTGGAGCACATCAAGTTTTGCACTGTAATGCGCAACTTTTTTTTAACTTTAGTAAACGAAACTAGAAGAAAGCGTCCACACTTCTCTATATTAGCTATTCAATTTAAAGATTGTGCGACGATACAACATTTTTAATAGAATAATGGTGTTCGCGGAAAGATTTGAAGAGATAATCTCGAACCCAGGCACGCGGCAACCGCTCCTTAGGTGAGGACGGGTGAAGGGAGCTTTCAGAGTACGCTTGCTTCCTCCATCGGTCCTTCGCTGTAAGGAGGCCTCACGTAAGGTTAGGAAGCGCTCGAAGGAAAGGAACTAGGGGTTTGCGAATATTCGGAATTTCGAATACGAATCGAATATTTTCCATATTCGAAGCGTATTCGATTCGAGAAATGCATGTTCGGAAATTCACGAATATCCGAGGACGGCCGAATAACGGTGGAAACGGCGAATATTCGGATAGACTGCGAATAATTGAGCAATTAACCAATTGTATGCTTGCTCCGCATTCTCCTAAGAATATTTTTATTAACTGAGAACTTCGCATGATCCGCTCATTATCTGTATGCTCTGTTTCAGTCTATCTGCTTCAGGCATTTGAGACATGATCAGTTTCGGTTTCTTTTTCACCAAGCTTTATAATTCCAATTATTTTGGAATGCCCTATTGCCTTGAAGATTGTAAAGGCAACTCAGGGTTGCCTTTGCAACCCTGAGTTGCCATTATCTGTATGCTCTGTTTCAGTCTATCTGCTTCAGGCATTTGAGACATGATCAGTTTCGGTTTCTTTTTCACCAAGCTTTATAATTCCGATTATTTTTGGAATGCCCCATCGCCTTGAGGGTTGCAAAGGCAACTCAGGGTTTGCTAACATTGATTCAAAATGTATCAAGGCTCTTTGTGCGGAGTGGAAATTTGATGAAGTGGCCAGCCTAGGCATGTTTCTTGATCCGCGCTTTATGGCCACAGTTCATCAGGCATCTGGTCAGATGATCTGGCTGAAAAACCTTGTGACAAGGGAGCTCCAGGAAGCCGTCCTGGAACACCGTGGGGACACCGCCGTGCCAGCGTCGACTTCGTGTCCACTGGTGGCCTCGAGTGTATGGAATGCTTTTGACGATCTAGTGATGAACAAAGAGAAGACACATTTGGCATCTGCCCCTGAGAGGGAAGTTACAGACTACGCGCAAAAGCCTCTTCTCGAAAGGGGCATGAATCCTTGTGAGTGGTGGCAGTCCATTGGCCGCTTCAGGTACCCGCTTTTAAGTGCACTCGCCCAGAAGTACTTGGCGATCCCTGCCACTTCAGTTCCTAGTGAAAGAGTCTTTTCTACCGGTAGAAATGTGACAGTGCATAGAGAGCGTTTACTTTCTGGCCATATTGAGCAGTTAATTTTCCTTCACGACAATCTGTAACAAGCGTTTTACCTGACTGAGGGCATTACCTGAGTCCATTATCTATAATTGAGTACCTCTTTAATTTGAAACAACCTCGTAAAATGCAATGTTATTTTTAAAAGGGTAATAAAGCTATTGTTACCTCTCTTGCAATTTTTTAATACTACACATGTATTCGATATTCGATTCGATATTCGAAGAGAGTTCTTCGCCTTATTCGTATTCGATTCGTAATCGAAAATTTCAATATTCGCACACGCCCAAAAGGAACGTTTTATTGATTGGGCCAAGCTACCTTCATGCGTCCTTACGCCGCTCCTGGCCCTGAACGAGCGCTTCGCCTCACTGCTTAACCACGTGACGTTTGCTTGCGCGTGCGTGCTGTCGCCCACCTTCGGAGAAGCGCAAGCACGGTACGTTTTGCCAGGCACGTTCGTTTCAGTCACGCGTGCGGCATCGAAGCGTTGCTAGGCGTTGCACGACGCCGGCGTGCCAGCGTTGCTGGAGTACATCAAGTTTCGCACTGTAATGCGCAACTTTTTTAAAGTTTAGTAAACAAAACTAGAAGAAAGCGTCCACGCTTCTCTATATTAGCTCATCAACTTAGAGATTGTGCGACGATACAACCTTTTTTATTGAATAATGGTGTTCTGGTGTTCGCCTAAAGCTTTTAAGAGATAATCTCGAACCCAGGCATGGCGGCAACCGCTCCTTACGTGAGGACGGGTGAAGGGAGCTTTCAGAGTATGCTTGCTTCCTCCATCGGTCCTTCGCTGTAAGGAGGCCTCACGTAAGGTTAGGAAGCGCTCGAAGGAAAGGAACGTTTCATTGTTTGGGCCGTAGTGTTGCAAAGATGGGAGCATGCTGCAGGCACCGTCACTTCAAAATCCGGCGCGGGGTATGCACGATAAACTTTCAGCGGACCCTTGCGAAAAGTGACGGATATAATAATACAATTAAATAAAAAGGCCCTAGTTCCGCCCGAAAGGCGAAGCATTGATAGCAATAGTCAAGTATTATGCAATTACATGAAGTAAGCTTTGTTGTTTTATCGGCCATATAGATACAAGTAAACATTCGCTAATTAAATTGCGAGCATGGTTATTCCCGCGTGCACCGGCAAGCATGAAAAGATATCATTCGATGACTGCGAACACTGGTCCTCACAACGCTGGCATGACGAAGAGCGCCTACAGCGAGGAGCGACCACCTCTTGCTGCCTCTCACTTTAGTATGGATGGATGGATACAACTTTCGTGTACGTCCGGCAAGGTTCAACGTGACCTGGGCTCAGGTCTCGCACGGGGGAATGTCAAGGCCCTGCCTGAACGCCGCCTCACGGGCTTGCTGGGCTGCCCACGTGTGGATTCCGAGGTCTGAGCTGCGCAGAGCGGCGGCCCACCTCGACGACAAGGTCTCTGGAGCAACTGCCATGCTTCCTATAACTGCATTGCATTCCCACAGCATTTGTTTGAGTATTGCTGGTCCTTCCTGGCACAATTTGCACGTGTAGTTCTGATGCTTATCTGGGAAGATAGGATCAGGGAAGGTGTTCGTCTGGAGCTGTCTACAGGTGACTGCCTGCCTCCTGTTCAATTTAGGACTCGGAGGCGGGTATATCCTTCTGGCGTTTAGATATGCACTGGTTATATCGTTGTATCTGGTAAGCCTGTCCTTTTCTGTGCGAAGAGTGTTTGCTATCGTGCGAGAGGCTTTGCCCTGTTCGGCGCGGCGGGTCATGTCTCACGTCGTCCGGTATGCCGTCCTGTTTAGGTTCGGGAGCGCGTCGCCTTCAGTGGTGACGTGCGCGGGGAACCATATGATCCTCGAGCTCGGGGTTTTGGATCTGCCCGCTTTGGCAAGAATGGACAGAGCTTCCTTGGAAATTCTACCATTGTCGTATTTCTTTACTGCCGTTTGCGAGTCGCTTAGTACAACTTCGCATTCCTGTCTTGTGGGGGCCAGCGCGATCGCTACTTCCTCCGCTATTTCCGAGTGTTTGGTGTATACACTGCATGCGATTGTGATATTGGAATTTGTGTCTGTGACAACGGCGGTGTATTTTTGGCCGTTCGGATATTCGGCTTAGTTGACAAAGCGCGCGTTTCTCTCCCGGCCGAATGAATGGAGCAGAGCCTCGGCTCTTGCCTTTCTTCTACCTCAGTTGTAATCGGGGTGCACGTTTCTTGGTATGTTTGCCACCGTAATGATGTCTCTGATTTTGTTGTGTATTTGTATTTTCTGACCGTGCTGGTTGTGGTACGTTATGCCGAGCTTGTTCATAATGTATCTTCCCGTCGTGGTGGTCCACAGGCGTTCGAGCTGCGAGATGCGTTGTGCTTCGCCTATTTCTTCCAGGGTGTTGTGTATGCCCAGCTGGGCCAGGAGCTCAGTGCTCATCGATTCCGGGAAGCCCAGGGGTATCTTGTACGTTTTCCTTATGAGCGTGTTGAACTTGTGCTTTTTCGCGACGTACCAGTTGTAGGCGGCTACGTAGGCGATGTGGCTGACAACGAAGGAGTAGATCAGTCGAATGAAGTTTTCTTCCTTCATGCCCGCGTGTCTATTGGTTATCCTCTTCATGAGTCTCGTGGCGCTGGTCACTTTGCCTTCGATCTTCCTCACGGTTTCGCCGTTAGCTCCGTTGGCCTCAATGATCATTCGGAGGATTTTGATCTTGTTTACTTTGGGGATTGCGTTTCCGTCTTGGGTGTACAGGCCGACTTCCTCGTATTGCCGGGGTCCTGTGTAGCTCTTTGGCGGCATGCCTCTGCGCATGGGCCGGTAAAGGAGTAGTTCGGACTTGCTCGGGGAGCATTTGAGGCCCGTTTCTTGGAGGTACTCTTCGACTTTGTGAGTGGCCGTTTGTAGTGCGTTCTTAATTTTCCCGTCACTGCTTTCGGTCCGCCCAAGTTGTTATATCGTCTGCGTATATAGCGTGGCATATTCCTTCGATTTCCCGCAGTTTCCTGGGGAGACCTAGCATGACTAAGTTGAACGGGAGCGGATATATAACTGAGCCCTGGGGGTACTTGCACTTCCCTTGGTCCGTTCTTCGTACTCGAGGTCGCCAAACGTCAGGGTGGCTTTGCGATTGTTCAGAAACTCCCTCACGTCGTTGTAGGCCCTCCCCCCCCCCCCCCCCGTTCAGATTAGTCTTGTTTCAGGATCGACTCGTGAGCAACGTTGTCGAATGCTTTCTCCAGGTCTAGCTCTAGGATGGCTCTGGTGTTTTTTGTCTTGTCGTCAGGGATCTGGTTCTGCAGTTTTAACATTACGTCCTGCGTGGACTGGCGGGACGGGAAGCCTATCATGGTGAGGGGTTAGGCTTTCGTCTCTTCTAGATGGCTGTTGATACGGTTCAGGAAGGCGTGTTGCAAGACCTTACCCACGCACGACGTGAGAGAGATTGGGCGTAAGTTCTCCAAGCTCAATGGCTTTCCGGGCTTGGGTATGAGGATAGCCTTTGACCTCTTCCACTGCTCCGGGATGCGGCCTTCTTTCCAGCACTTGTTGATGTAGCCCGTGAGTTTGGTAACATATTTGTCGTTCAGGTTTCTGAGCGTCTTGTTGTTAACCCTGTCCGGTCCTGGGGCTGACTTGCCGTTGAGTCCTTCGAGTGCCGTTCTGATTTCCGCCTCGCTGAAGTCTTCATCTAACTTGGGACGGGGACTGGCAGTGTACCGGCTGTGCTCGACCATCGGTCGCTGCGGAAGCTACTTGCCGCAGAGTTTCATGACGATTTGCTTCTCGCTCGCCACCCCTTTCTCTTTGTGCAGAAATCTAGGCATGTCGGCTCTTTGCTTGTATTTGCTTTGGGTTTCGCCCACCATGTGCCTCAGCAGTCACCACGTTCTTCCGTTGCGAAGTTGGCCATCAGCGGCGTTTCAGACTTCGTACCACTGTTTCTTGTTCAAGGTTTTGCAATGCTCTTCGATTTGTTTGTTTAGTTCGGCTGTCTGTTTCCTCAGCTTTGGACTGAGCCGCTGGGCTTGCCATCGGGTTTGTATGGATTTCTTAGCTTTCCAGAGGTAACGAGGTGACTCCGTTAGAATTTTAGGAGTGATGGTTTGGGCGGCTTCCCCGACATCTCTGGTCAGGTCCGCGATCCATGTATCAATGTCACCGATCGGCTCATCATTTAGCCTGATATCCCGTTGCTTGCGGAACTTCTCCCAGTCTGTCCATTTGAAGCTTTTGACCGGGGGGGGGGGGGGGGGGGGAGGGGCGGTTTCCTCTCGGGGGATCTTTATCTCGATGATCATGTGGTCGCTACCTAGGTCTTCTAAGGTGTTTCTCCAGGTAGCCCTCCTTAACTGTTTGTCCTTGGTTGTGGTGTAGCCGTATCCCCAGGCATGGCACGGAGCGTTGAAGTCCCCGCCCACTATTACCGGGTTCAGGCCGGAGGGCTCGGCCACCTTTTTGAGCAGGGAGAGAAAACGCT
Source organism: Dermacentor albipictus (assembly GCF_038994185.2). Lineage (NCBI taxonomy): Eukaryota > Metazoa > Arthropoda > Arachnida > Ixodida > Ixodidae > Dermacentor > Dermacentor albipictus. The sequence continues at coordinate 97,099,445 of NC_091825.1, read as the reverse complement.
GCCGTTTGTTGGATGGGTTACTGTATATGTTCAGTAGAAAGATGCTATTCGTTTGCATTCTCTTAGGAATAATCTCTGTGATTATAGGCTTCACCTGCGGGCCTTTATATCATGTTCTATGGGTACTAGGCCCTTTCTGATTTGTGTGGCGATGCCCCTATCACTTTGGAATTTAGGGACGAGGGCGCGGTAACCCGGGATGTTGGCCGACAAGCCCACGGTTTCTTGTACCATTATGACATCGGGTTTTGGTTGGTTGATTCTTACGTATTGGTGTAGGGCCGGTTTTTCCCGGCTAGACCTTTGCAGTTACACTGCCAAACCAATAGCTCTCTGTCGTGTCTGGCACCACGACAGGGACGGTGCCCACATCGCACATTCCTCGAGCTTGACCATCCTGGTTGTGAGACCGGATATGGCGTAAGACAGATTGCCTATTGCGATTTGCAGTTCGGTAAGCATGGCTTTTTTCCAAACTCGCCCGTTCGGCGCGGCTGGTGTCTTGGCTTTGCACGGCTCGCTTTTTCGCGGGTGGGGTTGCTTTGTCCTGTTTCTCGCCATTGTTGCTCGGAGCAGGAGTGCTGACGGGAATGGGTCTTGGGGGTTGCGCGGGAGGCGCGACCATTCTTAGTTCACGTACCTCTTGAGTTAGCTGCTGTACCAGGCTCCTGACCATGCCGTTCTCATGGTTTATTTCTGCAATAATCTTATTGTCTATGTTATTTGTGACTCGCGGTTCTGAGGCAGTTACTCTGTAGACCCCGCGCCTTGGCGCGCCCTTGAGCGCGTCTGCCCACCTCACCTTTTCGGGGAGAGCCTAGACCTCCTGAGCGCCTTGGCGGCGTCGGTTGGATCTGGAGCTGGCTCGGCCTGGTCCGGGGGTGCGACTGCGAGCTCTGCTCCTCGACCGGCTGCGCTGGCGGGATCGAGGGGTCCCGGTAACCGACGTCGATCTGGATGTAACCCAGCCTCTGGATCTGGATCTTGGCTCTCCTCTGAATTCCTTGACCACCTCGAGTTCTGCTTCCGCTTCGGCCCTTTTCCTTTCCTATATTCGTTTTTTGATTATACACGAGGTCTTGACGTTTGCTCGACAGGATTTGTCCGCCGTGCGGTGCTCCCCTCCGCACATAGTGGCTGTTTGGGGTACATTGCTGATTGGGGTCTGGATTCTTGGCGCCGCAATCCCTGCAGATCTTGCCCTGGAGATTTGGGAAGACGTCCATATGGTGCCCCAGTCTATCACATTGGTGACAAATGTCGACCTGCTTCCTGTAGAACGAACAGCGAAGCAGAGTGGATCCGTACCTGAGAAGAGTGGGCACTGTTATGCCTTCGAAGGCGATGATGACTGTCGTAGTGTTGCCAAGACACTTCGCTGCTAGGGCTGTCGGGTTCCTGTCGTTGACGATTTTGGAGTTAAAGGCTCTGGAGCCTTTTTCGAGGGGTATGCCTCGGATGACCCCTTTGGCTGCATGATCGGGAGGCGTTTCATACGCGTTGACCTCCTATTGGCGGTCGCCGATCACGATTACTTCGAGCTTCCTGCACTTTACGGCATTGGTGCCACTGATTGTGTTGATAACGACGATGTTTTGATGGGTGTTTGGGCAGACGGTATCTTCGCTGGCGTCTTGATCGGACGCTCCTGCAGCCTGGCATGTGACTGACACAATGCTGACTGCGCCAATCGTTGCGGTGTTGAGGCCGACCTTGGGTCTAGCGACGATCTGGATGTCGTTCCTCGGGAGGGCCGGCATCCTGCTGGCCTTGAGTACCTGTTGTTTTACGTTCCGAGGGCGTCGCGGCGGTTGTCGACCATCTGCCTCACTGGTGCGAGAGTAGGCTTCGTTCTTAGGTGTATCCAGCGATGTGCTGCGGCCGGACAGGGGTTTGGAGCCGATCATGCACCAGCCGGCATCTCCACGGAATTCTTCGGGAGACGTCTCCTCTCCTTCGACGTGGGCCTTCATGCTTGGCGAAAAATTGGTGCGTAGGGCTTGGGTATTGTAAGGCCTGGCGGGCGGTAGCTCGCCTAGGCTCGCCTCCAGGCGTGCGCAGCGTCTTAACGCGGCGTCGGCGTAGCTCGGGCGGAAATGCTTCGTAAGGTAGCGAAAAATCGTTTGCCATCATGAAACTTGATACCAGCCGGCTCCTGGCAGCTTGCTACATACGAAAATAGCTGAGCTAGAAAAATAGCGTTCTGGCTCGCAGTCACTACCCACTACAGCATGTCTCCAAAATTATGATGTTACACGACTCACAAGAATAGATGCGCGGGACCAGTGGCGTAGCAACAGGGGGGGCCGGGGGGCCGTGGGCCCCGGGTGCAAGGTGCCTGTTGGGGGGGTGTCATATACGCCTGAAGACACCCCTCTTTCCGCCGGCTTGACTGAGCGCAAATTGCAAAGAATGCTCCGGCATCCAGTAGCCCGAGCCCATGCACCCGATGCATTGCGCCGCAGAATTGTCGGCTGCAGCTCTATCAACACCCCCCGAAATAATTGCACGAATGTGCGGGCTAAAAAAATTTAATTCGTGAAGTGGTCGCTAAACTACTCGCCTTAGCGGAACGTTTCATGTGGGGTGCGCTCGCGCTGTGCGTTTATGCTGGGAGCAGGAGTCGCTAAACATACAGTGAGGCGTTGTAAGGCGTTGGGGCTCTTGGGTCCCTCTTCTGTTCAGAACGCGCAGCGAAGACGAACAAAGACAGCAGCAAGAGGGCGTTCAACCAGCGCGCCCGGCGCTCGCGTTTACGGCGAAGCGTTCGTTGAAAGCGACGTTCCATAAGTGGGGCCGTCAAAAGTCGCGAATTGGATTCTCTGGATCGTCTTCAGACTCGGTTCGGCCGCAGAGTTTGGCGGCGAATGACTCGACAGGCTGTAGTCACGGGCCCGCCGCGATGTCCGGCTCGCTTTTACTTCCCCTCTTCCGCTCGCTCCGAGAAGCCGCTGCGAAACCTGCCGTTATGTTTCACGCTTTCCTTCTTACCCTCGAAAGTTTCAGAAAACTGTTGCTGTGCGGCTTCATGTCACAAGTACAGTGTCTGTATCAGCTGCACAGAATTTTACAAAAAAAAGGTGAATTTTGTTAGGATATTTCCGATCGAGATTCTATGAAGTTATGTCTTTTTATGATTACTAGGAACTCGGTAGCGCGAAAAATAGGGCAGATAATTAATAACCATATCCTTAATAATCCCGTAATTAGTACTTATAGAGGAAGCACTTCAATTGGAGAATTGAGGACTCAAAGTCATATTATTAACTCAACCAAAACTTCTGAAACAATATCGTTTTGGGTGCTACAACCTACAGTACTTTGGCACTGCAGATGGCGCCCAGTATATGGCAGCAGCGAAAGAAATATGAAATAGTGGACCGGTGACGTTGATCGCTTAGTCCTCTCCACTGCGAGTGCAGACCAACAGTAGTGCAAACTTTCGCTGGCACGGGCTTCATCGCGGCTTTTTCTTTCTTTTTTTATGGTGACGCCAGAAATCGACGCGAAGCGTGCTCTATTCTGTTCCCAATCTTGCGGTGGTACCACAGCTCGGATAATCACATTTGTCCGCATAGCAGCAAATAAAAACAAGGCTTTATTGATCAGAATGAAGAGAACTCGTAATTGTCATAGCATTGGCGCCCGCGCAGTGGGGAGGCAGGTAGCGTTTTCTAATAGGGTGGGGAGATCAGCGTCCCTGACAAGCAATTTAATTTTCGTTTTCGTTCAGGGCTGCACACAGACAAAATACTGCGTGCCATAGTACCTAATACGATTTTTGTGAAGTTGTTGTTGGGAAAGATAGGAATGTCGGGCTTCAATCTTCCAAAAGCAATATTGCCGCTAAAATTGGTAATTAAAACATTATTATAAAGATATCTGTTTTTACTTGTGACGTGAGCCATATTTTCCACGATGCCGCATTTGTATTGGCTGCCAAGCCTTACAGTTTGACAGAAGATGGGCACATGGGCTTATCACACGTTATCAGTCCAGCACCCTGTGTTATTCGGCGCAGGAAAAACAGCGTGTATATTTGCTGCATTCGCGATCTCTGGGAAAGAAAGCGAAGGAGAGGGGGTCCCGGGGAACGTGCGCGGTATCCAAGGTGGCTGTACTGGAGCTGAGACCCGGAAATTGTCGATATCCTCGCCTTCCTCGACTACATCAGGGGGGGGGGGGGGGGTGACAGAAGACCTATGGGCCCCGGGTGCCAGACGACCTAGCTACGCCACTGCGCGGGACACAGAGCGCGTGATGCCACCAGATATCTCGGCTCGCCCTTGGCATTTGCGCGTGTCGCAGATTACCTCCGAGATATGGCGCAGGGGCCGCGTAGGCGCTCAGCGGCGCGCACAGCCACGCGCAGCCACTTCCGGCCAGTGGTAAGAGACGCGCGCTCTCATCGTCAGGCGCGAGCTTGATCACGTGATCTCCAACATTGGGCGCGCATCAAGCCACCATCCTTCTCAGCGTACCCTCGCATGCTTGCCCTCGCACTTACAGCATATGGTGCGCGAGACACTCGTTCTTATCGTAGTTGAACGTTATACCGATCATCACGAACGACGGCGACGGCGAAAACTCGTTTGAACTGTCCACTTATTTCCTACTATTGTAATAAAAACAAAACACACAAGCAGACCATAACGGACCACCTTGATTTTTTAGATAGCTGAATGTGGCAACGACTGCTGTGTTATTCCGTGGGGCAACGTGATTCCATTATATATTTTACTTTATTTCGGTACCTCCTCTTGAATATTATAACATATACCAATTCGTTATGTAATAGAAATAATTTGTTATTATGAGCATGTAGTGGAAAATGAACTGTGCAAAGTTTCATTCGCATCTCCGAGTTCCAGCGAAGCATGCTGCCTAAATTTTATTTCCAATTACAAAAAGATTGGTCAGTGTGAAGAACGCCAGATGGTGTGGCGCTTCGATGGTGTTTCGACCTAGTGTCCGACCAATATGAGTTCACCTGCTGAAAGAGTAGGTCCACCTGTATGATATAAATCACCTTAATTCATAATTTCTCCATCTACAACGCATTATCTTTATCTATCGGAACATACTTTTTTACCTTGCACTAGCCTTTTTTTCTGATTCAGTCGGCGACCTCCACAGAAGGGCAGAGCTACAACGATTCCAGAAATGGCTTTACGTTCTATGAAACAAGAAATGTTACTCAGAAAGTCAGGACTAGATACCTTGCCCGATGACACGACCCAAATGGAGCCGCCCTCGATCGACGAGCAAGTTTTCTCTTTGAAGCATCGTTCTGGTTTCTTCATCTATGTCAAATGGGGCCTCCATCAGTGCTTGTTGGGCGTCAACGTTGCCTTTTCGAACGTAGCCTGTACAAAAAAAATCAGAAAAACAGGATGACAGTTAGCGTTGCGACTGAATAGGACGTAAAAACGAGACATTTTCTTTCGAGCATGTCGTTTGTTTCTGTACTTTTCCTTCTATCTTTGTGTCTCCCCTTATCCTTACTTCAGTGAAGGGTAGCAAACCAGATGTTTCTCTCCCCTTAAAGAAAGGGCGGGGACCCCACCCTTTCTTCCCTTTTTTGGTGCAGATGTTGAAAGGCCGTTGCACAATGTCACTTCAACTGTAGACGTGTTGTATATAAGCAGCACTGAGGCATAAAAATAACAGTTCATAGAGTAACATTTCTGAAGGGTTAAAATGGCATGTAGAAGTACACTTTACAGACAGAATTTCTTTGTTTTTTTGCGTACATGCTTTAATATGATTCTGCTTAAAAAAATGTTCGCGTTAACGTATTTCTGGGTATGAAAATTTCCTCCAGCAATACAATTTTACAGAGCCTCTCCAAATTCATATCACTTAAAAGAACTAGCAAACAACTTTTCTTTTCTTCACACCGTTACTTGTTGCTAGCCTATATATCATTCATGGCCGTGGTGGTGTAAAAGGACGCTCTTTCCGGTCCTGTTCTTACTTCGTATTGTTTGGCGACCTATTGCGCGAGCATAATTTGAACCAAATAACCCGGCAACAAGTATCGATATTACTTTCCTTTATAGTAGGCCCTGATTTCTCTCCTTATAATAATAGCGCATATTTAGCCACTGCAATGTACTACGCATGGTATACCTGACATATTGTCTTGACAAGGAACAAGTGCTGGCTAAAGGTGCAAGCTATGCCCTATATTCGTGAAGGCTGTGTTTGGCCATGCGAAGAGGATTTGTCACGCACAGAAGTTGTAGTTGCCAACGCAAACCCGTTTAATGTGTTAGTTTAAGTGTGTGGGTTTTGTGCTTTCCAACAGACAAAAAGCCCGAAAAAGGCGCCTTTTCCTGTCATGTTCTAACTTCATATTCTTTCGCGTCTGACTACACCACAACACTGATTTCTTTTTTTTTTTGTCTCTTCGAAAGTTGCCTTCTGAGTTTTCGAAAAGTATGGAGTAGCTGGGTTAATCGAGAACCTCCTTTTTGCATATAGAATACTACGGACTCAAGCTCCCTCACGATTGGATGCGTTAGCCAAAGAGTCGCTCTTGTTGTGACGCTGGTCGAAGCTAACGACGTCGCTGGTTTGCCAGGTGCGTTTGTCCCGTTGACGTCGGCGGCGGCACAAGAGGAACCCCACGCCGGCGACCACTGCTGCAAGCGCGGCAGCCACCGTTGAGCCAGCGATGATACCGACGTGAGGACCTGGCTGCTCAGCTGTCATCAGCCTAACGGCACCAACCGGGTAGCTCTGTCCCGCGTAGACCACCTGCTCAAAACAACCGCGCGGGGAGCATTCAGTTTGACTTTGCGCTAAGCGTTAAAAATTAACAAAGCTAAAGTTGTTTGACATTTTCTATAAAAATTGCAGCGGCCACAGGGACCACATTGATGAATCTCCACTAATCTCCACTAGTACTACTGCATTTGTTAATGTAACATCGCTATAAGTCTCTCAAGTATATTAAAGAAAGGTTCCGAGCAATATTTGTAGAAAATTTAATAATGATTTTGTCTTCTAACTGTATATAAGCTCAATTAAACGTTTTCAGATATGTGTTCTATACCAGACAAGGAATATGGAGATGAAAAGCGAATAGCGCAATCTATGCGCAGAGAAGCTTTCACGAAGCGTTAAATTAAATTCCATAAAAGTGTTCTACAACGCGCCACTAATTTTACGTTACAACTCTTATACAGGAAGTTTTGTAGCATAACGCATACATAAAATAAATTCCGGGGTTTTATACGCGCCAAAACGACGGTGTTATAATGAAGCACGCCTAGATGCGGACGCCGGATTAAAGTACGGCAGCTAGCTGGGCCAGTCGGTACAACTGCGCCTTTATTACAGCGCGAACGAACCAACAAGCACAAAGAAGAGAGTCGTAACACGAGCGCTGACTCACGACTGAAAGTTTATTTCTTACAAACACCACATATACAGAAAAACTCGCACACCCGTATACCCGCACAACAGCCATTACCCTCAACCACAACGTGAACCATGATAGAATAACGGTATACACAAGATTGTGAGATTTGCGGGTTCCAAACATCCAGAAAAATCTTTTCTTTGCTGCTTAGCGCAAGTGGCGCCTTGCTGACGCACCTGTCACCACATTAACTTATCGAGTAGGCCTCTGACATGAGGGGGGCTTTTTCATCTTTATTTCTCCAGATTATAAGGGTGTGCAATCAAATGTGGGCGTGTAAGCACATGCTGTGCAATGTGTTGCCAAATGTGACAGACCTGCGTTCTTTATTCTGGAAGGCCGTTGCTGCAATGACAGACTCCGAATTAATTTTGACCACCGAGAGTATTGTAGACGAGTGCTTTTTCATCCCGGCCCCTTCGAACTGCGGTCGCCGCGGCCGGAATATAACCTGCAACCTTCTTACTCAGCAGAATAGCACCATAAACTATGGACCCTTTTCGCGAAGCAGTTTCCTCTAGAGGAACGAGAGGGCGCTTTCGGCGGGGCGCCGCACGTTGCCTCAGCGAAAGCGCGCGAATACGAAACTGTTACCTCTTCTGCGCTGCTTCAGCCGTCGGAAATGCAATTGGGTTTTCGCTAACGCACTGTACTCCGTTCACGGTGAAAAACATGGAGCGGTGGAGTGAAGACGTGCACAGTAAGCTGCAAAAATTGTAAGTGGCATATTCAGGCACGGAATGAATCCGTGCGTCAAAGTTCGCGAAGCGGTGCTATACATAACACCGGGTCCATGCTGTGAGGCAGAGGACGTACGCCTGGGGCTCTCTGCCCCACTCACCCATCCTCCGCCTCAGACCGTACGTGCTCCATGCGCCGAAGCATGCATGGGTGACGGCGACTACACCGACGACACGCGAATGTTCCAAGCTGAACGTTTCGTAAGGGACCACGTAGTAACCTAGTGACTAGCGATAATACGTATTTGCTACAAGCTATTGTTACAGCGTACAGAACATCTACGTTACAAGCCTTGTGTCCAGCAAGAACAAACCCATCCCAACTGAGCACACCCGCGAGCAATCAGGCATAAAATAAACAATCGGATAGTGAACAACCGGGGAACTTTACAGAGTCAGAAGCGTGACAGGCCAATGCTTATAAGTATTGGCTAAATAACGAACAAAACGTTTGACCCACTGATACTGATTTATTTCATAAGCGGAGAGTTAGCATATCTTGAAATACATTTTTAGCCCCGCTTTTATTACAAGCCCCGTATACGCTTATCGCGCCGTTTGGACAAAGCGTCCTGAGCTCCGAAAGTGCTTACGTGTTTTTTGCAGCTGTAGCCAAAGCTTCGCATGTCTAGTACCCTGTCGACGTCTACGATATCCGCCTAAACAGACGTTTGCGGAGGCATCATGTACACCCATTGTAAACACAGAGGCAACGGAGACAGCTGAGGTAACCATTGAACACGTCACCACGTGATAAAATATCACAGCGCCCACGGGATCGCCGTGAAAAGGGTCAATAGCCACCATGCTACCGCGGTGGTTGTAGTGATTACGTTCCGGCCCGACAAATCAGAAAGATACAGAAGCTGCAACCGCACCACCCACATGATCCAAGCGACCGCGGAGTGCACTATCTCAGAGATCAGCATCAGGCTATCAACGGGATCAGCGCTGTTTTGCAATTGCACGTTCTCTAGGGCCGGCCCACCTTACCCGGCGAGATGCGACTGAGAAGGTGCGGCGGCGGCAAGCGGCAGCAGCACTTTTGTTCGCGGGCCTGCAGGCTATTGACTTACTTATACTACCCGAGCCCAGTTTACTGTGCCTAAGCTATTCAGCACCACGGAACCGACATGATATAACAACAGAATATTCACATTCCAAACGCATATTTCTGCGTGCTCATATTTAAGTTCCGTTATATAAAAACAGTCACGACTTTTTGTTGATGATGAATACACTCAGTTACATTAGCAATATGAAGAACAAGATTGTTTGAAAATAAACAAACTGTTCGGAAGATGCTTACTCACTTCTAACGCGCAAGGTGAATCTTGTTCCAGAACGCCAGGCTTCATCTTGCAAACAATTGAGTGCGAGCTGACATTGGTGACATCGCATGCGTCGTCCAAGCCATTCACACGCAAGAAAACCTGCTCATCGTCCATAAAAAGTTCGAAGTGGTTTCCCTAAAACAAAGAACATGTCATCGACACACCCAAATCATCCACTAACAGTAAAATACCATCATCCGGCAATAGCAGTGGAAAAGCACCTATGTGGCACACGTACTCTTTAAATGGCATAAGGCAAGGCAATATATATATATATATATATATATATATATATATATATTAGAGAGAGAGAGGAGTTTTGCTTAGAGCAGTATTGCTGCGAAGCAATACTGCTCTAAGCAAAACTTAAGCAAAACTTAAGCAAAGTTTAGTCAAGGCCGACACTAGTAACTGATCAACGGCTTCAAGTGAAGCATAGAAATTATGGATGACAAAGGAAATTCATAAGGGCTGTGTCTGCTGATACGTTCACGAGCACGTTCGTCGGTAACGACATCAGCAAGTGGTCCAAAAAAAGAAACACTGCAATTGTTCGAAAATCATTTTAACGTCTTTTAGACATTGCAACACAACCTCGTATAGACATTGCGATAGTTACTCTAACTTGGCAACTAAATTCTGCAAAATTACGGGGACGTTTTTGACATTGAGCACGTTCAGAGAGACTGTAAGTGGCTACAACGACGACGACGACATCAAGAACATGGAAATAAGGTGGCACAGCGATGCTAATATTGTCATGCGGACTTAGCCGATACCAGTCAGCCGAATTAAACGGTCATATTGTTACGTGAATACCAGCGGCTTAAAACAAATGCGAACTTAACTAGAATCTCGCACCGTAATTTCAACTGCGAGTTCGCTGGGGTCGACGCCACGTTCCATTTCTGGAAACCTCATAAACTGTGGCTCCGGCTGGTAGACGAAGGTGAAGTGTCCATTGCCGCCGTCGATGGCCTGTGGAAGATGCAGCCCATCCATTTGAAAACTGATCCACACCAGAACCGAGTCATTCAGTCCCTTCAACTCGCTGGGGCTGATAACAGATGACTCCATAAGTGAAGTGCCAGGGCACTGCATCTTGAAGCCTCCCTCTATGGCACGGCATTCCTGTAACGCATGGCATATATGACCAAAACGTTTCAATGGGCATCTCCGATTATACAAACAGCGCGCATGCTACAATATTGAGGTAAGGTGCATCGTTTACCTTGAGCGACCTGTGTGAAGCTGAGATTGGGTTAGACTTAAAACTTGTCACTGGGAGATTGCAGCGAGACATGCAGCGCGTAGGTGACAATTGAAAAAAGACGATATATATATATATATATATATATATACGGAAGAACGGTGGGAGCCACGCAAAAGACATCGCTGGACGCGTTCGGCTCATCTTCGAGGGTGCTTTGGCGAACTTAATCTGCACGAACACCGCTTTCCTTCTATACGCTATACGAAGTACAACGTCACGAACAAAAGCAGCGTTTTACCTTTCTTATGTTCTCTTTCTGCTCTTGGTTCACAGAGGTCACTCGAGTGACGATGGCAGGCTGAGCCACGCTGTCCAAATGGGCGCCCGTCACCTCAAGAGAGAAGTTCCCGCTGCGAACCATCATTGAACCGATGGCGACCATCAGAATCAACGTTGCTAATGCCGCTCACACGTAGAAAGCTGCTTAAGGTTATTTTCAATCAGTTCAACTTAGCTCCGACCTCGTCCAACCTGTACCCACTGTAACCCTATGCCCATAGTAACGGTGTTCAAGGCTTTAACAGAAAGACCACAACTTATGAATGTTGATATGTTACTTTGGTGAATGCTGCCCCATGCACAGCCGACTCATTAACACTTATATGCTGTCTTCCCACCCTTATCTATTATTTTCTGCAGTAATTAATTAGACATTTCAGCCATAGCAGTTTGCTATTAATAAACGTGTCACCTAACTATTGCGTTTTAAAGTCACCTACCACAGGACGGCATCTTATCACTCCAGGAAGAAAGTAGAAGAAATCAGTGTATGGAAAACGCAATGTTTAACAGCACACTCAGACGTTCGCGTTAAAGGCCATAAAGTATGTGCACATATCCCCCAAATGCATTAGAAATGTCTGCCCGTTAAATTTAATTGCAGTATACTTGACGCAAGATGGCCTTAGTTGCCTCTGCACCAGAAAATATGGCCTACGCTGATCAAATTCATCAACATCCCAAATTTCAAAAACAACTTCAGATACAACATCCGCAATTCCCCTGTGTGTCACTTGCCTGAAAGTAGACCGCCTCGGTGTCACGTCGTCGATGATGGGGTCAGGTTTGTAGGTGAACTTGGAGCTCAGGTTTTCTTTTGGAATGAAAGGGACGTCCGTGCCATCTATGGTGAGGACGATCTGCATCTCCTGGTTCAAGTGACTTTTGTTGGCGACGGCGCTCGTTGAGCATTCCAGCGAAGTCGAGTTCATCCTGTCACGTCGTATAGCAGTTAAAAATAGAGTATTGGTTATTACGACATAGCTATATAGAGGCAGAACTGTTTCGTCACCGTGCCACAACGCACGGCTATACACCGAGCGTCCAAAGCTGAACGGGGGTTTAAATAACGTCAAGTAAAACTCTTGCTTGGGCTAGTTGGTTCATGCTTGAATGATTAAAGGCAAGGCGGGAAAGACAAGGACTGAAGGACTGTCGTTTATGTCCTTCTTCAGTCCTTGACTTTCGGCCTTGCCTTTACTCACTAAATAATGAAGCCGACGACGCTCGGTCGCGCCGATCAGCAGCCTCGGGGCCCCCGATCATCGCACGAGAAATTCAAAAATTACTTTAGAGCTGGTCAAATTGGATGATGGAAAACGCCAGCCTAGGCCGACCACGATTTCTGGGGATCGACCGGGTTCGACCGAACTCGCTGGGTTCAACCCAACAAGAAAAAGGCGAAGTCAACGCAAGAAGAAAGGGGACGGCCTCATAGAGTTCATTACGGATAAGGACGCGCATGAGGCCGTCCTACGTGGCCTCCGCAGAGAAACTGCTACCGTATCACCAGCTTCGTTTTTTGCAGGCAAATTTGAGCTTGTTGTTATCACTGAGTCATGATTTGTTTAAATTGTTGGACTTCAAGCGTCCACTAAGTTTTCATTAGGGAAATAATGATTCAATGTATTATTTATTAGGTATATTTCTTAGACCCAAGAGAAAACAGTGAGACGGCCGGACAACGAGTCGCACACCCAAACCTTCAGTAAAGTCTGTCACACGCATTCCATTGGAAGAAGAGACTCACAACGGCAACATCAGGGACCACGCGCCCTTGCGAGAAGTAGATTGCACCGCTTTCGCTAGATGACAGTACCTATGACCTATTTTCTCACTTATGCGTCGTTGTACGTGGTCACGTTTTGTACAGTGACCTTTTACAACCTCTTTCGAAAGCCAGAAGAGTAACAGAAACGCATCGACGACCTTACTTGGGACAATATTGCGTTTAAATTAGCCATGACAGCCGGGTCTTCGCCGTGGAAGAAACTCTTCAGCAGGCCTCACTGGAAATGTTGGCTATAGACTGGTTGTCGCAAAGAGACGTCTAGCTTGCGGCCTACCGCAAGAGATTGTGCCGCCAATAAAAAGAAGGTATAATAACCGCGGAGATAGAGACGAATGGAATGTTGAGAGGCGCTGGGACGAGGAGGTAAGCTAGCCTTATTCTTTGTGGGTGCCGAGAAGCCAAATGAAATTTCTGTCAAAAACCAAGCCTTAGTCTTTCTCTCTCTCTCCTTCTCAATAATTGTGGAATGGATTACTGGTCGTGGCTTTATGTGCTTTGTGTTCCATGAGAATGCCCGAGTTCTTGAACGTCCGAATATTTTTGTCATTCGGGAACCTTATTTATGTTTATATGAAAGCTTAGAACAGCCTATCAGGTACCAGCTGTCACTGCAATTCTGCCAATAAACCAACAAACGCCTTTGGCCTTCCGTCAGCTTAATCGGAAGAAAGAGCGAGCAGCAAAGAAAAAACTTCATCTGAAGAATGCGCCCAATTCATGGTACTCCAGCAGAATAATAAGGCACTGCGCATAATAAAAGAAGAAAAGAAAGTAGGTCAGAGCACAGCATCCTATGTTTCTTTTCGCTGTATCTATTCTATTTTCCGAAGTACATTCGTGTTCAGTATGAGCCAACGGTATTTCTAGAGCGCAGCTCTTAGGCGCCGTTCCGGCGTTGAGCATTGGCGTCCCTCGGCCTCTCTCGCTGTAACCGAGCGAACGAACACCACCAAGGATGAAAGAGTGAACGCGGAGAAAAGCGGGGGGTGAATGACGGCGATAGCGAAGAGAGCGCGAGGAGCAAATCGGAGGAGGAGGCTATGGCGAAAACGAGAGAAGAAAAGCGTAGTGGCGCGCAAGACGTGGTCTGCGGCGACGAATGCTATGAGATGGCGCCAGAGTAGCGCGCATCGGCTGCTCACCGATGACGCAATCGATGAGGCATGCGGCGAGTGCGTCCACCGATACCATATATGGAAACAAAGCGCTGCATGAGCGGAGGTCTGTTTGCGGCGGCTGCTGTGAATCGCGTCCGCGCGTCACTCACGCGCTGCCTCTCGTGATCTCCCAATTAGTGATGCAGTCGCGCCACACTTCACTCCGTTTGCAACGTGCCGCACGAGACAGATTGACCGCGCCAGCCGATATATCGCGAGATGAAAACACGTATAGAGCTGCACTCACATTTTGCAATAGGGAGTATCTTAATAGTCGGTCATATTCTTTTTATAGTCCGCAACAGGGTACTCCTCCAGAGTGTTGTCGTATTACAGTACAGACTGTAGCAGTATTTCTTGGCTAAGAGGCTTTTTTTTTCGCTCGCGTTTTGTAGCAAGTTCGTTTAGATGACACGTGCAGTTCGCGTGCATACCTAGATCGTGCATACCTGTAGATCGTGCATTTGCCTCCACCGATTATCACGCTTCTTTCTGTCCCAGTGTCGACGTTTGTTCCAAAGAGAGTGATGGTAGTTCCTCCAGATGCTGGGCCATACCATGGTTTAACACCAGCGAACGTTGCATTCTGCAAACAGAAACCCCAAAGTGCTGCTTATCTTAGAGTCCTTGTGGTTGAACAATGTAGCTAGCAGAACTAACCGGCAAGAATATTGTTTATTAAAATGTACACGGTTTGCTGTTTACTAATTGTTACCTAATGACGCGGAGTGAACAGCGATAATATGTTTACGGTGAACACAAATTTACGGGAATGCCACTATGATACTTTTATGATCAGACCTTTGCAAGATATAAAACGAAAGCGGGTCATCCTAACATAATCGTTGCAGCTGAGCAATAACGCGTGTTCCTCAACCATCACATGCTAATTAGTATCAAACCTAATTACCTAGTAACACTACATGTATTAAACAGGCGATAAACTGCGGTCAAGTAGTTCGTTAGAAATAGATAACGCTAACACATGCACTAAAAAAAAAAGGAGAGTCGTCCTGGCCATGTTTCGGAACTATCCCTACATAAAGCAGACCCAAATTCATGAATGTATTACAGCATATATGGTGACATACTCGCCGCTGCTCTTCCAGCAGAAAATTAAGAAAAATGTAGTTTGCCTATTTTCCCTGCTGATATTCGATTTCTTTTCCTTTTTCGCGATGGAAATACAGATATAGCTCATATTATAAGGAGTCCACTAGCGGTGTAAAGTGCGTTAGTATTCCTCTCTTAGGTTCAGTGAAAGGGTGTTAAAATGTCGAAGCAACACTTTTCATTCCACAGTCTTTCTAATGAGGCCTCTGCTGGCGAGTGTGAAACCTGTGACATCGAGAGCAGACAAATACACGAGGACTATCTGCTCAATGGCTTGCTGGAACGAACGCAAGCTAATTTCGGTGCATGAGTTTCTCACCTGGTCGCAAAGCGATGCTAATAAAAAAAATGCAATGTTCTCTTATTTTCCTACCCAGGTAATGTTATTTGTGTGTATATGTAAGGAGAGGTCACTCGCATTTAAAATATTTTCGACTGGTAGTATTCTCTGAAGTTTTTTTTTGTTTTGAGTTCGTGCAAAATGGGGGAAATGGAAATTTCACCCAAATGGTCGTACATTAACAGCGATAACGAAGTATCAGACGGCTACGCAAAGTAAGGTTTGTAACCACATTGGCAGTATAAATTGCAAGAAGGATTCGCTTCCTAGCCTAAAACAAGCGCGGTGTCCCTACGGTGAGCACTCGCCAAATATAACTTTTTTTTAACCACCATAGCCTCGACTAAGCACCTTTGCCGGCTCCTACAACTACATGGAAATACATTGTCACGGGTAGAGCTGGGAAAACTAATAGGGAGGAAGGTTTGCGTGTCTGATTGGATGGGGTTAAAAAACCAACTATAGCGGATAGCTGAGGTGTGACGAGCCGATACGACGGTAGATTACTCATTATTGTACACTATTAGTATACCATTATACTGAAAACTTCCGTAGAAACTCAACAATGCGGTATGTTTTGCGTACTATTTTTATGGAACACACGGAAAACTTATATAGAATCCATATATATTCCGTGACAACTTTGCGAAAAGTTTACGGAAAATATGCCGAATGACTGGAGTGACATATGGAACTTTAAAGTACAGCTCGGCTTATAATTAGTTCTATTTATCATACCACCAATGATCAACCAACAAACCAACCAGACGAAAACGGAAAGGAGAATAGGACTACGAACATCCGTTCGGGTAGTGGCCAGTGGGACGTTCGCAGAGGCTCCCTGCTCGGTGTAGCTGCCTAGTTCAGACGTCGGCAAGTAGTCAAACTTGAAGTATCCGCGTCTTCCGAGGTGGCTGGGAGGCAGGTGCAGGCCGTCCATGTGGAAGCTGATGAACGCTGGCACGCGAAACCGGTGCTTCCGCAACTCGGCTTCGGTGATCACTGAGAACTGCAGCAGCGACGTTCCGGGACACAGCATCTTGCGGCCTCCGTCCAATACGCGACATACCTGGATGGCAGTGCGGCAGACGATCGAGACACAATAAACGGAAGCACGTCATTTTTTGTTCTCCCTGTATTCACCGGAGCGCACGCTAACGACACTCGTGCTGAGAGCGATGGGTCGGGCTAAGAATGATTTTAAAATAGTTGCTCACGTTTTTTTTCCCGTTTTTCGTGCTATAGAGGGTGTCCCACATAACTTGATCCAAGAAATGAAGAATGAAAGTCACGTCGGAAGTGTAATGAACCGAATGCATACTATTCGCCATAGCCTATAGTAACTCTAGCCAGTTTTTTTTTTCTTTTCCCCATAACTCAATAATATTTAGGTTTTTTACCCAAATTTTTACTTATTGGCTGAGGACCCCGAGTATCATACGCAGATTTGTAGAGCGCCTTCAGAAACCACCAATCGAGTTGTTTTCTTTACGATACATCTCACGTTGTCCTTTTTTCCTGGTTTCCATGAAAGCCCGCAAAATATGAAAAAAGCCACATGACGGAGCGCTTGCACGGTGGTATCGTGCTAGTCTCAAGCGTGCGTTCGGTGAACAAGGTCGGCTCCCATCGGATGACGGCGGAAATGCACGCGGCTGGCCGGGCGCTGCCGATGAGATAAAGAACGCCCGGTGCCGCTTCCTCGTCGCCAGTCACGATGCAGCCGACCAGCACTAAGTAAATCGTGTGAGCACGAGTGCGAGCGAAGTTTTTCAAATGAGATAGCTAGATCAAAGAACGCAAGCTTTCCCCGTTCTGTCATTACTCCAGTACGCGAAGCCATCTTGCAGAAAGAAAAAATAAGTTCGGAACCAGCACAGCAGGAAAAGAATAAAGACAAGAGACCAGCGCATGTGGTGCCATACTTGCACAAGTTGTCACACAATCTAAACAAAGCTTCCAATAGACATCATCTTAATTATATGTTCAGTGCTCCGTGCAAGCTTTCTTCGATATGTAATCGAATGAAAACGCGAGAAAGGCAGCCGTGCACTACAAATCATAAATCTCCTTTCACTGACTGCAGGCGCAACGTTATCTATCAGATACCGCTGAGCTGTGGAAAGATTTATATAGGGGAAACAGGACTGTGTTTCCATGACAGAGCTCGTCAGCACAGCAGTAACCTAAAGAATGGCTATGGGAGTCATTTAGGAGGACATTGTAAGGAGTGTCCTTGCACTCCCATATTTGAAAACGACTAAATTCATATGGAAAAGAAAAGGGAAGAGGGAAAGGGAAATAATAGGGGCTTATTACATCAGAAAAAAAGGAGATAAATGTGCAAGCACTCCCTCTCTTGCCTTGTCGGAAAAAGAACTAGCTCTTTTTTGCATGAAAGAAGATGATGTAGCTGATATTGCAGATGTGTTTTCGACTGGTGTATGAATGTCTTGCTGGAAAAGGTATAAAATGGTTGGAGAATTTCAAACAGACTTCCAGTTGGTAGTCAGTGCTTGTCTGTGACATTTGTTTCCTTGTGTCCTTGTTTTATTCGCGCCGTACAACGTCAGTTCTAAATACTGAATAACTAACCCTCATGAAGATCTTACTGAGAGATGACAGAAACGGATGAAAAATGAAATAACATAACCTGTAATTGAGTAGTCAGCCTTGCCATAAACAGGAAGAAACAAGAAGAATTTAAACCTAAAGTGAGTAAAACAAGCTTTTTTTTATTCTTCTGCTTCATCTATCAGTAGGCGATGCGCTAGCGCCTAAGATGTCATGACCAGAATGATGACTTACAGAAAGCGTGCATCTAGTAAGACAGCATAGGCGAACGGCAAATGAGACTCAGGAGAAGCACGGTGTAAGAAAGGGAGAGAAATAAACAGGATATGAAAGGCGTGGAGGTTAACTGGAAGAAATGCCTGGTTGCCTGCCTTGAGCTGGGTAAAGGGTAGAATAGATGAGCCATTGAGGGGAAGGCAAGTTCAGGTGCGATAGAAGGAATTGATTGTGTACAGGCGGCAAGGCGCCTGCCAATAGTCTGCAATCGTACTCAACGCGTGCAAAAACACATCAGAGCCAAGGGACGTTTTCTTTTTGTTTTGTTTTTTTAGTAAACGACATTGCCCCCTCTCTCTCTCTCTTTCTATCTCTGTCTCTCTCGCTTATTTGCAACTATTTCATTTTTTATATATTGCGACTGTCAAATGAGGACATGGCAGGCAGACAACATAAAAGTGTTGCATACTGGGTGTCTCAGCGAACACATTGAAATGTTTTTTAAAGATTGCCTGTGCCAGAGACCACAATTCTAGTTTATGAGCTGGTCTTGCGAGCTTGCGAGCAAAACACTGTCTTCGCTACTTAAAACGCTGCTTTTTCTATTTGTTTGATAAGATTTGCAGTGAAACTAGCATGTTAGGAGGCTATGTGTCCTACTGTTATATCAAGAACAACGGCGGCGATAAGATTACTACTGTCGACCACACTGAACGAGCATGCACACGCAAGAGGAGATCTGCATAATTCATTTGAACCTCAAGGAAGGGAAATAAAAACTGAAGGGCAGTAACGAGAAAAGCAAAATTTAGTTGCATTTGCAGCGCATTGTGCCTTCTACAATACTAAAGAAACCATTACTAACTTGAGAGGGAGGCTTGGCAAGCCATAAAAGACGCACAATTTAAGGAAATCTGAGTGGCGACGCGGCCTTCAAGTTCCCGCACCAATTCGCACCATGACGTCATAAGTTTTGACATCCTCTTCTCGGATATAGCCAATTCGCTATTGGTAATGACGGCTTTCATTGCATTCCAGAAGAGCCGAATACAGAACTCAAGAAATTTCCACAACTTCTACTAAGTCACAACTTCCAAAATACGCCCCTCCCCCTCCTTACTATAACATCCATGACGCCCCATTGACGTACTGGCACTGGATTTCGGCACGAAATTTTTTTTAAAGAGGAAAGAAAATGCAAGCTTCACCTTCAATTTGTTCCTCATTAACACACAGTGTATTACGGAAAATTATGAAAATACTCTTTGTAAATAACACGTTAGCATCCTCAGAAACCTTGGTACCTTAGCGCCGGGGTTGCTTAGGCGCCGCTCCCGATTTCAAAATTTCTTTTCGAACACATGCTCTGGCGATGCCCCTCGTTACAGGGACCCAATCGCATCACAGAACAAGAATGGAGCTCTGCCATCCGGAGCTCAGAATATGCACATCAAACTTGGGCTGTCCAGAGAGCCCACGATGCGGCGGTTAGGCTCGGCCTACCAGTCCCCACGTGGGAGCGGCCCGCAGCTCTGCCCTAGGGCAAAGTGCCTCAGGACCTTGCTATTAAAGTTCTTTGTCTGTCTGTCTGTTTGCGCCAGGCTGGATACATAACGCGTAGGGCCAACAGAAAAATGTTTAATACGACTCATAATTTAACCGCGGCCTCTTACCTTCACAAATGTTTCCTTTTTCTTCAAGTTCAAAGAATCCACTCGCACTGTCATCGATGGAGCAGCAGCGCTGTCCAGAAAGTGGCCATTGACCTCCACGGTGAAATTCTCGCTGGAAATCATAAGCTGTTTCAGCGACAGAAAATTTAGTGAAGCGTTTCGCGTGAGGCTTTCTCCTATAATCTCCCAAAGAGTACAAATCTGTCATCTCGGGACGAGATAATGGTTCTGTTGAGTCCCAAAAGCGTTTAAAAGATTTAAGAGGATGTATGTTCGAACAATCAGCTGTCTTTTTTTATTCTTGAACATCAACTATTGCTGCCTAGTTCCAGCATAAATTACTGCGCTAGTGACCACGTTCACGATGTCTTTTGATTAGTGAGAAATTAATTTAGCGATAAGAGATGCACTAGCAAAATTAAGCCTGCACAGCCGCCACCGCTGAGGCGAAGAAAGACGTATGTAACAAGAACGCGTACATTCATGAAAGTTTTCTCAAAGCGGCATCACACTTGCCCAGCATTCAATCACGTGACTTTCAAGACCAAATAAAGCGATGAATAACATGCAGACGCTATTCAGGTAAACATACCAGCCTTCTCCGTTTCTTTTCTCTTCTCCTGCTTGCTTCTTTCGACAGAGTGGCGGAAGAAAAAGCTCACAAACATACTATCGCGCTCGTATATTCTAAGGTCCGACCAATTTAGCGAGCACGTCTCGGTACCTTTGTCAGAATTGTGATTTGCCTTCATTCGGGTCGAAAACGACCATCCGGAAGATGACGCACCCGGCGCCCGCGAATGGTCCAGTCGCGGTGCCTCAAGCAATAGCGCCCTCGTTCGGCGGTCAGTATTTCGATATATATATATCAACACACCTCCCATTTTCTTAATGGAATACTTGTTTCGCGGGCGCCCCCATAAACAATTCGCCTCTTCCCACCAGCATACCCTGCCCTTTCAGGAATCCCTACACTAATCACGGAACAATTCGTTCGCTGTCGGAGTTATTCACAGATACGTATACCTGAAAGTGGCCTTCCGGGGATGAATGTCGTTGATCACGGGATTCGGCTTGTACATAAATGTCGGATGCAGACTGTCCGCTGCGGTGAAAGGAACCTCAACGCCATCGATAGTCAGCGTGACGTTCATCTTTCGATACTCCGAGCTACGGCCCATGGTTCTCGTTGAACAATGGAGAAACTTGTTCTCGACTCTGTGATAACAAACCCACAAAGACGACTCGCTTGTCATTCATTCATTCATTCATTCATTCATTCATTCATTCATTCATTCATTCATTCATTCATTCATTCATTCACAGTTTCATGCAGCGCCGTCAAAAGGGTATATTACATAAATATAGGAGCATACACGGATAAGTGTGCTAATCGAAATAAATGAACAGGAATTTAAGAAATATAAGACCCATGCCTGACGTAAGAACCCTAATCACGCTGAAGGAGAGTATAAAGAAAGCGACACTGTTGAGAACGGTTGTGATATCACTCGTCGATAGGACTCAGATTCACAGTTATAGAGATTGCATTTATTTGGCGCTCATTCAGTGCACTAAGTACATGAGGTAGTGACGAAGCTTTAAAAATGTTTGTGGAATACTCGCGCAAATCTTTTATACATCGTTCTGCGGACTTGCAACAAAGGCAGGATGGCGAAGCCTTGAACGTATCATCTTTCTTTCTTACAGGAAATCTATATCTACTACAATTGTAAAATATGTATATGCCTTGTAGAATATGTTTTCGCAAAGGGAGAGTATCGCATAGGGATACCCGCCGTGGTTGCACACTGGCTATGGTGTTGGGCTGCTGAGCACGAGGTCGCGGCATCGAATCCCGGCCACGGCGGCCGCATTTCGATGGGGGCGAAATGCGAAAACACCCGAGTACTTAGATTTAGGTGCACGTTAAAGAACCCCAGGTGGTCGAAATTTCCGGAGTTCTCCACTACGGCGTGCCTCATAATCAGAAAGTGGTTTTGGCACGTAAAATCAAATCATTTAATTTTTTTCGCTTAGGGATCTCGTAACTGCGCAACTAAGGGCAGGTAATATACTTATTCGTTCTTAAGAACAAATGTTATCAACCTTAAAATATGTTGTCTTACACATTTCAACGCATAAGCAGTATACGCAGTGACAAATCGCGTACAATGTTAACGCCTTGCAAGCTTTCTTAGCGGTGGCTAAAAGCATTTTTAGAAATAATATCTGAAGTATTCAGTTACCTTCGTATCCGGCATTGGCTTCCGCCAATTTTCACTACGTGCTGTGAGCCAACGTCGAGGTTAACTCCTCTCAGGGAAACGTTCGTTCCTCCCGCTATTGGCCCATAATTAGGCGCCACTTCGCTGAACGACACAACCTGAAAAAAAAAAAAAGACCACGGGAAGCTAGTTAGGTGGCTTTGATAACACTTCTGGTGAAGGAAAAACACAGTATACAACAAGTTACGTGATACAATTTGTGTCTAAACGCAACACTGATAATTGCGTCGAGATTAAAGTTTCGTCACGGGCGCCAGCAAGGAGATATACCAACACCGGTGCAAGACGTTTTAGACTGTAACTTGTTTCTATAAGGCGCGCCGATCTTAAACGCGCATGTTGGTCAACTGTCTGTTTACTCAAGGCTACCGAACCTTGTCTACAACACACGACACACACACGCACACACATACACGCAATACACAAGCACACTGGGACAAACACGCAAATGCACGCGCACACACGCCATGAATGATTAGGACCTTATTGCTTTTCTGTTCTCACGTACCATGTATTCGAAGCCAGAGGGAATCGTATGATTTTGCAGAACGTCGTAACGTTTGCCGGCGTTACTGAAAAGATCGCTTACGCTTATCACAATGTCCACTTTCGAGCTGTACTGCACAGGGGGCGTTTTGCATTGAACTCTGAAATAGAAGAGATAAGACACGGCGTCAAGGCTTTTTTTTTTCTCTGAGTAACGAAACCAGAATACTGAGTTACTTTTTCTCTGAGTTTTTTTTTCTCTGAGTTTTTTTTTTCTCTGAGTTCATTTTCGTGATATATAAGGAAATTAACAGCCATAACGACCATCTCGATCTTTCTGATTCCCTTAACACGCTAGCCGAGTGGTGTTCCCAGTGGCAAATGTCTATTAACGTCAATAAATCAGTGGCAATGACAATAACAAGAAAAAAGCAACCCTCTCATTTCACCTATGTCGTTAATGGCACGCCTCTTTCCATGGTTGAGCAACAGAAATATTTAGGAATAACGCTGACATCAAACCTCAATTGGGAAACACACATAACTAATATTACAACTACTGCACTACGAAAGCTATTTTATCTAAAAAGACGCCTAAAGATCGCTCCAACGAACATTAAGCTTCTGGCCTACAAAACATTTGTGAGACCTATTTTAGAATACGCTAACACAGTCTGGTTTCCTTACACAGCAACTAACATAGCTAAACTTGAAGCTGTACAAAGAAAAGCCGCAAGGTTCATTCATAGTAAATATCGTTCTACTGACTCACCTTCACGTCTCTTAGCTTCCTCAGGCCTCAACACATTATCGACGAGAGCGAAACAAGGTCGATTAAAATTTCTGTTTCAAATGCTGCACCATCAGTATAAAATTGATATCACCCGGTACATTTCATATTCGCAATCTAGAATAACACGGCATCAACACGAACATACGCTAACTGAATATTCATTTTCTAATGACGCATTCAGGTACTCATTCTTTCCTCGAGTAATCAGAGAATGGAATGAACTTAACTCATCATTAACAGCGACAAATTCTTTATCCCTGTTCGTTTCACAACTGGAGCTCATCACAAGAGATTATTAATGATTTCTCATGTTTGTTCCCTGTTCTCTTTATGCTAAACTAACAGTGCTTAGAAAAAAATGTATACACTTCTTTGTTTCCAATACTTCACGTTTTTTGCTTTGACTATGATATGCCCCGGTTGTTGTTCATTTTTGTTCTGCTTTGTTTAGTGTTCTGTTGTATAGCTTATCTACCTTATCCTTTGTATTTTGTTGAATATTGTTGCTTTTTCATTCTTTGTGTAACTCGCAATGTATTTATGTCTGGAAAAGAAAGTGTTCATGCCCGTCTGCTAGGCTCTCGGCTGAGAGCGGCAGTATTGTAAAATAAATAAAAAATAAAACATATGTTACTTTGTTATATAACATATAACAAAGTACCATATGTAGGAAAAAAGAGAACATGCAGCTTCCCACCCCTTCCCTTCCCTTTCCTTCGCCGAGAGCGATATCAAAGGGAATGCCTGAATTGATTTCAAGAAGCCGTGCTGGCTGAACACAGACTCCACTGATGGTGTTCTATGATACTAAAATTATAATGGGAAAGCTATTATTGTCCCATATTAGCATGTAACATTCGGATCCACGCACCAGAAATAATTGTTGCATCGAACTAACGCGGTGTTGCTCTCTTGGTGAGCGTATAGACTTACTTTTTTACCGGTGGCCGTTTTTAAACCGGCTATCAATGCAATCAAGTTATCGTTCGGTAAAAGACGCACCTATTGCATCCAAAATTGTTTTAATGCTGCCGAAGGAGCCTTGTCTAATCAGACTGCGCGCGTGACGAGAATACTGATGTAAAATTCTCGAATGTACGAAAAGCACCAAATATTACGTCGGGATGTGCGGGATGGTTGTATAAGGAGTGCAATGGTAGTCGATTCGACCTTCAGTGGCGGCACCGTCAATTTTGGTGCCATTGAATTTTGGTCCGACCAAAGGTTGAGGATTCAACTCTCACCAAAGGTCGTGGGGTTGAAGTGTCTTAACTAAGCTTGCCTGATTTGACACGAGAGGTTGTGGGTTCGACTCCCACCAATGGTCGTAGGTGACACCATTAATTTTGGTGCTACTGAATTTTGGTGCCATAACGCCGGACTGCGAATTTTCTTCCGATGACGCCGGACAACGAATTATTCCGAACCCATGAGACACTTAGGACTATCGCCTTAATATACAGCACTTGCACTTTCCCTGCGGCACGCCAGGCGTCGCACCGTCGAGATCGATGTTAATAATAATATTTGGGCTTTTACGTGCCAAAACCACTTTCTGATTATGAGGCACGCCGTAGTGGAGGACTCCGGAAATTTTGACCACCTGGGGTTCTTTAACGTGCACCTAAATCTAAGCACACGGGTGTTTTCGCATTTCGCCCCATCGAAATGCGGCCGCCGTGGCCGGGATTCGATCCCGCGACCTCGTGCTCAGCAGCCCAACACCATAGCCACTGAGCAACCACGGCGGGTGAGATCGATGTTGCGTCCGCGACAACGTTCGCGCCCTTTCCCTTTGTACTTGCACGCCGTGGTGCTCGCTATGCATGTGAAGTATGTGCACTATACAGTGAAGCGTCACTGTTTCTTTTCTTCCTTTTTCCAATCTCTCAAACAGCGTTGAAATATAGAAGTATAATAACTAAAAGTAAACCTTAAGTAATTAGTAAATCTCCCACCTCTGATGAAACATAAAGTAACAGGCGGTGTTTAATACAAATATATATGTTTTCAGTTATTAGCGTCCCAAATTTCCTCCTCGTAGTACATGCGGATCCAAACAAACATTTCAGCCAGAAAATTGGGCTCAGTATTCTGGTTTCGTTATTGCTTCATGGCTACCATTATGATCATGATCCTCCACCGTATGGAGACAGTGCGAGTTCGGTCACCATAAAGCGATTACATAGGAAGCGAGTGCTCACCTTCGCAGGTAAGTGCACGGTGTCGTGTGAAGCGCATGTTATCCGGAAGTTGCTTTTTTTTTCTCGCATTGAAGCTGTAAGGACTGCGGAAACAGTGCTGGGTTGCCTTCAAGAGGAAGGTTATTTTAATTGCAGAGAGGATCGGCAACCATGCCACCACTTCCCTCCCTATGTGCCCTCCAAATCTCGGGGGACCTTGTTTAACATGCTTTTACGAAGTGCGCCATTTCGAACGCGCTCGATGGCACAGAACTAACCGTCCTGAGATTGTGCAACCGAGGACGTCGACGATTGAAGCAAGAAATACGATGCAAATAAATGTTCTGGCTGAGTTTCCTTCACACGAATTATACGCGGATGCAGCTTTTTTCGCCGTCCCCAAATTTCGTCTTGTATTATATGCGGGTTTTTATTGTATACCGTGTCTCTTTCTTTTTCGTCTCGCCGGTGTACGATGCCGGGCAGTATGCGCATGATGCTCTCTAGACCAAGCATCACATTTTCTTTTTATTCAGTGGGTCATTCGTTCATGAAATCTTTCGTCCAAAGTAAACACTCCTTTGTGGCTAACGAGCATTCCTTGCTTTTCATTTCTTCCTTTTTTTCATTGCCCCCCCCCCCCCAAGAAAAAGGAATTTCTGCGGCGCAAGGAGTTGTCAAGCGGTCAAATTTAGATTTTGTTACATTTTATTCATTTGAGGCAATCCAACCTCATCCTTGCTTTTGTACGCAACATACACTTACTGCTTAGGGTCCCAGTAAACTATGTCACAAGTGTGGTTCCCAATCATGATCTCAATGCTGCTGTAAGGTTTGCGCTCAGGAGAGCCGAAGTTGTCGCCGAGTATCGTGATGATAGTGCCGCCAGAGACAGGTCCGTTCAACGGAGATACCTGAAATGCCATAGAAAATTATTCAGCTAATGTTTTACTATATTTTCTAGTTAGATACATGCAACGGGACAGTATTCTGAAGTGTCGTGGAAAAAAAAAACGACAATTTTCATATCTCGCTTTAGCAATCAGGGCGTAAAAGTAAATTCCCAGCATTGTATACAGACACCTGCGCAGGCAGCTGCCTTCATTGTCCGTTCAGGATCTTGTCCAGGAATGTCCTACAGGACATTGACTGTCCTGCAGAACGGTTCAGCGTTTCTTTAGTAGCGACAGAGCTTGCGGGAGGCCGTTCACCTATCTAGCAGTTATCTTCGTAAGAGAGAAATTGACGTTTTTGGTTGCGCAGTAGCCGTCATGGCTACAAAACGCAAATACGCCAGTTTAACTACTGCCTCGTAGCAATTCTCGGTTGTCACTGCTAGAAGGATGAAACGTATGCTGGGACATCGAGGTGAGGGTGGGAAGGTGTATGAATGGTCTAGTTGGTGAGAGAGGTAGCGAACGGAAATTTTCGTGACCCCTCTGAGATTTGTACCTTGGTCGTTGTGTTGTAGACCCAACGCTTTGACTATTTGGTCAGGCTGTTAATCTGTATTCGCATCAAATATTGTCCTCCTCTTTAACTAACATGCCGAATATTGGTGGCAGTATTGAATGCTTTAACAAAGTAAAAAAAGGCAATTATAACTTCCGCAAGATGAACAAAAAACAAACAAACAAATAAGTAATAGATGCGCCACACTGTCTCGATAGTTCACTAAGGTTACTGTTTGGACATGTTAGTAGGACATGAATGCAGCTTTTTTGCGCACAAGACGAGCATGAAGAAGAGGCTGAGACACACGAGTGCGGTGTGTCTCAGTCTCTTCGTCCTCGTCTTGTGCACAAGAAGCTGCATTCATGATTCAGTAGCCTCAATTACTGCGCTAAGCCGCTTCCCTAAATTGTACCTCTTCACATGGCCTAGCAGCAGCAGTCATATAAACGAATAAATGTTTACATAAGCAATGGTCAAGACTGGCCTTGACTTGAACGCCGATGTGCACTGTTCAGTGACTACCTTCAATTTGTGCGCTCCTGCGAGCGGGCAAATGCACCCTAAGTGGCGATGCAGATTGTTGGTGACATGGTGCAATGCGTACAGTTTTCCGGCCCGCACGGAACAGAATTTGACGGCTGCGCATTCTTGTGTGGGAACTTCGGTTTCAGCAGAGATATATCATGTGTGCAGTTCAGGTACGCAGGAGTTGGGATGCGAGTGCCTAAGAAACGTACAGTGAGATGTCCTAAATCAAGAAAGTCATAAAGCATTCTACAGCTTCCTACATTTAGGTAATATTATTCTGCCCTCTCCATTTAATAACGTAGCGCATTTGCTCCCGGCCAAGATTAAAAAGGATCCAAACTCATGTGTAGTGCATCAAACATAATCTGCCTCGATGACATGGATATCACGCGTTCTTGGATCAGGGATAACTGGACGGGAGAATACGATTGTTGTTTAATCTGTTCTTGTTTGTTTTTAAGGCATCATCTAAATAAATGTTATGTCATTATGTCACGTTTAATGTGACCCAGTAAAATTATTTTATAGAGAATACGCAGTGGTTGCTTAGTGGCTATGGTGTTGGGCTGCTAAGCACGAGGTTGCTGGTTCAAATCCCGGCCGCGGCGACCACATCCCGATGGGGGCGGAATACTAAAACACCCGTGTACTTAGATTTAGGTGAGCAGTAAAGGACCTCAGGCGGAGTAAACTTGCGGAGTCCCCTACTACGGCACGCCTTGTAATCAGATCGGAGTTTGGCACGTACAACCCCATAATTTTATAGAGAGCAATAAGTATTGTGGGGTCTGATGGGGGATTCTCCTCCCGTACTCTTGGGACAAAGGAACGACAACGCAGTAGTGCAAACAATCACAAGGGCGTTTATTGCACCTTTCATAGATCAATGCCTGCTAGCCGAGTTGCTATCCACAAAACATGCCGATGGGCGCGCGACAAATCTAGAAGTCCGACTCACCGCGACCGGAAGCGAGCGAATATGTTCGCTCCATGCTGGATCCCAACGCCTGGTCGTTCGCGTGTATAGTCACGCGAATCGTGGCGCGTTCGAAGGCGGCCACGCGAGGCGGTCTCGCAGATGCATCGGTCGCCGCGCGCGTGGAATGTCCGCGCTGTTCGGCGACCCGCCGGGGAAGAGGGTTGCCGTACGTGCAGCACGTCCGTCCCACTTGCTGTCTCGAAGCCAAGAGAGCAAGCGCCTTCCTTTCGGAACCCAAGTAACCTCGAAGCGGCGCGACGCTCGCGCCATCTCTCGCACCACGCTTGTACCACTCCCACACCGCGTGCGCGGCGAAGCCGCACTACAGGAGACGCGCTATGCGGGAAAAACATCAGGGGAGGCGCGAGGGTCGCGCATCCCCACAGTATAGACCTGTTCCACGCCATGATGTCATCAGGATAGCTGCCCACCGCGAACCTTCTGGTTCTGGCAGGTAGGCGTGACTCTATTGGCCCTAAGCTTTTTTTTCATTATTGAAAGGAAAATGAAAGAAAGGTGTAGCCACATTTTATGGTGACGGCTACTGCTTTGCTCACAGCAGAAATACCAATATATGTAAAAGTATGTAGAACGAAAATTAAAAACCACGTCACAGAGTCACAAATCCACAACGCACTGTCCTATGCATCCACGGACATGTAAATATAAAAGGCAAATACAAGTCGCCCCCCAACGAGTTTGTAAACAAAGTCACACAAGCGGTTGCGATGTAGACGGCGATAAGCATGTGAACAGATGAGGAATTACATAGTTAAAATAATACACGCACAGAATATGACAATCAAAAATGACTTTAAACATATAATACGAAACATTAGGACACGTAATACATCGGCGCTAGTAATTACAAATAAAGAAAGCAAGTTCTAGTTACATTGTGTGTCTATTCAGTGCGATATATAGTACTTGTTAAGGATGCCTGTATCTTCGTAAAAATGTTCGAGTGCATTCAATGCTTTTCACTGTGTTATTTTCAATGGCCATGGGCTCAGCTTCGTGAAGACTCACGATCTGCAGGACTTCAATAAAGTTTTACCCTACCATACCATACCATGGGCTCAGCAATTTTGCGAGTGAAAAAGGCCCGTGAGGATCAATTGAGAGTAGTGCTTGTTCTAGCCGCCGGCTTTGTGTCGCGTGTTTGGAACATTCGAGGAGTAGAAGGCGAACATCCTCATCGTCGTTACCACAGAAGCAAACCGGATAAGAAGCCCGTTTTATTCGATATAGAAATGTTTGGTGTATGCTGTCCCGAGGCGAAGTCGATGAATTAGTGTCTCGGTACTTTTCGAAAGCTGTGCATCCAGCCGGTATTTGAGTTGAGGGTCCAATCCGTACAGAATCGATTCCTTAGTATGTTCATTGAGCCAGGTTGACATGCACAAGTACTTCTTTAGCTCTCTTAATATGCATTGCGTGTCCATTGGTGTTAAAGAGATGAGTTGAATTTCTGTATCCTCATGGGCCTATTTTGCCGACGAGTCCACTAATTCTTTCCCTGCTACACCAGCGCGCCCTGTGACCCACTGTTATATCACTTCATGTTTTCTTTCAGTAACCTGAGTTAAGCTCTTCCGTACTGCGTATGTTATTTGTGCGTGCGGTAGGTTCTCATCAGTATTTTCAACACATGCTAAAGGCGATAAGAAATCTGTACAAATTACCAACTTTTTGAAGTCTCACATGATTTGATAAAATACGTGGCTTGAAGAATTGCCACTAATACCACTATTGCGGGCGACGACATGCGTCCTAGTGGACCTGTATTCTACCTATAAAGATGGTATAACATAAGCAGCAGTTCTAGATGAGATTGCAGATCTACATTCCGTATCATTTAGTCGTACCTACTAAGTACAGGGAGGACCTTTTGAGTCTCTGTCATGGAGATGGGTGGTCCGGCCACCTAGGCATAAACAAATCAAAGGAAAGATTGTTTATGGAATACTACTGGCCTGGCTGGTTCAAAGACGTAGAAAACTTTGTAAGATCATGCGACGCCTGCCAGCACTCAGGTAAACCAGGAGAGACATGGAAAGCTTTACTGAAGGTAGTGCCCTTAATAACAGTGCCCAGGTAGTGCCCTTAATAACAGAGCCTTTCAGACGACTTTTAATAGACACGGTAGGGCCTCTACCGTAAACAAAATCAGGTTACAGGTACTTGTTTACCATGCTGTGTCCGGCTACAAAGTTTCCAGAAGCAATCCCTCTGAAATAGCTCAGCTCCTCAGGAATAGTAGACGCGCTTTTGACAGTGTTTGCACGAGTTGGGTTTCCAGCCGAAATTCAGGCGGATCAAGGGTCAGTATTCACCAGCGCACTGACTTCCACATTCTTGCAAACGTGCGGGGTAAAGTTAATACACAGTTTTGTCTATCACCTTCATTCAAACAGTGTAGAGAGGTGGCATTCAGTGCTTAAGCGAGTTTTGCGTGCGCTCTGTTACGAGCACAAGGAGGACTGGGAGAACTGTCTGCCGGCAACTTTCTTTGCTTTGCGAACAGTTCCACATGAAGCGACAGAGTTCTCGCCAACAGAACTAGTTTTTGGAAGGACACTCCGTTCTCCACTAAGAATGTTAAGAGAGGTGTGGGAGGAAAGAGGAGAGAGTCCTACAGTGGTTGAATACGTGCTAAATCTGCTGGAACGGCTAAGCGCAACCCAAGAACTAGTCGGAAAGAACATGGGAGTAGCTCAAAAGAACGCCAAATTCTGTTACGACAAGAATGCGAGGCTCCGTACGTTTAACGCCGGAGACCAGGTTATGATCCTCAAACCTTCAAGAAAGAACAAGGTTGAAGTTCACTGGGACGGGCCCGTTAAAGTGTTGCACAAACTTTCAGATACTAACTATGCTCTCAAAATGCGCTGAAACTATGCTCTGAAAAACTATTAAATATCACCGCAATTTGATGAAGCCGTATGTAGAGCGGAACGGAGTTGATAACTATACCATCAAAGAGCAGGATGGCACTAGTACCAAGTTTAAGGAGTATAGGGCTACCTCAAACTCCGGAAACGGCCTAGAAGAAGTAGTGAAACATTCGGTAAGCTCGCACGCTCTAAGACCCGAGCAGCTAGAGGACCTAAAAGGGGTGTTAGAGGAATATATCGACAGGTTCAGCGATCGGTCAGGTAGAACCGAAATAATAACGCATGAAATAGAGCTGACGTCGACCGAACCCGTAAGATCAAAGCCTTACAGGGTGTCGCCAAGACAGAGAGAGATTATGGAGGCAGAGATACAGCGCATGCTAGAGTTTGGAGTTATTGAGCCCGCTGAGAGTGACAACACGTCACCGCTAGTACTGGCAGAAACCCCTAACAAAAATCCTCGTCCAAGTGTTGACTACAGGAAGTTAAATGCCATCTCTAGGGATCAGCTGTACCCGATACCCAACATTGAGGAACAAATTGAAAGAGTTAGCGCTGCTAAATACATTTCAACTATAGATCTCATGCGGGGGCACTGGCAAGTTCCCCTTTCAATAGGTGCCAGCCTCTATGCCGCATTCATCTCACCTGTAGGCACTTTTCGCCCTCTCGCACTCAGCTTCGGGCTGAAGAACGCGCCATTTAGCTTCTCTAAGTTAATGGATATTGTCCTAAAAGACTTGCAGGAGTTCGCCTTGTCATATCTGGATGATGTAGCAATTTTTTCGGACAGCTGGGAACAACACGTATCGCACCTCAAACAGGTGTTATCACGGTTGAGGGAAGCCGGCTTAACGAAGAAAGCGGAAAAGTGCAGATTTGGGTGTTCGCAGGTTACTTATCTGGGCCATGTGGTCGGCCAGGGCGTGAGACGGCCGGCCGAGCTGAAAATAGCTACGATTGGAGAATTTTCTCAGCCGCGCACGAAAACAGACCTTCGTTCATTTTTGGGACTTGTGGTGTACTATCAACGGTACATTCCGAATTACTCGCAAATGGCAAGTCCATTACTGGACGCCCTCCGAAAGGGAGCACCGAGTAGCGTACACTGGGATAAGGACAAAAAGAACGCTTTCCAAAGTTTGAAAACACTGTTGGTTTCTCGTCCTGTGCTTCGCGCGCCAGACTACAAAAAGGAATTCATAGTTCAATGCGACACAAGCGACAGAGGTGCGGGCGTGGTACTTAGGTCGGCGACGATAACGAGGAGCATACTATCCTCTATGCCAGCCGTAAACTAAATGTAAGAGAGGAAGCCTACAGCGCTTCAGAGAAGGAATGCGCTTGTTTAGTTTGGGCCACCCAGAAGTTGTTTTGTTAATTGTACGGAGCGAAGTTCATCTTCGACACCGACCACTGTCCTCTGACGTGGCTCAATCAAATGTCACACAAAAATGGCCGCTTGCTCCGATGGAGTCTCACTCTCGAAGAGTACAACTTCTCCGTTAGATATAAGAAGGGAAAGTTGCATAGCAATGCGGATGGTTTGAGCAGGCTCATTTAAATTCTGAGTTTGAGGGTCCCACCTAAATTTTAGACTAACTAGTGTTAATTTTGTTAAAGAAAATCTTCCCTCATTTAGCAGGATTCCCTCCACGATTGCCGAATTTGTCAGCACGAAATTGCTTCAAAAATTGGCATAGCGAAATGCAGCATTTTTTGTTTCTGCCCTTATGTTTTCTTTGAAGCCTAGCGTGTCTATAGTGAGAGTCAATGTACGTTATCTCGGCACAGAGCCGTGTTATGGGGTTCGTTTTGCAGTTGCCTGTCCTTGTTGGATGTTTTGGGGCGGTGACATCATTACGCAAGTGGTTACTGCGAGCCAAGACATCACTCCCTGGCCACCAGCCACCAGGTGCAAGTGTTGCCAGCCAGTTGTGACGACGGTGGCCTCAACTTTCAAGGAACGACACCATTACGCTCTAGCCTCGTCGCCGTTGTGACTGAATGAGTTCGACGAAGCAGACTTTGTGCTGCAACACGACACCACCAACCGGGTCGGCCACGAGTGGGGGAGTTTCCGCGGGAACGTCGTCGGGGACCCCTTCCCACGCGCCGACCAAGACGCAGGACAATGGCTACCCGGGTGCGCTGCGAAGGTCAGCTCCGAGTTCTACGAAGTCGGTGTGACGTCGGTTCCGGACCGGACCGTGAACCTGTGTGTGTGTGTGTGTGTGTGAGTGTGAGTGTGAGTGTGTGTGTGTGTGTGTGTGTGTGTGCGTGTGTGTGTGCGTGCGTGCGTGCGTGCGTGTGTGTGTGTGTGTGTGTGTGTGTGTGTTTGTGTGTGTGTGTGTTTGTGTGTGTTTGTAGCCCTGGAGTAATTACTGAGTATCGACGACATGAACGTATCCAAGTCGTCTACTTGATTCAGTACCTCAAAATAATATTCTCGAAATAGTTACCAGTTAGTAACTTTAGTGACTCTAGGAGACCTTGAGGGATGCGTAAGGGGATGCGCTGTGAGTATTGGGTAGTGGTCACTGGCCCATATCTCATCATCTGTACACCATCTAATACCACCATGCGTAAGGTCACAGAAGGCGATAGCAATATCAAGACAATAGCGTAATTGTAGCCTCATAAAAATGTAATCGATCCATCATTAAGCACGACAAGGCCGCATGCCTCTATAGCCTTTCCTAAAGATTTGGCGCTAAAATCAGTGTGTCTAGTTCCCAAAGTAAGGTTATGAGCATTGAAGTCACCGCAGACTGTTACTGGTCCATGCATCCTTTGGAAGGAATGCACGAAAGTTGACTCGGTGATTCGCGATGTTGGTTGCATATAAACGCAAACAATTGTCATTAGCGGCTTTTTGAACGGAACTTTACAGGAAACGAATTCAGGCACATCAGAAAACATCGGAGTTCATGAAGATGAGTATATGACATAGTTCGAGAGGCGAAAATCGTGGTCTACCACGGCTTCGTTAAGGCGCACAACGAGGAACCTGTCTTGCGAAACAAGTTTCACTGAAATCAGCACTCCTAGATTGAATTCCATTTGCATTCCACTGAAGTACGCCTGCGTTTCGAAAACAGTTATCCATCTGGCGAGCCATCATGCTATGTTGTAATCTACCTCTGCAGTACCAACGGTTCTAACGGAAGAACTGAGCTCACCTCTGGAAGGTTCTTCGTTATACAAAATGTGCGCAGAATTGCTTTTAACGAGACAGAAAGCACAGACATCACGATATGCTGTTGAGATGATTCTGGTTCACGTGAAACATGAGCAGGTGCTCGTTTTCTCAATGTGATGAATGCCTGCCGAGACTCATGTTGGCGGTCAGCAACATTTGGTGACGTCTTTCCTTGGCTGTCTTTCAGGATTGGTTTGCCTTTCATCTCCTGTAAGCCATTAGCCATCATCTCATACATTTGTTTGCGCTCTGTTGATTGTAATGGAGGAGCTGCGTTCATGGGGTTGACAGAATCTACGTTCGGAGCAGGCGAGCCATGCTTCTTGGTCCGACCAGGCTAAATTTCTTGTCGCCTTAGTAATGAAGCCGCTTGGTGCTTGGGACATCCAGCATATGAGATTGTATGGTCTCCGTTGCAGTTGACGCACTTGGGTTGATTTCTAGAAGTGCATGCTTTATGATCATGTGTTCCAGCGCAGATCTAGCGTCCCAATTGGCCATTGCAGGACTTGGCAACGTGGCCAAGTCACTGGCACTTGTAGCACCGAGTTGCAGGTTGTAAATCTTCTTCTACTGGATGACTCGTGGACCAAGTAGAACGCGTGTTGGCAATGGTTTATCAGGCAAGAATTGTAGGATGACGGTCCCTAGGTGTGTGTGCGTCCGTGCGTGCGTGTGTGTGTGTGTGTGTGTGTGGTGTGCGTGTGCACAAAAAGGTAGAAAAGATACAAAGTAGCTAAAAACAACACAGAAACAAGCGTAGCAGTATGCAAACGGAGGACCTAGAGAAAAAAAACAAGCCAACTACAAAAACAAGTTAGACACAAATTAGAGAATACAGTGACAAAAAGTTATGCATGTTATTCATTAAAGACTGCCTTTTCCTCTTCCCACGGAGTAATACTTTCTTCTTCTCTAAACTTCATACTTCGTAACTTTCTGTAAATGCGTGGCAAAAGACGAAGTGATCTATTCTTCCACGGAATACAGAATGCATATTATATCAAACGCCAAGAACTTTCTTCATTGCGGTATTGGTATTTGGGACACAATATTTTTTCAGGGTGGGGGATATACACCGAACATGTTATACAGAGAACATTAAAAACAGACTTGGATTGAGGTATCTTGTAGTAATAAAAGACAAAAACTTGCCATGCGACCTCAATTTTCTTGTTGGATTGCGTAGTCTTTGGATGACAAAAATGATTTACAGAAATGCCGAAATACCGCGAGATACAAAATAATATATTACAGGAAGAAATACTTCAAATACGTGGGATATAGAGCGCTCCATTGATGCTCTGCATTTTTTTTGCCTTAATTTGTGTTTAAATTTCGCTGATCCCTGTATTAGGCTTTGTTTCGTACTACAATTGAGTACTGAAATAGAGAAAGAAAAATGTGGTTGTGAGGCAATGGACGATCACTTGCTTCAAAACTATGCGATTTTTGTTACCTTATTTTTTTTCATAGGTTTTGATGGTGATTGTGAACGTATTATTGATAGCTAGTCGATAAGTGCCTGGCGCACTAAAGCTTCTTAATTCATCAAACGTTAATTGTTTATGACGTGCTTCACCGTCTATTAGATTGAGAAAATTAAAATATGAAACTGCTTTCAGCAAGACCGATTTTTTTCGCAAAGCGGTACATTGACAATGGGATCAAATTTTGTCCTGAATCCGTCTTTCTCCGCAGAACTGGCTTGCTGCAGGCAGCAGATATTTTACTAAAAAAGCGAGAAGTTTCGATGAACCGACGATCCTCTTTTACAGCTCGATTTTTACCTCAAGTAAAAAAAAATGCAAAAGTCATATCTTTTGCATTTGTTGAGACTACCTGAAATTGCGAGTTGCGCTATAGTTCCAATCATCGCGAGTTGTTGAGAACACTTGATTTCTCAGATCAATGGCACTATATGTGGCAGAATGATGCCAAGGTATTGAACTATGTGGAGCAACAAATACTTCAACGATTGGAGCTGTGTTTGCCAGCACAGAAGCCCCCCTCCCTCCAACCCTACCCCCCCCCCCCCCATACACACACATGCGCGCGTGAATGCACGTTAAGCAGCCCGCATGGGGTGGTGACTGCAAGCCTTCTACTGTAATAGCGAGACAGGATGCGCTTCCGCAAATTTCTGACACACAATCAAACTTAGGAGAGTAGTGACGTCACTTTAGTGTAAGCACAAGGTAGAGTACTATTTGCAGCAGAAATGGTGAAAATTCTGCACTCACCCGCTCCACCTCTATGGGGCAACGACCAACGGAGAACTTTTCCCGATCAGGACATTCGGCGAAATGGGCGCAGTGATCTCCGCACCATCCACATTGGAGCGGGTCTTCTTGGTTTTGTATGCATTGCGAACAGCTTTCGTATATATTGCACGAACCGACTGGAAACCGTATAACCTGGAGACCAAGCACAATAGTATAACCGTTATGCGTGCCATTTTTGTTCTGCTTCTATTTGTTTCGAAACACAGCGCCGGCATGCATATTGTGTGAGGACGTGAAATAATCAAGCAGCGGAGCAGCTGAGTTACAAATGCATCGCAATAACCCTAAACCTGCAACAGGGCCACTAACACTGTCCTTCCGCTTTCTCTAAAGCGTCGACACGATGGCATATGACATGCATCTTTGGCATCTTCAGAGAACCGTGAAGAGGATTTAATGAAGAACGCACAGCTATCCCGGCGACCGATGCTATTCACAAGTATTTGGGCATGGCACAAGAGCGATGACAACAATGTTTAAACTTCACGCTCCACCTCTCCCCACCCCTCCAGAAAAAGGGTTCTCTCGGCCATGTTGTTTCGCCTAAAAGGCCATGTTGCCCCAGTGAATGTGTGATGAATATTTTTATTAAGATTAGCGCAACATGAAAAACAGGCCGAGTTTCTTAGTCACCAAGGGCTGAATCCACAAAGCTGTTCGTTCTTAATTGATATGTGCCATTGGCTGGCCACCGTTATTAATAATTCCAGAAATATGATTGGCAAGAATTCACTTTTACGAGTAATTCTAGTGTAAGAGCTTTTTGTGATGACAAGCCCAGTATCCTTCACAATCCCAATATTTTATGAATCGCCTCTACTTTGAATTTGGGATTACAAGCATTGTGCCTTGTTACGCAGAATGGCGTTCCTTTTGAAGTAATGCAGATTAAGTAGAATGAGAGAGGGAGAGAAAAGTTTAATGACACGAAATGCAGAGAGGTCGGCCTCGGCCCTAGGAACATTCCTCTAACCAGTTACTCTGTGCTAGGCGAAGGGGAAGAGGGAAATAAAGAGGGAATGAAGCGGCACATGATGGGTGACGATGGCGAGAAAAGGAAGATGTAAAACATGTAGCAAGCAATTTGGTCTACTCAAATACTGCAGACCAATCCCGTACTATTTAAAAAATCAAGTAAGGCCACGGTCTCAAAGCTCGATTTAACGTCTGACCAAGGGCCTAAAGTAGGACGGGAGGATGTGGCGCACCTTGTTGTCGATGATGAAATAACCATACGTTCCGTTGCTGTCTAGAGCTGTGCTCCAGTGAATTATGCGGCCCACCTTCGACAGGTCCAATGATGCGAGCAACCGTGCTGAGTCATCCCGCAGCAGCAGCTGCGGCAAACGGACAAGAATGCTTGCAGTCTGGTCACACTCGAACAACGTGTCTAAATAGAAGCCCCTTATTAAGTTGTTGCGCATGAAAGTAATAACCGGTGCTTCCTTGTTATACCAACATGGGCTCAAGGCAATTACACAATTATGTATAACAATTTCATTTGATTTGTTGTGCAAAACAGTTACGTAGCGAGAGGGGTCAAGGAGACAAGAGGTTCCTGGATGGCTTGAGAGAATTATTGATACCGTTTATGGCAGTCAGTTGCATCTGCAAACAATTGGAATAGGGAGGGGGGGGTTGAAGTGGCAGAGGACTATCTGGAGTTATAATACTAGGGAATTTGCAGTTATATATGTTAATGTCTGAACAAGAATGTTAAAACTTGCCCGTTGGAGCGGGCCCTGCAAGAAACGGACTTTTTCCTCCAATCAACTGTACAGGCCCATGAAAGCTGTCACTGGCGCCCCCTGGTAATGCCAAGGATGCCAGCACAGAATTCACTACAAGAATGGTTTCTTCGGAACTCTTGCAACCACTCTATAAATCGTACTGCGAACTACATGTGAACTACAAGTCAACTGCAAGTCAACTGCATGTCAACCGTAAGCCAACTGCAAGTCAACTGCGTTATATGTAACCGGCACTCTATTTTTCATACAATCTTACATTACTTGCTGGGCATATTGTGATTGTTGTATGGAACGTGCTAACTTCAACTGTAAGTGAACTATATGATGC
Source organism: Dermacentor albipictus (assembly GCF_038994185.2). Lineage (NCBI taxonomy): Eukaryota > Metazoa > Arthropoda > Arachnida > Ixodida > Ixodidae > Dermacentor > Dermacentor albipictus. Next base: position 97,060,350 of record NC_091825.1, on the reverse strand, counting down.
CATGCTTCGACTTTTATTTACCTTTTTTGATATACTGCCTTGTTTGCTTGCTTGTCTGAGTCTTCTTTTTTTGTGTGTGTGCTAGGCAGTGTTTGCCGAAGACAGAAGGACTAGCAGGCTTTACACTTGATGCCATTCTTCACTAAACATGCATCTAATTTTTTTTTAAATATCTAGATGGACATCTGGCACAGGCGCCTGCGGGTGCCGCCAATATTGCGGGTAATTCACTCAGCCTGTGAATGCAAGCAGCATACATATATGTAGGTGCATGTCTAAAAGTTGATCTTTTTGGCCACGAACGACCTTCCAGTGATTGCTTATACTAAGCTGCCTCGAGCTCATCCGTCCTCGCAAACTAGTTGATTTAACGAAATTGCAAACAAGCTCTTCCAGTATCAAAAATACCACAGCTTATATTTTTACCACACAGGCAAAGTCTAGATCTGGCGACGGAATGCACTGGAGGGCTAAATCTGTGTCTCAATATGTCTTAATTTAAGTGAAAAAGCTGTTTCCTTGAAGTAAAACACATGGCAGTGTGACGAAAACACTCAGAGCAAACTATGCAACATAACTCAAATAATAAGAATAATAACACAACTCGGAATGACCATTCTAAACGATGACGTATCAAATTGAGGGCAAATAGTTCGCCAGACTCAACTACTATTGACTTCTACGTAATGCCAAGCACCTATGATTTATAAAGAATGGTTGTAGCAATAGTGTAACTGTTGTGTAGCGAAGACTTATGTAGGGATTATAGGCTGTAGGTGTTTATATTTAAAACAAGTAAAACAGAATATTTGCAATGACAAGATATAAGATTGAAAGCAAACTAACACACACCCAGTGGCACGTATACAGTTGGTCCAGTGGCACAAACCGAAATGGCAGCTACCGAGTCGCCCTTGTGGTATATAATTTTCGACTGCACTATCACCGTGATCGGCCAACGAAAACGGCGAATCATGCTCGCCTGCCAAGAAAATGGCTGCACCAGAGAACAATTCGCATTTATAAGTGTGCGACGTACTTATTTATCCCTGCGGTCGTGCTACTGGAGCGCCATATAGCAATCTTAAAAGAAGCTTTGTGCATTTGTCGGTGTGAATTCTCAGGAAACGCCGCTGGCTGTAATAAAAGGCACCGATAGCGGAGTGATCGAAGCACTGTATGCCATACAGTGCTGCATATTCCTTGCTATGCAAATGTCACTGATAGGTTTTCTTTTTCTCACATACCTTGTGGAGATACCCCTTGTTGTCGCCAACCCATACGACGGTGGAACCGTTTTGCTCCATAACGGTCACGGAAGTTGCGAGGCTTTTTGACAGCGTTATAGTTGCTCGCCCAAAGAGCGGGATCATACTTTCTACGTAGTCATTTGGTCCTGGTGTGCAAACGTCCTTGCGTTCAGTTTCCTGAGAGATAAACGCAGAATGATGTCGCATTTTTTTTAAAACCATGCATATTAAAGCTTGACAACCAGACACACACACACACACACACACACACACACATATATATATATATATATATATATATATATATATATATATATATATATATATATATATATATATATATATATATATATTGCCCGATATAGTCAGCGCTGAGACCTCGCATGGCTGGGCGAGGACTCGCCAAGCTGCACGAATGTGCCATCGGACCGCGGAAGAACAACGAGGAACTATGCCTGAATACTAACGTGCGGAGTGGAACCTTCCACCTCTCTCTTTCGAGCCCCTTCACTGTTCGAAATGAGCCTAGAGGCACGGCCGCTCAATGGAAACAAGGCGCAAACCTTATTTCTATTGAGCGGCCGCGCCTATAGCAAGGCCGCTCTTGCACGTCCTGACTTTGGTCACCTCTAGTCACCAAAGTCAGGACGAGTACACAAGAGAGACAGGAAAGTGCCCCGGTGTTTAAATTAACAGCAAGTAAAAATATGCCCGCAGTACCGTTAACGCTTTGATGCTACTGACATTTAACAGTTTTATTGCGAAGCATTCCTTGCCTCATTCTGAGCCAGCCTTTCTGAGGCATCTTATCCCTGTTTACAAACTTTATACCGCAGTGCTATTCCATCTGTCAGCCCCTTTCTTGTTTTCGCCTCTTTCTAGGCAGAAGGGCAGCGGATTGGGCGAGTTGGTGTTGCATGGTAACAATAAAAATTCAAACAGCGCATAAACGACGGGACCAGAATGTGTGAATGTGTTTGTCTCCTCCTCATTCTGGTCCCGTCGTTTATGCGCTGTTTGAATTTTTATTGTTATCATTCTAGGCACTTGGCAGGAAGGCATATATAGGTAGGTGTCATTAATCAGGTAACCGAGAAATCTGAAAGTACAATCAACGTCTCTAATATGACTTTCATAGATTATGAAAATGTATTTGATTCAGTAGAGATACCGGCAGACATGGAGGCCTTGCGTAATCATGGAGTACAGGAGGCCCCACAACCTTCATTGAAAGTAGTGATGAATACGACACAGACTCATTCCATAACTAGCAATGAAGTTAGGAAGGCCTTGCAAGACATGTCTCTGCGAAACCCTGCTGGAGAAGATGGAATAACAGTAGATTTAATTAAACAGGGAGGGTGCATTATGCTTGAAAAGCATGCGGCCTTTGGTATACGCCACGCCTGACGACCTCAAGTGTGCTAAAGAGCTGGAAGAATGCCAATATGATACTAATCCATAACAAAGGGGACATTGAAGAATGGAAGGCTTAAAGGCCCATTAGCTTGCCCTCAGTATTGTATAAAACATTCACCAAAATCACCGAATCAATCACCGAAGAGAAATGGCTGGCTTCAAGAAATGTTATTATACAACGGATTACATCCATGTTATCACTCAGGTAACTGAAAAATCTGCGGAGCACAACCAACTTCTCTAAGATGACGGTCACATGTTGTGAAAACTGTTAGTGCCGTCTATAATGCTGCATATTGGGCTCCTTACGCGAGGCCTACCCACAATATCGACACGTTCAAACGACTTTCTGCACACGGAAATGTGCATGCAGCAAGGGGTGGGACATCCACGATGATTGTTCTGCCTCTTCGACCACACAGCGAGAAGTCGCACTAACGTATATACGAATGCGAAAGAACAGTCAGCAAAGACCTATATGCTCACGTGATGGGAACACTTGAGATCGTCGCCATCGTCGTGGTAGAGGCGCGACAGTCTCGCGCCCGACCATCCCTTGTCGCAGTTTTGCACAGTCTCCCTGAATCTGTCCTCGACGCTTTTCATATCGAAAAAGCAGACCACCGAACTCGACGAACTCAGTCTCAGGTAGCTTGAGCTCATCCTGCCGGCGGGAACCCCTCCGAAAGCCACTGCAAGAAAGTCGGTGCTGCCGTTCCCACCGCTGCCACCACCGCTTGCAGACTTCGACGGTCCCAGGTAGGCACTGTTGGCCGCCGACATCACGCCGTCTGCCGGGGGACACATGATGGGTACCTCCACGTACGTGCGGAAGGATGACTCGTCGTTCTCGCATACGCGCACCAGCCGCGTCTCGAAGGAGAACTGAAACGCCTTCTGCACCTTCCGCACTACGACGAAGTAAGCGAAGCCGTTGTGGCTGAAGCCGTAGACAAAGCGAAGCGTCTGCGCCGCCTTTGGCCTGTTGCCCCCGTCCGCAGAGGTCGCCCGTGTGTGAGAAACCATACTGAAGGAACCCGACGTGTTGAGCACTCTGGCAGCCACGGTGAAAAGACGGTACTCCGCAGGCCGGCCATCCGGAACCGATGCGGAAAAGAGGACCTTTCTCCCGTCATCCCCGGTGCCGAAGAAGGCCACGGTGCTCTTCTTCGAAGCAACGTAGTTGTCCGTCAGGTTCTTGTCCATGGGCGTCGTGACATTCGGGCTGAGCAAAGGGTCGTGAATCGAGCACATGCCCTGCGACGTAACCCCGCAGGCCAGAATGAGCGGTTCGGTGCCAAGTTGCAGGAGGATACGGTTGTAGTTATCCGTCACACTTCGGCTGTGTTCGCACGGGAGAGGATGAGGTGGGCACAGCGCGCTGTCGTTCTCAGGGCCCGTACTGTAAAGCGCTCTGAGCGATAAGTTAGGCGACAGCGCGTAGAGGGCGTTTCTTGCACCCACGACCACGACACCGTCGCCTCGCGACAGATTGACGTACAGGAGCTTTTGTGCGGGTCCTTTGGGTAGCTGAAACGTCTTGAAGGAGAAGGCAGTTTGAGCTACCGCCACCGTACTAAGTGTCAGCAACAGGACAGCCGGCAGCTGTCTACCATAATTCTCTCGTTGATCCATCAATCTGTTTCGATTGTCACGTGTCTGCCCTGTTTCTGGTTCTTGGTAACCTGCCGATATGTGTATCGGCCGCTCCTGCAGAAGGCAACCACAATGTAGAAAGTCGTTAGAATGATATGAAATACTAGAATACCAGACACGATTTTCTACTTCCTTTTTTCCCCTTTCATCGTAATAAATGTGTAACTCGCCAAGAAATATAGCAGATATACGTCTGGCTGCATGTACCTTGACATTGACTGTTACTATAGAATTGAAGCAAACTCTGAGAAGTCATTGAATTTCAGTATATTTTTGACTAACAAACACAAACACATGGAACAGACGCGCACACACTTAAATGTTCATAACATATTACATACACTGCGGTTATAAGGTATTGGGCCATAAACCTTCCCGTGTCAATTTTCTCACTATTTCTTTTATGCCTTCATCGCCGTTACGTACTGATGGCCAGGAAAACTAAACCGATTATAGGGTATCTGTCTGAAAACCACTCATTTCAGCTGGACAACTGGGCGAAGCCGAAACCGGAAGAAGTTCGGGACTTATCCAGATTACAGTCAGTGGCGTAGCTAGGACGTCTGGCACCCGGGGCCCGTAGGTCTTCTGTCACCCCGACCTCCTCCCCCCCCCCCCCCCCGCCCCGAGGGTGTAGCCGGCAGAAAGAGGGGTGTCTTCAGACGTATATGATCCCCCCCCTCCCCCACTCGCCCCTTGCACCCGGGGCCTACGCCCCCCCCCCCCCCCTGTTGCTACGCCATTGATTACAGTTATACCACCCGCCGTGGTTGCTCAGTGGCTATGGTGTTGGGCTGCTGAGCACGAGGTCGCGGGATCGAATCCCGGCCACGGCGGCCGCATTTCGATGGGGGCGAAATGCGAAAACACCCGTGTGCTTAGATTTAGGTGCACGTTAAAGAACCCCACGTGGTCAAAATTTCCGGAGTTCTCCACTACGGCGTGCGTCATAATCAGAAAGTGGTTTTGGCACGTAAAACCCCAAATATTATTATTATTACAGTTATACCACTTAGATTACACGTGGACCACAGTTGCACGAGACACGACTTAGTGAAGCTGAATGGTAAATTAGGATACTTACAAATAGCCAGCACGCGCCACTCAACGGCGGTGACAGCGTTACGCGTGTATCAAGATTACGCTTAAGCAGAAACAACACGGACGCCATGTTTATCTATTCAATTTTTGGCGCAACGGCGGAGCTGCCATTTCACACCACACACCATCGGCGCCTTGAAATGAGATAACCAAGGTTTTAACTCGCAGTGCCAGCCACTCTGAAAGCATCTGAACCATAGAGAAAAAAATTCTGAGCTCTGATCGCCGCATCGGGACCGCGCGGAAGGGAAAGACTCTGTCAGCACGCGGAACTCTGTCGGAAGCACGACGCATGCAGGCGCGTCCTTACAGCACCAACTTCTGATTCCAATGTTAACATTGGTGCTTTCGGCGCACATTTCTGCTCGTCAAGTGCCTGTCGTCGCGAAGAGGTCTTATATGGGCTAGTTTTACCGGAATACAAAATTGTTCCAGCAGATAGATAACATGACCCTTGCTGTGGGACACAGCAAACCGATTGCGCGCGTTTTAGTTTTTGTAAAGACGTCGCAGTATATATAGTTGCCCGTTATCATCCTCGTTATTGGGACGGAGCAAAGAGGAAAGGTTCCAGGACTCATATTGGAATTTTATTCTCGTAATGCTATTTTTTCAACGTGGACGAATCCCTAAATGCCAAGAGGAAGCGGGTAATGTAAGTGATATGTGGATATGCTTGCAGAACCACAAGCCTGCTATAGCCAGTATATGCGCCATGAATAATCATAATTCATTGAGTTTCATGTCCCAAAGCTATACCCGCGATTTGGGGGACACCGTATTGGAAGTAATCTCTTTAATTTCAATCATCTTGCGTTAAAGACTGAGGAGCATCGAGAGCTGACATAGCTATTTTTGTATAGCGAGTTTTGCGATCCTATTGAAATTGAGCACGCGACCATGTTCCCAGAAACACACACACACACACATGCACACGCACATGCACACACACGCACACACGCACACACACGCACGCACACACACACACACGCACACGCACATACACACACACAATAACGGCATACACAGAAAGCGACTTCGTTGACAGAACGACAACGGCCGACAGCTATGAAATAAGCCATGGAATACATTTGGACACTCGATCAGTTGCATCGTGTCAGCTAGTTCCGCTTTCCCAGACAACAGGATGTGGGACGGCAGCACTCAAAAGCGGATCGCTCTTATCAGTTGGCCCTGAAGAACGCTTTTTCCGAACCAGGAAGTGTCGGTGCATGCTGTCTTTTGACGACGATGGGGGCTAAATGCAAAAAAAAAAATGCCCGTGTCCCGGCCGTGCAATGGGGACATGTTAAAGGTCCCCTGGTGGTCGAAACTAAACCGGAGTCCCCCCACTATACGGCGTGCCTCATAATCAAATGGTGGTTTTGGCTCATAAAACCCCAGAATTTTTTTGTTGTTGTTGTTGACGGCAGACAAATTTATAATGTGTAGTGCAGAAAGAGAGAGAAAGGACAGAGAAAGAAGTAAAAGCATACCCGGAGATATATCAAGTATAACGTGCGAAGCCAATTTAATATAAGGAGGACTTCTGCCAAATGAAAAGTTCGCTGAGACTGAAGCAGGACGCAAACAGATCATCTTGCAACGTTTCTAGCTCGGCGTGGCATTCACAAACTATTACGGCTTCTTTATTGGATGGCTGACAGCCCAGCGTGCAACGCATGAAGCTGTGAGAAGGCATTCGAGCATTTCTGTGTCTAACCGTGCTATAGTACCGATAGACAAATAAGGTGCGCAGTGTTTGATACACTGAACAAGCGTCCACTATGACAGAACAGGAAGTTTCAGGTCGGTGCGCCCGTCGGTGCGCCCGTCGGTGCTCCCGAAGCAACGCTATGCGCTCAAGTTAAAAAGTCTTCGGGCCTACCTAACAGACATTTGCAACTTTGGGAATGCTGCCTGTGCCACTGGATTGTGTACGTGGTTTTACTTCGTTTTGTGCTCATCTCACTTTCGCATTCTAACCCCTTACGCTTTGCCCGGGTAGCCAAACAGATGTATACACCAAGAATTAGCCCTCCTGCATGTCCTTTCTTCTCTCTCGCTCCTTTCTTTGTCTCGAAAAAGAAGAAAAACTCATATTAAAGAATAACATAGATAAAAATTAGAACGTCAAGTCTATCAAATAATTATCACTGAAAAAAAAAATGCAGGAACAGATAAAATGACGAACGCAGCCCCAACTCGGCAAGTGTTGGGCAGAAAAAGACATAAAAGACAGAGTATTGCGTACTAAGCAAAGAACGGCAAATGGCAGTTGAACGGAGTAGTTCACTGCGTCGGAAAAAGCACAACCTTGAGAATATGTGAGGGCGAGGCAAGCGTCTCGCACCTGAGGGCGTGGCGTTGTTTACTCACCCGATTGAGAGAAGGAGCACCTCGGTTGTCAGCGAACGAGCGTTGACTGGTGCAGCCGCTTTATCGGCAATGGCTGCGATACAACTCCGCAGGCTACAGACAGAGAAACATGGTGAAACGCTACAGGGTCAATACAAATGCGAGCCCTCCTATGTGAAGCACTGATCGCTGGCTCTATTGTTGGCCAACCGCGGCAACGATCGAGTTGCTCGCGGCGACGCTCAGTTCCGAGTTCCCAGGAACCATTGCAGGGGAAGTGAGGCGCCGATCTTGACGAGCTTCCAGCGGATGTCGCGCACTCAGCGGAACGCGTGTTCCTATCGTCTCAGAGATGCCCGATACGACGCGCTAATCTCACACAACAGCACCCTTCGTCCCCAGCAGAGCCCGTGCCATGGACGCAGGCATGTCAAGGCTCGATCCAGCAAGCTTTGTTGCCGACAAGGTTAAGAAGCAGACGACGCGTTTCTCACATTGAACTGAAGCCACCGGAAATGCGCGCACAATGGAGGTTTAACGCATGCCATCTTCAGCATAACGGCTGTCGGCGAGTGAATAATGGTCCGAGGTATGTGGCACTCCGCTCTGACGCAGCGTTTTCCGAGAGCCCATCGGCCTGTGGCGTGGCGAGAGAATATGAACACGTGCCGTACGGCGCATGACACGTATAAGGCGCCTCATGTTCTTGGATAGGCGGAAACCCCATCCAATGGATTCTCGCATTATTTTCGGTGTCGGAGAGTTTATTTTAGCTGCGCAGTGACCGCGTTTTAACCGAGGTAGATGTGTCACTGATTGAAACTCATAATAAAAGCTAAGCCTGTCTACGAGCTGAAACTGCATGTACAACTTCATTCACTGCAGGCTTTTATGTTCTCACTTGCGCTTTTAACTTGTCGGCTCGTGTTTCAGCGCCGATAAATTAAAAGTGCAAGTGAGAACTTAAATGCCTTTAGCGAATAAAGTTCGACATGCAGTTTGAGCTATTGACAGCGATTGATTATCGCACCGCACTCGATAGGGAGGAAACTCGTGATTCTCGTACGATGTCCGAGCTCGCGACGGCCAGCTCCGACTAATGAAAGAGCACAACAGAAACAGTCATGAAACTCAGCAGCCAAATCCAGTTGGCAAAACGACATTCATCGCCCACTGTATTCAGGAAATATGACATTTTCTCAACACAAACCACAAAGAAATTTCACATATATCTGAAATTAAAGTCCCTGATAAAAAAAAAATAAGGTGAGTAGCAAGATTCTCAAGACACAATCCAGAGCACTCGACACGCCCCCTTTACCTCTAGCCACCATAGAGGAGCTCAGCTGCATACGAGCGTATTCATACAGGATGCGTTTCCGCAGTGCGGCGCGTGGTTACATAGCTTGAGTACTAATCACATTAACGTAGACGTACATCGTGACATCGGTTCTGCCGAAATTTTTTATGGCGCAAGATTTTTTTAAATATTACTTTGCAATGTCGCAAAGCCGCTTCAAGCCAGAAGGACTATGTTCAGCTAAATGCTTGAACTAACCTTCATTCCCACGCTGACTTAACCACCATACTTGCACTTCCGGTAGTGTTCAGCGCCATAGTACCCTCTATATTCGAACACGACTTAAGTACAGTTAACTTAAGTCTGCAGTGAAGTCCTGCCCACGCTGTCATAACCGCCAGCCTCTTTTCGCGAGGCGGAACATAGTTCGTATTTCCAATTTTCCCTGTAATATAAATAATGCGTTAACCACAAACATTAATAAAAAGAGCGTAATTTTATAAGTTTTCACTCGTCTGTTATAGTGGAATGGTAAAAGCTTAATTCTTAATTAAAAAGAAATAAAATGCTTGCTCGTTGCTACTATTTGCTGTCAAGTTTCACTTCAGTTGGCATTGAAGTTTCAATTGTAAAACGACCTCAACGGTGAAATGAGTTGTACCGCGGACCTGTCATGACTGAAATGCTGACTCCATACACGTTGTCCATGCCTGTTGCAAACCTCATCGCTTCCGCCTATGGACTGCTCTTGTCCTGCCCACGGGCACAGAAGCTCGAACGCCGGCCTCGGGCAGCAGCCGGCACGACAGACGGGGGCGGCGTTCTGGCCGGGCAGCTGGCGTAGAACTCGGGCACGTAGCCCGACTGTTCTCGTGCTGCCCACGGGCGCAGAAGCTAATCAAAAACAGAAGACGCTCCGGACATCGGTGGCGACTACGAAGGATCTCGGGGCCCGAGCTCCAAGATCCCTCGAGGGGGCTCCGCCCTTCCGGACAACGCCGAAGCCTCCCCCACCCTTGCGCATACACACATACACACACACACAAACACACACACACACACACACACACACACACACACACACACACACACACGCGCGCGCGCACGCACGCACGCACGCACACACACGCACGCACGCACGCACGCACGCACCCAGTGCCATTACCAGAGCTTTGCCAACCAGGTCATTTGAGGTTTCTTTTGACTTTTCTCGACCTTTTCACTTGAAATTTTCCTGGGGCTACTATAGCTTACCGCATCATTGTTAACGCGGACGCGCCCGGCTTTTAATTCAGACTTACGCTTTCTTTCTGCAAATCCTGACAATAGGAGGGCACACGCATTAGAAGCACTAGCGGCGGCTGTCTCATCCGTATTTTCTCACTTCATTGTTTTAAATTTCCACTGTAAACATCATGTACACAAACAATATATCTACATATAAACACAGGACAAAGTTTATTACATTTTTGAAGGAGATGGAGGGAGCCAATTAAAAACTATTTCTAAAAGTGTGAACAGTTTCAGTTTATTTCTATTTATGATTACTGACGATGCTGAAAATCACCTGCACCCTTAGCAATACTGCTAGTTCTGGGTCCACGCAAATGAATACAAAACACCATTGTAACTCAGGTTAACAGGTGGTGCCAAATCTCACTAAAGAAAGAGTTACAGGCGGCTACTCCACTTTTAAGGAAACGACATGCACTAGGTGTTCTTCTAGCAACGTAACTGCTCTTTTTTTAAAGTCTTGGTGCTTGATAGTTGGGGAACACTGTATAATTACATCACTCAGTAATTATATATATATATATATATATATATATATATATATATATATATATATATATATATATGTTATCGACATGCATTGTGCACTTCATCATCTGTTAATTATCATCATCACGTGTGTGCCTGGCTTCATCGCACGGGTAGTCGCATTGTCATAGTGGACTGTGTCGTGGGTTCTTCATTACGTTTCTCCGGTTTAATAAAGGTCGGCCCTCACTCTGATGTCACAAGCGGTGAAGGAGCTTCTTGATCCCCCGTCCTCTGCACGCCTGGTATACTCTCTGGAGCATCGTTCAGGTCGCCGCTTGTGCCGTCTGTCAGCCAGCATGTCGAAGGACGAGCACCCTGGCGCTTCTACCATAACCATCACGACACAGTCAGCTGCAACTTCTTTGATTCAGTGGCCCGCAGCGTGATCCCCATGAGTTCGTTGGTCTTCGCGGTGAAGATGCTGAGAACTGGCTAGGCGATTAGAAGCGCGTGAGCTCTGCTAATCGGTGCGATGACCTACTCAAGCTCCGCCATGTCTCGTTCTATCTAACGGGTGCGGCGAAGACCTGGTTTTTCAACCATGAGATTTATCTCTCCGATTAGACAACCTTCAAGATGCAGCTTAGACAAGACGCCAACAGTTCGCTCCGTCCTCGCGAAAAAAACTCTTGATGCTCGCAAACAACACTCCGGTGACTACACATCGTACATCGAGGACGTGCTTGCACTCTGTCGCCGTGTCAATGATGCTATAGCTGAGTCGGACAGCGTACGTCATATTCTTAAAGGCATTGGGGCTGTGGCTTTCAACGCGCTCGATGTGAGGAACTCGGCTGCCGTCACTGACATAGTCCTGACGTGCCAGTGCCTCGACGATCTTGAGTCCGTGCGCTGGCAGCCGGACTGCGAACACCTTTCTACGGCGGATCCTGACCTGCGTGTAATGATTTGGGCGAATATCCGCGAGGAACTTCTATCACTTGGCTTTTCATCTCCGTTGGTCCTTCCTCCTCAGCCTTCTGGTGCAGCGTTGTGCGACGTCATCGAGGAGGAGCTCGCGTCCATGACTTCCTCCGCGCATGTTGTCACTCCTGCTCCTCGCCTCCCTACCAACATACGCCCAGGTTGCTACCGGGCCTCCAACCGGCGGCCGTTCAACGTTGTCTCTATGCATATACGCGCAGGTTTGTGTCGCTCCTCTGGCCAATGTCCCCTCAATGCCACTTGAGCCTTCATCGCCCCATCTGCCTGCAATATCTCCCAGCGTGTCGAGCGGCCCCTACGGCGACCCTTGGCGACCATCTTGTTCTATATGCTATTACTGTGGTTATCGCGGCGACATGTGACGTTTTTGTCGCAAGTGCCAGCAAGACGAGCGTCGCAAGTACGACAGGAGTGAACGCGATGCGTATTTTGGTGGGGCCACTTCGCAAAGACGACGTTACGCGACCCCCCCCCCCCCCCTCCCGCGCCGTTCCACACGTCCGGCCACCCTCAACAACCGAGACACCGAATGGTTACCGCAGCACCAGACGCCGATCACCTTCTCCCTTCCGCCGCTCTTCGTCACCGCTGCGGCCTGCCACGTTCACCCCTGACCGTCGCCCGGAAAACTAAGTAATTCAGTTTTCGGAGGAAAAACTGCATTTACCGACAAAACTGCAATTCCTCCAACGCGCCCTTGTAATATAATATCTGTGTTCGTTGAGGGTGTGCAAGTTGAAGCTTTGGTGGACACTGGTGCGACATTATCTGTTATGCATGTTGATTTGTGTAAGCCTCTCAGGAAAGTTACAACTCCTTACGATGGACCACTGCTGGTTTCAGCTCAAGGGGACTCTATCCGCCCTTCTGCGTTTTGTACTGTGCGTGTAATGATCTAGGCTGTCGCCATGTTCCCACCAGCACATTTTAGGATGGGACTTCCTTGCCTCTGCTTCTGCTGCTATATGTTGTGGGCAAGGTATCGTACATATGACCGATACCGAGTATTCGCTTGGCGATGAAAAGTACAAGCCACTTCGTCTGCTCGCTGCAGAAGATACCGTGCTAACTCCAGGCTGCCAGCAAATTCTGACCATCACGTCTGACGTCATCGACCATGGTGATGCGTTAGTATTACCTTCTGCGCGTTGTTAGGCCTAGTTAGATTTTCCAATTGGTCTGCGCTTCTCGCCGCAAGGAACACAACACCCGAGAAAATTCTCCTTTCTAAAGTTGCCACTTTGGCTTCCGTTGTTGATTCCGAGCCTTTCTATGCCGTTCCCCTGCAGTTATCTCATGCGACTTCGTCCACAACGGCTGAACTGTTCGCAATCCTATGTGGGGTAAAATTTATATTGTCAGTAACAGAAGCGCAAAAATGAATAATTTTCAGCGAATCACAGGCGGCTCTAACATCACTCTGCAGCACAAAGGGGAAAACATGCAGCGACAGTATAATATATGAAACACTTAAAAACCTCACAAAGGCAAGCGAAGCGAAACATGCAATAGCATTCCAGTGCATGTTTACTCGTGCAAAAGGCGTTGCAGGTTTGCTTGCTGAGCAGACTTGCTCTTCGAGTTCAGAACTGCTGGCTCAAAACACGCGAGAACGCCTGGTCAGGTACAATGACATCACCAAGCCCTACCAGCTAGGCAGGCGGTTGTTGCCCCCACCTCACCCCATGCTGAAACGTCGCCAGGCAGTCATCTGGCGACAATTGCAAACACAAACCTTCCCCAGTCCGGTGCGATTGCAGCACATTTTCCCCGCGCAATACCCGACTGCTCTTTGCAAATTATGTCAGGAGACTAGAGCGACGCTGTCACACATGTTGTGGGAGTGTCGGGTTACATCAGCTACAATGGCAGTAGCACCGGAGGCTCTTGCGTCGAAGTGGGCCGCCGCTCTGCGCAGCTCCAACCTCAAGACACAAGAGTGGGCTGTCCAGCAAGCCCGAGAGGCGGCGACGAGGCAAGGCCTCGAAGTCCCCTCATGGGAGACCTGAGCCCGGGTCGTCAAATTTGCCGGATTCAGAATAAAGTTGTTTCCATCAATCCATCCATTCCAGTGGATACCAGGGCATTGCAGCATTCCTGGCAACATAGCAGCCGATGAAACAGCACGACAAGCCCACCTGAACGATGATACGGCTCCGCTCCCAATATCAAAGAATGAATTACGCTGAATTATCAGGACGACGTCTTTCAACATGTCTAGAAACACTTGGTTTGGCCAGATTTCTAAGAACTCTGACTTATATCATATTGATCCATTTACTGAATTCAAATTTTCATTGTCATTAGACAGAACTATGGAAACGCTTATTCATCGATTAAGGCTAGGCACTGCCTACACAAAGCATTTCTTACACAGAATTGGCCGAGCGGAAACCCCCGAATGCGATTGTGGATTTGTAGATGAAGACATATATCACCTCCTTCAAGATTGACCAAGACGCCGACTTAAATGAGCGCTAAGTAAATTAGACCGCAGACCTTTCAATTTAAGGAAACTTTTGGGCCCTTGGCCAACAACGGCCTTGCAGAAGAGCGCCTTAAAAGCACTAAAGACTTTTTTTTGAAGACAGTGGCATCGTTGGACGTTATTAGTGCTTTCATTGTTCTGTTCATATCAATGTCACTCTATAAATCAATCTGTTTGGGAATTATGTTATGTTCACTGCTCTGTTGTGACTGTATGTGCTAATATATTTACACGATGTATATACCACCCGCTGACTAGACAATGTGTTATTAGGCGACAGTATCGTTTGTACTTTTGAGACTTTCGACTACATAAGTGTGGAGACATTTGCCATGTATATTGTATGTACCCGCTGACCCGCTGACTAGAAAATGTGTTATTAGGCGACAGTATCGTTTGTACTTTTGAGACTTTCAACTACATAGGTGTGGAGACATTTGCCATAGTCTTCCTGTGGAAACGTTGCTTTATAAGTCCTGGTGCTTGTGTGAAAAGATTATTTGGTATGTAACCGCGAACCCTGAATGATGTGTGACGGAACCACCCAAGAGATAAGGAGTAGCCGGTGCCTTAAATTGCGCGCCAACATCTTCTTATATCATATAAATAAAAAAAGGCGGCTTTCCCTAAAATCACGTTTATTATTATTATTATTATTATTATTATTATTATTATTATTATTATTATTATTATTATTATTATTATTATTATTATTATTATTATTATTATTATTATTATAACTTTATTTCCATCGGTGATGCAGGAGACTGCGGGTAAGTAGTGTCTGCCAGCCGAACTGAGAATCAAATTGACCCCTGATAAAGAGAACGCATACTTATGCCAGTCTGTATTAATGCGAAGCATTCATATCCGAATCAACCGTCTTTATCCTGTATCCGGTAGCTGGACGTTCTCACCGGTTGATCTCGAAGATAGTGCAGTCAATGAGTATACGCCATCAAGTACGTGCTTCTGGTTATGTGGTACTGGTTCAGCGGTGGTGGATACGGACCCGTTTCCTGGCATCCCTCGAGTTTCCCGACCACATCCAATCACCGTCGCATTCCAATTAGGGTGCGCAAGAGCGCATCTAACACGTTCCCGGACCTGTCAGAGAAGTTGGGGACCCCCTCCTGGTGCGCCGCACGTCGAACTATTGTCTCCACCCCTGCTTGATTATTTGATTATTCCCGAAAGTGCCACGGGAGCCTGGCACGGTTCCAGGTGGTTGATCTTGGTTTCGAGCGAAGCTTTTTTGCAGCTTTGAAAAGTCGTACGAAAACAACTCGTCTCCTCCAGCTCAGAGTGTTTAGGCGGCGAGGCAACAAGGCAACGCCGGTTGTAACTCACCCGTAAGTCACCCGTAAGTAAGTCACAGTGGAGCCCTTTTAGCGACCCCATCTGCCGAATGTGACGGCGATTGCAAGGGCGCCTGCCATTGGAGGAAAATGACGACACCTGAACGGGCTCGACGACTGGCCGAAAATGACGTGACCCCGAGAGACCTAAGAGGTTAAAAGCGAGAGACAGGGAGAAGAGGCATTAATTCCTTCATTTATTGATTTTTTTGTCGTTCTTCTTGCCACAGGCCGCAGCGTCCTATTTCCTACCGGCCGTCAATGACTTTATGACTGTTAAATACTTTGTGTTATTCCTATAAATATAGTAAATACACCTTTAGTTTCATCTTGAAATCCTCCTCAACGTCGGCCAACTGCCGCACTCAACGGCAAGATCCAATAGCGGGTATCACAATAAGCAACGCTTACGTATTGACACCTACGTAATACTTTCAATTACGGATGGTCTATACTGGAGTTCAGTCTGCTAGAATGTTTTTCGCAGCCGTGTGTGATGCGTCTGCGATTTGGTGTAACCACCATTGCGTGTTACAAAGTCCTTACAGTCCGCTCCTGCCATGTTCTCAGAGTTGATCCGTCGCGCGGCGCTCCCGGCAACCACACTCGTCGCGGTGTGTTCTCGTTCCAATCCGCCTGTGTCCACTACGGTTCCTGCACGGCCTGTTTGACGAGGATCAGTGTCCCACGCGTGAACTCGCCTACTAGTTCCTTGGCAATAAGATACGGTACCTGTTACCGAGCGCATGCGTGTAGCTTGCACACAGTAGATATTAAACGTACCAGCATTTTACTCCATTGCAGTGGCACCTCATCGCCACGTACACATCCCCGTCCTCATTTAGTCGTCCTCGAAAGTGGGCTTGGGGATATCGCGGTGGCCTCACTGCTTTCTCTCTGTCTGGTTCTCCTAGCGCGCCGCGTACGTTCCAGTGGTGTGTCGTGGTGCCCGACAAACGCCATCGTTTCTGCCTGGCCCACTCAGCGACCTCACGAGGCGTCTGGAGTGGGCAGTGCTCGATCTCCATGCGTGACAAACTACAGCGGTGGAGAATGGTTCCACCTTGTCCCTGTCATGACAGCGCCCTTCAGAAATCAAATCGGAATGTGCTGCAGCATTGTGTCGTTGCTAGGGTGGTTTTTCATGGCCATGGCCTTGGTGGTACCCGTTTTTATTAGATCTGATCACTCTTCGCGGGGTCGTTCCGCGTGACTTCTAATTGATCTTTTTGTCAATAATCGTTGACAATAATCTTTTTGTCTGTGGTGGACCATTTGAAAGAGCACACAAAAAAAGTGATCGCTTGCGTGCCCTCGCACCGTACGAAACAATTGATTGATTCATTTATTTTAATATGGTTCGTTTATTTGGCGACAATGAAAATGTTGGTCACTTTTACGGCGAGGTTTCTCACAACATTTGATTGCTAAAAGCGCAGACCAAAATTACATGACTAGATAAACAAAGAAAAACACACACATATACAGGTAATGACGAAAGCTTAGCGTCGATGAGCGTGAATCGATGAGCAATGCAGTGGGAGCGACAATGTACTTTGTACAATGTGACCTACGCGTTCAGAAAAAAAGAGCAAGCAATTTAATCGCCAGTCCCGAATGCAGGCAAGGGTTCGGAAACTTACACAATGAATAAATTAATGGTGAACAATGAAGACAAACCACGCATACTGAGAAATACCGGTGAGTAAATACCTGCACACGCAAATGAACATGATAGTGAAGATATGATAACAGAAGCCTGAAAAAAAAATATGTAAATAACCGTATACAATGCCACGTTCGCGAAGAAACGCAGTAAAGCTTTCAGCACTGGTAATTGCATTTGTGAATCATTCCATGGTCCAAGTACTTCTTTTTTAAAAGAACGGTTATCAAGACCACTGAGCGTTGATCTCAAAGCACTCTTCTAGCAATCGTAAAGAGGACGAGTCGTGAGGATGCTCCCATAGGTGACTACATTTTAACGTAAATTATCAGTTAAAGCAATAGCTTCCTGTGCATGCCAATTCCAATCTAAATAGATGAACTGAAGGTCCGTGGCTGGGTGGACACTGGTATGCACCGAAAATAACAAGCTTGTGTCAGTCGCATGCAGAAAGGTAGCTATCCCTAGAATTTGTATGCAAGTGAGTGCTTTGCGTAATAAATTTCCATTGTTTCCGACAATAATGCCAAGAGCTATGAATTCCGTGAGGGGAAGACAGTGCAATGGAGTCGATTTTTTGTTAGACCGTAATTAACACTTTAACATAGATGTTAAAAAAAATATTGTAAGTTTAGACATTGAAGAAAACGTTTTGTTTGAATGCATACCGCAAGAACCGGGTTAAACAAGTATAATACAAGATGACATGCGCCATGCGTACAGAAATACATGACTCATAAATTAAGGCTTTGCTTGAAAACTAGGCTGTGAGTTCTCTTCGAAAGGCTCTAACTTCGCGAATGCTAAGGATGTTTTCAGGGATACCGTTACAAGGCATTACGGCGTGAGAGAGTGCCGGTGAATTGTAAGTGCATGTGTCACCTGAAATTTCTTGGTAGCCGACATGCTTCCAACATGCTTCATGAGGTGCATGTCGCATGATGTGGGGACATGGTTTAGAGAGTGGAAAAGCAAATGGTTTTTGGCTGTTTGTTATTTCACGAAGCGGAAAGAAGGAATGAAACGTGGACCAGACGCATGTCTGGTTTGTTACCCTGTACTGAGCGAAGGGGTTAAAGGGACAAAAAAGTGAAGGAATGCGAAATAAAGAGAATCAGTTGCGCACAAACGTGCTGGCGCACAACGAGTCTTCAAATGGCTGTACTGAACTCTCCACTGGAGGAACTGTACTAATACTTCCTTTGCTTTTCAAGCCACCCAGGCGCATGGCCGTGGTCAAGTATTTTCGTTTCTGAAAACGGTTTTCAGTACAACCGGCTTGATGTTGTCCAGAGAAGTCCGCGCTAGACGACGTACCGTCAAACGAACAGAAAAGCGAAACATTTATACGAGATTCTAATGAAGATAGCAATCATGATAACAGAACGTTTGTGTCACGCTGATATGTCCGTTATGTGTTATGTGATGTGTTGCACGGT
This sequence comes from Dermacentor albipictus, assembly GCF_038994185.2. Taxonomy (NCBI): domain Eukaryota; kingdom Metazoa; phylum Arthropoda; class Arachnida; order Ixodida; family Ixodidae; genus Dermacentor; species Dermacentor albipictus. The sequence continues at coordinate 97,041,546 of NC_091825.1, read as the reverse complement.
GTTGAAGAGATTGCAGTGATTGAAATGGACAAGCTTGATCAGACGACCAGAAAACGAAGTATGTACATGTATTGGTCATGAAAGTGATTTTTACCTCAGCCTGCGTATAATGGATAGCGCCCTTCTTGAAAGATGCGTTCTAGGTGAATATATAGCCTAGAGCAGCGCAGACACAGGATATAGAACGACAAGACACAGGGAGCAGAGCTTTTTGCTTTTAAACTCCTGTTTAGTCCTTTTCCCAAATATGCACTGCCCTTCTGACCTGATCGCTTTGTTGCAGTGTTATAATCCCGTGCGCTGAAAATTTCCGCGTTGAACGTAAACGCTGTCTCGTACAATGACGTGCAGTGGAGGAAACCCAGTCAACAGAACACGTGGTCTAAATAGGGCTAGATTCTGTCGATGACCCGGCCTCGTCGGCAGGCTGGGGGCGTGGGCAGTTGATGTAAGTCACGTTCAAACCGAGTCGCTTATTTCTCTTCTTCTTCTCGAGGTGGGCAACAAGGTTCGGGATCTCTGTGACGAGCTTTGCGAACGAAGGTCTCTTTTTAGGGTCCTCCTGCCAGCACTTGAGCATAATGTCGTACCTGGGTATATTGAAAAGAAAATTATTGAAACAACTGCAGGCAACATATAAGTATAAAGACGCTACTCAAGAAAGAGCCCTGTCGGAAACGACATGCATGCAAATAACTTAGATTTGTCCCACTAAGGTACTGATCACCGTAGTTTGAGCAGCACCATCGACGGACAGTATAGAAGTACATAGCACAAAAAACGCGGGACAACACGTCATCCGTGTTGCTTACTATCTATGAACATTCCTATAGTTAAATTACAATTAAAGTAACGTAAATGAGTTTACAACTCATCGGGGCAGAAGCTTGGTTGCCTCATCCGGCGTCCTTGTTTGAGGAAGTCTACGATGTCCCAGTTGTCCACTTCAGGGTAAGGTGTCACTCCGCGAGTTATCAGCTCCCATAAGAGCACTCCGTACGACCACTGCAACAGAAAGAACGCGCGGTATGTCTGCAACATTTTTCAGTATAGCTTATGCACTATCGGGTCAAAACCGAAGGACTCATTGTACACTGCGCTTGTATACGGCGGACACCTACCACGTCGGTCTTCTGACTGTGGATCCCTTTCTCCAAGCTTTCTGGTGCCATCCACTTCACGGGCAGCTTAGTCTTCCTATTATCCGCACTGTAGTAGTCCTTCTCGTAAACGTCGCGGGAGAGGCCGAAGTCAGCGACACGGACAATAAAGTCTTCGCTCAGCCTGCAATGGAAGTGCCACTGAACACTCGCGTTTTTGTCCGTCAAAAACAAAAATGCCACGGAGAAATTTGAATTCTTCGCAGGAGCCGTACTGAGCAATGACTCAAAGAACTACCAAGCCGACAGACGAGGAGGGTAGGAAATGGCTATGACTAGTGCCTCCAGTATTTTTTGTTTTTTTTTCTCCCTCGTCGCCATGGCTACAATAAAGCTATATCACATGGCGCAGTTAGAGTTCTTACTCACATGCAGTTCCGAGCTGCGAGGTCCCTGTGCACGAACTTTGTGTCCGCCAAGTACTTCATACCTTCGGCCACATGGACTCCAAATGTTATCAGTTGTTTTACTGTAGGTCTCTAGAAGTACGCGAGCAGAAAAAAAAAGAATTTCAAAAAGAATGAGTGATTACAAGTTGAACTTCATCGCAACAAGAAAGCCCCTCAAACTGCCACGTGCATATAAATTTAGATTTGCTATTTACGATAGGAATCTGTACACACTTATTTTTTACGCTGATGTGTGGCGCTTGCTGCCTGAAAGCTATAGTGTGCCATATGTGCCTCTGAGGTGTGCGCTTATAACACTAGTAAGTTAAAGTTTGTGTTTTCACGGGTTCGCGTAATCCTCTCTGAAACCTAGTATGTGCCATGTATAATAAGATTTATTATTGTGGTTTTCGGTGCAAAAAAGTTATTGCCATTTCTTTTGCGCTATCAATTCCTATTTTTGGGATATTGTCAAACAGAGTATGTGCACTGCTGCCACCAGGGGGACAGAGATGGATTAAATTTTGTTTATTACTGATACATGCTGTTCCACGTCCCACTTTGTCCACTTCTCAATGTTGCCCACATTTCCGAGTACGCATTGAAGTACGTTCATTTCTTTCCTGCCTGTTACTCACGTCTTTTATCACATAATAAACCTCCATTAGCATGCCGGTCCTTTCCGCATGGCTAACCTTTTCAGTTATTGATATCGTTAAACTTTCTCTCACTAGCACACCTGTATCGTTTCAGCCATATTCGTTTATTCGAACCGTTTTCTAATACGTTCATGGTACTTATACATGCAAGTGGCTACGCGGTGATAATAACGCGGAGGTGAATGTTCAAGAGACTGTTGTGGGAGGCTGGCATAACTTGTCACCAATCTTTTGAGCAGTTTTAGCTTAGAAGAACCAAAGTGTAAACTACCCTATCTGGTAGACTACTGTATGATCACGCAAAAAAAAACCAATAAAGGTGGGAAAATATGGAGCGTGGATTGATATCGCGGAAGCAACAGCCGTTATTTAGCGAGTGCAAATACTAGCTGACGCCCAGGCACTGCGCCGCAGCAAACACATGTTTCGCTAAGGAGCGTAGAGATTGGGCTTTGCTAATGCTAGTTAGTAAGTGTGCGCACGAAACAGTGATTTATGAGCGAGAGCCACATACAATCGCAGCACCTTATGCGAGGGAGATCTAAACTTGCCATCGCAAGTCGTTTCTGTTGAATCTTTATGCGAATAACCTTTAGTATTTATACCGATACCTTGGTAGCACCTACACTGTAATTTACACATGGCAACCCACAGAATCTTCCGAAAGCACTCAAACGGTGACCATACTAAAAGTTAGCGTCCTAGAGGCGTACAGCAAGCAATGGGGAGGCGTTCAGGTAGCGTGATTTTCAATTCGAAGCTGGAAAGGCTGGTTGAAGAACAATTATTTTCCTTTTTTTACTTTTTCTGCGTTCTGTAAATTTCTGTGAGTAGCTGTATACGTACAGTGGCGCAAAGAGCGTCCCATGTTATTGGAAACGAAAGAATGCATTCTTACAAGTGGCATGGCTGCTAAGCACGAGGTCGCGAGATCGAATCCCGGCCATGGAGGCAGCATTTCGATGGGGTGAAATGCGAAAACACCTGTGTATTTAGATTTCGGTGCGCGTAAAAGAACCCCGGGTGGTCTAAATTCTTGGAGTACCCAACAGTGGGGGACTATATATATATATATATATACATATAACGCTAAACTACAGCAGCAGTACGACCACATAAAGAACACGGCACGAACATTCACCTGTGCGCATTTTAATCTTCGATGCCCTGATAGCAGTTAGTGAAGGAAACCTTTTTTTGTGGGAATAAGTGCTTCTCTCACATGTAACTCTGCCTCATTCTTTTTTTTTTGTAATCTGCACTGAAGTAGGCGTGTATTTACGTTATCTAGGCTATGAGAACGTTATCCAACTATAATATGAACATAATTTCCTTCGGAGTACAATAACCTACGAGAATGGAGCTAAACGCCGAAGTGTTGCACCCAGACTTCGATAAAAGTCATTAGAGGTAACTCTTCTGCTAGTGTCTACGGGAGCTAGAAGCATGGCGGTCCAGTCAGCATGGAAACGATAATTAGTACATGTATTTCCTTAAACTTGGCCCTTCGGGCTTCGAACGACTTCGTGGCTTTGCAAACCGATTATATTAAACAAGATATTGCGTTATATTTGTAACAGTTCGCTATGATTATGTCTGCGCACAGAGTCATGTCGCCTTGCTGCATTCAGAAAAACTATGATTGCTCGGATATATGAAAAATAGAGCATAATAAATAATACCACAAGAGCGTCTGAAGCCACAAACGTAAATATGAGACAAATGCATTCGTGTTGACAACAACTGCCACGGTTTCTGAACGATCACAGCGCTAGAGTTCCCTGCAATGATCTTTACAGGAAACGCTATGCATCGAAAGCAGTTGTCAGCATTCTCTATTGGCGTGCAGACGCTACAGCAAAATGATTGACGAGCAACGAAACAACCCTCACGTTTCTGTCGTCTCGTATGTAGGAGAGCAGGTCACCGTATTTCATGAAGGGTGTGATAACCATGAGGCCGTCCACCTTGTCAATGCTCAACCCGATGAGCGGAAGCACATTCACGTGGTGAAAGTCCTTCATGATGAGTGCTTCCTCCAAGAACGCCGTGCTGTCAACTTCACCACCGCGAGAGTCTGCAGCGTCGCGTCAGAGAACATGCATGTCAGTGAAAGGAATCGACTATACTTTGTGTTCAATGAGAAAAGTACGACTTCCTTCACAAACAGAACTTTGGAAAGCAGGAGCGAAAATCACGGCCCATGTACACTATTGGTTTCTATACTTCCTTCTATACTGCTTTTTATAGTGCAACTGCCCGATGTTGCTTAATCATTGGACTTTAATGAAAAAAAGGCTGACGCTACTTTGAGGAGTCGATTTTCTTTTGCAAAGCTTATTTCATGTTATGAGGGCTACAGTTAAAACAAGAGGCAAAGAAAAGTGCAAAATATTTTTTTTCGAAGGGAGAAACACACGAGGACCTGTAAATTAAAGCAGTTGAGAATAAATAAAGGGGTGAAATGAATTTCTCTTTTTGTTCTCAAGCGAAAAGATGAAACTCAATATGAGAGTCTTAATTTAACACCAGTTTAGTTGAACCTCTAACAATCTGTTTCACTAAACCTTTTCTAACGTTAGCACAGAGGAAATATAATTTGGAGGAGCAGATCTGAATTACTCACACATGTCGTGCATTAGCTATTGCAAAAAGCGGTTGTATATCTCAGTCGGCAGTTCTTACTGCTAAGGTTACAAAGCGCATTCATTGGGTCAAAGTATTTGCATTTTTTTTTGGAGGGCAGGGTGTTCTCTGACTGGAAATATTTTGATGCCGCACTTCTCTAAAAGTGAATAGCTCGTTTTATTTCTTAGGCTATTTTGGTGCGTCGTGGCTTGCATATCAACCCATGCAATAGCGAAAATAAATTATGAAGAGAACTCGAATATAAAATTTCACCTATGTGCTCCTTAGGCGCACAAATTACCAAAACATCATACACAATTTGCCATCTCTAGGTTGTTGCGTGTAACAACTGCCCTTCAAGTGTGCTTTAAACGTTATGTCTATTTAAAACGCCACCAAAATGTAAAAAGAAAATGCTCAGAATGAAAAGTGAAACGGCCGGAATACATACTGTTATGCAGAGTTTTAACTGCCACCTCTTGAACTTGACCTTTGTCTTCTTGTTTGATAGTCCCATGGTAGACACAACCGAAGTGACCTTTAGGTGGAAATAAAATGAATATACACTTTTATAACAAAGTATTTTCCGGCATTCAATAAAATCTCAAAATGAAATTTATTTTTTGTCAATGTGTCAAAAGTGCCCTGCGCTCAACACTTTTCCTGACCGAATACCGAGCTGTAAGTGTAGAAAGCTTCCCTTACCAATTCAGCATGTTACAATACCACTGCTTCGAAGCAGCGCGAAAGAGTGTTGAACAGGATGGGAACATACTGCAGGCATCAGCACTTCAAACCCGATACGGGGTATGCCCGATAAACTTCCCGCAGACCCTTGCGAGAAGCAACGGATATTATAATACAATAAAATAAAAATGCTCTTGGTTCGCCCGTAAGGTGAAGCATTGATAGCGATATCCAAGTAGTAGACAATTACATGAAGTAAGGAAACACACAAGGAAACATGAAAAGATATCAATCGATGACTGCGAACACTGGATGTCACAACGCTGGCGTGAGGAAGCGCACCTGCAGGCAGCGAGGAGTGACAACCACTTGATGCCTCTACTTTTAGCTTGTCTCCCAAGTGGTGAGGTTACACGACCCACAAGACTAGGTGCGCGGGAGACAGGGCGCGTCAAGCCACCAACAGACATCTCGGCTCGCCCTTGGCATTTGCACGTGTTGCAGATTACCTGCGAGATATGGCAGGCGGATTCCAAGGGAAGGGAAGCGTAGCAGGGGGAGGCAGAAGGTTAGGTGGGCAGATGAGATTAAGAAGTTTGCAGGGACGACATGGCCACAATTAGTACATTATCGGGGTAGTTAGAGAAGTACGGGAGAGGCCTTTGCCCTGCAGTGGGCGTAACCAGGTTGACGAGGATGATGATGATGATGATGATGATGATGATGGCGCGCGGGCAGCGTACGCGCTCAGCCGCGCGCACAGCCATGCGCAGCCACGGCTGGCCAGTAAGAAGAGACGCGCGCTCTCCTCATCAAACGCGCGCTCGATCACGTGATCACCAACATTGGGTGCGCATCGAGCTACCATCTTTCTCAGCGTACCCTCGCACGCTAGCCCTCGCACCCAGAGCACATGGTGCGCGGAGGAGGAGGAGGAGGAGAAATATTTATTAAAGACTAGGAAAGGACAAGCAAGTATCTTTCTGCTTGTGCGGGAGGCGCCCTTGGTCCACGGCTCCTGCGGCTCTTGCTGTCTCCCGGGCCCACCGTTCCAGTCGCTGGTTGTTGCGAGGGTCCGAACTAGTAAGCACGGCCTCCCGTAGCTCGGGCGTGGGGTTGGGTATTTGCGGAGCTGCCTGACACTCGTTCTTATCGCACTTGAATTTTATACGTAGCATCACGGCGACGGCGACGGCGACGGCAAAAATTCGCCTGAAGTGTCCGCCTACTTCCTACTATTGCAGTAAAAACAAAACACGCGAGCGGACAAACACGGAACACCTTGATTTTCTAAACAGCTGTGCAGGGCAACGGCTGTTGTGTTATTTCGTACATTGGGCCAAGTTTACATTTTTGCAGGTCCACCTAAATTTTTTAACTTCATTGAAAACAAACATGTTCCAGAATGGTTACAAGTTTCTGTGAACATAGCCGTAAAATTAATTTCGTGCAGTGGAGAACGTAATGAATCCATTGCCATTAGCTTGCGCTCCGAGTGACTAGTACTCAATAACAAATCAACCAGAGGTCCTATGCGGATCGTTGCTTGTGGCTGCATAACAAGGCGAGAGGAGGGTATGTACGATGACGAAAGGGCAAATGTGGTAACGTGATTACATTATATCTTTCACTTTATTTCGGTATCTCCTCTTGCATATTATATCATGTACCAATTCGTTACGTAATAGAAATCAATTTGTGATTATGAGCATGTAGTGGAAAATGAACTGTGCAAGTTTCATTCGCATCTTCGAGTTGCAGCGAAGCATGCTGCTTAAACTGTCTTTCCAATTACAAAAATATAGGTCAGAGTGAAGAGCACCGGAAGGTATGGCGGTTCTATGGCGTTTCCACTTACTGCTGAAACAATAGGTCTACCTGTATAATATAAATCACCTTAATTCATAATTCCTCTATTAACAAAGCATTATCTTTATCTGTAGAAAAACACACTTTCACCTTTCACTAGTCTTTTTTTCCTAATAATTCAGTCGGCGACCTCCACAGAAGGGCAGAGCTACAATGATTCCAAAAATGGCTTGACGTTTTTTGAAACAAGAAATGTCAGTCAGAGAGTCACGACTAGATACCTTGCCCGATGACACGACCCAAGTGAAGCCACCCTCGATCAATGAGTAAGTTTTCTCTTTGAAGCATCGTCCTGGTTTCTTCATCTATGTCAAATGGGGCCTCCATCAGTGCACGTTGGGCGTCAATGTTGCCTTCTCGAAAGTAGCCTATACAAAAAAAATCAGAAAAACAGGATGATACTTAGCGTTGCGACTGAATAGGACGTAACAACGATATATTTTCTTTCGAGCATGTCGTTTGTTTCTGTACTTTTCTTTTTATCTATGTGTCTCCCCTTATCCTTACTTCAGTGGAGGGTAGCAAACCAAATGTTTCTCTCTCCTCAACACCCCCTCCCTTTCTTCCCTTTTTTGGTGCAGATGTAGAAAGGCCTTTGCGCAATGTCACATCAACCGTAGACCTTTTTTATGTAAGCAGCACTGAAGTATAAAAATAACAGTTGAATGAGTAACATTTCTCAGTTAATGAAATGACATTTAGAAGTACACTTTACAGGAAGAATTTTTGTTTTTGTGTGCATGCGTTAACATGATTTTGCTTAAATAAATGTTCGCGTTAACACCAATTGTGGTTTCGAAAATTTCCACCAGCCGTATCATTATGTGCAGCCTCTCCGTTAAATTCATATCACTAAAAGGAACTAGCAAACAACGTTTCATTTTTTTTTTCATCGTTAGTTGTTGCTAGTCTATAGATGATTCATGCCTGTGGTGGTGTAATAGGACGCTCTTTCCTGTGCTGTTCTTACTTCGTATTGTTTCGCGACCTATTGCGGAAACACAATTTGAACAAACTAACACAGTAACAAGTTAAGATATATTACTTCCCTTTATAGTAGGCCGTGATTTCTCTTATAATAATAGCGCATGTTTAGCTTCTGCAATGTACCACGCGCAGTACCTGACATATTGCCTTGACAAGGGACAAGCGCTGTCTCAAGTTGCAAGCCATTTTCTGGATGCGTTAAGGCTTCGTTTGGCCATACGAATAGGATCTGTCGCGTATGGAAGTTGTAATTGCCGACGCAAATCCGTTTTATGTGTTAGTTCATGTGTGCGGGTTTTGTGATTCCCAACAGACAAAAGGCCAAAAAATGACGCCGTCTCCTGTCATGGCCTATAATGATACTCTTTCGTGTCTGACTACACCAGAACACTGGCTTTTTTTTTTCTCGTCGAAAGTCGCCTTCTGAGTTTTCGAAATGTATGGAGATAGCTGGGTTAATTGAGAACCTCGTTTTGCATATAGAATAAAACGGGCTCAAGCTCCCTCACGATTGGATGCGTTCGCAAGAGAGTCGCTGTTGTGACGCTGGCCGAAGCGAACGACGTAGCTGCTCTGCCAGGTGCCTTTGACTCGTTCACGTCGTCGGCGGTGCAAGAGGAACCCCACGCCGGTGGCCACCGCAGCGAGAACGGCAGCTATCGTTGAGCCAGCGATGATACCGACGTGAGCATCAGGCTGTTCAGCTGTCATCAGCTTAACGGCACCAACCGGGTAGCTCTGTCCCGCGTGCACCACCTGCTCAAAGCAACCCCACTCAGAGCATTCAGTTTGCCGATGCGCTAAGCGGTATAAATTAACAAAGCTATAGTTGTTTGAAATTCCCTATAAAAATGGCGGCGACCACAGGGACCACATGGATGAATCTGCACTAATCTGCACAAGCGCTACTGTATTTGTCAATGTAACCTCGCTATAAGCCTATCAAGTATAAAAGCAGATGGTGGCATCTATGCGCAGAGAAACTTTCAGGAATCATTAAATTAAATTTATTTAAAGTGTTCTACAACGCTACCGGTACACTACTTCTACGTTACAACTTGTACACTACAACTTCTGTACAAGTTTTGTACCGTAGTGATTACGTAAAATAAATTCTGGGGTTTTACACGTGCCAAAACGATGATCTTATGATGAAGCACACCGTAGCTGGGGACTCCGAATTAAAGTGCGACAGCTGGCTGGGCGAGTCGGTGCCACTACGCGTTTATCACAGTGCGAACGAACCAACAAGGACAAAGAAGAAGGACGTAACACGAGCCCTGACTCAGGACTTACCCACAAACACCCCATAAACAGGAAAACTCGCACACGCCTACACCCGCACACGAGCCATTAGTCTAACCAGAACGCCAACTATGGAAGAATGCCAGTATACTCAAGATATTGAGATTTGTCAGTTAAATCGATCCAGAAAGATATTTTCTTTGCAGTGTAGCGCAAGTGACGCCTTGCTTACGCACCTGCCGCCACATTTACTGATAAAAGGCCTCTGACATTACGCGGGCTTTTTCGTCGTTATTTCTCCAGAGTATATTGGTGTGCAATCAAATGTGGGCGTGTAAGCCCATGCTGCGCAATGGGCTGCCAAATGTGACAGACCTGTGTTCATTATGATGGAAGAATGTTCCTGCAATGACCAACTCGGAAATAATTTTGACCACCTAGAGTATGGTAGAGGAGCGCTTCTGCATTCCGGCCTCGTCGAAACGCTGTTGCCGCGGAATCGAACCTGGAACCTCCGTACTCAGCTGATTAACACAACACACTACTGGCCCTTTTCACCTACTAGTTGGCTCTAGAGGAACGAGATGGCGCTTTTGGCGGCGCGCCGCACGTTGCCTCAGAGAATGCGGCCGAATACGAAACAGTTACCTCTTCTGCACTGCGTCTGTGTGATCAGCCATCGGAAATGCAACTGGGTTTTCGCTTACGCACTCTACTCCGTTCACGGTGAAAAATATAGAGCGGTGCAGTGAAGACGTGCACTGTAAGCTACAAAATGATGAGTGGCATATTCAAGAACGGAACGAATGCGCGCGTTCAAGTTCGCGAAGCGCTGCTATACATAAAGACTGGTTGTGTTGCCGGCACTTGGAGATGCACGGCTTCGCTCGAGGATAAAAGAAGTCGATGCATCGGCCAGCGTTGTAGCGCTAACCTGCATGGAAATGACTTCAACCGTGGAACATCCTCACGAGTGAGTACCGCTAGTTATACGATGACAAAGGGGGTAGCGCCGCTTCTTGGCACATAGTAAGGTTAGCGCTAGTTATCTACACACATTCACCCCAAATCACATGCAAACTTACACCCACTCTATCGTCAATGTATCAAGAAACAGTGAACGGGCGCATACTTGAATCAATGCGCGGAAGTATGCATGGGTGACGGTGACTACACCGACAGCGCGCGAATGTTCCAAGCTGAACGTCTGGTAACGGACCACGCAGTAACCTAGTGACAAGCGATAACAAATATTTGCTACAAGCTATTATTACAGCGTACAGAACATGTATATGTTACAAGCCTTGTGTCCAGCAAGAAGAAACCTATCCCATCTGAGCACACCCGTGAGCAATTAGGCATAAAATAAATAATTGGATAGTGAATAACCGGATAACTTTACAGAGCCAGAAACGTGACAGGTCGACGCTTAAAAGTATTTCCTAAATAACTAACGAAGAGCTTAACGCAATGATACTGATTTAATTCATAAGCGGAATGTTAGGATAGCTTGGAATACATTTTTAGCCCCGCTTTTATTACAAGCCCCGTATACGCTTTTCGCACCGTTTGGACAAAGCGTGTTGAGCTCCGAAAGCGCTTGCATGTCATTTGCAGCTGCAAACAAAGCTTCGCATGTCTATTACCCTGTCAACATCTACGATGTCCGCCGAAAGAGACATTTGCAGAGGCGGAATGTGCACCCATTGTAAACACAGAGGCAATGGAAACAGCTGAGGCAACCAATGAGCGCGTCACCACGTGATAAACATGACAGCGCCCACGGGATCGCCGTGAAAATGGTCAATAGCCACCGTGCTACTGCGGTGGCTATATTGATTACGTTCCCGCCCGATAAATCAGCAAGATACAGAAGCTGCAACCGCACCACCCACATGATCCAAGTGACCGCGGAGTACACTGTCTCAGAGATCAGCATCACGCTATCAACGGGATCAGCCCTGTTTTACAATTGCACGATCTCTAGGAGTGGCCCACCTTATACCCGGCGAGATGCTGACTGATAAGGTGCGGCGGCGGTAAGCGGCAGCAGCACTTTTGTTCGCGGGCCTGCAGGCTGTTGACTTACTTATACTACCCGAGCCCAGGTTACTATGCCTAAGCTATTCAGCAACATGGAACCGACATGATATAACAACAGACTATTCATACATCAAACGGATATTTCTGCGTGTTCATTTTTAAGCTCCGTTATATCAAAACAGTCACGACTTTTTGTTGATATGGTCAATACACTCAGTTACATTAGCAATATGAAGAACAAGATCGTTGTTCGAAAATAACCAAGCTGTTCGGAATATGCTTACTCACTTCTAACGCGCAAGGTGACTCTTGTTCCAGAACGCCAGGCTTCATCTTGCAAACAATCGAGTGCGGCGTGACATGGGTGACCGCGCATGCGTCGTCCAAGCCATTCACACGCACGGAAACCTGCTCATGGTCCATAAAAAGTTCGAAGTGGTTTCCCTAAAACAAAGAATAAGTAATCGATACACCCAAACCATCCAGTAAAATACCATCATCTGGAAACACCCGTTGAAATGCACCTATGTAGCACAGATACCATTTAAATGGCATAAGGAGCAGTATTGCTGGGAAGTAGTGTTTAGTCAGGGCCGCCAGTAGTAATTGGTCAAAGGCTTCAAGTGAAGCATAGAAATTATGAATGACCAATGAAATTCATAAGGCCTGTCTCTGCTGATGATATGTTCACAAGCACGTTCATCGGTAACGACGTCAGCAAGTGGTCCAAAGAAAGAAACGCTGCAATTCTTCCAAAATCATTGTTGAACGTCGTTTTAGACAATACGAGAGGTTACCCTAACTTCGTAACTTAATTTTGCAAAATTACGGAGACCTTTATGACGTTGAGCACGTCCACAAATATCGTGAGTGGCTACAACGACGACGTAATCAACAACATGGACATAATGCGGCACAGTGATGCTAATATTGTTATGCGGACTTAGCCTATGCTGGCCAGCTAAGTAAACGGTGATATCGTTACATGAATACCAACAGCTTAAAACAGATGCGAAATGAACTAGATTCCCGCACCGTGATTTCAACTGCGACATCGCTGCGGTCGACGCCATGTTCCATTTGCGGAAACCTCATAAACTGCGGCTCCGGCTGGTAGACGAAGGTGAAGTGTCCATTGCCGCCGTCGATGGCCTGTGGAAGATGCAGCCCATCCATTTGGAAACTGATCCACACCAGAACAGAGTCGTTCAGTCCCTTCAACTCGCTGGGGCGAATAACAGACGACTCCATAAGGGAAGTGCCAGGGCAGTGCATCTTGAAACCTCCCTCTACGACACGGCATTCCTGTAACGCATAGTATATGACCAAAACATTTCAATGGGCATCTCCGATGAGACAAACAGCGCACAAGATACGACATTTGGGATAAGGCGTCTCGTTTAACTTGAGCATCCCACCTGTGTCAGTTCAATCCCGCGACGTCGTGCTTAGCACCACAGCCGCTAAGCCACCACGGCAGGCCTTCTAGCTGCTTTCTACCAATTCTTTTCACACACACACACACACACACACACACACACACACACACACACACACACACACACACACACACACACACACACACACACATATATATATATATATATATATATATATATATATATATATATATATATATATATATATACACACACACTGTTAGACGAACGTAATGGCATGTGTTTTACTGAGGTTTCGGTCGGTCGGAGGACCGGCCTTCGTCGGAGTGAATGCAAGTGTAGTCGCGTCACAGTTATGTATTTCTACACACGATACTTTGTCTCTTTGTCCCAAACGACCATGCGCATAATCAAGCCGAAGTCAAACAACATGAAAAGCGAGTACATGGTGAAAAAAAATGTGAAAATATCCAGGCAGTTCTAGAAAACACAGCAGAACGAAAATGTCGCTACATGTATTCACATAATCATGCGGTGCTAGCGAAGCACAAGCTGCACACGAGTAAAAAATTGAACGCTAGCGTTGTATTCCGCATTGCTGGAGAAAGCAGGAGTCACTTGTGTTTTGCAACCAATTGCGCCCAACGACGACTATCAATATATATGCATCACACTTAAAAAGAACAAACTCTTGTTAACTCTCATAGGCGTACATATATCGCCTTCCTGCAATTTCGACACTAAAAGATTAGCGGATATCTTGAGTGTTTGTCCCGCCGCATGAGTAACCATAGGTGATTTCAATGCACACCATCCAGCATGGGGAAGTACAAGGGGAAATGCAGGAGGACGAAGATTAGCAAGCATCGCCTGGAACTATGGCCTTACTCTCCTTTCTTCGAGGCATGACATACGGCAGCTGCCTCGACTTTGCTTTCGTCTCCAACTCTCTCGCCAGATGTGTGAAGTGGTTTCCAGATACTGAGACACATGGGAGTGACCACATTCCTTCCTATCTGAACATGAAAGGCTTGTTGTCTAAATCTGGCCAACGGAATACCATTCAGACGATTCAATGGGCCAACTTCAAATCTGATATAGAAGATGCCTGCCGCGAGGGCCTACCCTCTGGTTTAGAGCAAACAATTAAAAAGACACACAGGCAGAGGCAACTTTCACCGCTTTCACGGTCCGACGCAGCCAGCAGACTTCGAGTGCTTTCACGGGAGATCACGCTCTCTCTATGGTACACACCAAGCAGCCAGACCAACCGGAGAGAGAGAGAGAAAGGCAAAGGAAAGACAGGGAGGTTAACCAGAGATTATCTCCGGTTGGCTACCCTGTACTGGGGGAGGGGATGCAATAGGTGAGAAAGAAAGAAGGATAAAAAAAAGGAAAAGAAAAACCTAAGCACACACACGCACGTACACACGAACTATTTCTGTGGGCACTGTCACGCAACCCGCAAAGGCATTCCTAGTCTTACGCAGTGTCACCGTACAGTCCTGCGCCACACAATGTACTGTCACAATTTGTCAGAAAGTCCCGTGTCTTTCAAGTATCGCAGCAGCGCCTTCATAGCGGATCGCGCTGATGTTCGCGTAGGCCAGGTTCCAAGGGTCTTGTTTTCTGTCATTGGGCGCTTGTCCAGTTTGTCTAAGGTGGCTGAGAGGACAGTTCTTTGTGGGTTAAAACGAGAGCACTGGCAAAGAAGATGCTCGATCGTTTCGTTGCACCCGCAGAAGTCACACAGTGGGCTGTTGGCCATTCCGATAAGGAAAGAGTAGGCATTTGAAAATGCTACTCCAAGCCATAGACGGATAAGAAGGGTGCAGTCACGTCGTGGAAGCTCGGGCGGAATATGGAGCTGTAAATTAGGGTCCAGAGTATGGAGGCGTGCATTTGTGAAATCGGATGAATTCCACTGGGCTAAAGTCAGGTCGCGCGCCAGTGCGGCAAGTTTTTTCGCTGCGTCGGCTCTCGAAAGAGGAATGGCAACGCAGTTGACGCCGTCATGGGCAGATCGGGCAGCTGCGTCTGCTCGATCATTGCCATGTATGCCACAATGACTAGGCAACCACTGATATATTATATCGTGTCCTTCGTCAACTAGTCGATGGTGGACTTCTCTGATCTCTGCGGCGAGCTGCTCATGTGATCCATGGCGTAGTGCTGAGAGTACCCTCTGTAGGGCTGCCTTGGAATCACAGAAGATTGACCATGCCTGGGATGGTTCCTCCCTAATAAAATGAAGAGCCCGGAGACCAACCGGAGCAATCCTCAATGGTACCTGCCCTCTTTTATACATTTCTGTATGCCAACTGGACTCCGCCGAAGAGAGGCCACTCTGCTTTAACGCTTATGGCTAGGGGTGGCATCCACGAAATCTTAACCATTTCGCATTGGAATGGGCAACAACGCTCTCAGCAATGCCTGTCTTTGCGAAGAGACGCTATAACATATTCTGTGCGACAGTCCTGAATATAATGTTCAGAGACAGTCTCTGGCGTCCATTCTGGTGCACCTTGACAATAGACCATTGTCAGTTTCAACTATTTTCACATATCGCAGACAGAAGACATCGCAGCCGAAGGCGACGAAGGGACTGCTTCGGTTTTCGAAAGAGACGGGCTTGGACAAGCGGCTGTGACATTGATGTCACGTACCACGCAAGAGTGACGGACTGTAACTGACGATGTGTGTGCTGTACTATGTGCTCTCTCTTTCTTCCCCCTCCCCATCTATCATCCCCCCATCCGGCTCCCATGTGTAGGGTAGCAAACCGGTTGAGCTAAACTCGTTAACCTCCCTGCCTATCCTTCTCCACTTTTTCCTTCCTTACCAACATAAAAAAACCTCGCACAAAAGGCCACTGTCAGCAAGTGCACAAGTGAAAACATATATAAAAGCTGGTGAAACTGAAATAGTGATGTAGGTTAGTTTTCCGATGTTTTCGCTAATACCACAAGAAAGAGCGTTGAACTTGTATATCAGGTAATATTCACGGACTCAATGATTGTGATGGGAAGGAAACCAGATTCCAGTATGGTCACTCTAATACCATAGAAAGAGTGTCCTCTTGTACATAGGTGTTTTGACAGCGGAAGGTGTGGGAACTTCTTTGCATGAGAATGAGGATTATTAAATGGGATTCTAAACGGCGTTACTGTTTGACCAATATACTGTAGGTGGCACGTACCACACTCATGCAGATAAATGGCGTTCGAAGTGTCACAGTTTAGGGGGCCTCTGATGCGGAGCGCGAAGTTTGAAGCCCAGCTTTTCGCTATTTTTGTATAGTTACCATATGTGGACATACTTTACAGGAATACAACCTGCAGGTACGCGGGCGCCGACTTCAGAAGAGTCATCAAATCGCGAATGTTTCTTTTTGAGCGTCGGTACACTACTCACTATGCCTCTGTAAAAATTTTTATAAGCCTTTCACTTTGGTTTAGAATTTTTTGATGCCATTTAACAATGGCGGAAACATTCGGAATCGACGCGGACGGCGTCAAAATAAGGCTAATTGTAGGAGCGGTCACCGTCGACTTTGACTTCACGAGAATATCTTCCCTTTTCAAGTTACTGGGTCATTTTATTACATCATCAATAATTTCCTCGGTTTACTGGCGGTCCACGAGTGCACGCTTTAGCTCCGCGCAGATAGCATCGAAATCTTTTTGTTCGGAGCATATACGCCTAAAACGGCCTGCCTGGCTATAGGCAATTGCGGTTTTACAATGGCGAACGTGGCTGCTTTGGTAATGGAGATATTGACGCCTGTCGGTTGGCTTTTTGTAAAGTTTTGTTGACAGATTATTTCCAGTTATTGACACTGTAACATCGAGGAAGTCGATCTATGAAGTGGAGTGGCTATGTGAGAACTTAATCCTCGGGTGAGCGCTATTGAAGGCAGCTATAAAGCTAAGCAGTGTCAATTCGCCATGGGACCCCGCCAGAAACACGTCGTCAATGAAACGCTAAAGGGTTCAGGGCGCAGTTTTCTAGAAATTCACTTCCGAGTTTGGTCATAAAACTATTGGCATAATTCAGCCCAATCCATGTTCCCGTAGAAGTACCACTGACCTGTACATAATGGCTGCCAATAAATTCGAAATTATTTATTTCAGTATGAGCTTTAATAGGGTGCTCAGTGTGAAAACGCTGATGGGCTTGTCAATCCCAGCTTGTCCATAGGCAAGGCACAAAGCACGAATGCTATCTGAATGCGGAATGCTCGTATAAAGGGATATGACATCCAGCGTCACAAGCACTGAAATAGAGGTAATGTGTAGGTCTACTATTTTGCTTAAGGAATGGTTAGTGTCTTTTATAAAAGAGGCGGAGTATTGGGGAATTGGTTTGATTAGCGGATCTACATGCCAAGAAAGTTTCTCGGTAACAGATATGCCTGAAACAATTGGACGCCCTGGGTTCCTTGGTTTATGAATTTTTGGTAATAAATAAAGCGACCTGCTACTGGAGTGATTTAGGACGCATTAGAGACCCCGTACGTGTCTTTATCGGTTTTCGTTGATATAGCTCGGACAGCGTTTCTTTAATCTTGACCTTGAAGTCACTGGTCGGATTATTGGGAAGAGTTTGAAAAAACACAGTGTTATATAACTGTCCATTCGCTTCAGTGATATAGTGTTGGCGGTTCACTACTACGAACGCTGCTCCTTTGTCGGCTGGTTCCAAGGCGCTGGTTTCATTTCGTTATACGTTGGGACGAAAGGGGGCGTGCAATGTATAGACGTTAAGAATATTCCTCCGAACCACGCGGATAAATAAATCTAACCATTTTTCTCGCTGTGGTGGTGGAGTCCAATGTTTTTGAGAGGGAAGTATATTACGAGTACCTTTTTCATATGATCGTTCATGAAAGAACTCCCGTAACCGGAAATTTCGCGCGCAATTATCTAAGTCCTTGTGTAGCTGGAATTCGCGTAAACCACCTGTTGCTGGGCAAAATACTTATTTTTGAAAGTACAGCAATTTCTACTGACGGCAAAGACGCGTTCAAAAGGTTTATGACATTGCTATCCTGCAGCGACGCATTTTTTCACGTAATGAAGTTCCTGGCAGTCCGAATTTGCCGTAGGCGCCGAGCACTGTCGGAAACCTTGTCGCGTAAACATCTTTGTAGATTTTGTTTTACTCGGTGCTTCGTTTTCTGTGCTTGATAATGTTCTAGAGAAGCTCTTATCCGGGGAAGAAAGCAAACATAATACTCTCTTTAAGCACGTTGACACACAGGACTCGCAGTGGCATATTAAGATGCGGATCAGTGCAAGCGTTGCAGTCGCTAAAGAATGCTACCATCCAATGTCATTGGCACTGCATACCTCAGAGCTTTCTGGCCGGAATTTGCTTCTCAGACCATGTGGTATAATTGAAGCATCTAGATATATCTTCAGCGCATCAATATGGGATTCGGCATACTCACTGACGTTTCGGCCGGAGGACCAACCAGCCTTCGTGTCGGAGCGAGCGTCTTCGTTTTGTTTATATATATATATATATATATATATATATATATATATATATATATATATATATATATATATATATATATATATATATATATATATATATATATATATATATATACGCCCGCTGTGGCCTGGCTTCGATCCCGCAACCGCGTGCTGAACCGCTCAACACCACAGCCGCCCAGCCATGGCGCGGGCCTTCTAGCTGCTTTCTAGCACAACCCCCCCACACACACACACACACTTAGCCGCTCAACACACACACACACACACACACACACACGCACGCGTTTGGCTTTTCTTCGAGGATACTATATGCGAATTTAGTCTGCACAAACACACCTTTCCTTCTCTACTAAAAACAACAACGTCACAAACAAAAGCTGCGTTTTACCTTTCTGATGTTCTCTTTCTGCTCTTGGTTCAGAGAGGTCACTCGAGTGACGATGGCAGGTTGAGCCACGCTGTCCAAATGGGCACCCGTCACTTCAAGAGAGAAGTTCCCACTGCGAACCATTATTGAACCCATGGTGACCATCAGCATCAACGTAGCTAATGCCGCCGAGACATAGTAAGCTGCTTCCAATTATTTTCAATCAGTTCAACTTAGCTCCGACCTCGTCCAACCGGTACCCACTGTAACCCTATGCCTATAGTAACGTTGTTCAAGCCTTTAACAAAAAGACCACAACTTATAAATTTTCAAATGTTACTTTGGTGAATGCTGCCCCATGCACAGCCAACTCATTAACACTTATATGGTGCCTGCGCAACCTTATCTATTATTTGTGCAGTAATTAAGTAGGCATTCCTGCCATAGCATTTGATATTAATAAACATGTTAGCTAACTAATGCTTTTTAAACATGTCATCATTGAATTCACGCGCGGCGACCGACCAGAGGACGGTATCTTATCACTCCAGGAAGAAAGTAGAAGAAACCAGTGTATGGTAAACGGAAGATTTAACAGCACTCTCGTAGGTTCGCGTTAACAGCCATAAAGTCTGTGCTCAAATCTTCCAAATTGATAAGGAATGTCTGCATTTCAATTTAAGTGCTGTATGTTTGACACAAGATGACCTTAGTTGCCTCTGCGCTAGAAAACCCGACCTACCATTATCATCAACATCCCAAAATACTCTCAAAAACAACTTCAGATACAACAGCCGCAATTTCCCTCTGAGTCGCTTGCCTGAAAGTAGACCGCCTCGGTGTCACGTCGTCGATGATGGGGTCAGGTTTGTAGGTGAACTTGGAGCTCAGGTTTTCTTTTGGAATGAAAGGAACGTCCGTGCCATCTATAGTGAGGACAATCTGCATCTCCTGGTTCAAGTGTCTTTTGTCGGCGACGGCGCTCGTTGAGCATTCCAGAAAAGTCGAGTTCATCCTGTCACGTCGTATAGCAGTTAAAAATAGAGTATTGGTTATTACGACATAGCTATATAGAGGCAGAACTGTTTCGTCACCGTGCCACAACGCACGGCTATACACCGAGCGTCCAAAGCTGAACGGGGGTTTAAATAACGTCAAGTAAAACTCTTGCTTGGGCTAGTTGGTTCATGCTTGAATGATTAAAGGCAAGGCGGGAAAGACAAGGACTGAAGGACTGTCGTTTACGTCCTTCTTCAGTCCTTGTATTTCATGCCTTGCCTTTACTCATTAAACAACGTAGCCGACGACGCTCGGTCGCGGCGATCAGCAGCCTCGGGGCCCCCGATCATCGCACGAGAACTTCAAGAATTACTTTCAAGGTAGCCAAATTGGATTATGCAAGACGCCAGCCTAGGCCGACCACGTTTTATGCGTCTCTGCAGGAGAAAAAGAAACCAAGCGAACGACCGAACTTGCTGGGTTCAACCCAAAAAGGAAAAAGTGAAGTCAACGCAAAAAGAAAGGATACGGCCTCATAGTGTTCATTACGGATAAGGACGCGCAGGACGCCGCCCTACATGGCCTCCGCGGAGAAACTGCTACCGTATCACCAGCTTCGCTTTTTAAGACAAACTTGAGCTTGTTGTTCTCACTGAGTCAGGATTTCTTTAAATTGTTGGGCTTCAAGCGCCTACAAAATTTTCATTAGGGAAATAATAATACGATGCAATATTATGTATATTTCTTTTAACCAGGAGGAAACCGTGAGACGGCCGCACAAGGACTCGCCTGGCCAAACTTTATATGAGTCTGTCGCACGCATTCTATTCGAAGAAGAGACTCGTGCGGCCGCATCAGGGACCACGCGTCCTTGCAAGAAGTAAATTGCACCGCTTTCACTAAATGACAGTACCTATGACCTATTTTCTCACTTCTGCGTCGTTCTACGAGGGTACGTTTTCTGCAGTGACCTTGTACTGGCCCATTAACTTAGATTCACAACCTCATTCGACAGTCAGAAGAGTAACAGAAGCGGATCAACGACCTTTCTTAGGACAATACTGCATTTAAATTAGCGGTGACAGCCCGATCTCAGCCGTGGAAGAGACTCTTCATCAGGCCTTACTGGAAATGTTGGCTATACATCGGTTGTCGCAAAACGCCATCTATAACTTGCGGTCTACCGCAAGAAGTTGTGCCGCAAAGAAAAAAAAACAAGGTATGGTAACAGCGGAGATAGAGACAAATGGAATGTTGCGAGGCGGTGGGACGAGGAGGTAAGCTATCCTCCCCACACCAGACGTTCTCTTCGGTTAGCTCGACGAGCGTCCGCAAGTGGCATTTCTACTCTGCCTTATTCTTTATTGGTGCCGAGAAGCCACATGACGTTTCCGTCAAAAACCCAGCCTTCAGTCTTTCTCTCTCTCTCTTTCTCTCGTCCTCGATAATTGACGAACGGATTACTGGTTGTGGCTTTACGTGCATTATGTTTCATGAGAATGCCCGAGTTCTTGAACGTCCAAATATTTTTGTCATTTGGGAGCCTTATTTACGTTTATAGGAAAGCTTAGAAAGAGACAGCCTGTCAGGTACCAGTTGTCACTGCAATTCTGCCAATAAACCAACAAATGCCTTTGGCCTTCCGTCAGCTTACTCGGAAGAAAGAGCGAGCAGGAAACAAAACTTAATCTGAAGCATGCGCCCAATTCATGGTAATCCAGCAAAATAATAAGGCACTGCGCAAAATAAAAGAAGAAAAGAAAGTGCGTCAGAGAGCAGTATCCTACGTTTCTTTTCGCTATTTCTATTCTATTTTGCGAAGTACATTCTTGCTCAGTATCAGCCAACTATATCTCTACAGCGCAGCTCTTAAGCGCCGTTCCGGCGTTGAGCATTGGCGTCCCTCGGCCTCTCTCGCCGTAACTGAGCGAACGAACACCACCAAGGATGAAAGTGTGAACGCGGAGAACACCGGGGGTGAATGATGGCGATGGCGAAGAGAGCGCGAGGAGAAAAGCGGAGGAGGAAGGTATGGCGAAAACGAGAGAAGAGAAGCGTAGTTGCGCGCAAGACGTGGTCTGCGGCGACGATCGCTACGAGGTGGCGCCAGAGTAGCGCGCATCTGCTGCTCACCGATGACGCAATCGATAAGGCATGCGGCGTGTGTATCCACCGATACCATACATGGAAACAAAGAGCTGCATGAGCAGAGGTCTGTCTGCGGCGGCTGCTGTGAATCGCGCCCACGCGTCATTCACGCGCTGCCTCTCGTGATCTGCCAATTAGTGAGGCAGTCGCGCCACACTTCACTCCGTTCGCAACGTGCCGCAGGAGACAGATTGTCCGCGCCAGCCGATATATCGCGAGGTGAAAACACGTATAGAGCTGCACTTAAATTTTTCAATAGGGAGTATCTTAATAGTCGGTCATATTCTTTTTGTAGTCCGCAACAGCGCACTCCTCCAGAGTGTTGTCGTATTACAGTACAGACTGTAGCAGTATTTCTTGGCTAAGAGGCTTTTTTTTTTGCTCGCGTTTTGTAGCAAGTTCGTTTAGATGACACGTGCAGTTCGCGTGCATACCTAGATCGTGCATACCTGTAGATCGTGCATTTGTCTCCACCGATCATCACACTTCTTTCTGTCCCAGTGTCGAGGTTTGTTCCAAAGAGAGTGATGTTAGTTCCTCCAGATGCTGGGCCATACCATGGTTTAACAGCAGCGAACGTTGCATTCTGCAAACAGAAACCCCAAAGTGCTCTTTATCTTAGAGTCCTTGGGGTTGAACAATGTAGCTAGTAGAACTAACCGGGAAGAATATTGTTTATTAAAATGTACGCAGTTTGCTGTTTCCTAATTGTTACCTAATGACGCGGAGTGAACAGCGATAATATGTTTACGGCGAACACAAATTTACGGGAATGCCACTATGATACTTTTATGATCAGACCTTTGCAAGATATAGGTCATCTTAACATAATCGTTGCAGTTGAGCAATAGCGCGTGTTCCTCACACCATCACATGCTAATTAGTATCAAGCCTAATTGCCTAGTAACACTACATGCATTAAACAGGCGATAAACTGCGGTCAAGTACTGCTTTAGAAATAGATAACGCTAACACATGCACTCAAAAAAAAAAGGGAGAGTCGTCCTGGCCACGTTTCGGCACTTTCCCTACATGAAGCAGACCCAAATTTATGAATGTATTACAGCATATATGGCGACATGCTCGCCGCTGCTCTTCCGGCAGCAAATTAAGAAAAAAGTGGCTTTCCTATTTTCCCTGCTAATATTCGATTTCTTTACCTTTTTCGCGATGGAAATACAGATATAGCTCATATTATAAAGAGTCCACTAGCGGTGTGAAGTGCGTTAGTATTCCTCTCTTAGGTTCAGTGAAAGAGTGTTAAAATGTCGAAGCAGCATTTTTCATTCCACAGTCTTCGTAATGAGGCCTCTGCTGGAGAGAGTGAAACCTGTGACATCGAAAGCAGACAAAAACACGAGGACTATCTGCTCAACGGCTTGCTGGAGCGAACGCAAGCTAATTTCGGTGCATGAGATTCTCACGTGGTCGGAAAACGACGCTAATAAAAAAATGCAATGTTCTCTTATTTTCCTAGCCAGGTAATGTTATTTGTGTGTATATGTAAGGAGAGGTCGCTCGCATTCAAAATATTTTCGAGTGGTAGTATTTTTTGAAGTTTTTTTGTTTTGAGTTCGTGCAAAATGGGGGAAATGGAAATTTCACCCAAATGGTCGTACATTAACAGCGATAACGAAGTATCAGACGGCTACGCAAAGTAAGGTTTGTAACCACATTGGCAGTATAAATTGCAAGAAGGATTCGCTTCCTAGCCTAAAACAAGCGCGGTGTCCCTACGGTGAGCACTCTCCAAATATAACATTTTTAACCACCATAGCCTCTACGTAAGCACCTTTGCCGACTCCTACAACTACATGGAAACATATTGTTACGGGTAGAGCTGGGAAAACTAATAGGGAGGAAGGTATGCGTGTCTGATGGGATGGGGGCAAAAAAAGAAGAACTATAGTGGATAACTGAGGTGTGACGAGCCGATACGACGGTGGATTACTCATTAATGTACACTATTAGTAAACCATCATACTCAAACGTTCCGTAAAAACTGAACTACTCGGTATGCTTTCCGTACAATTTTTATGGAACACACAGAGAATTTATACGGAATCCATATATATTCCGTGACAACCATACGGAAAGCTTACGGAAAATATACGGAATGACTGGAGTGGCGTATGGAACTTCAAAATAGAGCTCGGCCTATAATAGGTTCTCTTTATCATATCACCTGTGATCAACCAACCAACCAACCAACCAACCAGACGCAAACGGAAAGGACAATAGGACTACGAACATTCGTTCGAGTAGTGGCCAGTGGGACGTTGGCAGAGGCTTCCTGCTCGGTGTATCTGTCTAGTTCAGACGTCGGCAAGTATTCAAACTTGAAGTATCCGTCGCTTCCGAGGTGGATGGGAGGCAGGTGCAGGCCGTCCATGCGGAAGCTGATGAACGCTGGCACGCGAAACCGGTGCTTCCGCAACTCGGCTTCGGTGATCACTGAGAACTGCAGCAGCGACGTTCCGGGACACAGCATCTTGCGGCCTCCGTCCAATACGCGACATACCTGGAGGGCAGTGCGCAGACATGACACAATAAACGGACGCACGTGATTTTTTTCTTCTCGCTATATTCACCGGAGCGCACGCTAACGACACTCGTGCTCAGAGCGACGAGTCGGGCTAAGAATGATTTTAAAATAGTTTCTCACATTCTTTTTTTTTCTTTTTTCGTGCTATACAGGCTGTCCCATATAACTTGATCCAAGAAATTAAAAATAAAAGGCACGTCGGAAGCGTATTGAACCGAACGCATACTATTCGCAATAGCCTATAGTAACTCAGAGAATATTTTGTTCTTCCCATAACTCACTAACTATTTCAGCTTAATTAGCCAAATGTTTAATTATTGGCTGAGAAACCCAAGTATGATACGCAGATTATTGGAGCACCTTCGGAAACCACCGAGCGAGTTGTTTTCTTTACGATACGCCTCACGTATAGTCCTTCCTTCCGGGTTGCAAAGAAAGTCCGCGAAATATGAAAAAAAACCGCGTGACAGAGCGCTTGCGAAGTGGTATCGTGCTGCTTTCAAGCGTGCGTTCGGTGAGTGAACAAGGTCGACTTCCGTCGAATGACGGCGAAAATGCACGCGGCTGGCTGAGCGCTGCCGACGAGATAAAAAATGGCCTGCCGCTTCCTCGTCGCCAGTCACTCCAGCGACGATGCCAGTCACGATGCAGCCGACCTTGCTCACCGAACGCACGCTTGAGAGTAGCACAATACCACTGCGCAAACGCTCCATCACGTGGCTTTTTTTCATATTTCGCGGGCTTTCTTGGCAACCCGGAAAAAGCGACTACGTGAGACGTATCGTAAAGAACTCGATCGGTGGTTTCTGAAGGTTGTCTACAAATTTGCGGTCATACTGGGGGTCCTCAGCAAATAATTAAGATGTTGGGTAAATAAACTTAGTTAATTAGTTAGTTATGGGGAAAGAAATTATCTGAGTTACTATAGTCTATTGAGAATAGTATGTGTTCGGTTCAATTCGCTTCCGACGCGCCATTCATATTTAACTTCTTGGCTCATCTTATGTGGGACACCCTGTATAGGCAGCTAGTGAGAACAGATTTTGTCAGGCTGATGGCTGTAAAGCTTGTCACCTATTATTCTTCTACTAATGGTATCTGTTGCGTGCGGCTATGCAAGCTATACACGTACGTTTACTTTAACAAAAACGAGAAAAGTAAAACATGACACAAAGTCGCCTGAAATGTTACATGTCTTAGACCACAAACAAGTATGTGAGCTAAACAGAGCTTCTTGGCGCAGGCTTACAGAGCGCAGGCTTTCTCCGTTCTGTCATTACTTCAGTATGCAAAGCCGTGTTGCAGAAAGAAAAAAGAATAAGTTCGGAACCAGCACAGAAGGAAAATAATAAAGAAAAGAGACCTGCGCATGTGGTGCCATACTTGCACAATTCGTCACACAATCTAAGCAAAGTTTCCAATAGACATAATGGTAATTTGCTTTTCAGTGCCCCGTGCAAGCGTTCCTCGATATGTAATCGAATGAAAACGCGCGAAAGGCCCCTGTGCACCACAAATCATAAATATCGTTTCACTGACTGCAGGCGCAACGTTATCTAGCAGATACCTCTGAGCTGTGGAAAAGCTTATATAGGGCAAATGGGACAGTGTTTCAAAGACAGAGCTCGTCAGCACAGCAGTAACCTAAACAATGCCTATGGGAGTCACTTAACAGGACATTGTAAAAAGTGTCCCTGCACTCCCATATTTGAAAAAAAATTAAATTCACAGGTAAAGGAAAAGATAAGAGGGAACGATAAATAATAGAGGCTAATTACATTAGAAAAGAAGGAGATAAATGTGCAAGCGCTTCCTCTCTTGCCTTGTCGGAAAAAGAAATAGCTTTTTTGCATGAACGAATATGATGTAGCTGATTTCGCAGATATGTTTTCGACTGGTGTATGCATGTCTATGCTGGGAAAGGTATAAAATGGCTGGAGAATTTCAAACAAACTTCCAATTGTCAGTCAGTGCTTGTCTGTGGTATTTGTTTCCTTGTGTCCTTGTTTTATTCGCGCCGTTCAACCTCAGTTCTAAATAGGAACTAACTAGCCCTCCTGAAGGTCTTACTGTGAGATGAAAGAAATGAATGAAAAATGAAATAACATAGCCTGTAATACTGCAGTCAGCCTTGCAATAAACAGAACTAACAAAAAGAATTTAAACCTATAGAGCGAGTAAAACAAGTTTTTTTTTCTTCTTCTGCTTCATCTATAAGTATAGGCGATACACTGGCGCCTAAGATGTCATGACAAGAATGATAAATTACAGAAAACGTGCATCTAGTAAGAGAGCATAGGCGAATGACAACTAAGACTCAGAGGAGAAGCAACGTGCAAGAAAGGGAGAGAAAGAAACAGGATTTGAAAGGCGTGCAGGTTAACTGGAATAAATGCCTGGTTGCCTGCCTTGAGCTGGGGAAAGGCTAGAACAGATGAAGCATTGTGCGGAAGGCAAGTTCAGGTGCGATAGAAGGAATTGACGGCGTACAGGCGGCAAGGCGCCTGCCAATAGTCTGCAATCGTGCTCAACGCGTGCAAAAGCACATCAGAGCTAAGGGGGCCGTTTTCTTTTTGTTTTGTTTTTTAGTAAACGACATTGCCTCTCCCTCTCTCTCTCTACATATATATATATATATATATATATATATATATATATTTATATATATATATATATATATATATATATATATCTTATTTGCAACTATGTTATTTTTTATATATTGCGACTCTCAAAGGAGGACATAGCAGGCAGACAACATAAAAGTGTTACACACTGATGTCTCACCGAACACTTTGAAATTATTTTTTTAAAGACTGCCTGTGCCAGAGAGCACAACTCTAGTTCATGAACTGGTCTACTCGAAGCGGGGGACAAGAATTGCAAGAAACATTGATATGCAAAATCTAGTAATTATAAAAATAGTATCTAAATAATTTCTAGCTAATTACCCTATGGTCCATATTGCTAATTCTAGCCGCGGGGTTCGCAAGGCGGATCCACTTGGAACGAATTTTCAAGATGACACCAGTTTCGATATATGAATTCCCGAATTTCGCGGAGGAATGCATTGGCGATCCAGTTAGTTTGTTAACAATAGGTCGTTTCACGCATTCACGCACGAAGGTAACTGGAACGCCGATGCATTTCTTCGCAAAGCTCGGGAATTATTATCTCAGAACTGGTGCCATCTTTAGAACTCGTTCCAAGTGGATCTGGCTTGCGAACTCCACGGCTAGAATTTCTAAATTGCACTATGGGCCATAAAAGAATTAGCTATAACCTAATTTGTGCATTTTTGTTAATTAGTTGATTGATTAGTTGACTACTTACTTCGATTTATTTTGTGCAAGCAGTGTCCGCCCGTTCGAGTATACCACTTCAGAAACTAGAATTGTGCTATCTACCACAGGCAATCCTAAGGATTTTTGAAAGTTTTCACTGAAACATCCTGTATATCTGTAAGTTAAGTTAAACGAAAGCGCATTCTAAAAGTGACAATGGAATTGTTAAGTAATACCGATGCAACGTGCCTAACACAGAATGTAGCGACTGCATTTAGACCTAATATGCGGCAAGTTCTATTTAATGAATATGATGAAAGATGGATTGGAACTACATTCTCTTAGACACTTACATCGTACAAAATTCGTAGCTATGCCACGAAGTTGCATACAATGTGCAACTTCTGTATAGAAGCTGTCATTATGTCATTACACAAAGACCATGAGCCACGACAGACAGCGCACCAGTGTACTAAGTACAGAAATATTGAGAAAAAACAGGATACTCAAAACAAACTAAGAGCTGAGATAGCGCTGGCAACATTTTTGGAGAGATTAACCGCTTATCCAAGCTCTTGCAGGTGTCAGTGGAGTACGTTCAGTCTGACTAAATGCAACCTCTTTAGTGCGCGAAGAGCGAAACTAATTTTTTTATTATACGGCAAGCGGTTGCTGCTACATAAAATGCTTGCAAGCAAAACACTGTCTTCGCAACATAAAACGCTGCTTTTTCTATTTGTTTGATAAGATTTGGAATGAAACTAAAATGTTAGGAGGCTATGCGTCCTACTGTTACACAAGCCTCACAAGCCTCACAAGGTGCTAGAAGGAACCAAGCTGGCACCGACGAGCACCCCGCCATGACCTCCCAAGGGCTGACACCGGGTCAGAAACGCCAGCTGGTTTGTACAAGCCAGCCTGACTGCAAACGACAAGACACTGGTGAATCTGAAGACGAGTCAACTATCATCGAGGGCAACAACGTGGCAAACCCTTCAGACCTGGACATGGACGAGGGTGGTTTCCGAATTGTGCGCCATCGTAAAGACAGGGCGGAGGGCATTCCACTGTTAATCACTGCAACATCCGAAAGAGCTGATCTAAGGCAAGTAAACCCTATTGCCCTGTATTCTGAGCTTGAAATGATCCTCGGTGGAGCACCAGTGAAGAGCCACTTCACAGCACAGGGAGCATTGCTATTAGATGTAGAGACAGAAGGACAAGCCAGCGTCCTTCTAGAGACCAAGAATATCGGCGGCATAGACATATCTGCCCATGTCCAGCACAGTTATATGAAAAACACGTGCATTGTTAGAGGAGTCCCTAAATGGTACTCGGATGAAGAGCTGCTCACCTACCTGAGACCTCAGGGAGTATTCCATGCAAGAAGAATCACCCGTCGGGTCCAAACCTCGTCATCTGAATGGGAGTCAAGGCCCACGAACTCGGCGATTCTCACATTTGCTTCATATTCTGAACGCCCGGAGAAGATCAACCTTGGTTTTACCAGACACGAGCTTATCGACTACGTGGAGACACCACCACGCTGTTTTAAGTGTCAGCGCTTCGGACATATCGCTAAGTACTGTCGTGGAGAACAGAGGTGCAAGCGCTGTGGGGGACCTCATGACTTTAAGACTTGTGCAACTAAAGACAACTTTGTGTGTGCAAATTGCGGCGGTGACCATCCTGCTAGCTACGGTCGATGTCCTGCGCGGACAGCTGCTCAGCGGAGAAATAAGTTGTTTGTTCTGGGTCCAAAGAGTGCAAGCGCACCATCGAACACGAAGAAGACGTCCAGAGCGCCACAACTAACTGGTTTGGAAACAGAGTACGCATCTCATTTCCCGCCTCTCACACCGATAAACGAAGTTATTGAGCCAACGCAAACGGTCACAGCGGCTGAGAAACCTGTTCGAAAAGAGTCCGAAAAAACGCACCTATGCGGCCGCAGTAAACCGACCTCAAGTACCACTTGGCAACAGTCAGCAGGAAAACTGCCAGCATGTGATACGCGCCTTGTTCACGGCACTACGTTCCCACGTCGCGAAGATGCCTGCTAGTTCAACGAAGGATATGTTGGAAGCAGTGCTGGCTCTTGAGTCACTAATACTCTGCTCTACTTCCCGGTACCCTCAGTAACATAATGGCAGCTTCTCGCCCACTTGGTCCATTCCATCGTCCAAAAGTGCCCTTAATAATGCAATGGAACTGCGCCGGCATTCTATAGTGTCTTTCCGAACTCAGCCTTTTCCTTCGAGACATACCTATACCAATTCTAGCCCTCTCGGAGGCCGGTCTCCCAAATGGAAGGACGATCCCAGGGTACATCAGACATGGAAATCCGAGTATACCATCATTTGCAAATGGAAGTGCGATGATATACATCAGGCGAGAAATACCTCACCTCACCTTACCAGTGCAAGACCTTTGTTCTACCTTCTTGGAAGTCGCCGCTGTGCAAGTGTGCCTAGTGTGGTGTCGGTGTATATACTCAGTGTGGTGTCGGTGTATATAAGTCCGCGCAGGAAGGTCTCCATGGAGGCGTTCATAAAGGACCTTTGCATTCGTTGCCCCTCTCCTATAATAATCTGTAGCGACTTTAACGCACATCATTCGCTTTGGGGAGATAAGACTGCAGATTACCGAGGCAAGGAACTTGTCGCAGCCACGGATGCTGCTGACTTATGTATCGCGAACGATAGCAAACCAACTTTCTTCAGACCACCAGATTCATGGAGTGCCATAGACCTCGTGATCCATTCTACAGACCTTGTCGTATCGTCAACAACGGCCCCAGACAGGATAGGCAGTGACCACTTTCCGATCTTCACCACCATCACCGGCTTTCACACTGCCGGGCGACAATTCTGTGCTGTGACCCGCTGGGACACATACAGAGAAGCGTTGGATGAATCCCCTGGTGAGCTGTTCGCAGATATGCTGCGGAGCAAAAGAGTGGCTACCTCAATGTTGAAACTGCCAGACCATTTCCCTACTCCTGATTTGAAACTAAAGAACCTCTGCGCAGCGCGTAGGAGAGCGGAACGAAAACTAATGAGAAAAACGGGAAATCCATCTGCGAAAACTGAATACAACAGGATAAACGCTGTCATCCGTCGTCACACAAAAAGATTAAGACGAGTTCAATGGGCTGCTTTCTGTGAGAGTTTATCAGCGTTTACTCCCATGACGAGGATATGGGGAGTAATGAATAGCCTATCTGGAAAGATTCGCCTACACAGGCCATTCGAAGCACTTGCTTTAAAGCAAGGAAAAGATTTGCAAACCCTTGCAGAAGATTTTGCAGACGTATACACATCTGGCAGATCAGCAGGAGTATCGAACCCTCTATTGTCTGCAGCATTCCATACCATGGATACGCCATTCACCTTTCGTGAGTTGGATTTGGCGCTTAGCAAATTAAGAAGACGCTGTGCTGTGGGTCCCGATTCGATCAGCAATCAGATGCTGACAAATCTGCCATATGAACGAAAACGAGCCCTTCTGGACATATTTAATCACGTCTGGAGCACAGGAGAGATCCCAGAAGCGTGGAAGACAGCATGGGTGGTGCCAGTGCTCAAGTCCGGAAAGGATCCTGCAAACCTCACCTCATATCGGCCAGTATCGCTCACATCATGCGTATCAAAGTTGATGGAAAGACTAATATCTACGAAGTTAACATGGTATCTTGAGCAAGGAAATAGACTGCCATCATGTATGACCGGATTTCGTCCACGGTTGAGTGCCCAGGACAGTGTCTTGGATCTACTAAGCCATATCGAGCACCATCGCGTAGACGGCCTTTCCACACTCGCCATATTTATGGACGGTGCCAAGGCATACGACTGTGTGCTTCACACAGGCATCATCAACGGACTCCGAGCCGTGGGCGTCTCTGGAAATGCTCTTCGATTCGTTCATGAATTTCTCAGTGACCGATGTGTCCAAGTTAAGCTCGGAAGTATAATGAGTGACAAACGACGAATTTCCCTCGGCGTCCCACAAGGAAGTGTCCTATCCCCCTTGCTTTTTAACGTTGCCATGGCCAGCCTCCCAGATGCCCTGAAAGTAGGTCGCACGGCAGTTAAAATGTCCATCTACGCAGATGACATCTGCATTTGGATCTCGGGGTACCAACACAAACGTTTGGCCCGGATATCCCAGGCCGCAATCTCCACTATCGATCGCCACTTATCGACGCTTGGCCTGTCTTTATCAGCAGAAAAATCTGCCTTCATGCTTTTCCCGGGAGTGAGACGCAAGTCAACACGTCTGACGCTGAATATCAGAGGTCATTCAATTCTTTGTGCAACTCATGTTCGATTCCTGGGCGTCACCATCGACAACAAGCTAATTTAGCGTGGTGCCGTCGAAAGTGTTGTGGCTGCATCAGTGCAAAGAATCAACGCACTTCGTCGATTGGCAGGTGTACGTTGGGGAAACAATCCTATATCCATGCTTAAACTGAACGCTGCACTGATAACAAGCCGCATTCTCTATCAGCTCCCTCTGATATCACCGTCATCGAGTCAATTCGAGCGCTTGGAGGCAGTGCACAGAAAGGGACTTCGCTTGGCGATGGGAGTTCCAACGGCGGCTTCAAACAAGAAAGTCACTAATGAGGCAGAGTCTCTCCCACTCCACCTCTTGGCATCTCAGGCCTTGCTGACGCAGCTATTAAGGCTGGGCGAGTCACGTGCAGGCACGGCGCTTCTCCGGCGGCTAAGAGCAAGAACTCGCTCACATTTTCATGCGGCGCTGAACACCTTCCGATTTTTAGGATTGCAATGGCCTAAACAAAGCCGCCTTGACCCGCCATGGTCTTTTCCGGACGTTACCTGTAGCCTTAATGTACCGCACCTACCGACGAAACGCACCATTTCAACTGCCGAAGCCAAGTTTCTTGTGCTGAACCACTTGAGCACTGTGTTTCAAAGCGACCTAGAAGTATACACAGACGGTTCGGTGTGCGCGCAAACAGATAGCTGTGCAGCGGCATTCTGCATACCATCCCTTGATGTGTCATGGTCTGGCCGACTGGATCGCGTAGTTTCCTCTACAACAGTAGAAAGCGCCGCAATAACCACGGCTTTGCGGAAACTACGGGCCTTTTCTGCACCTGATGTCGTGGTGCTGACGGATTCCAAGTCAGCATTACAAAGATTACATCGGGGCCTACCTCCAGAGAAATTTACAAGGCAGTCTCTGGCACTGATTGACGACCTAACGAGCAAAGGATTTAGCATAAGGTTTCAGTGGATTCCATCACACGTAGGAATTGATGGAAACGAGGAAGCTGACGCCCTTGCACGCCTAGCGCTGACATGTGTCCCAAAAGGGAAAGCTCCAAAACCTTTTCAAAACTCTAAGGGTGCAATCCGCCTTCACTTTAGAGAGATGCACAAGAATCCACACGAACCCTGTGTGACTCATGGATTTACACGCGAACAAGCGACGCTTTTATACCGCATCAGGACCGACTCCGCGTACACCCCAGCTTGGTTATTCAAGACTGGGCTTCGTGCTTCCCCACTCTGTGCTTTCTGTGGTGACATTGGCGACATCGAACATTTCATTTGGCTATGCCCGCAGTTTGACCCAGAAAGAAAAGCGATGGTCGACAAGCTACAAAAAAGCGGTCTCACGCACAGGACTTTTGAGGACGTTGTTTTCCGCGGAGGGCCCACGGCATTCAGGAAGAGAGCGCAACGACTGCGGATAGCCTTCCTGCAAGACACGGGGCTCATCGACAGCTGGTGACACACCCCTGATCTCAACTCGAAGGAGGATCAGGCGGAACAATTGCCGGCTATGTATGCCAGGCTAACCCCGCCTGCTTCAACATCACCACCACCACCACCACCACCACCACCTACTGTTACACCAAGAATAACGGCGGCGATAAGATTACTACTGTCGACCACACTGAGCGACCACGCACACGCAAGAGGAGATGTGCGGACTTCATTTTAACCTCAAGGAAGGGAAATAAAAACTGAAGGACAGTAACGAGAAAAGCAAAATTTTGTTGCATTTGCAGCGCACTGTCCCTTCTACAATACTAAAGAAACCATTACTAACTTGAGAGGGAGGCTTGGCAAGCCATGAAAGACGCACAATTTAAGGAAATTTGAGTGGCGACGCCAACTTCAAGTTCCCGCACCAATTCGCACCGTGAAGTCATAAATTTTGACAGCGTCTTCTCGGATATAGCCAATTCGCTATTTGTAATGACGGCTTACATTGCATTCCAGAAGAGCCGAATACAGAACTCAGGAAATTTCCGCAACTTCTTATAAGTTACAACAGCCCAAATACGCCTCCCCCCTCCCTCCTCATTATAATATCCATGACGCCCCATTGACACTGGCGCTGGATTCCGGCACGAATTTTTTTTAAGAAGAAAGAAAATACAAGCTTCACCTTCAATTTGTTCCTCTTTAACACTCAGGGTATTACGAGAAATTATGAAAATACAGTTTTTAAAGAACACGTTAGCATCCCCAGAAGCCTTGGTACCATAGCGCCTGGGTTGCTTCAAGCGCCGCTTCCGATTTCGAAATTTCTGTTGCGCAAAGGTGTTCGTTAGTAGCTGTTGTTAGTAGCCGCATACATACCGAGTGGGGCCAACACAAAAATCTTTAGCACGACTCATAATTTAACCGCGGTCTCCTACCTTCTTAATTGGTTCACCTTTCTTCAAGTTCAAAGAATCCACTCGCACTGTCATCGATGGAGCAGCAGCGCTGTCCAGGAAGTGGCCATTCACCTCCACGGTGAAATTCTCGCTGCAAATCATAAGCTGTTTCAGCGACAGAAAATTTAGTGAAGCGTTTCGCGTGAGGCTTTCTCCTATAACGTCCCAAGGAGTACAATTCTCTCATCTGGGGACCAGATAATGCTTCTGTTGACTCCCAAATATTTAAGAGGATGTATTTTCTAACAATCAGCTGTCTTTTTTTATTCTAGAACATCCATTGTTGCCTAGTTCCACCTTAAATTCCTGTGCTTGTCACCACGTTTAAGAGGTCTTCTGATTAGTGAGAAATTAATCTAGTGATAATAGATGGACTAGCAAAATGACGCCCGTAAACTCGCCACCGCAGAGGCGAAGAACACGTATGTAACAAGAACGCATACATTCAGGAAAGTTGTCTCGAAGCGGCATCACACTTGCACGGCATTCAATCACGTGACTTTCAAAGCCAAATAAAGCAATGATTAACATGCAGACGCTATTCAGGTAAACATCCCAACCGTATCCGTTTCTTTTCTCCTCTCATGCTTGCTTCTCTCGACAGAGCGGTGGAAGAATACACTCACACACCAACTGTCGCGCTGGTATATTCTGCTGTCCCACCAGTTTAGCGAGCACGCCTCAGTACCTTTGTCAGAATTGTGATTTGCCTTCATTCGGGTCGAAAACGACCGCCCGGTAGATGACGCCCCTGGCGCCCGCCTACGGTCCTGTCGAGGTGCCTCAAGCAATAGCGCCCTTGTGTGGCGGTCAGTATTTCGATATAAATATATATATATATATGATGAAGGCCGGACCCCGGCCGAAACGTCAATAAACCGCTTCATACGCGCGTCTACTTCACTGTGAATATTTACCCGGACCCAGAACTGCTTTTTTCTGGTATATATATATATATATATATATATATATATATATATATATATATATATATATACCTCGCATTTTTTGATGGAATACTTGTTTCGCAGGCACCCCCATAAACAATTCGCCCACCACCATCCCCTGCCCTTGCAGGAATCTCTACACTAATCACGAAACAATTCGTTCGCTGTCGGAGTTATTCACAGATACGTATACCTGAAAGTGGCCTTCCGGGGATAAATGTCGTTGATCACGGGATTCGGCATGTACATGAATGTCGGATGCAGACTGTCCGCCGTAGTGAAAGGAACCTCAACGCCGTCAATGGCCAGGGTGACTTTCATCTTTTGATGCAGAATGGCACGGCTCACGGTGCTCGTTGAACAATGGAGAAACTTGTTCTCGACTCTGTGATAACAAACCCACATGGACGACTTGCTTGTCATTCATTCATTCATTCATTCATTCATTCATTCATTCATTCATTCATTCATTCATTCATTCATTCATTCATTCATTCATTCATTCATTCACAGTTTCATGCACCGCCGTCAAAAGGGTATGTTACATAAATATAGGAGCATACATGGATAAGTGTGCTTATCGAAAAAGAACAGGAATTTAAGAAATATAAGACCCATGCCTGACGTAAGGAGCCTAATCACGCTGAAGGAGCGTATAAAAAAAGCGACACTGTTGAGAACGGTTGTGATATCACTCGTCGATAGGACTCAGATTCACGGATATAGAGATTACATCTATTTGGCGCTCATTCAGTGCGCTAAGCACATCAGGAAGGGATGAAGCTTTAAAAACGTTTGTGGAACACTGGCGCAAATTTTTATGCATCGTTCTGCGGACGGGCCACAAAGGCAGGATGGTGAAGCCTTGAACGTATCACCTCTCTTTCTCACAGTAAATATTCTATTACAATTGTAAAATATGATAATGCGTTGTTGATTATGTTTCCGCAAAGGGAGAGTATCGCTTGGGGATTTCGTTACTGCGCGACTAAGGGCAGGTTATATAATTATTCGTTCTTAAGAACAAATGTTATCTAGCTTAAGATACGTTCTTACACATTTCAACACATAAGCAGTATACGCACTGAGAAATCGCATACAATGTTAACGCCAAGCTTTCCTCCCGTTAGCGGTGGCTAAAAGCACTTTCGGAATAACATCTGAAGTATTCAGTTACCTTTGTATCCGGCATGGGCTTCTGCCAATTTTCACTACGGGCTCTAAGCCAACGTCGAGGTTAACTCCTCTCAGGGAAACGTTCGTTCCTCCCGCTATTGGCCCATAATTAGGCGCCACTTCGCTGAACGACGCAACCTAAAGAAAAAGACCACGAGAAGCTAGTTAGGTGGTTTTGATAACACTTCTGGTGAATAAAAAACACAGTATACAACAAGTTACGTTAAACAATTTGTATCTAAACGCAACACAGACAATTGCGTCAAGATTAAAGTTTCGTCACGGGTGCCAGCAATAGGATATACCAACGCCGGTGGAAGAAGTTTTAAAGTGTTACTTGTTTCTATAAGGTGCATCGATCTTAAGCGCACACGCTGTTCAACTGTCTGTTTACTCAAAGGAACCGAACGCTGTCTACCACACACTACACACACACGCATGTTAGACACAAAAAACACAAGCACACTGAGACACACAAGCAAATGCACGCACACATGTTGCACGCACACGCACACAACAAGTTCCTCATCATGAATGATGAGGAACTTGTTGCTTTTTTGTTTCTTTGATTCTCACGTACCTTGTATTCGAAGCCAGAGGGAATCGTACGATTTTGCAGAACGTCGTAACGTTTGCCGGCGTTACTGAAAAGATCGCTTACGCTTATCACAATGTCCACTTTCGAGCTGTACTGCACAGGGGGTGTTTTGCATTCAACTCTGAAAGAGAGGAGAGAAGACAGGGCGTCAAGGTTTCTTTTTCTCTGAGTCATAGAAAAGTAATATATGTAAGAGGAAAGAGAACATGCAGCTTCCCACCCCTTCGCTTCCCTTCTCTTCCTTTCGTTGGGAGCGATATCAAAGGGAACGCCCAAATTGATTTCAAAAAGCCGCGCTGGCTGAACACAGACTCCACTGATGGTGTTCTATGATACTAATGTTATTGTGGAAAAGCTATTATTGTCCCATATTAGCACGTAAGATTCGGATCCACGCACCAGGAATAATCGTTGCATCGAACTAACTCGGCGTTGCTCTATTGGTGAGCGTAGACTTACTTTTTTGCCGGTGGCCGTCCTTCAACGGGCTATCAATGCTATCAAGTTATCGTTTGGTAAAAGACGCCCCTACTGCATCCAAAATTTTTGTAATGTTGTGGAAGGATCCTTGTCTAATGAGAGTGCGCGTGACGCGAATACTGATATAAAATTCTCGAATGTACGCAAAGCACCAACGATTACGTCGGGAGTTGCGGGATGGTTGTACAAGCAGTGCAGTGTTGTCGATTGGACCATCAGTGGTGACACCATCAATTTTGGCGCCATGGCGGCATTGAATTTTGATCCCACCAAAGGTCGAGGATTCAACTCTCACCAAAGGTCGTGGGGTTCAAGTGCCCTAATTAAGCTTGCCTGATTTAACACGAAAGGTTGTGGGTTCAACTCCCCCCAATGGTCGGGGGTAACACTATTAATTTTGGTGCTACTTAATTTTGATGCCATAACGCCGAACTCTGAATTTTCTTCCGATGACGCCGGACAACGGATTTTTCCGAACCCATGAGACACTTAAGACTATCGCCTTAATATACAGCACTTGCGCTTTCCCTGTGGCACGCCAGGCGTCACACCGTCGAGATCGATGTTGCGTCCGCGACAACGTTCGCGCCCTTTCCCTTTGTACTTGCACGCCGTGGTGCTCGCTATGTATGTTCGCGCCGACCATACGCTTGCTCGTAACCCGAGTTCACGAAGTGAAGCGTCACTGTTTCTTTTCT
The DNA here is from genome assembly GCF_038994185.2 of Dermacentor albipictus. NCBI lineage: Eukaryota > Metazoa > Arthropoda > Arachnida > Ixodida > Ixodidae > Dermacentor > Dermacentor albipictus. The sequence continues at coordinate 97,003,030 of NC_091825.1, read as the reverse complement.
TCCTTTTTCCAATCTCCCAAACACCGTTGAAATATAGAAGTATAATAAGTAAAAGTAAACCATAAGTAATTAGTAAATCTCCCACCTCTGATGAAACATAAAGGAAAAGGCGGCGTATAGTACAAATATATGTTTTCAGTTATTACTGTCCCAAATTTCCTCCTCGTAGTATATGCGGATCCAAACAAAAATTTCAGCCAGAAAATTGGGCTCAGTATTCTGGTTTCGTTATTGCTTCATGGCTACCATTATGATCATGATCCTCCACCGTATGGAGACAGTGCGAGTTCGGTCACCATAAAGCGATTACATAGGAAGCGAGTGCTCACCTTCGCAGGGAAGTGCACGGTGTCGTGTGAAGCGCATGTTATTCGGAAGTTGCATTTTTTTTTCTCCCATTGAAGCTGTAAGGACTGCGAAAACAGTGCTGGGTTGCCTTCAAGAGGAAGGTTATTTTAATTGCGGAGAGGATCGGAAACCATGCCACCCCTTCCCTCCCAATCTGCCCTCCAAATCTCAGGGGACCTTGTTTACCATGCTTTTACGAAGTGCGCCATTTCGAACGCGCTCGATGGCACAGAAGTAATCGTCCTGAGATTGTGCAACCGAGGACGTCGACGACTGAAGCAAGAAATACGATGTAAATAAATGTTCTGGCTGAGTTTCCTTCACATGAATTATACGCGGATGTAACTTTTTTCACCGTCCCCAAATTTCGTCTTGTATTATATGGGGGTTTTTATTGTATACCGTGTCTCTTTCTTTTTCGTCTCGCCGGTGTACGATGCCGGGCAGTATGCGCATGATGCTCTCTAGACCAAGCATCACATTTTCTTTTTATTCGGTGGGTAATTGGTTCATGGAATCTTTCGTCCAAAGTAAACACTCCTTTGTGGCTAACGAGCATTCCTTGCTTTTCATTTCTTCCTTTTTTTCATTGCCCCCCCCCCCAAAAAAAAATAAGAAATTTCTGCGGCGCAAGGAGTTGTCAAGCGGTCAAATTTCGATTTTGTTACATTTTATTCATTTGCGGCAATCCAACCTCATCCTTGCTTTTGTACGCAACATACACTTACCGCTTAGGGTCCCAGTAAACTAGGTCACAAGTGTGGTTCCCAATCATGATCTCAATGCTGCTGTAAGGCTTGCGCTCAGGAGAGCCGAAGTTGTCACCGAGTATCGTGATGTTAGTGCCGCCAGAGACAGGTCCGTTCAACGGATATACCTGAAATGCCATAGAAAATTATTCAGCTAATGCTTTACTATATTTGCTAGTTCGATACATGCAACGGGAAAGTATTCTGAAGTGTCGTGGAAAAAAAAAACGACAATTTTCATATCTCGCTTTAGCAATCAGGGCATAAAAGTAAATTCCCAGCATTGTATATAGGCACCTGCGCAGGCAGCTGCCTTCATTGTCCGTTCAGGATCTTGTGCAGGAATGTCCTACAGGACATTGACTGTCCTGCAGAACGGTTCAGCGTTTCTTTAGTAGCGACAGAGCTTGCGGGAGGCCGTTCACCTATCTAGCAGTTATCTTCGTAAGAGAGAAATTGACGTTTTTGGTGGCGCAGTAGCCGTCATGGCTACAAAACGCAAATTCGCCAGTTTAACTACTGCCTCGTAGCAATTCTCGGTTGTCACTGTTAGAAGGATGAAACGTATGCTGGGACATCGAGGTGTGGGTGGGAAGGTGTAGGAATGGTCTAGTTGGTGAGAGAGGTAGCGAACGGAAATTTTCGTGGCCCATCTGAGATTTGTACCTTGGTGGCTGAATTTTAGGCCCAACGCTTTGACTATTTGGTCAGGCTGTTAATCTGTATTCACATCAAATATTGTCCTCCTCTTTAACGAACATGCCGAATAGTGGTGGCAGTATTGCATGCTTTAACAAAGTAAAAAAAGGCAATTATAATTTCCGCAAGATGAACAAAAAACAAACAAACAGATAAATAAGTAATAGATGCGCCGCATTGTCTCGGTAGTTCACTAAGGTTACTGTTTGGACATGTTAGTAGGACATGAATGCAGCTTTTTGCGCACAAGACGAGCGTGAAGAAGAGGCTGAGACACACGAGTGCGGTGTGTCTCAGTCTCTTCGTCCTCGTCTTGTGCGCAGGAAGCTGCATTCATGATTCAGTAGCCTCAATTACTGCGCTAAGCCGCTTCCCTAAATTGTACCTCTTCACATGGCCTAGCAGTATCAGTCATACAAACGAACAAATGTATACATAAGCAATGGTCAAGACTCGCCTTGACTTGAACGCCGATGTGCACTGTTCAGTGACTACCTTCAATTTGTGCGCTCGTGCTAGCGGGCAAAATCACCCTAAGTGGCGATTCAGGTTGTTGATGGCATGCTGAAGTGTGTATACTTCTCCGGCCTGCACAGAACAGATTTCGGCCGCTGCGGATTTTCGTGTAGGGACTTCGGTTTCAGCAGAGGTATATAGTGTGTGCGCTTCAGCTACTCAGGAGCTCAGATGCGAGTGCTCAGGGAGCCTACAGTGAGATGTCCTAAATCGAGGAAGTCATAAAGTACTCTACAACTTCCTAGATTTATGTATTATTCTTCTGCGCTCTCCATTTAATAATGTAGCACATTTGCTCCCGCTCAACATTGAAAAGGATCCAAACTCATGTGTGGACGGGAGAATACGATTATTGTTTAATCTGTTCTTGTTTGTTTTTAAGGCATCATCTAAATTAATGGTATGTCGTTATGTTACGTTTAATGTCACCCAGTAAAATTATTTTATAGAGAATGCGCAGTGGTTGCTTAGTGGCTATGATGTTGGGCTGCTGAGCACGAGGTCGCGGGTTCAAATCCCGGCCGCGGTGACCACCTTCCGATGGGGGCGGAATACTAAAACACCCGTGTACTTAGATTTAGGTGCACAGTATATATAAAGGACCTCAGGCGGTGTAAATTTGCGGAGTCCCCTACTACGGCATGCCTTATAATCAGATCGGAGTTTGGCACGTACAACCCCATAATTTCATAGAGAGCAGTAAGTATAGACCTGTTACCTGTTCCACGCCATGATGTCATCAGGGTAGCTGCCCACCGCGCACCTACTGTTTCTGGCAGGCGGGCGTGACTCTATTCACCCTAAGCTATTTTTTCATTATTGAAAGGAAAATAAAAGAAAGGTGTTGCCACGTTTTATGGTGACGGCTACTGCTTTTCTCACAGCAGAAATACCAATATATGTAAAAATACGTAGAACGAAAATTAAGAACTACGTCACAGAGTCACAAATCCACAGCGCACAGTCCTATACATCCACGCACACGTAAATATAAAAGGCAAAGACAAGTCTCCCCCCAACGAGTTTGTAAACAAAGTCACACAAGCGGCCACGATGTAGACTGCGATGAGCATTTGAACAGATGAGGAATGACATAGTTAAAATAATACACGCACAGAATGTGATAATCAAAAATGAGTTTCAACATATAACATGAAACATTATGACACGTAATACATAGGCGCTAGTAATTACAAATGAAAAAATCAAGTTGTAGTTACATTGTGTGTCAGCTTTTCGAAAGCTGTGCATCCAGCCGGTATTTGAGTTGAGGGTCCAATCCGTACAGAATCGATTCCTTAGTATGTTCACTGAACCAGGTTGACATGCACAAGTACTTCTTTAGCTCTCTTAATATGCATTGCGTGTCCATTGGTGTTAAAGAGATGAGTTGAATTTCTGTATCCTCATGGGCCAATTTTGCCGACGAGTCCACTAATTCTTTCCCTGCTACACCAGCGCGTCCTGTGACCCACTGTTGTATCCCTTCATGTTTTATTTCAGTAACCTGAGTAGGGCACTTCCGTACTGCGTATGTTATTTGTGCGTGCGGTAGGTTCTCATCAGTATTTTCAACACATGCTAAAGGCGATAAGAAATCTGTACAAATTACCAACTTTTTGAAGTCTCATATGATTTGATAAAATAAGTGGCTTGGAGAATTGCCACTAATACCACTATTGTGGGCGACGACATGCGTCCTAGTGGGCCTGTAGTCTACCTATAAAGATTGTATAACATAAGCTGCAGTTCTAGATCAGATTGCAGATCTACATTCTAGATCATTTAGTCGTACCTACTAAGTACAGGGAGGACCTTTTGAGTCTCTGTCATGGAAATGGGTGGTCCGGCCAACTAGGCATAAACAAATCAAAGGAAAGATTGTTTATAAAATACTACTGGCCTGGCTGGTTCAAACGCGTAGAAAACTTTGTAAGATCATGCGGCGCCTGCCAGCGCTCAAGTAAACCAGGAGAGACATGGAAAGCTCCATTGAAGGTAGTGCCCTTAATAAGAGAGCCTTTCAGACGACTTGTAATAGACACGGTAGGGCCTCTGCCGGAAACAAAATCAGGTTACCGGTACTTGTTTACCATGCTGTGTCCGGATACAAAGTTTCCAGAAGCAATCTCTCTGAAAAAGCTCAGCTCCACCGAAGTAGTAGACGCGCTTTTGACAGTGTTCGCACAAGTTGGGTTTCCAGCCGAAATTCAGGCGGATCAAGGGTCAGTATTCACCAGCGCACTGACTTCCACATTCTTGCAAACGTGCGGGGTAAAGTTAATACACGGTTCTGTCTATCACCTTCAGTCAAACAGTGTAGAGAGGTGGCATTCAGTGCTTAAGCGAGTTTTGCGTGCACTCTGTTACGAGCACAAGGAGGACTGGGAGAACTGTCTGCCGACAACTTTGTTTGCTTTGCGAACGGTTCCACATGAAGCGACAGAGTTCTCGCCAACAGAACTAGTTTATGGGATGACACTCCGTTCTCCACTAAGAATGTTAAGAGAGGTGTGGGAGGAAAGAGGAGAGAGTCCTACAGTTGTTGAATTCGTGCTAAATTTGCTCGAACGGCTAAGCGCAACCCAAGAGCTAGTCGGAAAGAACATGGGAGTAGCTCAAAAGAACGCCAAATTCTATTACGACAAGAATGCGAGGCTTCGTACGTTTAACGCCGGAGACCAGGTAATGATCCTCAAACCTTCAAGAAAGAACAAGCTTGAAGTTCACTGGGACGGGCCCGTTAAAGTGTTGCACAAACTTTCAGATACTAACTATGCTCTGAAAATGCTCTGAAACTATGCTCTGAAACTATGCTCTGAAAAACTATTAAATATCACTGCAATTTGATGAAACCGTATACAGAACGGAGCGGAGTTGTTAACCATACCATCAAAGAGCAGGATGGCACTAGTACCAAGTTTAAGGAGTATAGGGCTACCTCAAACTCTGAAAACGGCCTAGAAGAAGTAGTGAAACATTCGGTAAGCTCGCACGCTCTAAGACCCTAGCAGCTAGAGGACCTAAAAGGGGTGTTAGAGGAATATATCGACAGGTTCAGCGATCGGCCAGGTAGAACCGAAATAATAACGCATGAAATAGAGCTGACATCGACCGAACCCGTAAGATCAAAGCCTTACAGGGTGGCGCCAAGACAGAGATTATGGAGGCAGAGATACAGCGCATGCTAGACTTGGGAGTTATTGAGCCCGCTGAGAGTGACTACACGTCACCGCTAATACTGGCAGAAACCCCTAACAAGGACTCTCGTCCGTGTGCTGACTACAGGAAGTTAAATGCCATCCCTAGGGATCAGCTGTACCCGATACCCAACATTGAGGAACAAATTGAAAGAGTTAGCGCTGCTAAATACATTTCAGCTATAGATCTCATGCGGGGGCACTGGCAAGTTCCCCTTTCAATAGGTGCCAGCCTCTATGCCGCATTCATCTCACCTGTAGGCACTTTTCGCCCTCTTGCACTCAGCTTCGGGCTGAAGAACGCACCGTTTAGCTTCTCTAAGTTAATGGATATTGTCCAAAAAGACTTGCAGGAGTTCGTCTTGCCATATCTGGATAATGTAGCAATTTTTTCGGACAGCTGGGAACAACACGTATCGCACCTCAAACAGGTTTTCTCACGGTTGATGGAAGACGGCTTAACGAAGAAAGCGGAAAAGTGTAGATTTGGGTGTTCGCAGGTTACTTATCTGGGCCATGTTGTCGGCCAGGGCATGAGACGGCCGGCCGAGCTGAAAATAGCTACGACTGCAGAATTTTCTCAGCCGCGCACGAAAAAAGACCTTCGTTCATTTTTGGGACTTGTGGGGTACTATCAACGGTACATTCCGAATTGCTCGCAAATGGCAAGTCCATTAACGGACGCCCTCCGAAAGGGAGCACCGAGTAGCGTACACTGGGATAAGGACCAAAAGAACGCTTTCCAAAGTTTGAAAACGCTGTTGGCTTCTCGTCCTGTGCTTCGCGCGCCAGAATACACAAAGGAATTCATAGTTCAATGCGACACAAGCGACAGAGGTATGGGCGTGGTACTTAGGTCGGCGACGATAACGAGGAGCATCCTATCCTCTATGCCAGCCGTAAACTGAATGTAATTGAGCAAGCCTACAGCGCCTCAGAGAAGGAATGCGCTTGTTTAGTTTGGGCCACCCAGAAGTTGTCTTGTTACTTGTACGGAGCGATGTTCATCTTCGACACCGACCACTGTCCTCTGACGTGGCTCAATCAAATGTCACACAAAAATGGCCGCTTGCTCCGATGGAGTCTCACTCTCCAAGAGTACAACTTCTCCTTTAGATATAAGAAGGGAAAGTTGCATAGCAATGCGGATGGTTTAGCAGGCTCATTTCAATTCTGAGTTTGAGGGTCCCACCTAAATTTTAGACTAACTAGTGTTAATTTTGTTAAAGAAAATCTTCTCTGATTTAGCAGGATTCCCTCCATGATTGCCGAATTTGTCAGCACGAAACTGCATTCAAAAATTGGCATAGCGAAATGCAGCAATTTTTGTTTCTGCCCTTATGTTTTCTTTGAAGCCTAGCGGGCCTAAAGTGAGAGTCAATGTACGTTATCTCGGCACAGAGCCGTGTTGTGGGGTTCATTTTGCAGTTGCCTGTCCTTGTTGGATGTTTTGGGGCGGTGACATCATTACACAAGTGGTTACTGCGAGCCAAGACATCACTCCCTGGCCACCAGTCACCAGGTGCAAGTGTTGCCAGCCAGTTGTGACGACGGCGGCGTCAACTTTCAAGGAACGACACCATTACGCTCTAGCCTCGTCGCCGTTGTGACTGAATGAGTTCGACGACGCAGACTTTGTGCCGCAACACGACACCACCAACCGGGTCGGCCACGATTGGGGGAGTTGCTGCGGGAACGTCGTCGGGGACCCCTTCTCACGCGCCGACCAAGACGCAGGACAATGGCTACCCGGGTGCGCTGCGAAGGTCAGCTCCGAGTTCTACGAAGTTGGTGTGACGTCGGTTCCGGACCGGACCGTGAACCTGTGTGTGTGTTTGTGTGTGTGTGTGTGTGTGTGTGTGTGTATGTGTGTGTGTGTGTGTGTTTGTGTGTGTGTGTGTGTGTTTGTAGCCCTGGAGTAATTACTCAGTATCGACGACATGAACGTATCCAAGTCGTCTACTTGATTCAGTTCCTCAAAATAATATTCTCGAAATAGTTACCAGTTAGTAACTTTAGTGACTCTAGGAGACCTTGAGGGATGCATAAGGGAATGCGCTGTGAGTATTGGGTAGTGGTCACTGCCCCATATCTCATCATCTGTACACCATCTAATACCACCATGCGTAAGGTCACAGAAGGCGATAGCAATATCAAGACAACTAGCGTAATTGTAGCCTCATAAAAATGTAATCGATCCATCATTAAGCACGACAAGGCCGCATGCCTCTATAGCCTTTCCTAAAGATTTGGCGCTAAAATCAGTGTGTCTAGTTCCCAAAGTAAGGTTATGAGCATTGAAGTCACCGCAGACTGTTACTGGTCCATGCATCCTTTGGAAGGAATGCACGAAAGTTGACTCGGTGATTCGCGATGTCGGTTGCATATAAACGCAAACAATTGTCATTGGCGGCTTTTTGAACGGAACTTTACAGGCAACGAATTCAGGCACATCAGAAAACATCGGAGTTCATTAAGATGAGTATATGACATAGTTCGAGAGGCGAAAATCGTGGTCTACCACGGCTTCGTTAAGGCGCACAACGAGGAACCTGTCTTGCGAAACAAGTTTCACTGAAGTCAGCACTCCTAGATTGAATTCCATTTGCATTCCACTGAAGTACGCCTCCGTTTCGAAAACAGTTATCCATCTGGCGAGCCATCATGCTATGTTGTAATTTACCTCTGCAGTACCAACGGTTCTAATGGAAGAACTGAGCTCACCTCTAGAAGGTTCTTCGCAATACAAAATGTGCGCAGAATTGCTTTTAACGAGAAAGAAAGCACAGACATCACGATATGCTGTTGAGATGATTCTGGTTCACGTGAAACATGAGCAGGTGCTTGTTTTCTCAATGTGATGAATGCCTGCCGAGACTCATGTTGACATTTGGTGACGCGTCTTTCCTTGGCTGTCTTTCAGGCTTGGTTTGCCTTTCATCTCCTGTAAGCCAGTAGCCATCATCTCATACGTTTGTTTGCGCTCTGTTGATTGTAATGGAGGAGCTGCTTTCATGGGGTTGACAGAATCTACGTTCGGAGCAGGCGAGCCATGCTTCTGGGTCCGACCAGGCAAAATTTCTTGTCGCCTTAGTAATGAAGCAGCTTGGTGCTTGGGACATCCAGCATGAGGTTGTATGGTCTCCGTTGCAGTTGACGCACTTGGGTTGATTTCTAGAAGTGCATGCTTTATGATCATGTGTTCCAGCGCAGATCTAGCGTCCCAATTGGCCATTGCAGGACTTGGCAACGTGGCCAAGTCACTGGCACTTGTAGCACCGAGTTGCAGGTTGTAAATCTTCTTCTACTGGATGACTCGTGAACCAAGTAGAACGCGTGTTGGCAATGGTTTATCAGGCAAGAATTGTAGGATGACGGTCCCAAGTTGTGTGTGCGTCCGTGCGTGCGTGCGTGTGTGTGTGTGTGTGTGTGTGTGTGTGTGTGTGTGTGTGTGTGTGTGTGTGTGTGTGTGTGTGTGTGTGTGTGTGTGTGTGTGCGTGTGCCCAAAAAGGTAGAAAAGATACAAAGTAGCTAAAAACAACACACAAACAAGCCTAGCAGTATACAAACGGAGGACCTAGAGAAAAAAAACAAGCCAACTACAAAAACAAGTTAGACACAAATTAGAGAATACAGTGACAAAAAGTTATGCATGTTATTCATTAAAGACTGCCTTTTCCTCTTCCCACGGAGTAATACTTTCTTCTTCTCTAAACTCCATACTTCGTAACTTTCTGTGAATGCGTGGCAAAAGACGAAGTGATCTATTCTTCCACGGAATACAGATTGCATATTATATCGAACGCCAAGAACTTTCTTCATTGCGGTATTGGTATTTGGGACACAATATTTTTTCAGGGTGGGGTATATACACCGAACATGTTATACAGCGAACACTAGAAACAGACTTGGATTGAGGTATCTTGTAGTAATAAAAGACAAAAACTTGTCATGCGACCTCAATTTTCTTGTTGGATTGCGTAGTCCTTGGATGACAAAAATGATTCACAGAAATGCCGAAATACCGCGAGATACAAAATAATATATTACAGGAAGAAATATTTCAAATACGTGGGATATAGAGCGCTCCATCGATGCTCTGCATTTTTTTTGCCTTAATTTGTGTTTAAATTTCGCTGATCCCTGTATTAGGCTTTGTTTTGCACTACAATTGAGTACTGAAATAGAGAAAGAAAAATGTGGTTGTGAGGCAATGGACTATCACTTGCTTCAAAACTATGCGATTTTCGTTACTTTATTTTTTTTCATAGGTTTTGATGGTGATTGTGAACGTATTATTGATAGCTAGTCGATAAGTGCCTGGCGCACTAAAGCTTCTTAATTCATCAGACGTTAATTGTTTATGACGTGCTTCACCATCTATTAGATTGAGAAAATTAAAATATGAGACTGCTTTCAGCAAGACCGATTTTTTTCGCAAAGCGGTACATTGACAATGGGATCAGATTTTGTCCTGAATCCGTCTTTCTCCGCAGAACCGGCTTGCTGCAGGCAGCAGATATTTTACTAAAAAAGCGAGAAGTTTCGATGAACCGACGATCCTCTTGAACAGCTCGTTTTTGACCTCAAGTAAAAAAAAATGCAAAAGTCATATCTTTTGCATTTGTTGAGACTAGCTGAAATTGCGAGTTGCGCTATAGTTCCAATCATCGCGAGTTGTTGAGAACACTTGATTTCTCAGATCAATGGCACTATATGTGGCAGAATGATGCCAAGGTATTGAACTATGTGGAGCAACAAATACTTCAATGATTGGAGCTGTGTTTGCCAGCACAGAAGCCCCCCTCCCTCCAACCCTACCCCCCCCCCCCATACACACACATGCGCGCGTGAATGCACGTTAAGCAGCCCGCATGGGGTGGTGACTGCAAGCCTTCTACTGTAATAGCGAGACAGGATGCGCTTCCGCAAATTTCTGACACACAATCAAACTTAGGAGAGTAGTGACGTCACTTTAGTGTAAGCACAAGGTAGAGTACTATTTGCAGCAGAAATGGTGAAAATTCCGCACTCACCCGCTCCACCTCTATGGGGCAACGACCAACGGAGAACTTTTCCCGATCAGGACATTCGGCGAAATGGGCGCAGTGGTCTCCGCACCATCCACATTGGAGCGGGTCTTCTTGGTTTTGTATGCATTGCGAACAGCTTTCGTATATATTGCACGAACCGACTGGAAACCGTATAACCTGGAGACCAAGCACAATAGTATAACCGCTATGCGTGCCATTTTTGTTCTGCTTCTATTTGTTTCGAAACACAGCGCCGACATGCATATTGTGTGAGGACGTGAAATAATCAAGCAGCGGAGCAGCTCAGGTACAAATGCATCACAATAACCCTAAACCTGCAACAGGGCCACTAACAATGTCCTTCTGCTTTCTCTAAAGCATCGACACGATGGAATATGACATGCATCTTTGGCATCTTCAGAGAACCGTGAAGACGATTTAATAAAGAACGCACAGCTATCCCGGCGACCGATGCTATTCACAAGTATTTGGACACGGCACAAGAGCGATGACAACAATGTTTAAAATTCACGCTCCACCCCTCCCCTGCCCTCCAAAGAAAGGGTTCTCTCGGCCATGTTGTTTCGCCTAAAAGGCCATGTTGCCCTAGTGAATGTGTGATGAATATTTCTATTGCGCTATCGCAACGTGAAAAACAGGCCGAGTTTCTTAGTCACCAAGGGCTGAATCCACAAAGCTGTTCGTTCTTAATTGATATGTGCCATTGGCTGGCCACCGTTATTAATAATTCCAGAAATATGATTGGCAAGAATTCACTTTTACAAGTAATTCTAGTGTAAGAGCTTTTTGTGATGACAGGCCCAGTGTCCTTCACAATCCCAATATTTTATGAATCGCCTCTACTTTGAATTTGGGATTACAAGTATTGCGCCTTATTACGCAGAATGGCGTTCCTTTTGAAGTAATGCAGATTAAGTAGAATGAGAGAGAGAGAGAGAAAAGTTTAATGATACGAAATGCGGAGATGTCGGCCCTAGGTACATTCCTCTAACCAGTTGCTCTGTGCTCGGCGAAGGGGAAGAGGGAAAGAAAGAGGGAATGAAGCGGCACATGGTGGGTGACGATGGCGAGAAAAGGAGGATGTAAAACATGCAGCAAGCTATTTGGTCTACTCAAATACTGCAGTCCAATCCCGTACTTTTAAAAAAATCAAGTAAGGCCACGGCCTCAAAGCTCGATTTAACGTCTGACCAAGGGCCTAAAATAGGACGGGAAGATGTGGCGCACCTTGTTGTCGATGATGAAATAACCATACGTTCCGTTGCTGTCTAGAGCTATGCTCCTGTAAATTATGCTGCCCTCCTTCGACAGGTCCAATGATGCGAGCAACCGTGTTGAGTCATCCCGCAGCAGCAGCTGCGGCAAACGGACAAGAATGCTTGCAGTCAAGACCTGGTCACACTCGCACAACGTGTCTAAATAGAAGCCCCTTATTAAGTTGTTGCGCATGAAAGTAATAACCGGTGCTTCCTTGTTATACCAACATGGGCTCAAGGCAATTAAACAATTATGTATAACTATTTCATTTGATTTGTTATGCAAAACAGTTACGTAGCGAGAGGGGCCAAGGAGGCAAGAGGTTCCTTGATGGATGGATGGATGGATGGATGGATGGATGAAAAACTTTAATAGGGTCCTTTAGGGCGCGCACTAGCGCGCAGCGGGCCGCTCCCACGTCGGGACAGAGAGGCCGAGTCTCTCCGCCGCGTCGCGGGCCCGTTGGACAGCCCATAACTGTTCTTCGAGGTTGGGGCTGTGTAGGACCGCATCCCAACGTGAAGAAGTGTTGTTTTTATCGCTGTGTAACGCGGGACATCGCCAGAGCATGTGAGGTAAATTCGCTAAATCATTGCATAGTGCACATGCATTTGTTTTCTGAATTTCGGGGTACACCTTGTGAAGAAGTAGGGGGTTTGGGTAAGCCCCCGCCTGTAGAAGCCTTAGTGTCAAAGCTTGAGGTCTATTGAGTTTGCAATGTGGGAGGGGGTAGATCCTCCGAGCCAAATAAAAGTGCTTAGTAATTTCGGTGTAGGAGGAAGGAGAGTCCCGATTGTCAGTAGCCCCAGCGTCACGCTGCCCGGTAGCTACGCGGCTGAGGATCCCTCGCGCAGCTCCGTGTGCCGACTCGTTGAGGTTGGGCGGGGCACCCTCGATCTGTCCCATGTGAGCTGGAAACCAGATCAATGTGTGTGGCTTGATCTCCTTGCTTCCTAGTATCCTTAGGGCCAGCTCGGATATGGTCCCTTTGGCAAATGCCCTAACAGCTGATATGGAGTCACTGTAGATTGATGTTCTCTTGTCGTCCAATAAGGCCATCGCTATTGCAGCCTGCTCTGCGATCTCAGGGGACGTCGTCCGAATCGAGATTGCGTTTGTTATTTGCCTTTCATGATCTACGCTAACTACTGCGAAGGCCTGTCCGCCGGCGTAGCGCGCTGCGTCTACGAAACTGTTCTCCGAAGCCCGTTCACGAGCCTTTTCCAGGAGAGCCTTGGCGCGCGCCCGACGTCTTCCCACGTTGTGCTCTGGATGGACGTTTCGTGGGTTCGGGGCGACAATGATGCGGTCCCGCTGCTCTCGAGGGATGCTACAGAATTTTGTTTTGATTACTGTGGGGGGAACGCCCAGCTCCTGTAAGATGTGTCTTCCAGCTTGTGTGGTAGATAGCCTGACGAACTGGGCCCTCTCCTGTGCTTCCGCTATTTCCTCTAGCGTGTTATGCATGCCAAGTTGAAGTAAGCGTTCCGTGTGAGTGTATATGGGGAGGCCGAGAGCTCTCTTGATTGCCTTCCTGATTAATGCGTTCAGCTTATCCCGCTCCGATCTTTGCCAGTTGTGCATAGCCGCGACGTAAGTGAAATGACACATTACGAACGCATGTACCAATCTCACGAGGTTATCTTCTCCGAGGCCTTGCTGCCGGTTGGCCACTCTTCTGATTAGTCTGATGGCATTGTCCGTCTTCTTAGTGAGTCGCAGCACTGTCTGGTTGTTTGAACCATTCGACTCTACCATCATGCCGAGAATCCGGATAGCATCCACCCTCGGAATATATCCTCCGTCGTTTGTGCGCAGTTTTATGTCGCAATCGGCGAGTGGTTTCCACCCCTTTGGTTTCGGGCCTCTTCGCTTGGGTCGATAAAGTAGCAGTTCCGACTTGTGCGGTGAGCACCGAAGGCCCGTGGACTCAAGGTATCTCTCGGTAGCATCAATCGCCTCTTGCAGGGCCGTCTCTACCTGTCCGTCACTACCTCCCGTAAACCAGATGGTAACGTCGTCTGCGTATATGGTATGACTGATACCGTCGATAGCAGAGAGTGTCCTGGATAGTCCAATCATGACGAGGTTAAAGAGGGTTGGGGATATGACTGCCCCTTGTGGCGTCCCCTTAGACCCCAGCTTGATCATGTCTGAAGTCAGGTCCCCGATCTTAAGGGTGGCTTCTCTGTTTGACAGGAAAGATCTCGTGTAGGAATGAAAGTGCTTCCCCAGGTTAAGACTCGAGATTGTGTTCAAAACGAACGAGTGATGAACGTTATCGAAGGCCTTTTCCAGATCTAGACCTAGTATGGCTCTCGTGTCCCGCGTATTACAGTCAATAATGTGATGCTTGATGAGCTTCATCGCGTCCTGCGTCGACAGTCCGACCCTGAAGCCGATCATGTTGTGCGGGTAAATGTCGTGGTCCTCCAGGTAGCGTGAAAGCCTGTTTAGGATTGCGTGCTCAGCAACCTTTCCCACGCACGATGTGAGCGAAATTGGGCGGAGGTTATCGAGGCTGGGCGGCTTGCCTGGCTTGGGGATGAGAATGGTGTTGGCCGATTTCCACATTTCCGGGACTTTACCGCTGCTCCATGTTTGGTTAATGATGTCCGTTAGGTATTCGATTGACTTTTCGTCCAGGTTCCGTAGAGCTTTGTTTGTGATCTTGTCCGGACCCGGAGCCGATCTGCCGTTGAGGGCATGGAGCGCCTGCCTGATCTCCTCAATCCCGAATTCTGCGTCGAGCTCAGGGTTGTAGGAGCCTTCGTAGTCAGGGGAAGGTGGTGTAGGGCCCGATGCGACTGATAGGTACTTCTTCACTAGTTTGGATAAAATTTCATTGCTCGAATATTCTCGCTTTGCTGTGTGTAGGGTGCGCGACAGTGTGTTGCGTTGGTTGGTTTTAGTGTTTGTCTCGTCGAGGAGATGCTTTAGGAGGTTCCAGGTGCCCCCGTTGCGCAGCTGCCCGTCGATCGAGTTACACACCTCATCCCATTGTTGTTTAGAAAGGGCTCTGCAGTGTTCCTCTATAGTTCTGTTGATTTCCGATATCTTTTTTCTTAGCCTACGGTTGAGCCGTTGTCCTTTCCACCTGGCGAGGAGCGACTGCTTCGCCTCCAACAGGTGAGCCAGACGGCTGTCCATCTTTTCCACTGGAAGATCGGTACAAACCTCTTTGGTAGTAGCTTTCATGTCTTGTCTAACCTGTACAACCCATTGTTCGAGGATAGGCTTCCCCACACACTCCGTTCGCTCTTCCCTAATTTTGCGAAATTTGTCCCAGTCTGTGTATTGGAACATACGCTGTCTCTTCTGCTCGACTTGGAGGTGCGTGACCAAGATATAATGGTCGCTACCAAAGTCTACCCCGAGGTTCGTCCACTTGACGGCTGCATTGCTCCTGACAAAGGTGAGATCTGGTGTCGTGTCACGGCTCGACGATGTTCCACATCTGGTGGGGAATGCTGGGTCCGTGACTAGCATCAAGTTTAGGTTTGTAGCCTCACGCCAGAGTTCCTCCCCCTTGTTAGTGTTATATGGGTAGCCCCAGGTGTGGTACGGCGCGTTAAAATCACCAGCTATGATCAAAGGGGAGTCGCGCGCTAGTTGCGTGGCCTTGGTGATTAGGGCTTTGAAGCGTTGTCTTGGAGCTTTGGGACTACTGTAGACATTCAGGATGAATATACTTTCGCGGTTAGTTGGGCTAGAAATTATCTCTATCATCATGTATTCGATTGTACTTGCGGTCATGTTAAGGTCGTGAGTGATGTGGGTCAGCTTGTTGCTAATCAGTACGGCGATCCCCCGTCCTTCTTCGTGTTTTGCTACGGGCTTGTAGCCAGACAGCGTGACGTTAGATGTTAATGTTTCTTGTAAAACGATAACATTTGGCTTCTCTGCATGTGAGCGAATATATTGTTGCAGGGGAGCCCTCTTGGGAAGGAAACCCCTGCAATTCCATTGCCACATTCTGAATGAGCTAGTTTGAGTGGCCATCGTATTGCTCTTGAGGTGCTGTGCTAACCTTTGGAGGGCCGATCGCCCCCGAGCTGTTACTAGTCGATGCTGTTGCTGGGAGTGTAGAAGCTTTAGGTACCAGCACAGGTGTTACAACGTTTTCTAAGAAGGATTCAATTTTGCTGATCCGCTGATTAGTGCGCTCCTCCATGGACGCCATGTTGCTGTGGAAGAGCGAGAACTTTTCATTTATCTGCTTTATGCTGTCACTTAGAGCGGAGAGCAACTCGCGAATCTCCGATTTGGCTCTGCCTGGTGCTCTTTCTTGCTCGTTAGCGATTGCCCTCTTCTTAGCGGGCCTCTCTGTATCGATCATCTCAACCATGGGGACTTCCATTGGCTGAGGAGCTGCCGGTTGCTTATCCGAATCGCTCTTCTCAACCATGGGGACTTCCATTGGCTGGGGAGTGGCTGGCTGCTTGTCAGCCATGACGGGTTGACTGCCCTTCTTAATTTCGGCAATTTCTGTCATCAATCGAGCTATGGTGTTCTTCATCATCTCGTTTTCGCGCTCAAGTTGTGCTAGTCTGTTGTTACCTCTATCATGCTCTGGCGGTGAGCCCCGCGTTACCTTTTTCGGCGTTCCTCGAACTCGGTCGACCCAGGTTGGGTAGCACTCGGGTCGGCGATCCCTGGAGCAGGACCTCGAGCAGGACATGAACCGGACTTGACTGCCTCGGCGCCAGGATCCGGAGCGACCCCTGGAGCGTGATCTGGTCCTGGTTCTGGAACAAGAGCGCCCTCTGGATCGAGAGCGACTCCGTGGGCTCCCTCTGGAGCCAGAGCATCCCCTGGATCGGGAGCGCCCCCTAGGCTCTTGCGGTGGAAGTTGCTCGAAGTGATTCTTGATGTCGCTGCTATGTGGTGTTGATGAAGCCCCACTTGTTGAAGCTTCCACCGTCGCACTCTCCCATCGCCTCCTTCTGACGATGTATGGGATCTGGAATCTCTCCTTGCACGTTTTGTCCGCCGTAGGGTGTGGGCCTCCGCACAGCCCACACTTTGGCGTGCACTGGTGTTGATCGTCCGGATTGACTGCCCCACATCCTCTGCAGGTGGACTCTTCGGGAGTCGGGCAAACGTCGGCACGATGGCCGAGTTTGCCGCACGCGTAGCAAATATCAACTTGTTTGCGATAAAGAAAGCATTTCACAAGGACTGGGCCATAGCGTACGAAGTTCGGAACCTTGAGTCCGTCGAAAGCAATGATGATTGTGCCTGTGTTCTTAATTCCCTTGACCGCCAAGGCCAGCGGGTTTCTCTCGTTGATGATGTTACGTTCCAGGTCCGATGGACTGTCGTTGAGGTCGATGTGTCTGATTACCCTTTTACACGTGGTGTGGGGGGCGGCCTCGTATGCACTGACTTCAAACATTCTTCCAGCCACATGAATTGCCCTGATTCTTGTGTATTTTGAAGCGTTGTCTCGGTTGGGCGTGCTGGCCACCAGAATGTTTTGTAGTATGTTAGGACAAATGATGTCCGAGCTTATCTGCGTAGGGGTAAGACCCGCCGCTTCCACGATCGCCTTGCCGATCACGGTCGGTCCTGTCTTGGCAATATTCAGCCGTATAATAATTTTGGCATGTTCCTTGGGCATGGGAGGCATCCGTGACGCCCCGATGATTTTGCTCTTGAGCTTATCTCCATTTTCCTGAGTTCTGAATGAGGCGCCGGCGTTACGCCTATTCCCCCATATGCCGCCGCTAGGCCGGTTGACAGAGTCCGCCTTGGCGGCCATACGCTTCGAAACTGCCGACTGCCATCCAAATTCTGCTGAAAATTCTTCAGGAGGAAGATCCTGGCCTTCAACCGTCATCTGCATAGTTACTGAGATCTCAGAATTCTTGCTCCAGCTACACTTGGCGACGCCGATGGGCGCTACGCCGGGCTAGGCTTGTCGTTAGGGCCAGAAAGGCGGCGACGTAGTACGAGCACAAAAACGTTCATAAAATGGAAGAGGCCACCCACCAGAGAAAATCCGATATCGATGTGATCCTCTTCCCCTTAGACGTGCGTTCGTCACAACATGATGGAGATTAGAGGCGAAAATCTTGCCAAAATCATTCAAGAGAGCAGGAGCCGAGATGGAACCCTGGCGCTTGCGACCATCGTCTTCTTCACCAGAGGTTCCTTGATGGCTTGAGAGAATTATTGATGCCGTTTATGGCAGTCAGTTGCATCTGCAAACAATTGGAATAGGGAGGGGGGGGGGGTGAAGTGGCAGAGGACTATCTGGAGTTATAATACTAGGGAATTTGCAGTTATACATATTAATGTCCGAACAAAAATGTTAAAACTTGGTCGTTGGAGTGGGCCCCGCAAGAAACGGACTTTTTCCTCCCATCAACTGTACAGGCCCATGAAAGCTGCCACTGGCGCCCCCTGGTAATGCAAAGGATGCCAGCACAGAATTCACTACATGAATGGTTTCTTCAGAACTCTTGCAACCACTCTATAAATCGTACTGCGAACTACATGTGAACTACAAGTCAACTGCAACTCAACTGCATGTCAACCGTAAGCCAACTGCAAGTCAACTGCGTTATACATAAGCGGCACTCTATTTTTCATACAATCTTACATTACTTGCTGGGCATATTGTGATTGTTGTATGGAACGTGTTAACTTCAACTGTAAGTGAACTATGTGATGCCATGCTTCGACTTTTATTTACCTTTTTGATATACTGCCTTGTTTGCTTGCTTGTCTGAGTCTTCTTTTTTTGTGTGTGTTCTAGGCAGTGTTTGCCGAAGACAGAAGGACTAGCAGGCTTTACACTTGATGCCATTCTTCACTAAACATGCATCTAATTTTTTTTTTAAATATCTAGACGGACATCTGGCACAGGCGCCTGCGGGTGCCGCCAATATTGCGGGTAGTTAACTCAGCCTGTGAATGCAAGCAGCATACATATACGTAGGTCCATGTCTAAAAGTTGATCTTTTTGGCCACGAACGACCTTCCAGTGATTGCTTATACTAAGCTGCCTCGAGCTCATCCGTCCACGCAAACTAGTTGATTTAACGAAATTGCAAACAAGCTCTTCCAGTATCAAAAATACCACAGCTTATATTTTT
This sequence comes from Dermacentor albipictus, assembly GCF_038994185.2. Lineage (NCBI taxonomy): Eukaryota > Metazoa > Arthropoda > Arachnida > Ixodida > Ixodidae > Dermacentor > Dermacentor albipictus. Next base: position 96,984,104 of record NC_091825.1, on the reverse strand, counting down.
ACCACACAGGCAAAGTCTAGATCTGGCGACGGAATGCACTGGAGGGCTGAATCTGCGTCTCAATATGTTTTAATTGAAGTGAAAAAGCTGTTTCCTTGAAGTAAAACACATGGCATTGTGACGAAAACACTCAGAGCAAGCTATGCAACATAACTCAAGTAATAAGAATAATAACACAACTCGGAATGACCATTCTAAACGATGACGTATCAAATTGAGGGCGAAGAGTTCGCCAGACTCAACTACTGTTGACTTCTACGTAATGCCAAGCACCTATGATTTATAATGAACGGTTGCAGCAATAGTGTAACTGTTGTGCAGCGAAGACTTATGTAGGGATTATAGGCTGTAGGTGTTTATATTTAAAACAAGTAAAACAGAATATTTGCAATGACAAGATATAAGATTGAAAGCAGACTAACACACACCAAGTGGCACGTATACAGTTGGTCCAGTGGCACAAACTCAAATGGCAGCTACCGAGTCGCCCTTGTGGCATATAATTTTCGACTGCACTATCACCGTGATCGGCCAACGAAAACGGCGAATCATGCTCGCCTGCCAAGAAAATGGCTGCACTCAGAGAACAATTCGCATTTATAAGTGTGCGACGTATTTATTTATCCCTGCGGTCGTGCTACTGGAGCGCCATAAAGCAATCTTAAAAGAAGCTTTGTGCATTTGTCGGTGTGAATTCTCAGGAAACGCTGCTGGATGTAATAAAAGGCACCGAGAGCGGAGTGATCGAAGCACTGTATGCCATACAGTGCTGCATATGCTTTGCTATGCAAATGTCGCTGATAGCTTTTCTTTTTCTCACATACCTTGCGGAGATACCCCTTGTTGTCGCCAACCCACACGACGGTGGAACCGTTTTGCTCCATAACGGTGACGGAAGTTGCGACGCTTTTTGACAGCGTTATAGTTGCTCGCCCAACGAGCGGGATCATACTTTCTACGTAGTCATTTGGTCCTGGTGTGCAAACGTCCTTGCCTTCAGTTTCCTGAGAGATAAACGCAGAGTGATGTCGTATTTTTTTAAAACCATGCATATCAAAGCTTGACAACCATACACACACACACACACACACACACACACACACACACACACACACATATATATATATATATATATATATATATATATATATATATATATATATATATATATATATATATATATATATATATATATATATATATATATATATATATATATGTGTGTGTGTGTGTGTGTGTGTGTGTGTAATATGGATATGCATATGCATGTATATATGTATATATATATATATATATATTGCCCGATATAGTCCGAGCTGAGACCTCCGCATGGCTGGGCGAGGACTCGCCAAGCTGCACCAATGTGTCATCGGACCACAACGAGGAACTATGCCTGAGTACTAACGTGCGGAGTGGAACCTTCCACCTCTCTCTTTCGAGGCCCTTCACTGCTTGAAATGAGCAAAGAGGCACGGCCGCTCAATGGAAACAAGGTGCAAACTTTGTTTCTATTGAGCGGCCGCGCCTCTAGCAAGGCCGCTCTATAGCACGTCCTGACTTTGGTGACCTCTAGTCACCAAAGTCAGGACGAGTACACAAGAGAGACTGGAAAGTGCCCCGGTGTTTAAATTAACAGCAAGTAAAAATATGCCCGCAGTACCGTTCACGCTTTGATGCTACTGACATTTAACAGTTTTATTGCGAAGAATTCCTTGCCTCATTCTGAGCCAGCCTTTCTGAGGCATCTTATCCCTATTTACAAACTTTATACCGCAGTGGTATTCCATCTGTCAGCCCCTTTCTTGTTTTTGCCTCATTCTTGGGCCTTGGCAGGAAGGCATATATAGGTAGGTGTCACGAATCAGGTAACCGAGAAATCTGAAAGTACAATCAACGTCTCTAATATGACTTTCATAGATTATGAAAAGGTATTTGATTCAGTAGAGATACCGGCAGACATGGAGGCCTTGCGTCATCATGGAGTACAGGAGGCCGCACAACCTTCATTGAAAGTAGGGATGAATACGACACAGAGACTCCTTCTATAACTAGCAATAAAGTTAGGAAGGCCGTGCAAGACATGTCTCTGCGAAAACCTGCTGGAGAAGATGGAATAACAGTACATTTAATTAAACAGGGAGGGTGCATTATGCTTGAAAAGCATGCGGCCTTTGGTATACGCAACGCCTGACGACCTCAAGTGTGCTAAAAAGCTGGAAGAATGCCAATATGATACTAACCCATAACAAAGGGGACATTGAAGAATGGAAGGCTTAAAGGCCCATTAGCTTGCCCTCAGTATTGTATAAAACATTCACCAAAATCACCGAATCAATCACCGAAGAGAGCTGGCTGGGTTCAAGAAATGTTATTATACAACGGATTACATCCATGTTATCAGTCAGGTAACTGAGAAATCTGCGGAGTACAACCAACTTCTCTAAGATGACGGTCACATGTTATGAAAACTGTTAGTGCCGTCTATAATGCTGCATATTGGGCTCCTTACGCGAGGCCTACCCACAAAATCGACACGCTCAAACGACTTTCTGCACACGGAAATGTGCATGCAGCAAGGGGTGGGACATCCACGGTGATTGTTCTGCCTCTTCGACCACACAGCGAGAAGTCGCACTATCGTATATACGAATGCGAAAGAACAGTCAGCAAAGACCTATATGCTCACGTGATGGGAACACTTGAGATCGTCGCCATCGTCGTGGTAGAGGCGCGACAGTCTCGCGCTTGACCCTCCCTTGTCGCAGTTTTCCACAGTCTCCCTGAATCTGTCCTCGACGCTTTTCATATCGAAAAAGCAGACCACCGAACTCGACGAACTCAGTCTCAGGTAGCTTGAGCTCATCCTGCTGGCGAGATCCCCTCCGAAAGCCACTGCAAGAAAGTCGGTGCTGACGTTCCCACCGCTGCCACCACCGCTTGCAGACTTCGACGGTCCCAGGTAGGCACTGATGGCCGCCGACATCACACCGTCTGCCGGGGGACACATGATGGGTACCTCCACGTAAGTGCGGAAGGATGACTCGTCGTTCTCGCATACGCGCACCAGCCGCGTCTCGAAGGAGAACTGAAACGCCTTCTGCACCTTCTGCACTACGACGAAGTAAGCGAAGCCGTTGTGGCTGAAGCCGTAGACAAAGCGAAGCGTCTGCGCCGCCTTTAGCCTGTTGCCCCCGTGCGCAGAGGTCACCCGTGTGTGAGAAAGCAATCTGAAGGAGCCCGACGTGTTGAGCACTCTGGCAGCCACGGTGAAAAGACGGTACTCCGCAGGCCGGGAATCCGGAGCCGATGCGGAAAAGAGGACCTTTCTCCCGTCATCCCCGGTGGCGAAGAAGGCCACGGTGCTCTTCTTCGAAGCAACGTAGTTGTCCGTCAGGTTCTTGTCCATGGGCGTCGTGACATTCGGGCTGAGCAATGGGTCGTGAATCGAGCACATTCCCTGCGACGTAACCCCGCAGGCCAGAATGAGTGGTTCGGTGCTGACTTGCAGGAGGATACGATTGTAGTTATCCCTCACACTTCGACTGTGTTCGCACGCCAGAGGATGAGGTGGGCAGAGCGCGCTGTCGTTCTCAGGGCCCGTTCTGTAAAGCGCTCTGAGCGATAAGTCAGGCGACAGCGCGTAGAGGGCGTTTTTTCCGCCCACGACCACGACATCATCGCCTTGCGACATATTGACGTAAAGGAGCTTTTGTTCGGATTCCTCGGGTAGCTGAAATGTGTTGATGAAGGGGGCAGCTTGAGCTACCACCACCGCACTAAGCGTCAGTGCCAGCAACAAGACAGCCGGCAACTGTCCACCTTAATTATTTCGTTGATACATCAGCCCGTTTCGATTATTGTCACGTGTCTGCCCCGTTCCTGGCTGTTGGTAACCAGCCTGATATGTCTATCGGCCGCACCTGCAGAAGGCAATCACAATAGAAAGTCGTTAGAATGATATGAAACACAAGGATAAAAGGCGCTATTTTCTACGTTCTCCTTTTTCCCTTTCATCGTAATAAATGTAACTCACCAACAAATATAGCAGACTTACGTCTGGCTGCATCTACCTTTACATTGACTGTTAATATAGAATTGGAACGCGTGTATCAAGTTTACGCTTAAGCAGAAACACGGACGCCATGTTTATTTATATATTTTAGTGCGCAACGACGGAGCTGCCATTTCGCACCACACACTATCGCCGCTTTGAAATGAGATAACCAAGGTTTTACCTCACAGTGCCAGCCACTCTGAAAGCATCTGAACCACAGAGGAGGAAATTCCGAGCTCTGATCGCCGCATCGGGACCGCGCGGAAGGGAAAGACTCTGTCAGCACGCGGAACTCTGTCGGAAGCACGATGCATGCGGACGCCTCTTTAAAGTAGCAACTTCTGATTGCAATGTATACAGTGGTGCTCTCGGCGCACATTTTTGCTCGTCAGGTGCCTGTCGCCGTGAAGAGGCCTTATATCGGCTATTTTTATCGGAATACAAAATTGTTCCAGCAGACAGATAGCCCTTGCTTTGAGACACAGCAAACCGACAGCGCGCGTTTTAGTTTTTGTAAACACCTCGCAGTACATATAGTTGCCCGTTCTCATCCTCGTTATTGGGACGGTGCAAAGAGGAAAGGTTCCAGGACTCATATTTGAATTTTATTCTCGTGATGCTATTTTTTCAACGTGGACGAATCCCTAAATGCCAAGAGCAAGCGGGTAACGTAAGTCATAAGTGGATATGCTTGTAGAACCGCAGGCCTGCTATAGCCAGTATATGTGCCGTGAATAATCATAATTCATCGAGTTTCATGTCCCAAAGCTATACCCGCAATTTAGGTAACACTGTATTGGAGGTAATCTCGTTAATTTCAATCATCTTGCGTTAAAGACGTAGAAGCATCGAGAGCTGACACAGCTATTCTTGTATAGCGAGTTTTGCGATCCTATCGAAATTGAGCACGCGACCATGTTCCCAGAAACAGAACGCCATGTATGCCATCGAAGAGAATAAGCACAAAATATAGAACACATGCACGCGTAACGTAGGTCTGTGCCAACACACACACACACACACACACACACACACACACACACACACACACACACACACACACACACACACACACACACACACACACACACACACACACACACACGCACACACGCGCGCGCGCACGCACAGACACACATACACACACAGACACACATACATACATACACACACAAACACACACACACACACACACACAAACGGTATACACAGAGAGCGACTTCACTGACAGAACGACAACGGTGTTGCCGACAGCTATGAAATAAGCCATGCAATACACTTGGAGGCTCGATCTGTTGCATCGTGTCAGCTAGTTCCGCTTTCCCAGACAACAGGATGCGGGACGGCAGCACTCAAAAGCGGATCGCTCTTATCAATCAGCCCTGAAGAACGCTTTTTCCGAACCAAGAAGTGTCGGTGCAGGCTATCTATTGACGACGATGGGGGCTAAATGCAAAAAAAAAGAAAAATAACGCCCGTGTGCCGTGCAATGGGGGTACGTTAAAGATCCCCTGGCGGTCGAAACTAAACCGGAGTCCCCCCATTAAACGGCGTGCCTCATAATCAAATGGCGGTTTTGGCACGTAAAACCCCAGAACTTATTTTTTTTTTGTTGATGGCAGACACATTTATAGTGTGTTGTAGTGCAGAAAGAGAGAGAAAGGACAGAGAAAGAAATAAAAGCATACTCGGAGATATATCAATTAAGTACAACGTGCGAAGCCAATTTAATATAAGGAGGACTTCTGCCAAATGTAAATTTCGCAAAGACTGAAGCAGGACGCAAACAGATCATCTTGCAACGTTTGTAGCTCGGCGTGGCGTTCACGAACTATTACGGCTTCTTTATTTGATGGCTGACAGCCCAGCGTGCAACGCATGAAGCTGTGACAAGACATTCGAACATCTCTGTGTCTAACCGTGCTATAGTACCGATAGACAAATAAGGTGCGCAGTGTTTGATACACCTAACAAGCGTCCACCATGACAGAACAGGAAGTTTCAGGTCCGTGCTCCCGTCGGTGCTCCCGAAGCAATGCTATGGGTTCAAGTTAAAAAGTCTTCGGGTCTACCTAACAGACCTTTGCAACTTTGGGAACGCTGCCTGTGCCGCTGGATTGTGTACGTGGTTTTACTTCGTTTTGTGCTCATCTCACTTTCGCATTCTATCCCCTTACGCTTTGCCAGGGTAGCGAAACAAATGTATACACCAAGAATTAGCCTTCCTGCATGTCCTTTCTTCTCTCTCACTCCTTTCTTTGTCTTGAAAAAGAAAAAAAAAACTAATATTAAAGAATAACATAGCCAAAAATAAGAGCGTCAAATCTATCAAATAATTATCACTGACAAAAAATGCAGTAACAGGTAAAATGACGAACGCAGCCCCAACTCGGCAAGTGTTGGGCAGAAAAAGACAGAAAAGACAGAGTATTGCGTACTAAGCAAAGAGCGGCAAATGGCAGTTGAACGGAGTAGTTCAGTGCGCCCGAAAAAGCACAACCTTGAGAATATGTGAGGGCGAGGCAAGCGCCTCGCACCTGAGAGCGTGGCGCTGTTTACTCACCCGATTGAGAGAAGGAGCACCTCGGTTGTCGGCGAACGAGCGTTGACTGGTGCAGCCGCTTTATCGGTAATGGCTGCGATACAACTCCGCAGGCAACAGACAGCGAAACGTGGTGAAACGCTACAGGGTCAATATAAATGCGAGCCCTTCATTGTGAAGCACTGATCGCTGGCGCTATTGTCGGCCAACCGCGGCAACGATCGAGTTGCTCGCGGCGACGCTCAGTTCCGAGTTCCCAGGAACCGCTGCAGGGGAAGTGACGCGCCGATCTTGACGACGAGCTTCCAGCGGATGTTGCGCACTGAGCGGAGCGCGGGTTCCTATCGTCTCAGAGATTCCCGATACGACGCGCTAATCTCACACAACAGCACCCTTCGTCCCCGGCAGAACCCGTGCCATGGACGCAGGCATGTCAAGGCTCGATCCAGCAAGCTCTGCTGCCGACAAGGTTATGAAGCAGGTGACGTGTTTCTCACAATGAACTGAAGCCACCGGAATTGCGTGCACAACGGAGATTTAATGCATGCCATCTTCAGCATGACAGCTGCCGGTGAGGGAATAACGGTCCGAGGTATGTGGCACTCAGCTCTGACGCAGTGTTCTCCGAGAGCCCATAGGCCTGTGGCGTGGCGAGACAATATGAACACGTTCCGTACGGCGCATGACACGTATGAGGCGACTCATGTTCTTGGATAGGCGGAAACCCCATCCAACGGATTGCCACATTATTTTCGGTGTCGGAGAGTTTATTTTAGCTGCGCAGCAACCGCGTTTTAACCGAGGGCGACGTGTCACTGATTGAAACTCATAATAAAAACTAAGCCTGTCTAGGAGCTGAAACTGCATGTACAACTTTATTCACTGTAGGCTTTTATGTTCTCACTTGCGCTTTTATCTTGTCGGCTCGTGTTTCAGCGCCGATAAGTTAAAAGCGCAAGTGAGGACTTAAATGCCTTTAGTGAATAAAGTTCCACATGCAGCTTGAGCTCTTGACAGCGATTGATATCGCACCGCACTCGATAGGCAGGAAACTCGTGATTCAGATGCATTGAGACATTTACACAATGGACCACTGTCGGAGGACCTCTTGCTAGGCGCATGGCCACAGAGTTCGCAGACGACAGAGACAATGCGTGCACTTTCGCGTTTCCTAGGTGACACGGGCCTGGACTCACGCCTGTGATACCAGTTGTGTAATGTGTCCTTCACCTCATTCCTCCCATTATCGTCCCCCATTGTGACCATTTTTCTTCCCCTCTTCCCCTTCCCTTACGTAGAGTAGCAGGCCAGATGCTCCATTATCCGGCCGACCTCTCTACATTTTCCAATCATTAAAATACTTCCTTCCTTCGTGATTCTCGTACGATGTCCGAGCTCACGACGGCCAGCTCCGACTAATGAAGGAGCACAGCAGAAACAGTCACGAACCTCAGCAACCAAATCCAGTTGGCAAAACGACATTCATTGCTCACTGTAATCAAGAAATATGACATCTTCTCAACACAAACCACAGAGAAATTGCATATATAACAGAAACTAAAAGTCGCTGATAAAAAAAAAAGGGTGAGCAGCAAGATTCTCAAGGCACAATCCAGAGCACTCGACACAATTTTAGCACCTTCATTCGCTCCCGCGTTTCGTCCCATTTCGCGTTATGAGACTTCACGCAGAAATGGAGCCTTGTGAGCGCATACAACTTTATGGTTCTATTCATAAGTGCTGTTATGTGTTCAGGGCCACCAACGAGTTTCAACTTGGTAAGCTGAAGAAAAGATACCAGATCCATAAGGCTGTCGCTTCTTGATTGCTTCACACTGAATCGGTGGGTGAAAATGTTTTCTAATGAAGTCACAAGTGCATCCAGCTGATCTGGCGGATCTAAGAGTCCTCCCTTTTCAACAGCAGTGGTGAGGGCTGCTATCTCAGAGAGGTGCGATGGAGCATTTGGGTAAATTGTTGGCACTGCGTCGCTTGTGTAAGCACGGGTCGATCACGGGTAATCTTGACTGTTTCGCCGTTGACCACGTGCGTGAACTGACGCACAATCCATTGTTCGTGAAAGTGAAGCTCACAGAGGGCTGATCTCTCGTCGAGAAATTTGTAAGCCCAGCCCACCACTACGTTTCAAAACGCTCGGCATCCTTTGGCACAGAAAACAAAGTGACATGCTTCCCGTCTTCCTTGACGATACGTAACCGGGTGTGCTGTGAGGTTCAAAAGAGTACAGTTGCTTCGCTTTCTTTACGCGAGGAACCATTTGGCTGGAACAGGGCACGAAGCTCATGCCTACATGCTAACGAGCAATCTTTCACCACGAAGAAAACACCGCGAAAATCACGTGCGCACCACCTCGAACCGAGAAGACGATAACCACACCGAATTTCTTTCTCTGTGATCACACGTGCTCATGCACAGATTACACTCTAGCACAGAGAGCGAGTGAAAGACGCGGAGAGGTTAGGAGAGACATCGCAATGCTGACCGCAGCGCCACCACGGCCATTGTGGTGGCGGCATGAATCGAAGGAGAGCGCTTTTGCCCGAACATACGGGTGTTGGAGTCCCCTCTACCTCTAGCCACCATAGAGGAGATCAGCCGCATACGAGCGTAGTCATACATGATGCGTTTCGGCTGTGCGGCGTGTCGCTACATTGCTTGAGTGCTAATGGCATTAATGTAGACGTACATCATGACATGGGTTCTGCCGTAATTTTTATAGCGCAATATTCTTTTTAAATGTTAATTTGCAATCTCGCAACGCCGCTTGAAGCCAGAAGGACTATGTTCAGCTAAATCCTTGAACCAACCATCATTCCCACGCTGTCTGAACCACCATACTTGCACTTCGTGTAGACTACAGCGCCATAGTTCCCTCTATATTCGTGCACAACTTAAGTACAGTGAACTAACTTAAGTCTGCAGTGAAGCCCCGCCCACGCCCTCATAACCGCCAGCCACTGTTAGCGACGCGGCAAATAGTTCGTACTTCAAGCTTTCCCTGTTCCTAATTAAGGCGTTTACCGCAAAAATAAATTATAAGCGCGCAATTTTATACGTTTTCACTCGTCTACTATAGTGTAATGGAGAATGCCTAATTCTTAATTGAATAGAAATAAAATGCTTGCTCGCTACAACTATTTACTGTCAAGTTTCACTTATGTTGTCATTGAAGTTTCAATTATAAAACGGGCTCACCGGTGAAATGAATTATACCGCAGACTTTTGAAGACTGAAATGCTGACTCCATACACTTTGTCCATGCCTGCTGCAAACCTCGTCGCTTCCGCCGATGAAAAGGCTCTTCGAAAACCTCAGAAGAGCGTCGTTAACAGATCGGCGACGTATTTCCGGGCCCCTTTAAAGCTCTCATAGCTTTTGTCATGTATTTTTTATGCTTTTCTTACAGGGACTGCTGCGACAGCTTTTTAAAAAGTTTTCTATGTGTCTTCTTACGACATGCAAAAAAAGCTATCACCATCACGTACGCACAAAACTGGGAATGATGAATATTGAGGAAAAAAATTACCGCATTGACGACAAATGCGGCTTTAGATTTTGTGGCGAACGGACGTGCTTTTCGGGGCTTCGTGGCGGCGACAAAATTAAAGTTTTTGTGCATGCATTGAGCTTGCTTCTGTTTTTGATTTGGTGGTTTCTTAGCCTTTAAATGGTAATTGGGTGGTTTTCTCCTTTTTTTTTTCTCTATCTTATATCGTGTGCGCGGGTGTGTTTCGTGTACATATAGTTTTTCAGGATGGTTAGAGCGTCCTTTCGCGCCACGTGCTTCAACATGTGCGCCCGGGTGGTACGTTGAGTGTTTGTAGCCTTTAAATGGTAGCTCGGAAATGGCAAGACTAATAGCTATTAGTGGTTTTACTGTGTGCGTTTTGGTAGGAAAGTGAGAGCGTGGCCGCGTGGTTGAGCGCCTGCGAGAGCGTGTCATACCTTAGGTCTCCGCGCCAGTGATTGCTTTCGAAGAATTGGTGAGAGTTGCTTTGCGACATTTTGAGGATTTAGACCCTGTGCGTATGTTTTTGCTGAAAGGCACGTGCTCTGCATTATTATAGTACATAGTATTTGCATCAGGAAAGAAGACGTGCAATACATGGCAACAAAGCCGGAAAAGCGGGCAGGGTGTTGGGTGTCCCTCAACATAGATGAGTGGCGGATGAGAATGGAGAGGGAATCGAGTCAACCGGTGCACACTGTGATGTCGATACTAGGCTGCAGAAAATGGAGGCTTTCCAGGAAGAGCTGGTCAAACAGGTGGAAGAGTTCAAAAATGAGCTAAAGAGGGAGCGCGATGTACGGAAGGTAGTTGAACAAAGATTTGAAGCAGCCGAGGAATAGCTGAACAGGACCGCCATTGTGAACGAGATCGAGTGGTAGTGGCAATGTAACGCAGTCCCCCGACTTGACAGGAGGGAGTGCTAGCAAAGTACGTGGAATGCGTGCAACGTGGTGAAGGGTTAGCTGGAAAGAGTGGCACCTACCTTGAGGCCGCCATTCAGAAAAGCAGGAGCACAGGGGAGAATGCCCCTTATCGAGTCCGAAACAAGCGGAAAAGGACAAAGAGAAGCAAGGATAAGTGGGAGAGAATGAAATGGTGATTATCGCCGGTGACTCAAACCTGGCTAGGTGCTCAGAAGCAATTTTGGAGAGGGTGAAAGGCAATAAAAGAGTGGCGGTAGGGAAATTTCCAGCGCAGACACTGGGTTCTGTCATGGAGCGAGCAAAAGAAAAGCTCACAGAAAATGTCCATGTGTGCACCCTTGTCATAGTAGCAGGTGGGTTAAATGACGTCCTAAATAGGAACGGGACAGGACTAGCCCGGCACTTGGCGAAGGGGGTGGACGACTTGCGCGAGCTATCCCCTCAGGTGCAGATCATAGTGTGCACGGTGCCTGTACGTGACAGCCACGAACGAAGAGCCTTAGTGGTTGCTAATGAGGCGATATGGAAAATGAGCCGAGAGAAAGGCTTCGAGGTTGTCGAAGTAAACAGGGAAGTGAGAAGGTGTGGTGGTTTTAAACGAGACGGGATCCACTTCAATTACAGGCTGGCACGAGAAGTGGGCTGGCGACTTGGTGGTCGCGCTGTTGCTTTCTTAGGGGGCCCTCGGGCACTCAGGAGGCCAGAGTAGGTAGTAATGAAGAAGGTCCCCTAAGGGAACCTCAGAATGGCATCGCCGTCAATAACAGTAAAAGGAGGAAAGGAAGAAAGAGAGCTCACCATGCAATAAGCTACATAAACATGCAGGGTGGCAGAAGAAAGGAAAAGTGGGCAGAGATTGAGGAGCAGTTAAATAGAGAACAAATAGGGGTGTATGTGGTTACAGAAACGCACCTTCGAGACTCGGAAGAGCTGCCAGTGATTGAGAACTACTTCAGGAGAGCACGTTGTTGGGCGAGTCGGTCGTACATACTTAAATAAGGGAATTGCGCTAAAAAAGACACGGACGAGTAAGGACATGGACGGGCGCAAACTCGCGACTGATTTATTCAGAAGGAACACAAATATATATACCTAGATCCTTATGCCTAATCATTGCCTAAGCGCACATGCCAAGAACGTTTTTTCTTTCTTATACAAATTTATACTGGAATCACTTACACAATCATCACCTGACTTATCAATGTAAAAAGCCTCTGCGAGTTCACGTGCGACCTGGTTACGACTGGCGCCGGTACTGGCTAATATTTTCCTGGCCAGCATTGATCGTGATCTGGTGTGTTATTTGGACGACAAGATGGTTCTTAAAGTTTTTAGATACGTGGACGATTATTTGGTGATTTTTAAGAAGAAACCCGGTTTGACACACACGGTTACCGTGCAAGAGACCTTATCTGTCTTTAAACGACACGGGAGGGGTCTAACCTTCACCCACGAATTACCTGAACAAGATAGATTGCAGTTTTTAGATATTAACATCACTTTAACACCAGATCACACGTGTTGGATGTACTCACCACGAGCCCGGAAAGACCTGTTGCCTTTTGAGTCCGCTCATTCTAAGACGGTAAAACGCGCCATTGTTATGCTGTGCCTGAAGGAAGCCCTGCAGAAATCATGTGTTCACCTGGTAAATGACAGCCTCAACAATCAGATTGGCAGGTTACAGAAGGCTGGTTTTCCCGTTTCCGTCGTGGCTGCTGTGGCAGAGAAGCTTCTGCAAAGCTTGAAACCTAGAACACCTCAAGATGGTGGCGGTCAACCGAAGACCAGACCGGCGGTTCTCCCCTATATTCATATATATATAGGGTCTCCCACAACCTGAAGAATGTAGCCAATCGCTACGGTGTGCCGGTGGTATTTTCTGCCCCGCGCAAGTTGGCCTCTTTGTGCCCCCGGATTGTCTCCGGCGAGGAATGCGTGCGAGACTGCACCAAACGTCACGCCACCCAGTTTGTCAGGTGTTCGGTCGGGGTTGTATATGAAATTCCCCTGACATGTGGAAAAGTTTACATTGGCCAGACGGGCCGTTGTATAAATGAAAGACTAAGGGAACACAAGCTCTCTATGGTTAACGAAAAAGGGTCAAATTTGCCCTTACATTGCGGCGCATGCCCTTTGGCTACGCCTGATAAAGCATGCCAGCCTTTGCTGGCTAGAACCAAAATCTTAAGGCGCAGTCGTAACCAGGTCGCACGTGAACTCGCAGAGGCTTTTTACATTGATAAGTCAGGTGATGATTGTGTAAGTGATTCCAGTATAAATTTGTATAAGAAAGAAAAAACGTTCTTGGCATGTGCGCTTAGGCAATGAATAGGCATAAGGATCTAGGTATATATATTTGTGTTCCTTCTGAATAAATCAGTCGCGAGTTTGCGCCCGTCCATGTCCTTACTCGTCCGTGTCTTTTTTAGCGCAATTCCCTTATTTAAGTATTGAGAACTACGTTTGGGAAGGGTGCAACAGAACTAAATCGGAAAGAAAGGTAGGGTGAGTGGGAAAGCTCATCCATCAGGGAGCCAAATGGAAAAGAGTAAATTTAAGATGTCAAGAGCATCTTTGGTTATCAGGTACAATGAGTGGGAAAAAACTTGGCTGAGCGTTAAGCATTTGTGAACCAGAAATAATTGCACAGAGAAGAATAAAGAGTTAGCGGAATGAATAAGTGCTGATATTAAGGATTTCGAGAATGATGCTGAAATTATCCTATTAGGTGACATGAATGCCCACATACAGGATTTAGATTGCTATACCGACAACAAGGGGAAGTCGATGCTAGACCTTTGCTAGCAACATAACCTTGTTATCGTGAATACAAGGCCTAATTGTGAAGGGCAGATCACGTGGGAAGTGGGAAACCAGCAATAAACCATTGATTACTGTCTGATGAGAGAATGAATTCATGATAAGTTGAGAGAAATGGTCATTGATGAGGAAGGGTATAGCAGCATAGGGAGTGGCCATAAATGCATCATTTTGAAAATGGGATACGTAGTTGAGAAAGAGAGCAAGGGGTGCAAAATGGCCAGTCCAAATTTGAATGCTGACGAATAACAAATATAGTCACTAGAATTGAGGAAGAACTTGGCAAATGGCCAAGAGTAGGAATACAGTGAGCTTCTACATGTAATAACAACAGGAATAGGGAAAGAGAAACATGTTTGTTGGAATGGAAAAAAGAAACCGAAAAGCTGGTGGAAGAGGGAGATACGAGAAGCGATCGCCAAACGACAGAGAGCATGCTGGGAGCACATGCAGGCAAAGAAGGCGCAGTTACCGCAGGATGAAGTAGCCAGTAAATAGGAAATATAGCAGGAGAAAAAGTCTCTGGTTCAAATACTAGTGCAAGCCAAGATAAAAGGTGAAAGTGAATGTTGGCTGTCAGAAATACGTGAGAAAAAGAAGGCCGCACCTAGAATATTTTGGAACCACCTAAACTTATTAGGCAGGAAGTCAACAACAATACAACAACATATCCTAGACGAAGATGGAAACAAACTGGATGGGGAAGTGGCTTTAAATTACATCCAAAAAATAACAGCCGAATCTTTCCAAGCAATGATGAGGTTGCATTCGAAGAAAACAAGAGCATGAAAGAGAACCACATGGAAAAGGAGCTGGTGCTGACAAACTTCAACTAGAAGAAAGTCAATGAGAAAATTCCTAAGCGCACAGCCACAGGGCTAGACGAGGTTCCCGTTGGGCTGATTAATGAACTATTACCAAGAAGTAAGGAGGCTCTGTTGAAAACAGTGGAAAAAACTTAAGATAGACGAACACCAAACAGTTGGCGACAAAGTAGAATGAATTTAATTCATAAAGGTAAGGGGGAGAAAGCTCAAATTCACACGTATAGAGCATTGACCATTACACCGGTAACATACAGGGTAACAATGCTGGCAATCAAATCAAAGCTTCAAGCATGGGCAGAGAATAATGGCATTTTGGGAGAACTTCAGAATGGCTTCAGAATAGGTAGGCGTTTAGATGATAACTTATTTGTTCTTACTCAGTGTATTGAAATATCAAAAGTAGAAAGCAGACCGGTATATGTGGCCTTTTCAGACATTACAGGAGCCTATGACAACATAGACCGTAACATTTTGTGGGATATTCTGGAAGGGGAAGGCTTAGGTGACGATTGTCTGCAGCTTTTGAGAGAGATTTACCTAGAAAAGACTGCATGTGTTGAATGGGAAAGGATGAGGAGCGACGAGAGAGAAGATATCAACAAGGGACTAAGGCAGGGGTGCCCTTTATCCCCACTGCTGTTTATGACGTACATGGTGAGGATGGAGAAGGCACTAGAAGGAAGTAATATTGGGTTTAATCTCCGATACAAAGAGGCGGGTACAGTAGTAGCGCAGCAGCTTCCAGGTTTATTTTATGCAGACGACATTATGTTGCTAGCTAACAAGCAAAGTGATTTGCAACGTCTGCTAATATCTGTGGACAGGAAGGCAAGAATTTAGGTTTGAAATTTAGTGTTAGAAGATCAGGTGTTATGGTATTCAATGAAAACAGTGAACAGACAGTGGCAATACAAGGCCAGGGAATACCTCGGGTAAGAGAATATATATACTTTGGTATACGGATAAACGAAGGCAAGAGATATATGGAAACACAGGAAAAAACTATAACAGTGAAGGGGAGGAGAAATGCAGCCATAATGAAGCACAGAGCGCTATGGATACAATAGGTACGAGGTGCTCCGAGGTATGTGGAAAGGTGTAATGGTTCCAGGACTTACTTTTGGAAATGCGGTTGTTTGCTTTAAATCAGGGGTGCAATCAGGACTCGATGTGAACCAAAGGTCAGTGGGTCGCCTCGCATTGGGCGCTCATGGGAAGACTACAAATGAAGCTGTGCAGGGTGATATGGGCTGGATTAGTTTTGAAGTGAGGGAAGCTCGCAGTAAAATTGATTATGAAGAACGACTGAGGAATATGGAAGAAAGTAAATGGGCTGGAAGAGTGTTGAGGTATCTGTACAGAAAAAACATTGATTCATAGTGGAGGAAAAGAACTAAAAAGCTTACCAGCAAGTATGCGGCTTGTAGGGTGGGCAACACAGCAACAAGGAACGTCAAGTGGAAAGTCAGAGAGGCTGAAATAATCTCATGGGTGGCAGCAATGCAAAAGAAACCGGCCATTAGTAACTACTCAAGAGGAAAAAATGAAATCAGGAAAGATACAATTTATGATAACTCAAAGGGAAGCTCATTACTTTTCGAAGTGAGATCGGGATGCCTTAGAACACACACCTATACAGCGAGATATAAGAGGGAAGAAGCATGTGCTTGCTGTGGTAAATCTAGGGAAACGATGAAGCATGTTTTATTAGAATGTGAAGACATCTGCCCAGCGGTCGATTTAGGCACCACTGGCCTCCTTGAAGCCCTTGGGTTCAGCGAGAGTAGGGGAAAAGTGAACATGCCGGCAATAGAGATTAGTAAGAGGCGATTAGAAGATTGATGGAAGTAGGGAAACGACAGAAAACAGAGACGTACAAAAGCAAAGTTCGCAATAGGTGGTCAGAAAATTTGATTGTGGGAGTTCATATTCGTTTTTACCTCTATTTCTTTTTTAATCTAGGTAGGACATTTGGCAGTATAATAGCAAGAGCTTGATGGCGCAACCCACTGCTCTGTTCCAAAGGGGACGCTCATAACATCCATCCATCCAGCGATGAAGCTGCACGATAACATTTCGGAAGCGAGAGCAAGCGATTTTTCACAGCTTTTGGCACGAGATTGTAATTTCCTGCTGCATATCATTTGGCTCACATGTTCAGTGAAGCGTTAACAGATCGGCGACGCATTTCTGGGCCCCTTTAATGCTCTCATAGATTTTGTCATATTTTTTAAAATCCTTTTCTTACAGAGACAGTTGCGACAGTTATTTTGAAGCTTTCAATGTGTCTTCTTATGACATGCAAAAAAAGCTATTGCCATCACATACACACAAAACTGGGAGTAACGAATATTGAGCAAAAAAAAAATCACCGCATTGTTGACAGGATTGCTTGTAATCAGTATGCTGTGTACATCTTCTTTTGCTATGCAAGTTTGCCACTATCACCCCATTTTTAGCAAGCATTCCTGAATCAATCATAGTTTTGCCAATTTTGCTGATGCCGGTTCTAATTTACAAGACAGTGCATGACATCTTGTTCCTTCTTTGCTGCTGCGTTGATGTGCTACCAAGTATCAGCCACAAATGCATTCCAACTTGCCCACCTTTCTGTTTTCTTGTGGCTTCACAACTTCTTTTACTAGCCACATCACATATAAAATATTCAACATAATATTTTACAACTGCATACAGAGAGAAGACACAAGACACTTCTGTGTTACAGGGGACATTAGCCCACAAACTTCTTCGAAGTTCCCAAAAGATATCAAGACAGCATGGCTGTCTTGCTTTTTTTTTTTTCATCTGGCTTTACCTGTGCAACTGGTGGAAGACAAATAGTCACAATCACTAATTCATCATAGGTAACATATCTTATTCATAGTCAGCCATCCAGCCCCGATTTGGTGTGACAAGTTCAATTCCCCCTATCTCGAGCTTCTACAAAGCACTGCTATTCAAGATGCCAGTCTCCCACTAGGAATATAACACTAATACCTATGGTGCAAGCACAAGCTTTGATTGTGTACTAAAAATATACAGTACACCTTTTCCATTCTGTCACTTTTATGAACTAGCACAGTCGTAGATGGCCCAAAACCTGCCCAGTTCAGCTTTTAGTTTGGTAAAAGAAGCATTTATTGAGTGGCTTCAATATCCCAGTGCTTCACTGAGTTACAAAATGCTGAAAGTCTCAGAAGTAGCCAGGGAGGAGCTGCACACCAAACATATGTTACCCCCCTCTCCACCCCAAGCCACATAGTAAAGATATGGATTCACTTTGATTGGCTGAGGTTCTTCTATGTGCACCTAAGGTTACATAAAAGAATGTTTTCCCATTCTACCACAACCAGGATGTGGCTGCCTTGAGGCAAGTATTAAAATCTACAACCTCGTTTTCATTAGAAACAGAACCACCATGAAAAGAATTAAGAGAGCCATAGTGGCCCAAGAAATTTCTGATCTATCATGACACGAGCCACCTTGCATTGCACACTTGTAATATGGGTGGTGGTTGTGCACGTGCTACAGCTTCCTCAAAAAGAAATTGTCTTGCCTGGTACCTATCGCTGCATTGGCTTTGGCACTCAAGTACTGTAGCTAGAGTGAACACTGTCCAGGGTAAATGTGTTTGAGAAAATTTTATTCTATAAGTTCGAATAATGCTACATATTTGCAAGTGGTCCTTGGATCACCATTTTGAACGACCATTTAATATGCATGCATTACTTATTGATTCACTCGGTTTAACAGCCCAAAGCAGCACTGTGGCTTGGAAGTACGCTGTAGCAGATACATCAGGATTAATTCTGATGTCCTTGGATTGATTGGTTACAGTGTTTATTACAAACTTGGGTTTTTCCACTCAGACCTATACCTAAGTACATAAGCGTTCTTGCATTCCACCCCGATCAAAATGTACCCACCATGGCTGGGAATCAAACCTGCAACATCGCTCCCAGCAGCAGAACAATGTACTGATTGACCAACTGCACTGTGTATGCCCTGGTGCGTACTAACAGCAGCAGCGACACTACTACTGGGTGAACGCCACAGAAATAGCAACATTGCCTGCTTAAAATAACTTCATTTTGTATGCTGGGAAGGCACGTGCTATGCCAAACCAGACTTTCTTGCCTTATTGTTCATGTGACCCACAGCGCATCACGCTGACACCATGATTAAGAATATTCAACAAATATGTCAGAAAATCTTGCACATAATTTTGTCATTTCATCAATGCGGCACTCCTTGAAGCTGGCCAGCCAGAAAATCTCCAAAATAAGCTACATAGTGCGGGTTAGTTGGCTTTTAACAAGTAACTGCTGTCATCAACATGTAAATGGAAGAGGAACTGCAAGGTCACCTCGGTATCAAAATCTCATGATAACTCTTCCGTCCGAATGCTTCAGTACCATGTTAACATTTTTAGGACTTGCGAGTCTCTACAGAAGTTTTGGCCATTTACTTTTTAGTAAGTGGTTTCAGTCAGAAGAGATGTGTTCGCATCATGTACTGCATACAAAGTCACCATACATTCCGAAGCAGCACTGTTTGTTGCGGTTCACAAGGCACTCTGCACAAGGGGCACTGTTTGTTAGTTCTTAACCAGCCCGTGATGCAATACCAGCAGTAGACGTGGCCACAAGGTATCACAGAAGCATTCTTCGCAGAGTCGACGCACATGCAACAGCTATACTTCGATAACTCGCAGTGAACATTATCACTGGTTCCCGATGTTTTGAGCGATCTAACAGCTGATTGAAGTGACACCCCGAACTCAATGAGCGACAGCCAACCTAACACTTTGTAGTAGCGTGCAACATCTGGCGTAGAAAGCCAGTTTCTTATCAGCACATATCTTATTCCTGTCAACCTCTTGGCAGGACTGTAGTATCCGCCGAGAAGATAGAACAATATCGTGTGCACTTGCAACGCTCGCGTAACGAGCGTGCTCAGCGCTTCACCGTCAACTTTTCGTTCTTTCTTGATGAGCTTTAACGTCCCGCGGATCAAGTTACTTCCGAATGACTGCAAGACTACGAATGTGAGCCTCTGAGCAAGGGTGGGGACCGTCTTGAGGGACCGGTCGAGTTGTAGAATGTGCACGTATTCCTCGCCCAAAGTCTGGAAGCCACTCAGCGTCGTTGCGCAGTAGTATATGAGGCTGGCTAATGCATCCACCTCTAAACGCCACCGCATCCATGGTCGCATTCCGAGCACAGCACGGGCAATTTCTGACACATCCTTTTGCAGCGACAAGATATGTTGCTCGTCTTTCTGGTGAGCCCGCAAAATCTCGGGCTGAAGCGCGGGTTTAAATTGCGACATTTGGACAAAAATTCGGGCAACTGTCACACAACTGAAGGCATCCGTTCACAGGGCAAAAACTTCAGCTGCAGAACTCAACACAAGGACCAGGCACTGCAAGGACACATTCAGTTTCCGTATTTCCGCGTCGCAACTCATCGAGACTTGAAAGTGTCTGCGTTCACCCGGTGAACGCAGCGCAAGCGTTAGGTTCACCCAAACGTCACGTCCGGGACGCCACATCCGGTCTTTGTTTTTTCACGTCCGTGATGTCACATTCGGCCTTTTTGGCGGCATAATATGGCATATGGCAGGCTCGGAGTGCACGAAGCGGTGGATCGCTTATTTTTCGGGCTTTTGCTTCTCGTAAGTACACTTCGTCTTTGCGTTTGATGTGCATCTACTACGCGTAGCTAATCTTTCGACTGCATGATGCCATATATAGGTGTTCTGTGATGATACTTTATAGCCAGGTTCCTCACGAGCTTTTGTGATGCATTGCAGGGACCGCCACACCGGCCATAATGCAGAGAACGTATATTACACGGAACTGCGCTCCTTCAGAGTTATTTAGAGTCTTTGTCAGAAGCACGTAACAGTAACATTACTTGATTACGGTGCTGCTACATGGCAGAATATTTGAATGGCAGATGTCCCGAGTTCGGCATGTAAGTACGTACGTACGCGCGCTTGTTTAGCCTATTGTTCCCCAATGGAAATGCACATTCCTGATGCATGGTTCAGATCTGCCGGCTAAGGGCGGTAGTGAATAAAGTCACCAAATTGCGGCCTCGTTGCGGTCTCGCATTGCGGCCTCATTGCACGGTCGGGAAAAATTGCTTTAGAACCAAAATTTCGCTGCGCTGTCAGTAGCCATTCACGGTAGTTCTGAACTTAGTGTCACACATTCCTTCCCCCCCATTCTTTGGCCTCTGGATTGGATTGGCGCGGCTCGCTACGTGCTTGCGCGCGCTTTTCCGACCGCAGATTGGTGTGCGCCTGGTTTCTGCACTAGGCTGTTATGCGATCGCTTTTTCGAGCGCAGATTGATGTGAGCCTGGTTTCTGCACTAGGCTTTTGCACGATCGCCTGCTTTTTGCACTGGGCTTTCAAAAGGCGAAGTGAGCGTCGCTTACTGCAGGCGGCAAGTGATTTGGCTCACGTACTGCGTGAGCAAAAACATAGGCACGTGGCTCATGAAGGAGATGACCGGCGACTTGCTTAATCTGTCGGACCATGTCATCGCCGACTGGAGGAACTACGCTCGTGAGGTCGTGTGAGACGAGCTGCTGGTGCGACCCCCACTCGGTGGCCCCGGGAGGATTGTGCAAATTGATGAATGCCTCCTTCGCGGCAAGCGAAAATACAATCGAGGCCGCCTGATGACGGGCGACAACGTTCCGCCGAGCCGCCAAAATTACGGCGGCATTGCAGATCGTGGACCATGGGTATTCGGCATGATCTGCGTGACCACCGGGGAGCTCCGACTATTCAAGGTCGACCGACGAGACGCGGCGACGCTAGGCCCCATTATTGCAGCCAACTTTGAACCGGGAACCATCATCAGCAGTGATGAATGGGCCGCATACAACTGCATCCCGAACTTAGTGGGGACTAACGGAGCAAGACTGAATTTGCAATGAGAGGCTGTTAACCGCAGCATGAACTTTGTAGACCCAATCACGGACGCTCACACCCAGAAAATCGAAAACTACTGGCAGAAGGTGAAGCGCCACCTCGTCTCCGCCGGCTACAGGGTGACGCCACAGCTTCTCGAGTCGCACCTGATATGGCTATGGTGGGCATCGATTAATGGGCACATGCGCTGCAAGGACTCGTTTCTGCGTTTATTAGAAGCGATCGCACGGCGCTACCCAGTGTGACATAGTAAGGGAAAATAAAGCGCACTTTTCTGACCCTTTGCTTTTGTATGAATGTTTCCCGGCATTGCTGCGCGCTTCCATACACGGTACGCCCGCGGCGCAGCACTTCCGCGGTAAGCGACGCTCACTTCGCCTTTTGAAAGCCCAGTGCAAAAAGCAGGCGATCGTGCAAAAGCCTAGTGCAGAAACCAGGCTCACATCAATCTGCGCTCGATAAAGCGATCGCATAACAGCCTAGTGCAGAAACCAGGCGCACACCTATCTGCGCTCGGAAAAGCGCGCGCAAGCACGTAGCGAGCCGCGCCAATCCAATCCAGAAGCCAAAGAAGAGGGGGGAAGTAATGTGTGACACTAAGTTCAGAACTACCGCCATTCACTGATAAGCTTTCTCCGCAGCGTAATGCTCAGTGCAGGTGTGATGGGGGTTGTGTGTGCGGTCGGTATGTGACCGATATTCCTGAACGCAGTGTCATTCAGCGATGTGCACAGCTGTGGCTGATTGTAGAATGTGGGCTGTGACAGGAGTGATGGGGACCATGCTCCTGCCTCGGCCAAGGTTGCAGCGATTTCAGAGCTGCAGGGAGCGCCCAGGCAGAACCTAATCTCGGCCCTATGCTGCAGCTCCAGCTTCTTGAGACGGGCACGTGGTAGTGCCACGAGTGGGAGGACGTACCGCAGGCGTGAGGTGGCTACTGCATGGTACAGCCGCAGAGCCCACCTAGTGGTGCAGCTCTGTCCTCGGGCAACAAGCTGGGAGACTGCCTTGTGGACCCAGAGGACCTGGACATGCAGGGTCTTGACAGCAGGCAGCCAGGTCAGCCGGTGATGAACGTGTAGCCCCGGGTACGTCACTGCCGGGCTTCAAGGTCGCCTTCCAGTTGCAGCTGTGCAGCGGGCGGTTGCTCTTGGTTGGAGCAGCATGGCCTCCGTCTTCCTTGCCGAGATGGCAAGGCCAATGCAGCTCAGGTAAGCAGCGGCGGTGTCGAGGGCTCTTTGCAGAGCCGAGCGCGCACTGCTGTGGCTGTGTGGTAGATTTCGCACACATAGGGCGATGTGGTCCGCGTTGATGGAGGTATTCACGTGGTTGTGGGGGTCAGTCTGCAGGACAGCAGGCAGTCGGGCCAGGTTGAACAGGAAAGGGCTCACCACTGATCCTTGTGGGACGCCCTCTACCAAATAGGTCCAGGGCCTGCTGAATGACTGGATAGGACAGGCCGTTAAAGGCCCCCTTCATGCCGAAAAGCACCAGGAGCACGGCGTCACTGCAGGCCTTGGCCTCTTCCAGCGTGGAGACCACGTCCACGATGGAGTCCGCACTGCATCAGCTCCGCCGGAAGCCTATCTGCTCATCGGCCAGAAAGCAATGGCCTCCATCAGCTTGCAAGCAGCAGAGGTGAGTGAGACTGGCCGATAGGAGCTCACGTTTTTCAGCCGGCCTTCAGGATGGGGGCCACGTAGGCTGTGCGCCATGACTCCGGCACCTGCCCTGACTGCCAGATGTTTAAGCAGTCAAGCAGGTGCAGGTGCTCGTTGGCGGCCAGGTTGCGAAGCATTTGGGTTCCTGGTGCACTGGGCTCCTGGTGCACTGCGATGCTTGGAGCTCGTGCAGCGTCAGCGGGTCCTGGTAGATAGCCATAACCTGGCTCGATGGCCACCCTGGGTGGTGAGAAAGAAGGGAAGACGGAAAGGCAGGGAGGTTAACCAGGCTGAGTCCAGTTTGCTACCCTACACGTGGGGAGGGGAATGGGGAGTGAAAGAGGAAGAGAGAGAACTTAAGTGTAGGATGTCTATAGTCGGGCACTCAAGTCTGTTGCCCTCAGGCAGCGAAAAAGCGCTCGGACTGCTTTCTGGGCCAATGAACTGTGAGGCCAGGCTCCCAAGACTGGATGACAGGCCATTTACAGAAGCGAAGACCCTGTGTGGTGGTTGTGCAGGCAGCTAGGCAGGCTGACGGAAGGCTGCCCTACCTTCTGGATGGCTGCAGTGCGTGGTACAGCCAGCGCAAACTGGTTGGCGAGGAGCTCCGCAAGGGCCTCTTCGCCGATGCTCAGCGTGATGGCCACGGCGAGGACAGGTTGTAGGCTTCCTCTCCTGCTGGGGGATTTGAGCAGTCTCCAAGCCAGGGGTCCCCTGGACCTGCCCTCGATGGCAGAGCAGAGGCTCCTCCTGCGCCGGGCTTGGCGTCTGCAGCGGGCATCTACACGTCTGTACTCGGTCCAATGCTCTGCCTTGCCTGTCCGGATTGCTCCACGCTCCATACGGCGCCTGGAGGCACGAATGTTGAGCAGGTGGAGGTCCGGAGCGGGGGTATCTGGTTGGGTAGAGCACTGAACGGTGGCAGCCTGAGCACAATCCACGATGGCGCTCAGGAAGTCACGGCCATCGTCCAACTTGCTGCAGTGCTTCCGGAACAGGGACCAGTCTGTGACGTAAGTTCTTGACCTAGGCCTTCTCCCAGACCTGGGGCTGATCACAATAGGGAAGTGGTCAGACCCCCATTTGTCCGAAGTTGTGGCCCAGGAGTAGGAGCACTGCTCAGTGTTGAGGGAGAGGTCAATGGCCGTGCGAGCTCTGCGGTAGACGTAGGTAGGCTCCCTGGTGTTCCAAGGTCAGCAGGCCAGCTCAGCTGATGGCATCTGTGAGGCCTTTGCCTCAGCGGGTGTAGCTGCGGCTTCCCCAATCCGTGTGGTGTGCGTTGAAGTCACTGCACAGGACTGCATGCCCACCAAGGCGAACAGCCAGCTGGATGAGGCTGGAGGGATCCCACGGCTTTCCTGGACGGATGCAGATGCTCGCCACAGCCGTGTCCTGGCTGCCAAGGCGTACCACAACGGCGCATGACTCCAAGGGGCCACCGGCGATGTCAGCAACAGGTAGAACAGCACGCGCCAGGGTGCTGCGGACATAGATTGCCGTGCGTGGCTTTCCTGGCTTATGGACTCCATCTAGGCAGGGTGCCGCAGTGCAACTGCGTGTGGCACAGGTGGTGGCACCTGAGTAGTCGGGAAGCCGTAGGTTCTCGGCCACGGCATATGTCTCCAGCAGTGCGAGTACCGTATAGTGCGGAATATAGGTCGAGGTTTTTTCCAAAAAATATTACTGAAAGTTCACCCCTTGACTTACATACCGGCCCTTGGCACAGCATGAATAGTCGTCTGGCAGCATGTAGGAGCGCAGACCTTTCGGCATCCACATTGTTATCGCCCCCTTGGTGACCGACGCGGCCCAACTCGCGGGCGCTGCGCAGTTCTTTATTCTGACGAAGTTCTTTATTCTATGGCGCAGTGCACCCGGAGCTCAAAGACAGGGTGGCGGATTTTGTCCGCGAGCATCGTGCCAGATCTTTGCCAGTCACAGCAGAACTCATCTGCATCAAAGCTATTGAGATCGCCCGAGAATCCGGACTGCCCAAGGAACAATTCAAGGGCTCCATTTATTGGGTTCGTCGCTTCATGCAACGCAAGGGATTCGCACTTCGACAGCACAAATAAATCTGGCAGAAGCAGCCAGAGGCATACGAGGAAAAGTTGGTCGAATTCCAGCGTTATGTTATCCGTCTGCGGCAGCAGCATGGCTACATGTTGGTACAGATCGGCAACGCTGATGAAATGCCGGTGTGGTTCGACATGCCGTCGCTCACCACAGTGTGCGAACGCGGCACAAAAGAAGTCGAGCTTCTTTCTACGGGGAACGAGCATTCACGGTGATGCTCGCGTGTACCGCAGATGGCAGAAAGCTGCCCCCATACATAATATTCAAGAGGAAGACGCTGCCGAAAGAGGCTTTCCCACGGGATGTCGTTCGCGTGAATGAAAAGGGCTATATGGACGAGGCCCTCATGCTCAATTGGATTAAGACCGTCTGGAATCGGCAACCAGGGGCACTCTTGCGGTGTCCGAGCATGCTCGTCTTGGATGCCTTTCGCGGGCACTTGACCGCAGGATTGAAGCTGGCACTCCGCGACGGGAGGACGGAACTCGCCGTCATTCCGGGAGGCATGACGTCAACACTTCAGCCACTGGACGTTGTGCTCAACAAGCCTGTTAAAGACCGTGTCCGTGAACAATATAATCAGTGGATGGCCGGCGACAACCTGATGACCCCAACCGGCCAGCTGCGCAGGCCGCCTCTCGTCACTGTGGCCACATGGGTGTCGCAGGTTGTGCTCGCTGCCCGACGATACGGTGGTGTGGGCATTCAAGAAGTGTTGCATAAGCAAGAAGTGTTGCAAAATTTTTTGCATAAGCCAGGAACGCACACAGGAGTCCAAAGAACTTTGTCACCAGGAGAAAAAGTTACAGCACAGTGGGTCGAGTCGTAACGAAACTTGCGAGCGTCCTGGGAGACGTCGGTGTTAAGCGGGGCGAGGCGTCTGCACTCTGCGAGGCGAGACACAAACTGTTCCAAGAAAGGAACTGATGGGGGTACAGGAGTCGAAAGGAATGATACATCAAGAATGAAACTTGGTGAACAGCCATAGATGAAGAAAAAATGTTAAAATCCAGTGGTACGTTGCGTAGCCATGTTATAGGCGAATGTCATGAACGACAGGATTGCATCCCCGTTCGTGTGGCCAGGGTAGATGTACAGTCGCATGCAATATGACTTGCAACACTCTTGTTCGTTGTTGAAGGGGCTCCACGGCTGCGCAGCAGCTCTGACATTCGAAATAGCAGTTTAATAGACACCACTAATTGAAGCTGTGTTTCGGTCTGGAACTTACCATGTGTCTGCACAGCTGTACAGCCTTGGAACCCCTTCGACCACGGGCACCGGTGTTGCAATTCATATTGCACGTGACTGTACATCGCAATCATCAAGCTGTTGGTCTGCGGATGGTAACTGGAAGTCGTCTTGCGAATTGTGTTAGAGGCGCACAGAACTTCGGTAAGGATAGAAGAGAGGAAGACTGCTGCGGTCACTGAGGAGAACGCGCGGAGCGCTGCGGTGTAAGATAATGTTGTGTAGAAAGAAATCGGCGACTTCAGCAGCAGTCCAGGATGGTAGAGATGCTGTCTCCACATAGCGTGTTGGATGGTCTATGGCCGTTGCAATCCAACGATTTCCATGTGAGGTCATGGGAAGAGGACCGTACAAGTCTATTCCAACTACTTCAAAAGGCGAAGCGGGACAAGGCAGAGGTTGTAAAGAGCCAGAAGGAGCTGTTGGGTTTGCTTTGACAATGAACGCAGGGTGCAACATACTTCGCAACGGCTGAAGATGGGCCAGGCCAGGAGCAGCAACTTCATATTCTGTTGTAAGTCTTGTGGTAGCCTAGAGGACCAGTCGTCGCATGATCGTGAAAGGCTTCAAGCACCTCACATTGCAGAGAACATGGTATGACCGGGACCCATTTGTTGCCATCGATGTGATAAATGTTGCTATGTAAAACCCCATTGTGCAGCTTGAATTGATTAAGTTGTCGACGAAGTCAGGCGTTTGGAGGTGACGAAGAATCTTCCATGCGTTGGAGAATAGTTCAGCAGTATGGGTCGATGCGTTAGTGGGACACAAGGACAGATGGGCTGTTGTGTCTTAGCCATTCGAGGGCTACAATGGGTAAAGCCGATGAAGAGGACTAAGGACGTACACAATCGCGGAGAGGTTATGGTGAATCGTCATGATTCGGCAGAGGGTAGCAAGAGAGAGCATTGGTGTCTTGATGCTTCTTTGCAGCCCTGTAGGTGACATTGAAATCGTACTCCTGTAGGTGAAGCACACAGCAACCCAGGTGACCTGATAAATTCTTTAGCGATGAAAGCCAGCACAGTGTGTTATGGTCGGTAACAACTGTGAAATGGCGGCCATGAAGACATGGGTGAAATTTTTGCACGGCCCAACAGCAAAGCACTCCTGCTTGGTTATGGTGTAGTAATTTTCTGCACTGGTTAGTGCACGACTAGCCTAAGCAATTACTCGTTCGCGGAATGTGTTGTCGCATTGTAGTAGAATGGCACCGAGACTGACTGCTAGCGTCGGTGTGAAAGATGGTGGGCGCGGTTGGATTAAAGTGGCGCAGTACTGGGTCTGGTTGCAAAAGCAGGAAAGCATGTTCACATTCGTCGGACGAAACAAAGGGTGCATTACTGGGGAGGAGTTGATGGAGCGGGTACGTAAGTGTAGCGAAGTTGCATATGAAGTGCCGGAAGAAGCAAGTCCAAGAAAACTGTGCATGTCTTTTTGACGCAGTGGACACAAAATTCGAGGATGGCAGTAAGCTTCTCGGGGTCCGGACGAATACCTTCTTTGCAGACTATGTGCCCCAGAACTTTGATGGCCTTGCTGGCCAAACTGCATTTGTGTGTGTGTGTGTGTGTGTGTGTGTGTGTGTGTGTGTGTGTGTGTGTGTGTGTGTGTGCGTGTGTGCACGCGCGCACACGCGCGTGTGCCTGTGTTGAGCTGCAAACCAGCATTTGCAAGACAGGCAAGGACTTCATCAAGATGTTGCAAATGTTGTGAGAACATGGTTGAAAACACAATGTCGTCGAGATAGCACAGACAGGTTTTCCATTTCAAGCCACACAAGACTTATCGATCATGCGTTCGAATGTGGCAGGCACATTGCAGAGTCCAAAAGGCATCGCACTGAACTCGTAGAGCCCATCAGGGGTAGCAAATGTCGTTTTTGCTTTGTCGGATTTGGACATCGGTATTTGCCAGTAGCCTGGTCTAAAGTCAAGGCTAGAAAAATACTCAGCACCGTGGAGTGAATCTAGTGCATCGTCCATCCGTGACACGGGGTGAACATCTTTGCGCACGATTTTGTTCAGCGCACGGTAACAGACGCAAGAACACACTGAGCTGTCTTCGTGACAATTGCAACGACATGAGTCTCAACAGCTCAAGTGACAGTTGATCCACGAGGCAACAGTTGGGGTTCGATTTGGTTTATTGCAGTAAGCAATGCAGACCCCTCAGAGAAGCGAATAAGGCCAGGGGTAATCAGAATTGCTCGAGATAGGGTATGGTCATAGGGTAGAATGAATACGCCGCCATCCACAATGTTACAGGAGTTGACACCTATAATCTTTTCTCTAGGTGGCCAAAGAACGTAATCGGAAGAGGTGACGAGACGAATGCATTCTTCGTGGTTAGGAAGAGAATTGCCAGTGGCATCATCCAGTTGTGTGAGGCGCTGACGACAAGAGATAGAAGCAAACGCCAAAGATAAGAAGTCCCACCCCAAGATGAGTTCATGGGTCACTCACGAAATACCGCAAAAACAATGTGGTGAAGAATTTAGTCTATGGACACACGAACAGGACACGGTGCGATTGGACGAATAATAACCTTGGCTGCTGCACAAAGAGAAAGGCCGGAGTAAGGCAATTCTTGTGTTTTATAGAGTCCCAAACAGTCGCATGGCAATAATCGCCAAGCGTCTTGTAACATGGAGCCACCTCAGAATTGCGCCAAACAAAGATGATGGATGCAGCCAGTCTTGCCAGATAACTACATTTTGACTATTCTGTATTGTTTGCATTTTTTGTGTAAAAGGAATTGTCGCAGAGAGTTTTATCTTCAGTGGCCTTCAGTTGACGTCATCTGCTACAACTAGCACATAAGTTAACTCCATAGCACCACTAGGATGGAGACATTGTGTCGTGGGGTGCTTCCTTAAAAGTGGACAAGAAGATTCTAAAGGAAAAGTGTGAGATGGTCACAGTAATAACCAAGGCATTTGGCATGGGAATGACCCAGCTATGAAAGTATTATCAGATGTGGACAAGCATATAATACTAAATGGCGCCTTGCACGAGTCCCAAGTGTCAAATGTAATGAGTATTGTGCATTTAAAGGGCCAAAAATGTTTTGTACATGCAAGGGAACACTATGGGCATTTGATAACAGTTGCTTAGATGTACTACATTAACAGGAACCAAACGAACTCCCTTAGACATAAGCATGCAGCAAATTCAAGGACTAGATGAAGCTTCAAAGAAGTAACTGCATTTCATGTAGGATAGGTGTGAATGACCTTTGTGCACGAGATCAGTGACAAAAACACTAAATGAATGCAGTACAGTGTCTGTATCATATCTTGTGCAGACCAAACTAGCCTGGAGTTTCAGCGTTCCTTGTCAGTTCATTTAAATGGCACTACATTGTTCAAAGTGCAATATTGTTCTACAAAACATAATATGCAAGATGTAGCATGCTAACCCTCGTGGCTCAACAACTACTGAACCGAAACCTCAATGAGCAGTGAAGCTTCCTTGTAATTTTCATCGTAACCATACTTTCGCTCTTGAAAGTGAACCTCTTTAGTGAATTTGCTTGTGTATTAATTTTTCTTTAGGCAAGTATTTTTTATACATGTTAATGTCTCAATCCTGCTTTTTCTTTCCGGGGCTAAAACAAAATGCCTCTTATTTCACTTTGATCTTTTGACCTAGGAAGCCATCATCTGGTGCTGTGTACAGCAAGCACATGCTTCGGGCAAGGAGGGAGCCAGCACCATATCTACATCAGCAAGAACCTCGGTGCTCAAAATAAACATTTTCTGTGCAAATACCTGTCTTTTTATACTTCCAGCATGAATTAATAAGTTTCTTTTGCCTTCACATGCAGGAAGGTTTATAGGAATAAATAGTGACTGTTGAATGCCCAGGAAAACCCTTGAAGCCATTCTACTTGTACAGTGATAAAGTACATGTGTACTTGAACTTGATAGTACAGAAACGAAAGGCAAAGTAACAGGCAAAATGCTCGGGGCAGCAGTCGTATAAATGGTAGATGAACACAGCTAATTGTGCTGTCCAGTTTCATTCAGTTTGACCAAATGTTGCAAGAATTGCCTTCAATATGAATCATTCAGTTTAGCCAGCTAAAGTCGAACCCGTACAAACTTCGGAATGTCTGCTGGGAATTTTAGCATAAATGGTATGTGTGCATCCTTCAGCAGCACCACAAGCCCAGTAAGGTTTTTGCGTTACTGTCCCCCCTCCCTTGGGGTTATTGCAGTGTCTACTTCAAGTGCTTGAGGGTATAATGGAAAATAACTCCATTCTCCAATGAGAAGGCTATATAAATATGCAGGACAAGAGCTTGTAGGCCTGGTTATAAGCATGAATTAGATATGCATAGACCAAAGGCAATATGAATACAATATGTTAAATTGCATCCATATGTGGGAACTGCCCACATCAAAGGAAAGAAAGTGCAATACTTGCAACCTACCAACATAAACGTCAGTCTAGGGAAGGATTCTGTAAGGATCCACTAAGTGGACTGTTTCAGCACACACTGATTAGGTAGAGCTATAAGCTGGTAGAGCAAGTGGCAATCATCACCATGGGCTCTCGTGCTCTATTCATTCAGCGTGTACTGGAATGGACAGTCCACTTAGTCAACACTTACAGACTAGCCCCCTAGGGCTGTGGAAGCACGCAGTATATTAAGCTTAAGTCTGGAGTGCTACCTTCTGCTTATGTGGCAAGTCCTCCTGTTTACCTGTTCCTTTCAACTGAGAGCTGAGCACTGCCTAGGTTAAGTCAGAAAAAGCAACCAGCGTCCATAGAATTCAAACTATTACTATTTGCCCTATATAAGGGGACAGTGAAGCCTAAAATGACACTTGACTTGGGCCATATTTTTCGCGATATGCCCGAGAATATTGGGATTTCCCATCAATTTTACCCTTCCTACATCACATAGTGAACAACCTGAAAACTTAACACTGTTGCGCAGAGCGATGAAGGGTCAGGATTTGAGCGAGAAAACAACACATGACACCTGAGCGCAAACTATGAACTGGTTTATTTTTCTGCAAGTGAAGCGTACATAAAGCCTACACGCATGCACAGGAGTCCTCTTCCCGGTCTACCTACACCCTCTATTGTCAGTGATTATGCTAATCTCTTTATTGCTGAGTGAAATAGACGGCGGGCTGACACATGAGCCCTGTGGGTCCACCTTGAGGTTGTATGCTTCCACAACTTGTCTTTTCCTTTGGTTCCTACTTTTCAGCAGAATCATTGCCTTGTGATAATCACCAGTTGATAGTTTGTGCTCAGGTGTCTATTGTTTTCTCGCTCAAGTCCTGTCCCTTCGTCACTCCGCACAACAGTGTTAAGTATGTTGAACCAACTAGCACACTGCACAATTTTCCTGATCTTGAAAACAATTGTAAACTAAAGTCCGTGAGAAACAAAGTGTTCTGTCATGACATGCAGATTTATGCATGATCACTTTGCTATATAAAAATACAATTTTAGCCAATGTTACGAAGAGCTTCACTTCTGGAGTTCACTTAAATAATGTCTATGATGCATTGTGACAGTACGAGGTCCTGGAGATCCTACTGTGGAGATATGTCAACATTGAGCCTATTCCTGTTTAATGTATGGATAGATGCCTTCACAAAGAGTTGGAGAAACTGCACAATACGATGTTTTATATCACATGTAATAATTATGCTGTGATAAAGTGTACACGCTGAGCTTAATGTTTTAGAAAAGCTCAAGAAAAGGCTCCAGAATAGGTATGATGGATACGCAACCTTTTATTTGGCTCTCTTCATAGTGAAATCTAGACGCATCACCTCAGCCACACTTAGTAAAATCTGTGGGCTCGTACTGCCCATGCCTTTACTGCACAAGTTGCCTTGGTGCTCCCAGTCTTGACAGGTAACACTTAAGCACACTCTCATGCACGTGTTTGTTCCAAAGCTACAGCTGCTAACTAAAGTAACTCCCACATGCGATTCTGTAACTCTAGACCTAACTGCAAAAACGCATGCAGTACTACGAGTTTGGCATGGAGTCCACATGACATGTGCACAACTTCAAATTTCGTATAGGCAACAGATAACTGGTAACCTGTTAGAGTAACAAAATGGATGCCAAGGAAAATTCACCCAAAGCCTTAGGCAGGAAAATGAGGTGTTGTGATGAGATAAATAGCAATCACATTTGATCGACTGACTAAAAGCTGGCAGGGGTATTGCATTTGACATGATTGAAATGAGCTGCAGCATGGCATGGTAACTGTGGCAGCCTTTACAGTGCCGCGCTCTCTGAATTACACTTATGTGCATCCATATGCTGCAGCGACCAACTGTTTTTATTCAAGAAAGCCAGGTTTGTGGTTCAGCACACATCATACGCTGGCAAACTCACTGATGAGTCAACTCCCTCAGATCATCCCATGAGTCTGAGTGAGCCCAGCTGAGCAGTATTTTGGCGAGTTTGAGCCCGAGTGAGCTCGGCTGAGTAGTACATTCTTATGAGTTCAAGTGAGCAGCTAAGTATAATTTTGGCGAGTCTAAATAGTGAGTTCCGATTATTTTGCCAACATATATATGGTCCGTGTACTTTCGAAATTCAGGTACGACACTTGCGCATAGGTTGGAAATTAGGCTTCTCGCCAAGTGACTACTGCAGAAATGATCATAGAGCTATAGAGAAGAACGATACGCCTTAATGATGCAGCGTGCCGCGCGGGATCCATGTGTGCAGCGTGCCAGTGGATGGGTGCGTGTTTGGGAAATTAGGGGGTTTCGACCCATCCACAGATAATTTACATAGTACCTAAATTTCTCCATAGTGTATTATTGCGATAGCAATTTTTGGACACCCTAAGCGAATTTTCGCCATCGCCCTGATGTTTGGTTTAAAGTCCAAGTGTGACAAAAATTATAGTGCCCCGTTGCATCCCGCATGCTGGGGTTAATTGCGAATGAAAGGGTGCGAGGGTGAGCCGAGAAGGATGGCAGCTTTATGCGCGCTGTCCACGTCCCGCAATCAAGTGCGCGCTAGGGTAGGAGAGCGCGCGACGTCTCTTGCCCGGCCGTGCCCGTGCATATGGCTGTCCGCGCGCAGCAGAGTGCATTACACGGCCCGCGCGTGTCACATTTTTTAAAAGTAATTTGCGGCCGGTGTAAAGGCGGCAAGCCGACGTGGCTGCTGGTTTCACGAGTGTTGGAAGTAGCGATATCTAAGTTTCGGACGAAACTTAGAGAACAGTGACTTAAAACGGTGACTTCCTTAGAGGGGCAAAAATTTTGGGGCGCATGAGCGGCACGTATAGTAGAATGCAGTGTTCCATTGTAAAAAAAAAAACTTTGATGTAACAAAATAGAGTGCTGAGTGTTACGTCTTTGTTACATCAAGGTGCAACAAAAATTAAGCGCTGGAAATCAGCGCTGGACGCATATGCAACTCCTTACTCCACACTGAAAACATTTGAGAAAACATTTTTTTTTTAAATACTCTGTACATTTGTATAAATCCCTACCTGCAGATATTCCTCTGGTTTAGCCTGATTATGTGCTGCCTACTTAACTTACTGACGCAGCACACATATCATTGCGAAATTTATTATTTTTTTGCTTTTAGCAAAAGCATATATGTATTGAGTTATTGAATTTTGCGAACAGAAAAAAAAATTGCAACTTCCAATATAGCGCGCTTCCTAGGCTATTAAATAGCTACAGTGTTCAAGGAACGTACTGTTTCCATGAGTGGTTTACTCATGCAGTAAGATGTACTGCTCCTACACCTTGTAATAAAAAGCATATGCATCAACACATATAGCAGCTGATATTCTTATTTTCTCATCACAGAGGTAGATGGGGCACATGAACCAATATGCTCACACAAATCAACGTGACCAACTACTGCGGAGACATGGCAACGAATTCTTTGTTTACCTTGTACACCACAAGTGCGAGGTTTGCGCATTAATTTGACTTCGTGAAACCCTATTTATACTACAGGCTTTACGGCAATGCTTGCATGCAGTGCGGTGAAGCGCTCGACAAAACTGCACATATTATATGGTTTGTTTGATATTAACTCGAGATGCAAACGTTTGTGCAGGCAGGCAAGCAATGTTTCCATTCACGCAGCGCACCAAAAGAGCGTGGTATATGCATTGATCTGGTTTCATGACATCGTACTTTTGCCACTAGCTTTACGGCAGTACTTGTGTATAGTGCTGCGAAGCACGACGGAACTGCACGTTATTATACGGTGTGCTTGAAATCCACTCGAGATGCAAACGTTTGTGCAGGCAGGAAACGAATGATTTAATTCACGTAGCACAACACGAGAGCGCGTTCTATGCAGTCCTTTGATTTAATAAAACTCTATTTCTGCCACAGGCTTCACAGCAATGCTTGTGTAGAGGGCTGTGAAGCTCGACGCAGCTGTAACAACATCCCACGGTACACCCGATTTTTACCGAGTTTGTTTTAAAGGGCCCCTCACAGGCTACATAACAAATTTTGGTTATACGCTGAAAGTTGTTACGTGCCCTCTAAGAAGTGTTCTACCGCAAGCATTTTTCAAATTGGTTCATTAACAGCACAGAATGATTGAAGTGCCGCGAACACATGATTTCAGGAGGCGAGCGTCGCCGCCTATATAAACACTCTCTCGACATTCCCCGTTTCGCCTGTGTAAGCAAATTTCCTTCACTGCGTTCTCCCATACCGGAGCCGAGGGGTCGCGCGGCGGGTATACCCTGCCGTCTTCTTTTTTTCACCGTCACCGGCACGTACACTTCCGGTGACGGTGTCGCGCGAGCTGTTGCGCTTGTCTCGTTTCCTGTAGCGGACGATAATGCGCGCTCTACACGAGAACACGTGATTAGCGGTATAAGTCAGTGCCCCAGCACTGAGGCAAACGCGAGAGGATAAAAGAGCATGCATGATCGCAATGCTGGAACACAGTAGACGATGACGTATAGTTTCGTTCTCTGCGCGCGTGCAAACGTCGGAAAAAGGAGACGAAACGGAAATTCATCTCTCTTGCTACAGTGCAAAGTAAAACAAAAGCACCCAGACATTCGGGTTGTATTTTTCATTATTTCTCTAAACTTTAATTAGTCCACTGAAGCAACAGATTCAACAAATAACTGATGCTGCCTTGAATTTAAGTCACGTGTTACTCTGAGTGCCATCACAGCACAGCCTGTGCTCCTA
Organism: Dermacentor albipictus; assembly: GCF_038994185.2. Taxonomy (NCBI): domain Eukaryota; kingdom Metazoa; phylum Arthropoda; class Arachnida; order Ixodida; family Ixodidae; genus Dermacentor; species Dermacentor albipictus. Next base: position 96,948,283 of record NC_091825.1, on the reverse strand, counting down.
TGCAGCAGCAAAGTTACGGGCATTCATCTGCTTGCTGCTGCGATAACATTATGACACTTGAACTCAGAGGTACGATTTTTGTTGTGTGAGGTTATAGATAGCCAGTAGACTACTTGTCTGATGTTAAATGCTATGACCCACTGGCAATCCACAATGCACTCAATGAAAACGTTTTTATGCTGTGTGTGGCGTGACTCAGCAGTGACCTACATGCAAGAATTCTCGCTCTTGTGTTGCCATCTGAGGTTTGAAACTGCAACTAATATATATATTTATTGCATTGGACATGGGGTGGCATGTTTGTTTCGGAGAGTGGAGTGACAGCACATTTCTCAGTTGGGTTTCTTGCAAACTTTCGCAGCAGTTTTTGAAATACATGCCATTGGAATATAAGTACCTGCATTTTTCTTGCTACTCCCAAACTTTTCAGCGTGTCTAATAGATAGATCCTCATGCCCCTTATGGATGAAAAAAAAAGAAAGCATAATGCAGAGGAAGCAAATTAACTTAGTTTTGGGCCAGAAGAATGCACCAGCAACTTCGCGATCACCAGCGGATGAGTCAAGTGCTTCAGTGTCAGATGTTCAGCAGTGGACAGTGAAATCAGTGACAAAGATAGTGTTTACGAACCATCACAGACCTCAGCCAGCATGTCGAATGGAGAGTCAGACCTGACTGATGATTCTGAGGTGAATGATTCAGGATACAATGCTCTCATTTGTCTCAGCCCATCTCTAGAGAAATGGACACCGGCAACAACCACTTCGCCTTGTGCGACACCACACTCTAGGCCGCCCACTATCATTCAGTTGCCATCTAGCCGTTATGCCCCATGTTCACTGTTTATTACGGATGAAATTTGGCAAATGAAGGTCAATGAAACAAACAGGTTCACACAACAAGTGTTGAAGCCAACTACTCCTAAATCTAAATCACGCTTGAAAAATTGGACGGAAACCAATGCCAAAGAAATTAAAGCATTTATTCGAATACTGATTTGTATTGGTCTCCTCTGTCTTCCTACTCCCAAATCTAAATCAAAGTTGAAAAATTGGATGGAAACCAATCTCCAACAAACGAAAGCATTTGTTGGAATACCAATTTGTATTAATCTCGTCCATCTTCCTATCTGAGTCACTACTGGGCAAAAAGTAACCTGTATGGTGTTGAACTCATTCGTCAAAATATGAGCCGTGATCGCCTTTTCCCTACTTTCGAGGTTCCGGCATTTTGCGGACAATTAAGTGGTTGCAGAGTTGCAGGATCATGTCTTTAAGATCCATCCTCTGGTAGAGAAATTGAACCAAAATTTTTGCCACTGTGCTTGAGCCAGGAAAGGAGGTTGTGATAGATGAAACAATAGTGCCATGGCGTGGCAGACTTTCGTCCTTACAGAGTCAGGCTGTTCAAGGCATGTACCAAAGACGGTTACAGGCTAAAGGTTGATGTATATGCCGGAAAGTGTGACTGAACAGTTGGCATCGGACATGCCGAAGATGTATGCTTGAAGCTCCTGCAAAATTACAAGGAAGTTGTGTGCCCGCTGTCCTAGACAACTTCTACATGAGCTTGCCGCTCACTTTTCGCCTTCTAAAGGAAGACACTTTCATTCGTGGCACAGTTCACTCAGTGAGGAAAGGGCTGCCAAAAGATCTCACTGAAGTAAAGGTTGCAAATGGCAGTGTTACCGAACTTCAGTCCAAAAAATGGAGTGAAGGCACTGAAGTGGATGGACAAGAGGCCTGTTCTGATACTCACATCTGTCGCCAAATATGAAGCAACTTTGGTGGACAGTGGGAAGAAAACAAGGGACGGCGCACCAATCATGAAACATCAGGCCGGTCTTGATTACAATGCAGCAAAAAAGGGCGTCGACTATAGCGACCAAATGACGTTATACCACAACTGCTTTAGAAAAGGACTCAAATGGTACAGAAAGGTAGCTGTTGAGTTGCTTGTTGGATGTGCCATCATAAATGCGTGGAACATTCGTGGCATGCTTGAAGGAAACTCTACGCCAATTATTAAATTTCAAGATGAACTGGCTCATTCACTGTTCGGCCCTCGTCAAGACAACATCGAAGAAACTCATGGGAGAAGTGTCCACATGCTAAGAAAAACTGGCACATCGGCACACGACACTCAGTGGCACTGCACTGGCTGCTATGCGGCCAACAGTACCAGCAGTAGCCCAAACACTACGGTACGTGAGAGTGAGAAAAGTGACCACTTTCTGTGAATAATGCCCCGGCAAGCCATTCATCTGTTTGTTGTGCTTTAATTCTAAGCACAAGTAACCTGAGAAGCAAGCTAGCTTCAACTGTAAAATGAGTAGGATGAAAACTTCAAGACATAGCTAATGTTCATACTAAATTTTAGCCTTTCTCTAACTAATAAATATTTCTAACACAAAAACTGATTTCTTGTCTTTTTTAATGGCAAGCACTTTGTAGTTCAACATAGGTTTCTAGCATCTTGAATCCATTGAGGGGCTACAGAATGCATTAAAGAAAGCAAAAAATGCATAATGTTGTGCTGAATGTGATCAAGACACATGTACAAGAAACTATAGTCATTAGTTCGATGAGGAAAGTAATGTGCTTTAGCAAGTTAGAACTTTGTTACAAACTTGCCCACATTCACATCTTAACAGATTTAACAATGTTTCCACTACGTGGAGAACATTGATCTACAGTGCTTTTATCATCCTGATGAAGGTTGGTGTTCCTATTATAACACGTGTACTTAAGAAGCTCAATCTCTCAAGATTTCATGTTGTTTTACTTGACATAAGCTTACGAGGCTTACAGATTACGTGCTCGTATCTCAACGTAAACACTTACCTCCTTTTCAATGATTTTCATTTCTGTAAAAGCACAGTAAATTTCGTCAGACGAGAAGTGCAAATGCGTTTTTTAATCTTTCATACTTGGTGCTTGCTATTATACAACTTACTTATATTACAACTTGCTTGTTTAGAAAACTCATAAAAAACACTCCCCTCACCTCTTTTTTTCTTCTTTTACTTTCCATTGACTCTGACTTTCATTATGCTAATAAACTTCAGAAGAGCTTGCTCTCAGGCTAGTTTGTACACACTGCTAAGAATGAAAAAATGGAGAGACAACGGGACAAGAAAGAAAGGCCTACAGAATGCTGATTTGCGCGCGGCAATCTATATCAAGGACGGGGTGCTGGACCAGGGGAGCTAAGAAGCCGCCACAACAAACTATGGGAGCTAGGTGAATGGCTTCGATGTCCACACAGAAACATAAATATAGGAATGTTATAGAATGCTGTGTCATTCAACAACCCCGTGAATGTTGAAAAGTGGGACAGTGATTAGCTGAAAAGAGTTTCAGAGAGCTCCAGGGAGTGGGGAGGATGATACGGTAAGGGGGCTACTAGGGTGGTGACGCGCATTAAGGGCATCAAGAATGAAGTGAAAAATTATGGAACACAGGGGGATTGTCTCATCACTGCTCGATCGCTCAACGCCGGATAGCCGTGGCCAGTTGCCTTAGCCGAGATTCACCTACCCCGTCATAGCATATGCTGTGCTTGCTGCTCTGCAGTCTTTAGAATAGGCAGGTGTCAGGGAAGCATGCCCATAATGCCTGCAATTAAGTAATAGGCGACTTGCAAAATAGTGCCCGCTCTCTTTTATACACAGCCATGGCTGAACCACTCACTAGCAAATCTGGTAAGAAAATAACGCTGACTTTCACTGTTACTTGGGCTGCAACAAGTCTGGGCTGCAAACAAGAAGACACAAGACAGAGCGCTGTCATGTTTTTAGCACGGTTCGCTTTCCTAAGTAATGTACCAACAAGGTCATAATATACATTATACAAATACATCAATTTGTAAACAAAATGTTATTTTTAATATAGTCATTTTTAAAAACAGCACAAGGATGATAGCATAATTTTAGGCGTAGTCTTAGCAATGAAAAACTTTTGTCAGAAGTTAAGCAAAGTTTTGGCAACGTAAAAATGTGCATCCTCATTGCTAAAGTATTCCTGTCCGGGGAGTGCTAGGAGTTTGTCTTGGTGTGATGTAAAACCCTCCACACATTTATATAGTGCTAGAGAGAGAGGTGATGGGGGAGTGGTAGTGGCCAGTGGAGAATCCTTCCCTGAAATGAATTTCTGGCTACGTCACTGAATGTCTGCAATGCCTTGTAATAGCAATAGGTCTTGGAGGGAAACACTATAGATGATACCAGTGAACCTATTGAGCCTATTCTTGTTTAGTGAGGTGATGGATGTTTTCCCAAAGAATTATAGAAACTGTACAATGGAATGTTTTGTACCACCTGTAATAACCATGCTGTAAGAAAACAGAAAGGCTGAGCTTAAATTTTGTAGGAAATCTCTTAAGAGGCTCGAGGATAGGTAAAGATGACTAACTCCTGTATTCTCCACTCAACCCTCCACGTGGATTCAAATGCACAGTAGCCCCACTCCTTGACACAGGCGGTTGCTTAGTTTTAATTAAACTTCATGTCAATTACTGTGAAACACAGCGTCGTCTTCAGTCAAGGGGTGGCACTGCGCTCATCTCAGTGGAATGAAGCTTCCAGTCATAGATGGTTTCAGAATACAGGGTAAGTGACCTCACATTTTACTCTCTTCGTCGTGAAATCTAGACACCAAAGCCTCGGTTTGAACAAGTAATGCTTTAAGCGCTCTCTCATGCATATGTTTGCTTTAAGGCAGAGTCAGCTTACTATTTCCTGCTTCTGCCACATGCAAATGACACAAAAATATCTCAATAAAATGATTGTGATTTAAGTGGTACACACTCTCTGCAATGTGATTATATGTTTGTAATAAAAGAAGCACTACTCATGTGCTGGTCAGCATCTGCAGCAATATGTTCACCGAGATAGCTTTTTTGTCTCAATATATTCGATATTGTTGCAAATTTAAGAGGTTTTGCAGCTAACATGTAGCTGTTAACTTGTGTCTCGAGAACATACAGCTTTAGGTGAGAGGAGCGCTATATTGCATGATACAAAGGAACATTTTCAGACTGCTTGTTTTATTTTTGTGCGAAAAACAATTGAGAAGGTTTTAATTGCAAAGTAATACAGTAGGTGTTGGCAACGCGAACAAGCCATGCAAAGTGTATGCATCAGAAATGAACTATCCAGATGAGGACCCCCCACCCCACTGATATATGTCAATGCTATAATATCAAATGCTGCGACATTTAACACATATGGTGACTAAAAAGAAAGGATAACTAAAGCAAGAGCAGCATTAATAAAACAACATCAACTGCAAAATTTATACAATCTTTCTCAAAACTTTTATCTTCGCATAAACTGTGGCCTCACACACTGTGGGCACTTTTGCTAACAACCTTCACATTTCACTAGTGCTAATTCTAGCTTCCCTCTAGCTTCCAGCTCAACTGCAATGTTTTGAACGTCAGGGCATGTGCAAGTGAAAATTAGTTTGTGATGGCCATGTGGATCTGTTTCTCTGCCTGAATAATAGGGAGAGGAGGGCAATATAATTGCCTTGAGAACTATTAAGCAGAAGCAGCAGGAGCAGTGGCCGGGATAAAACATCTCAGGAGTTCAATGTAGTAAGGATACAGGAGTAATATGATTAACTTCGCAAGAATATGAGGCCATTATAACACTAAGGGAAACAGACTGGCCCATCACAATGAATTTTCAAATATTGTAACTGATCTAGAACACCTTGCACAGCTGCTGTAATTAGGAAAAAAAAAGTAGGATTGTCTTAAAAAGACAGCTTTCTTGTTTGTTTACTCTGCTATGCCACTGTACACATTATTACTATTACTTTTTTTTCTTTTGGAACAGGAAGTCACCATATGCCTGGAGGTTTTAGATCACCTTCTTGGTGTGCTCCCGATATATTAACAGTTCGAAAACATTAACATTGTTGCTTGGTTTATTGCCCAAGTAGACCGGCACGTAACGACTGACTAAGGAACCAGGCGTGTGAATATGCACACCCTGTATCCAATCAACCCCTATATCAATCAATTTTGTACAATTAGACCTCCATATATTGAACTTTAATGTAACAAACCGTTTTACTTTGCAGAACTTATTTGGTGTGCATATAGAAATCTTCAATTTATTGAATTCTGTTTATCTGCAATTTCAATTTACTGAAATTATAAATTCTTCTAAAATTTAAATGAGGATATGTGTTGCATTTGAACTGTAAATTCTATGGACGTACAAGTGCTTTTCGGGAGTAAAGCTTCACGATTTTCTTCCCAAGTTTATTCGACTTAAGGACAAAATTCTGCAGCAGTTATAAAACGACCACAGGTGACAAGCAGCTGAATGCGAGGTATCTGGTACAGACCAACGGGGGAAAACTTACAAATCACAATAGCACACATTCAGGCGAGTATGTAAACAGGCGAACTAAGCAGGGAACAAAAACAACACAGCACTGCTTTCATAGGTCCCAAATGATCAGAGTTTCGTCAGAGTTGGTGCAAGCACGCATCCGCAGATAAAACGGGCTCCCACCGTGCATTGACCAATACTTCGAGAGCTGACGCCTACACAATAACCAGGGTAAGTTACAGCACTTGTTTCTGCTCTGATCGTAAAGTGTTCGAATGATGTCGCGACAACGCAAGTACTTGCAATAGGGGCGACGAACTTCCACAACTCCAGAACATCACAAAAGACCGTTTGTACATGTACTAACCAGCCAAACAAACTAACCACGGCAGCGAAGACCACTTAAATCGAACATACAGCGCAGAAACACCTCGTAAAGGTTTCACCATAGAGAAAGGTTACACCTTGTTTGACAGACGCTCACAAGAAATTCAAGAAATGTCCGAAGCGCACTACCGCCGCCTTTTAAAAATCCAACGGGAGCCAAGCCAAATCAGTAATAAGTTGGCTATTTGGGTGAACGCAACGTACCCGTTGCGTTCACCGGGTACGCCCAACGCCGGCCTCGAGACTTTCCAGCCAGCCTTAGCCACGAGCCAGTCCTTTAGCCAACGGCAGCCAGCACGTAAATTGTATTTGTTTGATGCGTTTTTTTTTTGACGTAGTAAACTTCCATAAAAATGCAGTTCCAAATAAACTATTTATAAAATAGAGTTAGTATATGTATTATAAATTTAGTGTTGTAGATTTATTTGCAGGCTACTCGAGGCAAGCCAAGCTTTTCGAATCAAGCCAAGCATCTGTAGTCTTCGTGTCATGTCGGAGGAGAATCGCACTTCTGTGACTCAAGCGAAAGATGGGCCTGCTCAAGCTGAAAACACGATTTCAGGCAAGACATTCGGAGGTTCGGAAAGAAGCCGTAACCGACAAAGTAAAGAACCTATCATGGAAGGAGCGCTTGAGATAGGAGATCACTACATGGTCCGTCGTTCCGATGACACTTGGCGTAAGTTGATATTTACGTCGCAAAAGTTTGTGTCAGCTGTCCTTGCGCCTCTCAGAATTCGTTTTAGGTTGTACATTGATGCCTTATTTGTTGTTGTACAGATCCTGCAGAGATTATTCAAGTTCGCCCGTGCGATCACGACGTAGGAAAGTGGGAGTACTACGTTCACTACGAGGGATGTAAGTGACAAGTCGTAATACGTCAGAAAACTGTATTGCCGCGGCCCGTGGTGTGAACTGGAACTATTTACGTATCTTGTGGCTTTTGCCGTGTGTTTGTCGATGCAGATAACCGTCGTCTGGACGAATGGGTTGACCGTGACCGGTTCAACTTGTCGTCGTCGCAAAAAGAGGAGCTGAAGAACCCGATGGCGCAAACAGACTGCATAGAGCAGTCAGACCGAAAAATTACACGCAACCAAAAGCGGAGACATGATGAGATCAATCACATTCAGAAGGTGATTTTTACATTGTCAAGGCTTATGTACACTTTGTAAGGCGATGCTGGTATTCATATTGCTGCTGCTTTTCAGACATACGCCGAAATGGATCCGACGACGGCCGCGCTTGAGAAAGAGCACGAGGCGGTAAGTGCAACGACGTAGTGTATTTCTTCGTCTTTAAACTAGTATCACGCTAACTTTCGTTCCTTTTTTTCCCAACAGATCACAAAAGTTAAATATGTAGATAGGATACAATTTGGAAAATATGAAATTGATGCGTGGTACTTCTCACCCTTCCCCGAGGACTATGGAAAAGTGCCAAAGCTCTGGATTTGCGAGTTCTGTCTGAAGTACATGAGGCTCGAGAAATCTTACCGTTACCACCAGGTAATTGTAGCAGTGCTGTGTAAGTCTAGGTTAAGGTAGTTAGAAAAATAGTAACCATTTCAGATGCTAGGCCCTGCATCGTGTAGATGCAAGCTGTTATCTCAGTATCGTAGAGCAGAATGTTTCCATCATGTTGATACACTGTAATCAACGGGAGCTGTTGGTGTGTTGCAGGAAGAACATACATACTGTTACTATCGCCACTTGGCTCAGTAACAGATGAACAGCTTGCTTCTCCACTGAGTCTGTTTGATGACCCTACCAATCCCGTGCGCGCAGTCGCATGGTATTTTTCGTATATTGCGGGCTGTCTTTCTTTGCTGGAAAAAGTAGACACGCAAGTGTACTTTGCTGAAAACACGTCTTGTGTGAAAGAGCAGAACAAGTGACAGCGATTCAAGGACACAAATTTTGTCCTCGTGTATTGGTGTTCTTGTCTCACTGTCAAACATTTCACACAAGATGCTTCAAAACCAACTGTCCCGATCAGTTGCGTTACTTGGAAAGACCTGATTTTGACATCTATTATGGCTCTCTACTACCCCCTAATCAACACCTTGATAATTAGAACAACCAATGAAAGGTCAGCTAACTACTTTTAATTACCTAATTGGATATCAGGGACTAAAGAAATTGCCACCAGTTTATCAACAAAACTTTAAACAACATGAACTTTCTTGAAAATTTGGTGCGTGATTGCTGGGATGCCCTATATTAGTACTGCCATTTGTGTTTGCATCCGACAGAAATCTGAAGGTAGAAAGTTAGCATGAGCACATGAAGTCGTAGTATCGTGGAATATGTTGGCAACCATATTGATTTCTCTGTCAGGACTATGCATTTACACAGACCCTACACAGTCCTGCATTTTCCCTAAGCATGTCTTTTAATGTTAAATTAGAAATTGCAGTTCAGCCCTTCACATCTATCCTTACTTAGTGTGTGCCTGTGTTCACTGTAGTGTGTGCTGCATAATTAAACTAGTAAATTATGAAGAACCATACAGTCCTTCAGAGCCTTCCAAAAATAAAAGCATTCTAACCTTTAATGTGCAATTTCTTTTTAATGGGAAATCTCCAAAATTTCTCAAATTATTTCATGACTGATTTATTGTGAAGAGCTTTTGTTATAGTATCAATATAAGCAGTTAATTTGTTATTTTCTTTTGTCTATTACTGTAATTTTTTTGTATTAAAGTCGCAGATAGGCGTGGCCACAATAAATCTGTGCGAGACTTGTCACTTTTTGGAACACATCCTCGATGTGGTGTACTAAGAGCAAACTCTGTGTGAGTGATTTTGTGTGTGACAGCAAGGCGCGACAAAATAGGCCGTTGCATGACCAAATCGCTCGTTCTTGCTGCTCGATTGCTTGGTCCTGAAAGTCTAGAATTCATCATGTGGACCGTGTGAGAGCACCTTGAGCAAATAGCCAGTTACACGTCTGCAGGCCAGATACATGCCTTCCTACGTCGCCACTTCTCCATGTGTTGTTGTGGCACACATCTTCTCCTTGATAGGTGTTGCTCGGTTTGTTTTGCATGCTCATTGCCACTGCATCTCAAGACGAAATAACTGTTTCCGTAGGTTCTACCATTTAGGCGTTGGTTGTATGCACTGTTGAAAAGTCACCAAAGCTTTTTCAGTTCGGTGTCCCAGGGGGTGCTAATATTAGAAGACTTTGTGTGGTTAGTTGTGCAACGGACAATTTTTTTCACTACGATGTTCTTCAGTCACACAATTCTTGAAATGTGGCTGTTTCGGAAATAGACATTTCATAGGTCGGAGCACAGCTGTCAGCAGTAGGGTCCAAACTCATGGGCAAATTGCAGCCCAAATTGCAAGCCACTGTTAACCTTTTACTAATTTAAGCAGATGACCAAGCGTATCGCACTGCCATCTCCTTGTCACCTGCAGCTGTCGCTCGTATGGGATTTCATCGTCAAGCGACAGACTTCGGCGACAGTGATCTGCAACGCATTGCTTGTCACCATCACATGCAAAATAGCTTACACGGGGTTTATACTTTATTCAGGGCACTGCGAGAAAAGAAAAACACAGAGGCACAGGCGGCAAAGCATTTTCGCTGAGCAGCACCTACATAAGGGAGGCTGTCGGAGGCTCGAACTGTTCCTCACAGTTGTCAATACTATGTTGAAGCACTAAACATGACTCACTAGAGTTTTCTAGATCTTCTACTTTTGTGCTATACCACGTTTCTGGCATTGAAGAGGGTGGCCGTCGTCACCACACCTACCTCCACGCCACCATTATCAAAACCCAGGGGAACCAGACCTATGCTACATTTATGCCAACTGCACCCATAATAATACATCTTCTGGAAATGTTGTGCCACTTAGCAGGGGAGCATTCAAACAAAAAATGCTAAAATGACTGCAATTTTTTGGTGGCGCTTATTAGACAAAACGAAATCCCTAGGCATATATTGGAGAAAACACCTGGGCTAGTGAGACTTGCCTGTGGCATGTATTAATTGCAAGAGCAGGCTTCATCATAGGGGGTCGACATGGCTTTCAGACAATGGAGACAGCATGTCAGCTCATGTTCAGCTTAATTATCTATCTTGTGCGCTTGCTGCACGGTATGCACACTCCTCTCCATTTTTTTTCTCTCCTTACACTGCGGTGTGTAGGAGACAGTGATGCTTGAAATGTGCATTTCAGCAAACCTGTTGTGTTCTCATCATTGTGATGATAGTCCCATTTAATGTTGCCCTTTTCAGAGTGAGTGCATATGGAGACAGCCACCTGGCAAAGAGATATACAGGAAAGGCACCATCTCCCTGTGGGAGGTGGATGGCAGAGATCACAAGGTATGTAATCGAAGCCTTTCCAGGCATTCTTCACACTAAATGCCAGTGCAGTTTCATGAAATTGACGTGAGTGATGTGTACTCAAGCATCTTAGCCGGCTTTGCTATCTACCTTGCAAAAAAAGTTATGAATTTTTACCACTCCTCCCAATTGGACAAATGCAACTCAAAATTTCCCAAAAATTGCTCCTGCCTTTCATTAACAGCAGCCTATATTTATGTTTACTGCCCAGGATGAAGGCCCCTGCTTTTAGTGAGACACTATTTGTGAAAATAAACTTACTGTATGCATATACCTACCGTATTTACATGATTGTAAGTCCACTCTAATGTAAGTCAACCCCCATATCGCATGTGAAAGGGGAAAAAAAAAATAGAGCATACCTGCAGGCACATTCCATAATGAAAATGTATTAGTAGCTGGCATAGTCACTGGATTACTAGTCCTCACTAGTGCTGCCATCGCCATTGCTGTTACGATCCTGAAGCACATCGCTGTCCAGCGAAATTCCGCATTTGCATACACAACTGCATTTGCATACACAGATAAGTCCATGCCAAAAGCACTCAACCACACAGAGCCATCAGGGAGACTCTTTTGACATGTCCAGTTGGCGTAAGTTCGCGGTATTCTGCCATGAGCCACTCGTACTAACGGCAGAGCAGGTCCTTAAAAAGCGAAGATCCAGGCTTGTCTCATGACCATGTCGCACCTCACTGGCAGGGACCGATCATGCATTTCAGCGACGTACGCCACAAGCTTGGCCTTCAGCTCCAGAAAGCAGCCTGACTTCGGACCGTGGAACCCTCTTTGCTAGCTGTCACAGGTGAAACTTTTGCTTTGCTGCCGTCGCCACTCTTGCACCATCCATTAAGAAACATGAAACTTGCGGCCCACTGGACAGTTATTTGTTTCTTCAGCGTAAAGGATGGCAGCCCTCTTCAACGCCGCTGTGAATGAGCACTGAATGTTTAGTGTACTTGGAGCACTCATGACGATTGAGGAAGCATGAAAGTAGCATGTGGCCGGCAGTCAAATCGAATGCATGAGAAACTAAAGAGCTACAGGGAAACAAAAACACGCGAGCCACGAGCGGTGTCTGCACTTCCATGAACTATCGACACCCCACATGAGTGCTGTGTGCGCTGTAAAACTATAAAAAATGTTGAAAAATCCTTCCAAAACTTCCCAAAAAGTGAAAAGCTACGGGTGGGGCCGTAGAGCAAACATAAAATTGGAACTACATTGTAGCTCCCCTGATATCCCGTTGGTCTCGCTTTTTTTTCGGTGCCGTGTTTTGGTTTCGATTGTAAGTTAACCCCGCCATTTCATATCTTCAGATTTTAAAAAAAGAGGTTGACTTACAATTGTGTAAATACGATACCAGCTACCCCATATTAGCTGTACAGTGTGTGGATTTTTACTATATTGTTTGGCTGAGAAAAGTCTGTCCTAGAAATCAGACTATGTGCTACTATGTACTATGCAGTTTACTAATGCCTGCCTTCTGTTTTCTTTTTTTTTAAATAAAATAAACACTGCTCTTCACTATTGAAACTGGAATAAGTCGTTTTTCTTTTTAAATATTTAACGCGCTTACTAGAGAGTGACAGCATTGGGCAACATGGTGTCAGCCCGTCTTGACATAAAATAGAGTTCTGTGTCACTTAGGGAATTTGGAAATGTAAGCTTAGTGGATACCCTGGAATACCTAAGTGCCATCCATGTTTAGTGCCTTCACTGTTAGTGTGCTCTCTACTGCACCAGTTGTGGCACCGCTAAGTTTGATAATGACATCAACCTTTCTCACCTGTTGAATTATTTCGGATGTTTACAATCTAAGCTATAACTATCTGCAGTGGCAGCGCTGAGAAAAGTTTCAGAAACAGTGACAAATATTCAATAAATGTAATTAGGTTATTCAAATGAATAGGTGTGTCCAGTTTGCTGCTTTTTTTGCTTGCTTGCTTGCTTGCTTTATGGCGAATGTACCCAAATTCTCTGGCCCTGGAGAACCCCACCTGCCTTCCGAGCGTGCCACAGAACCCGCCCTTCCCTGCCCGCTTATTTTGCCCACCAATATGCTCTTATTTATGGCCTCACTATGAATGTCGTCATTAATCAGTTCAGCGGCTATAAAAGGAGAGCGAAAGTGTGCAAGTTATTGAATCATATAAATAAGAACAACTACAAGTTTCATTGTGTGAAGTAAGAATGCGATTGGATTAGTATTAGAGCTGTTCGTGGAACCCCTGGGTTCCACGGAAATTAGTTTGGGAACCCTTACTTTACAGGATCACACTAATCCTTCGCCCACTTGACAATTCTCCCTAAGTCTTGTTAGAGGATCACACTAACCCTTCGCCCGCTTGACAAGTCTCCCTAATTCTTGTTTGTGGACTTTGGCAGTTGTGTATTTTATGGACAGTTACATGTACATCATGAATAATTCTGCTGGTTGTACCTTATGCAGTGTGTGTGAAAGTGGTAGGTAAAACCAGCTTTTGGAGACGTTGCTTAAAGACACTTTGTAAATTGTTTGAATGGCTTGAAGAGTCTGCAAACACAGTTTCAAGCTCTTCACGTCTTCCATGCAGCTCCATAGCCTGACCTGGATTCCCGAAGCTGTATTCATGCTTGTGTGATGCAAAAAGCATATGACTATTGTGAAAAAATTGCTATGAAATGGCAAGGTTTTAGAATTCATTCAGCTATTTCTGCCAAAGTAAATGTTTAGAGAAGTTGACTGTAACTGGGTGCATGATGACTACTTCCACTGGTTAAAGATAGTGTTGTCAGCAATCGACACTATTGACCTTATCTGTACTTACCTACCTTCAAGCTTGAGATAAACCACCCCATGTAATATGGATGGAAACTACATTGCAGCCTTCAGGGCCAACTTCCTTGGAGTAAAGTAGAGCTGATCAAGCCTGACCTCTGTGTTGTAAAACGTTCACGCTTGTTCCTGTCACTCATTTTGAAGTACTTACAGTGCTTGTACTGTGCTGCTGCATTTTTTTGTATGCTACCATTCTTTTACGTTGCGTATATGTAGTACTCTATTGTTGCTTCACTCCAGTAGTTGTCTGAATTAACCAGTGCGCGGCCATATATCTCCGAATCATAAAGTGCTTGCTCGCATAGAGTAAGGCACATGGTATAGCGGGACTGGATGGCAAGTCCAAATTATCAAATTGTTCTAATGATTAACGGGAAACATGACAGATGAAAGTTCTAGCCGTACATACCTCCCCTCACCATTCTTTTCGTGCTGCATTGTAGTCAAGTGCCTTAACAGCACGGGCAGCAGGTAAAGCCAAAAACACATTAGCAAATGCCTGTTTCAACATTGGAGCATTGCATTTGGTTTGGAACTTAAGATCACTGCCAAAGGTGACTAATAAAAAAAGCAGCAATGTTATGTGGTACTGAAGGAGTGCTGACACATGACTTTCAGTTTTTGAATCTACACCACTCTCTTCTTGCAAGTAAACATGAAACTTGCACATATGAAGGTTGAGAAACATACAGTTGTTTGATACTGAAGTTTGTCTTGGAATGCTGGACTTGGTATCACCAACATGGTCATGGTGTCATGGCACAGAGTGAAATTAGCTGATGTTGTGTGCCAGTACGGCTATGTATGATGACATTGAACAGAAGAAAACAAACAAGAATGCTACGCACGCTTCTGGCTGTGCTTGCAAGTGGTAGCCATAGCAATTTCTGGAACGGAGCAAGCCATTGAATCATGACCTCATTGTGTAGTCACCCTCAGGTTACTGACTCTGAAAGCAGGTCCTTAGAAACAAATACTATTACAGTAAATTATTTAGGGTGCACTGATGCTTGCCAGTGTTCTTTGTAGAGTTTAGAAGCCTTGGACTTTCCTTTAACACAAGAGAATGACATGTTAAAAATATCAGCACTATCTTATTTTAGCGCTCTCAACTCCGGTTATGTTAATTGGTTTCTTGGGGCACAGATCTACTGCCAGAACCTGTGCCTCCTGGCCAAACTTTTCCTGGACCACAAGACGTTATACTTTGATGTGGAGCCGTTCATCTTCTATGTGCTGTGTGAGGTTGACAAGCACGGTGCACATCTGGTGGGCTACTTCTCCAAGGAGAAAGAATCCCCTGATGGGAACAACGTGGCCTGCATCCTTACCATGCCACCATACCAGCGCAAGGGTTACGGAAAGTTCCTCATCGCTTTCAGTAAGTTAAAAGTGCTTCTTGCAAATGCAGTTGTTGACATTGTTGGACAATAGTTGCCTGGTACTTGTTTTTGCAAGAAGTGGAGAAAATTGTGTCCATCATCTGCTGTGGTTGCTTGGTGGCTCTGACGTTAAGCTGCTAAGCATGAGGTCAAATCCCGGCCATGGCGGCCGCATTTCAAGGGGGGCAAAATGCAAAAACGCCCATGTAGTGTGTATTGGGTGCACGTTGAAGGAGCTCAGGTGGCCAAAATTAACCCGGAGTCCCCTACTACAGCGTGCCTCATATAATCAGATCATGGTTTTAGCACGTAGACCGCTAGAATTTAATTCTAATTGTGTCCGTTATGAAGGGAAGGTGTGAACGGGTTGTGTTCTAGGTGTTAGCTCCCCCTGGTTATGAGTGAAACGTTTAAACCCACAACGCCCAACATCTCTTCCTGGATGCACTGAATTTGTAACCTGAATGCCGATTTGAGCACAGGAAACTTTATGCAAAACCCACAGTATCGTCTTTGATGTGCTGGAGTGAAGTTTCAGCTGTCAGTAGCTAAGGAAACCAATTACTAATTAATTACTCACTATACTAATTCATTTAAAACTCAACATTTTCTTCTGGCACAAACGTACTCTCCTTGGCCAGAAATAAAGTTGTATGCAATGGTGTTGGTGTTTTGTGGGGTTAATCAAATTGAATGAAAACCTTAAAGTCTTCATAGAAACATAGCATGCAGTACACTTGATGCATAACATTCCCACTCATGTCATCACGTGTGCACTAGTGCTAAGAACTGAGCTGAAGGTGTTTAAAATAGCATAACGTTCCTCCACGCTGCTGATAGTTGTTTTATGGATGTTCTGATGCGGCTGAGTAACATCTTCTGATTGAGCAGAAGCCTGGGTGAGTTGGCATTTGTTCACATTGAAACAGCATGAACACAATAGCGGCCACAAGAAAGAATGATTACAGTGCTAGTCCCGTCCTTTTTTGCAGTCACAGTGTAACATTTCAGTGGTGAAATAGACCATTGCTGGAATTGACAAATTGAGTGACGTTTATAAGAAGTGATGTTGTGGAACATACTACTGAAGAGGCAAGCAGTTATTGAAACTGAGAAAGTGTAGGAAAACTGGAGTATCTTAACAGCCCACTCATTTGTACAGCTTCTTTGTTTTGGAACAGACGTTTAAAATTGGAACTTGGTAGGGTAGAACAGTTGAAGAACATTCTTCCTCTATAAGATGTACTACCGCATTTACTCAAATCTAATGCGCACCTTTTTTTCAATAATACGAATCTAAAAATTGCATGTGCGTTTGTTAGAATCGAGTACTACCCTAAATCCATGTTACCATATCATCATCGGCATTCGAAAAATGGCTGCCTCGTACGCGTTTCTAGCCTAGCTGCCATAGCTTCCTTCATGTGCATGCCTCCATATGCCTCCATGTTGTACATGTAACCGGGCGCTGGTGTAACCTAATCTACCGCCTGTCTTCCCGTTTTCTGCATTTATTTAATCAGCATGGAAGCACCGACTGCGAAGACACGCTGAGTCCACCATGATGCCACTTTTAAAATGAAAGTTGTCATGTGCGTGGAGCCGGACGGAAATCGGACCGCATCACGGGTGTTCAGAGTTCCCGAAACGTGTGTGCGGTACTGGCGCAAAAAGAAGAATATTTTCGCCAGCAAAGCAACAAGGAAGGGTTTCAGTGGAACGAAGCAGGGCCGCTTTGCCGAAATAGAAGAGCTGCTCACGGAATACGTGCAAGAGCAGCAAGCAGCACAGCGGCCTGTGACAACCGATCTGCTGAAACTACAGGCAACGCAGTTAGCCCTACAAAAAGGACTAATGTGGAGTGACTTAAAAGCAAGCAGGTGCTGGCTATAAAATTTTATGAAAAGAAAAGGCTTTTCTCTTTGAAGGCGGACAGGGATATGCCAAAAATGGCCCGATGAATACGAAGAGAAATTGCACAGTTTTCAGCCCTAAGTTTTGAAGTTGCGCCATAGAAATGGCTACCACTTCGAACAAATTGGAAATGCCGATCAGACACCGCTATACTTTGACATGCCTGCCACCACAATCGTTGAAAGGAAGGGGGCGAAGCAAGTGCGCATTTTGTCTTCTGGCCACAAAAAAACTAGAGTCACCGGAATGCTTTGTTGCACTGCGGATGGGCACAAGCTGCCCCTATATCTTATGTTCAGATGGAAAATGCTCCCGAAAAGAATCGTGTTTCCGAGTGGCGTGATTGTGTGCGCGAATGAAAAAGGTTGGATGACCACGGTCTTGGTCACTGACTGGATTGATAACGTTTGGCGGAAGAGACCCAGTGGCAGTTTAGGTCTGCATGGGATGCGTGTGCTCGACGCGTTCAGGTGCCAACCTTGACCAGTGCATCAAAGACAAGCTGACTGCATGCAACACCGACCTTGTCGTGATACCCGGCGGCATGACATCGCAGTTCCAGCCGCTTGATGTCTGTTTGAACAAGCCAGTGAAAGATAGAATTCAGGTGCTCTACGCCAAATGGCTTGTCAGTGGCTGCCATGAATTCACGCCCACCAATAAAATGAAGCGTGCCTCATTGCAGGGCTTTACTGAATGGGTGAAAAATGCATGGTGCACGATCCCGTCTGCCATGGTTAACAAGGCCTTTAAAAAGTGTGGGATTTTGAATGCCATAGATGGCACCGAGGATGAAATGCTTTGGTTTGTTGATAGCGATAAGAAATTGTCTGATAGCGACGAGCGATACCTATTGCCCCACACGGCTTGTACTGGCACAATGAAAGTCGTGGTGGCAAGGTACGCCATTTTTATTCATCACAACTTTAGTGTATTGGAAATAAATCTGTGTTTTCCAAATGAGAGAAAATGGTATTTTCTATATGAAAGCACAAAGTGTGTGGTATTGAACTCTTTTTTTTTTCTTGGTCATGGAAAACGGGTGCACGCTACAATCGAGGTTTTATTATTACTATTCTTTTTGGTCACGGTAAAGGTGCGCATTACAATCGAGGGCCTGTTAAATCGAGTAATTACAGTAATGCTGCACTGTCATAACCTACATAAAATATACATCAAGTTCGTTCCTCCAGCATGTTTTACTGGATGCGGCTTCCCTGGTCGCTGAGCTGGGTGCAGTTGAAGTCGCCGAAAGTGTGACGTCATGCTGCGGACTGTCTTGAAATTAGGCCATATGCTGCACTTACTAATGCGCACGGTCGGATAATATTGCAGCCGCAGCAATTTTTCTTTGGATATTTCCACATTTTAGGTGTGTTGTTGTCTCTTTATGGCCTGTAAGAGCTTTTATGATAAACTGAAGCGGTATGTAATATTTTTTTCATGTATAACACATTTTGTCATCTTTCGTGCCTGCTTTGTTTGTGGCACTTGCTTCTAAAGGTCTTCTACACAGGCCTACAAGCTGCAATGGGTCTAGTTTGTAAAGCTTTGCTTTGGAAACCCTGCAGCTTGTTTTGAACATGATGCAAATAAACTGCCCACTTGCCGTACACTGTTGCTGTGAATACCTGTATGAAATATTTCTGTACATGCAGCACGCAGCCTACAATTTCGCCTGTCTTTTTCTTGAAGTTCTTGACATCCCTGCCACTACTTAGGTTTATTATACCAGCACAGATAAGCAGGATTGCTGTTGGACATATTGGCTATCGGTCCAGATATCTGTATAACCATGATTATGTAAAGAAAAATAAAGCACTTGCACTTAAAAAAAAAAAACAATGACATAGTCACATCCAGTGTTCAGGATGTTGTATTTACCTGATTTTAATGTGTTCTTTTCTGACAAAAAGTGGATCCGAAAATTTTCTTTGCATTACACTGGGATACGAAACCACATTTGCAGTGTTGGCAAGAGATGGTAACAGCCAGTGTCATGAGAACATGTTGACAGAATGAATTTTTTGTCGGTTGGCGTCAACTACGCATCTTTTGTTACAAAATCGCATTCAAAAGATGTTATTTTACATGCTAAGCTAGCAGCAGCCAAGCTGTGTCACGTGATTGTGGTGCTGCACAGCTTGCACGTGTTGCAGGACGAACTGGTGAAGCGGCCAGTCGAGGCCTGGGCCACCAACCTATTTGTGATTGTTGTGGAACTCTTTAAGGAATGTGGAACATTAAATACGTTGGGCCACACGGTGATCGGCATGTTGCAGCCCATTGACAACGATAAAGAGCTGACAGTTACAGCTGTGGACATTAGGTGCGAATAAATTTACATCCTAAACGATAAATTCTGCAGCCCGATATTGCATTGCAATCGTTTTCTGCTGTAAAATTGAATGTGCCTTAGACTTGGGTGTGCATTCTCTTGCTTTGAACAAAATAACTCTGCATATTAGAATCTGATAAACACAGTACCTTCAGCTACAATTTGCTCTGCTAGTAATTGTTGAGAGGGCCTTATTTTGAAGATACAGTAAAAGCTTGTTAATTCGACACCCGTTAACTTGGAAATTTGGATAATTCGGACGGCTCTATTGGTCCCGGCCAAAGTGCATGTTAGTCAATGGGACCAAACCTTTGTTAATTCTCCAGAATTTGGCCCCACACCGCTTAATTCCGACAAATGCTGACGGCTGTTGCTACATGAAAGTGTTGTAAACCAGCGCTGGCACCACTGGAGCGAAATCAAAACCTGAGAGGCATCGTCATCAATTGGGGGGGTGCGATCGCAGTGTCACTGTACGTCGGTGTCTTCTTTCTTCGCTCCACTGCGCCTTGCGTTGGCGAGTTGGCATCATCTCTTCTTGCAGAGTTTATTTTTTCGTTGTCACCGTGTTTCGCGTGCCACCACCATCGTGCACTACGGTGATGGAAACGCCAGAAAAGCGGCAGAAGTATGAAGCCAAGAACTTGGCAACTAAAGTGGAAATTTTGCAGGCTTTGAAGAACAGCGAATCGCGACAGCATGTTATGGCAAAGTACAGTGAAACCTCGTCAAACCGTAGTTGGCCGGAGCTCGGAAAAAGTATGTACTAAACGGTAGTACTGCTTAACCGACATGGCTTGAGATCGCCCACTTACCTGTCAAAAATGGAACTCAGAGAGAGTGTGATGAAAGGGGGTAAAAAACATGCAGTATTTATTTACATCGCGTGACAAACATGTTATTTTCGTTTGATGCCGCCGCGGCCTAGCAGCGACAACAGCGGCCTCAAACTTGCTGAAGCTGTGAGCCAGCTTTTCAGCCAGCCCCCTCTTCTCAGCAAACACTCGCATGGCAGATTCCTCTTTGGCGTTGCATACTCTCCGTGCATAGGCGCGGTAGCATTGCAGAAGTCACAGGGCACCTTTTCATTGCGGGGTACTGTTCTCATCGCGATGATTGCATTCCTGAGGCAGACGTAATGCGCAGCTTTTGCCACTTTCAGGCCTGAATCGTCCGTGCTGTCGCTTTCCGTGTCTTCCTTATCACTGTCGCTAGGTAACACTTCAACAATAGAGGCAACTTCTTCGCATTCCAAATGCCACACACCGTAGTCAACAGTATACCCACGTCGCGTGCCAGCGCCGACTTTTCGCATCATGTTCAATAGCACAAACAATGTCTAATTTTTCTTCTATGCTAAGCACCCGGTGTCTTTTTTATCAGAGTTTTGGCATAACGTGAATTCTCGCTTGCACGACGCCACAATACTCTCTGGCACGGTGCAGAAATGACGTTGATGTTTATGTTGATGTGGCTTCACGTGCAAACGCACAAGGCGCTTGGAGGCCATTGTGCTGATCTCTGAGGCTTGTTGTTCTGCCGGGCCGCCCAATGGAGACGACGCATCACTTGTTTGCGCGACGAAAAGTGGAAACACTACGTTTTAACTGATACATTCACAATAGGCTGGTATGGTTTATGTGGATACAAAACACATTATGTTCAATGGCTGCTGAGTTGGGGATTTGACTTTACTACATTTAAAGCGAAACTACTGTTTAAGCAGGGACGGTTTAACAAGGTGTCACTGTACAACGTGAAGCGGAGCACATTGAGAATGTTTGTGGAAAATGAACAACAGATTCTTCAAGCCTTCGAAAGCGAGAAGTTTCACACATCAAGAAAGCAGTTGCAAACTGCAGCTCATCCCCAGCTCGAAGAAGCTTGGCTCCAGTGGGTTATGACTGTCGCAACGTGCATCTGCCTTTGAGCGGACCTCTCATCATGGCATAAGGTGAGAAGTACGCTGCAGTAATGAACATTGAATCATTCAGAGCTTCAGAAGGGTGGTTTGCGAGGTTTTGGGAGAGACACGAACTCGTCTTCAGAAGTGTGTGCGTTGAAAATGTCAGCGTTGGTGAAAGAGTGACCACCCAGTGGAAAAACATGAAGCTGCTTGAGCACATCGCTGCATATGAACCAAGCGTAATTCAGTGCAGATGAAACTGCTCTATTTTTCAGAGCTCTGCCCGACAAGACGGTGACTTTCAAAGGGGACCCGTGCATTGGTGGCAAGAAGTGCAAGCAAAGGATAACTGTGCTTCTTGCCGCCAATATGACTGGCACGGAGCACTTGCCACTTGTTGTCATCGAGAAGGCACATAAGCCACGTTGTTTTAAAAACATCAAAAGCCTTCCTATCGAGTACAGAGCGAACAGGAAGTCTTGGATGACCTTGGACATTTTTCGAGGCTGCCTGCAGCAGTTAGACTGGCACTTCATGTCTAAATACTGCAAGATAATTATGGTTGTTGTCAACTGCAGCGCACATAACTGTGGAGTCGAACTGAAGAGTGTCAAGGTAGTTTTTTTGCTGCCCGGCACTACATGTGTCCTTCAGCCGATGGACCAGGGTATCATTCACTAAGTGAAGTCGAAGTACCAAAAGTACCTGCTACAGCGAATGATCTGATGCTCAGAAGTTGGAAAGCTGTATGAACTGGACTTACTCAGCGCAGTGCACATCATTGCCCTTGCGTGGAAAAATACACCTCTGCAAGTCATCGCCAACTGTTTTCGGCACAGCAGTTTTGTGAGGCCTGAGCATGCGGCAGTAACAGACGAGGTGTCAGCCGAGTCCACCGATGATGACTGCCTGACCTTCAATGCTGTCCTTCCCACAGATGTGTCCCTTCAGGACTACATTGTGATTGATGATTGTGTCACCACGACTGGTCTCCTGACCAATGAAGAAATTATTAATGATGTCACGGGTGCCGGGGAAGACTATGATTCAGACTAAGAGTCATGTGAGGAGGTGCAGCTGTGACCTCATCGCATCTCACGAGAAGTCACGGAGGCGCTTTTGATATTGGAGGACGTTTGCCTGAGCACTTCCGACAGTTTGTGGGCTGTTGGTCACTTGGAAGAGTTAAGAAAAATTGTGATGTCAGCCGGAATCTGTGCGTAAAAGCGGATGACTATATCAAAATACTCCAGTAAATAAAGGTATGCTTCTCCAACTTTATTTTAAGGATGTTTTTCCTGTTGATTTGTTAATTCGGCATTTGGATAATTTAGACATTTTTCCCAGTCCCATGACATCTGAATTAACGAGCTTTTACTGTACATAGTGGCATACCAGTTTGGTCACATTTGGGTTTTGTCCTCGATGTCCCCGTAAGTGCACATTATGTTGCAATAATTGTGCTGATTTTCACTTCTACGTTTTCTCCAGGCTACGAGCTGTCAAAGTTGGAAGGCACAGTTGGGTCCCCTGAGAAGCCTCTCTCTGATCTGGGCAAGCTCAGCTACAGGAGCTACTGGTCCTGGGTGCTCCTCGAGATCCTCCGGGATGTCCGTGGAGCCTTGTCAATTAAAGACCTTAGGTGAGAATGAAAATCGTTTGCCGTGGTTGTGTTAAAAGTTGGAGTGAAAGCTACTGCAGACACACGTGTACGCACGCATGCGCAGACAGACAGACATTTGTGCAATGCAGACCTGTGCAACCTTGCTTTAAAGGTGCAGTTTATAAGCATATTCGTATCTTCTCTTCTTTTTGCATAACAGCACTATGTTACTGATGAAATATCATTCATGGCATCTCAGTTTCACTACCTACTAACTCCTGCATATGTGCCAGAGACTAGCAGAAAGAATGCCTCTTGTTAGATTAAAATCACCACGGCACTGCTAGTGGCTTGAGTCATGTGCTTTGAATGTCTCGAGTGAAATGTTTTCGAGAGACTGTATTGCGGTGTCACAGTTTTGGGGCTGCAAGCTGTCTTGCCGTGTTTTTTCATGTGGCAAGCAAGTGTACTCTGAAGTTGGAGGCAATTCAGTAACCTAAATGTGGCATTTAAAATGCAGTTCTTCATTTACTTGGCAAAAGCTTTAGTGCTTGTCATTATTCATGTGCAAGTATTCAGTATTTTCAAATACCATTTTTATTGGAATCTAGGCCGATAGCCTTTGCAAATAATCATATACCAAACTCTAGGGTCAGCTTAGATTCGAGAATTTTAAAAAATGCGCCAGTCTGTAACTCCATATGATAAATATGGTACATAGCTACTGCCATCTAGAAAAGTCAGTATCGCAGCCGCTGTTAGCTGCACCAGTAGCCAACCGAAGTACACTTGCGACATCGCCATTTCGACCTGTGTCGTATCGGTACGGGGGCTAAGCATCGGCGTGCGGTGTGCAGCATGGCGTTATTGTAATGGCACCAAACAGGCGATGCCACAAACGAAAAGTTATGCTAGCCACAGAGGCACCATCAAACGTTCGTTCAAGCCGGGCGGTACTTCAGCATTGATGAGACAAACGTCCGTCGTTGGAGGGAGCAACAGGAGATACCTTTTGCGTGTGCCGCAATGGGCAGATGATAGCAATAAGCACACGATAACAGAGAAGTGCTCTTCACCGAAATCACGCCGTGTTTCGACGCACAGGAGCCACGCCGCATTGCCTGCACATGCGTGGGTGCACCAACGTGAGGTTGCGTGCATCCTCAAGCGTACGAAACTAGCAGCAATGATGACGTCCAGTGAGCTTGGCATGTTCATATTAAATAAATGCCGCTTTCATTTTGTGAACGCTGTCCTCACTTTTTTGTTCAGCTTACATTCGAGGTAAGCTTTTTATTTTTTCTGGCTTCAGACATTCGGGGGCCGGCTTAGAATCGGGGCCGGCCAAGATTTGAGTATATACGGTACCATATTTGCACAAATCTGACAAGCGTCTTTTATCCCAATAAAATTGGACTGAAAATTCCCGGCATGTTACAATCGGTTACGACGCCGAAACTGCGTTTGTGCCGTTGGCAACAGCCTGCTGTTAGAGCTGTATCAGCAGCATCATCGTCGTCATGAGATGGCAGCAGAGCGCATTTTCTTGAAGGTTGCTGTAGGTCTACTGTGGCTTCATTTTGTGCACAGCTACGATCGCTTTCGGAGATGCTATCACTTTCGCGAGATTTCACGCGATTGGGTCCCTCATGCGTTGGTGCATACTGCCACCAGCGTCTCTGACACTGTGCTGAGCTCACTATTTAAGTAGACTGTCAGGAACGCTGTATGCTACAATATTTTGACAAGTTTGATGTAAGTGATCGCTCAAGAATACTGTCTTGTTTGCTTGGTGTTTGAGGCCAATGAAGCACGAATGGTGACGACGACATGCTGCTTTCATTATGAAAGCTCATTAAAACAAATAAGTTTCCATTCTGTGACAATTTTACATGTCTCGTTTTTTCTAATCGCAAACGTGGGGACATATTATACTTTTCTTTTATAAATCTGGCACATATTACAGTCAGGTGCATGTTACATTCAAATACACTTTTATTTTCTTTAAGCCTGCAAAAATTGGCTGCTTGTTAGATTCGGAGGCTCGTTACATTCTGCATGTACGGTATTCAATTGAATCTTATGCTTTTCAATGTTCACTTCGGTTCGTATTTCAGTATTTGAAATTTTCAAAGTACAGTTAAACTTCGTTATAATGAAGTTAGTCAAATTTGCACTTTGCTTTGATACCGTATTTACTCGCATAATGATCGCACTTTTTTTGTCAGAAAAATTGAAGCAAATTCAGGGGTGCGATCATTACGCGGGTTAAATTTCCCGGGAAAAAAAAAAAATTTTTTTTCGTCCGCGTTTGCTGCGGGATGCGAGATTGCGGGTGCGGGACACCAAAACAAAAATGGCGGCTAGCGGAGCGAGCCGAACGCGCCGAACGCGATTTTTTTGTTCTTCTCGTGAGTACATCGCGTGCATTGAAACAGTTTCTTCCGTATTAGTGATGAATAATATCGTTAATATCAGCAAGTTTGCGGCAGTAACGTAGCCATGTCCACTTTGAGGAGACAGAAATAGGTGGGCGCGCTTAGCTGCCAGTGACAGAAACACATGACGGGCATGCTGCGGAAACTGCGGCATCTGTCTTCACTACTTTCCGCTAAGGGTGGGCGAATATCTTAGCTGTGTTACAAGCGTCGGCGTATGAATCGGGTACACTTTTAACGTATCAGAGTAAACGTGGCTACTATCATTGCCGCGCGCGATTTGTTGCGTGCTCACGAGTGCAAAAGCAGATGAAAATAATCGAAATGCGCCTTTATTGTTTTTGTTGACATCAACCATTATAAAGCCAACCCATAATAAAGGCAAGTTTGGTTGTACCTCATTTTGTCATGGAAGTGCGGAAAGTGATGAAAGTAATGAAATGAGGCATTTACTTAAGAATGTTTAGTGCGTGCAGGCCGCTTGGCTTGTCTTGAAGAGTCGTTCACGTAGCATTCGACAGGTGGTAAGCGCGATCATTATTCGCTAGACTTAGCACACGACGACAGGTGGTAAGCGCGATCATTATTCGCTAGACTTAGCACACGACATATCGCTGCGGCAAGTTCGGGGTGCGATCATTACGCGGGAAATAAAAAAAATCGAATTTTGACGACAAATTTTAGGGGTGCGATCATTACGCGAGTGCGATCATTATGCGAGTAAATACGGTATATTGAAATTTTGTTATTATTTAGCCCATTCGCTGCCGCCCGTTGTGCGTGCGTGCAGGCGATCTGTATCATGCATTTTTTTCACTGAAAGTGCGCAGTTAGTTAAAAATGGTTGAGGTTTAAATACATGGTGTTCTATGGACAAGAAGTTATTAAAAGGTAAATACTTCATTATATCGAAAATTTCGTTATATTGAAGTTCGTTATACAGTTAAGCCTCTAAATGATAGTACAGTCAAATCCACTTATAACAATCCCCGATATAACACTGTAACGGTTATAATGACCACATTTCACTGCAATAATGATTTTCTGACCCTGCCTTTTGAAACTGCTTCCAAGTATAATTAACATTCTTTAAATTGCCGTACTTTTACAATGAACACTTAACCTGGTCAAGGTAAAAGCGAAGTACCAGAGCGCGGGAGCTTGACGAAACTGGGCACATGGCAGCGCACGCCCTTCTCCAGTCCAACTGTGGCAATGATACGGCCTTCGAGATGAGTGGGCAACTGAGTGCCGCATGCAGATTTCGACTCGCTTTCAAGGCACGCTTCCAGGGAAAGGCAGCATAACAGCATGGCATTGGGCGTACAGGGGCACGTGCGCCGGTGCAATATTGTATGGCACAACACGGATTTTCTCGTTTTTACACAATTGTCCATGCTGCGCAACATGTATTGCGCCTATTTCACCGATTCGGAACGACCATCTATGTGCCTCTATCATGGGAACAATCGTCACTTAAGCGTTTCCGTCGTTACTGTCGATATTCACGTGGCCCGAGTTGGCAATAACGTTGCACCACGTGCTGCCTCCACGCAATGTTCCTAAGGATCGGCAGTTACTGTGCCGTTATCAGGAGATCAAGGTTTGGCAGCGCTTGATTTGTGCATTGCCAATTGCTGCTATCAGTTCGCGGTGATGTTCTACCTTTTGAACATCGCAGCATAGAAACGCATGATTTTACAGCTCTTGTCTGGCTGACATGCAGTTGTAATGCCGAGACCATGATGTCCGAGAGCTTCACTGAATGGTGGCGTGCCGCAGTAGTTTTCAAGGTTTACAGTTCCTGCCCACAACGATACTTTGCTCTCTTGTGTAGAGTGCAGTCATATTCTGCTGGTAGTAAAATATATCGCAAGCTCTCGAATTACTAATGCTGGCTGCGCTTGCAGTTTAGAATGGCAGGTGATCGAAACCGGGCACTGTTTTTAAAGAGTTATACGACACCGTATTTCGTTCCTTAGGTGAACATATCTAACAAAAATTTACGGCTAGGTGCGGCAACGCACCAGGAACAAGAAAGACACTGAAAATCTGAATTTAGGACCAAGGTGCTGCCGAATTGCAGCTGCTGACACTAGCTTCAGTGCGATAAATATTCAGTGGTTTTTAAGGACGAGTTCGTATATAACGAACTACTGATGTAATGACCAATTTTTTGCAGAACTGTTGAGTTCATTATAAATGGGTTCGACTGTATGCACTAGTACAGTCAACCACGAAAGTTTACGGACCACGGTATCTCAGAAAGCGTCCGATTTCCAAGCAGCCTGTTATGGCACTCAGTAAAACCGAACATCACAACGTTGTTCACATATACCGGTAGAGGCTGTAAATGTAAATACGAGGCTGTGTTGTGAGGCTGCGCAGATATTCAGCTTTTTCTCAGATTTCGTGTTCCGTAAAATTTCGTGCTTGACTGTGCAATATACCGAAGCCTTATGCAAATTCCTGAGGTGAAGTAAATGCACAAATTGAAAAATGCAGTGTAGGGCCTTGAAGACTCTTCGCATTTGTGATTTCATGGATGCTGAGTCGCTTGAATGTTGGTTCATTTCAGCCAGATGACCAGCATAACCCAGGGGGACATAGTGACGACACTGCAGAGCCTCAACATGGTGAAGTACTGGAAGGGCCAGCACGTGATCTGCGTGACACCCAAGCTTGTGGAAGAACATCTGAAGAGTGCCCAATACAAGAGGCCGCGACTTCAAGTTGACATCTCTTCTCTGCGCTGGACACCTCCGAAAAAGCGACCCAAGCAAGGAAAGAAGGCCTAGCTTTTCACATAGGACATGCTCTCGTGTAAAATGGGCTGGCATATTGGCACAATACTGCAATGCGCACAGGATTGAATATGCACACCTGAGGCACATCTTTCGCTATTTAAGAATCATCGTCATTATCTGCATCATGAATTTGTACTATTTTGTAATATAGAATATAAATAAACTATCACATGTTGATTCGTTAACCACTGTGCTATTGAATTGATAAAAGTGATGCGATTCCTGTGTTCATTGTGTCAAGCTTCCTAAACGCGCTACATCAGGGTGCACTCAGGCATAATCTGAATAATTTATGCTGAGTCTATGCTAGGATTTTGTCTTTGCTGTCTTTCTGGAAAACACTCAGTTACTCGTGACTTTGTAATGCGATTTCGTGCTGTCATAGAGGAGACTTGTGTTCTTTGGACCTAGAGAAAATGAACTGGTAGTGTACTGTTGTTGGTATGGACGAGTGGCATTCAAGTATTGTGGCGTGGCGCTGTTGAACTGAGGGTAACAACTAACGAGGCTGTTAATGACGTACGACCGCACTCTAATTTTTTGCAAGAAAGGGTGTGCATTGTCTAAAATATTGAATGTCAAGGTATCTTATTGACCAACATGTACAACAGTTAAGGAGCATTTACTGCACCAACTATACCGACAGAATCAGCGCGGTGGCTGCAGTTTTCATGATCTCATGCAATTTGCAAATTATGCACTCGAAACGTGTTGGGTGGACTCATACAAAACTGCTATAACAAGAAGGGCCTCTTCACCTTCACAGTGTAGAAGTTGCAGCAATGTCATACAAGCTTCTTCTGCAAGCCTCTGCAATCTGCAAAGGCAGTGCTAAATGTACGAAAGTTGTAGTCGGGCAATAAGTTTGCTAAATTGCAATAAATATCGTGTGGACCTTTAATGATATCAGAGAGACAAAGGAAACTTGGTATGATTGTAAGTTTCATTAAACACAACTTCACTGTATTTGTGTGCTGTTTGTTCGAAATCGCATATATAGTAGGACTCTGAAAATATTTACCGAAAGATTCGGTCCTAATCGTGCCCCTCACAGAATACAAGAGATGTAGTCAGCAGCGACAGTTCTGGTTGCAACATCTTTTGATGCTTTGTCCAATCACAATGCACTAGAAATGTTTTTGCTCTACATGGGCCTTCTTGTTTAAGAAAAAAAATTACGCTGACCCGACACAAGTCTTGGAATCTGTGGTCAATCAAATGATGTAAATTTGCCCATTTCATTCCTGCGTCTTTGGTGTAAAGGAAATTGGCATGCTCATTTGCTCTTGCGCACCTGTGCTGCACAATGTGATACATGCGGAAATCATATAAAAGAGCTAGTTGGTGTCATTACAATCATAAATGTGATTGTGGCATAATTTTTCATAAAGGTTTCATAAAGAAAGCTTCGGTTTAAGCAGAAGAGAAAGGAGAACTGTATGTTAGCCATTGCGTCTGTGCCAGTGCTTTACACCAGCGGCTAAAATATTGTTGGTCACTGCATCCATAGTGGCAACCAGTGTGTGTTCAGATGCATCTGGCATTACTGATTAGTGCAGTGCATCTGCAAACACTGTGTTGAATGCAGTCGAACCCGCTTATAACAACATTCAAGTGCCACGAAAATTCCATTGTTATAACCGATAATTGTTATAACCAGGTTGCATGAAAAGAAAGTCAAAATGGGGGATGGCATAGCTGTTTAAAAAGAACTATAATGGCGGGGAGGTCAGTTCTCCTCCCCACCAGCTTCCTCCATGTGGCTTCTTGTTGTGTTGACTCGTTTTAACTGTTTAACTCTGCTTCCTGTATGCTCCGATCGCATGTTGTTAACAAGCCGTGGCTGTTGGCATTCAAGAATGGCACTGCTATAACAACTGCAAATAGAGGTCATGGGCGGCAAGTGACGTATGAGCTCTGCTGAGGCAACGCTTTGGTGGCCCCAAAAGGCGCCTTCCAAAATATACGAAAAGGTTGTTGCGGCAGCATCTCAGCTTGAGAAATCCAGAAGAACTGCTGGGATATGATCGCCACAAGCATCTCGCCGTATACTTCCCACGTGCTTGCGCGAGAAAACCGCACGTCCGTCAGCCTTGCTTGCTTTATGCAAAGCTTGCCGACATCCTTCTCCAAGGCATCCAGGTGCCTCACGCAGCCCATGAGGGACTGAATCATCTACAGCACCTCTTGCGCGGACAATGTTGAGGCAGCCTGCCCTACTGTGTCAGAGCAGCTGTTGTGGCCGGCACTATGGCTATCCAATGCAGGCACGTTTGCGACGATTGCCTCATTGGTTAGAAGCACTTCTTTTCCAAATCTGAAGCAGTGCACTTTCTTTTCAGTGGTAACATCAGCATTGCCAATGATCAGTGTGCGGATCAGCCATCTTCCGTTTTGGCGGATTTTGCTTTCCATTACCGTTCAGCATGGACACCCAGCAGCCAGATTTCATTGTGTTAACTGATAATGCAGCATGGGGACATTGTAGTAAGCGGGTTATTTCCTTATAGGAAACATACGAAAGTTGACTGTGCAGCAACTTTGCATTGTTATAAGCGATATAGTATTGTTAAAACTGGTATCGTTACAAGACAAGACGTTACAGGACTGCACACAGAAGTTGTAGTGAGACAATAATTTTGCTAAATTGCAATAAATGTGATATTGATTTTAACGAAGACAGGGAGAAAAAGGCATCTCTTTTCCATTCAAATCCTACTTGGTGCTCTTTAATCAGAATGTTAGTGAAAGCTTGCTGCATAAACTGCACGGAAGTGCATTTCTGACGAAAATATATTGTTGCAACGTCAAAAACGGGGGTCGTAGAGCACTATTCAGGAGCCACAGCAGCAGGTCACTTTCTAACAATGAGCGTAACCGCGACTTGCTTTTCCCTGTAACTTGACGAAAACACTCACGCATACTCGCATTCTCCTCTTCTTTATCAGAATATGCGCATGGCATTCGCATCCCTCTGAAGGCAACATTGTCCCAATGCGCAATTTAAGCGTATGAGGGCGGTGCACAATGGCAGAGAGTAACACATGCAAAAAGGAAAACCAAAAAACAAAAAGCAAAAGTTCGTTCGACAGGTACGGCTTCATCCGTACCCCATGCACCACTTCGGGTGTGTGCTTGCAACGACAGGAGCTATTGTCAATGTCAGGAACGACCTCGTAATTTACGTCGCTCAAGTGGCAGATCACTCTGTATGGCCCAAAGTACCATCTTAAGAGTTTTTCGGAAAATCCACGACAATGTATGGGTATCCAAACCAATACTTTGTCACCAGGACTGAAGAAAACGGACCCGTATCGAAGGTCGTATCATTTGGCATCTTGGCCTTGCTGACTGCAGATACGTACGCGGGCAAGCTGTCTGGCTTCTTTAGCATGCTGAGTAACTTCGTCAACATCGGTAGGGATGTCGTCAAACTCATGCGACAGCTTGGCATTTAGTGTAGTCGTGGCTTCGGGACCGTGAACCAAGCTGAACGGTGTCATTCTACTAGTTTCTTGATGAGCAGTTTTGTAGGCGAAGGTTACGTAAAAGCAAAACCTGGTCCCAATACTTATGTTCCACATCAACTTACATGCATGGCATGTCAGCGAGGGTCTTATTAAGACACTTGGTTAGTTAGTTCATCTGGAGATGATATGCGGCTGTTTTCCAGTGGCTTGTACCACTGAGTCTGAGAACTGAGTCGAGGAATTGGGCAGTAAAGGCAGTTCCCCTATCTGTGTTGACTGCTTTTTGGGGCACTGTGCCTAAGGGCGACGTTTTCAATGAAAAAATGAGCTGCCTCGGCTGCTGTGCCCTGCTTGTAGCTTTCGTCTTCGCACAGCACGTCAGGTAATCGGTGGCAACAATGATCCATTTATTGCCAGCTGTAGAAGTTGGAAAAGGGCCCAGGAAATTCATTCCAACTTGGGCGAATGGCTGACCTGGTACCTTGACCAGATGTAAGAGACCTGCGGGCTTGCCCGGTGCGCTTTGCATCTTTGGCAGTCGGCACAAGTTTGCACGTGGTGTTTTAGAGCAGCAGGTAGCTTCGGCAGTAGTACTTGCATCGGAGATGGGACAATGTTCTCGTGTAGCCTAGATGACCGGCGGTGCTTTCATCATGGCATGTTTTTAGTGTTTCTTTTGGAAGTGATGCCAGTACAACAAGCAGGTACGTGCTCCCACTGGCAGAAAAGTTGTTATAAGAAACAAAACGACGTCAGTCCCCTGACACTCGCATTCTCTTCTTTATCGGAGCACAGGTGCGGCAATATGCATGAAAGGTGGCCCAGGCTGCTGGGTTCAGTGCCAACGAAAATAAATGATTTGTAGGGGCATAGGACATGCATAACTACAGGCATATACCGATTTCTTTACAAGCACATGGCACGACTAAAATACTTACTGTAACTATTTGCAAAATTACATGCCTGTTGTCTAGTCCAAAAGGAAGCTTTGCTGCTCCAAAGTGAGCTTGTAGCTGGTACAAACGTGCTCCATGGAGCTGTGATAAGGAATCAACTGATGTATCCAAGTATTATAATATACAAACTGAGTATCATATTGTATACAGTTAATCCTCTAGCATTCTTCTCGCTTCTATATCACAATACTCTTTTGAAGTATCTTTGCCCAGCCCTGCTTATGAATTACTGTGATGATATTTAATTAATGTAGCCATACCTATTTGGTTGGACCAGGTAGAAAATTTTTTAGTTTGCTAGCATGTACCCCTATAGGGCAACTCCAGTGCTTCAAATGGTATTGACAGTGCTGTCACCGGCAGTGTGGTTCAATTTGCTTAGAAACTCAACAATAACATTAAATAACCAATAAACGAGGTCACGAAATCAAAATGGGTAGCTGCTTTGTGTGACATCTATGATGAGTCAAATGACGTCAGATCCTACACTACCGTAATGTAAACATGCGGTACATGTGGTGCTGCCGCCAAAAATGTGAGGCTGACAATGTCTTCTAACAAGATGGGGAGCTCTTTCAAACTGGACAGCGGCAATTTCAGCGATGATGAGTGCTGAAGGATCACTGTTTGCTTTTGACCCACCGCTGCACGATATGGCTGACTGCCCCAAGCTCAATGCATTGTGTTGCGGCAACACGAAGAGAAGTACTGGTTACCATGTCTGTCAAAACGATCATTGTCAGCCATCATCTAGTAGAAAACGAGCCAGCTTCGTTGTCTTTGGCAGATGTGGCAGTATAGGCTCTGACGTCACAAACACAGGGTGGCCAGTAAAAAGTCATACATTCGTGGGCATGAGTCAGAACATCCAACCAATCTAGAAAATTCATTTTTGGGAAAACTAAATGACTTGCATTGATATTGTTTGGTACAGATTTTCAGAGTGAAAAAAGGTAACATATATATTCAACATTTTACAAGGTCAGTGGACATTGAAAAATTGCCAGAGTTGTTCGTTAATGTTTCCTGCTGCTTCGCTTGGATGAATTACTGAGGTGAGCATGATCTCGTGAAGATTTGGTAATATTACTGTCATGGTGTCATTTGAGATCAGATCTTGATCGAATTTTAACAGTGCATACAACTGAGTTTTAAGCGACAACTGCTGCTCTTTCACGATGCAAATCTTAACAGTTGGCATTGAAGCATGCTGAACTGGAGGGCTCCAGATGCTTTCAGACCATATGCCTATTTTGTTTCATTTTCTGTCTCCTTAAATATAAGGGCGCAAACACTTATGCATTCAACACCTGCTGATTATGCATTGAATGCAAAGAATGCCTATATGTTTAGTGCAGGCATACAATGGCAGGGTATTGTGCCTGTGACTTCATTAGCCGTAGCGACGACACCCTGCTTTTTTATGCGTAAGGAGGCTCACACTGGCCTCATGTGAAACGACATGCTCAATTGGAGGGGACCACATGCTCAAGCTGGTGAAAAACAAACTTGTGTGGTTCAGGCTTTATTTAATTGGTCCAATTTCATCTAATTGTGGTGATCGGATGTACTACAAGGTAGGATCAATAGTTAACTGAGCTACTCACGTTTATATGGATGCACTCACAGTGAAAGAATTGTTTCACTGCACTGTTATTCCAAAAGCGCAGCTTCATGATTGTTGGTGTTTTCCATACAAGCTTTGCCATGCTTCTTCCGCATGCATATGCATGAGTGTACGCCCTTGGCAGGGCTATCAAACCTCCTTGTATCAACACCCTGTTTCATTCTTTTGTGCTGCCAGCAAGTTGCACATGCGCGTACACACTATCACATAATAGTACAAAGCCCAGCTTCTCATAGTAGATGCCATTTGACCTACTGGTCTTTACTTTCTTTCTAGTAAGCTGTGCTACATGCAAGCCCGCGTGCCATTGCGTGTCTATGGCTTTGATGTACCGTCAGGTGCGACTTGTTGCACGTACAGCCATCGTGCCCATGCCTCAGATATGCTGCTCTCCCCACCTGCCAATATTACATCGCACGTGCATTAAGTGGGTTCCAGGGTCCCAGAGTCGCCCTACAAGATACCCATCAGATCCACTGGTAACAGGAGTCATACGACATGAACTGACATGTAATGCTCCATAAACAACACGTCAATTTCATTTGACACTCGTCTCTGAGTGGTGGAGCCATAGCCAGCTGTAGTGTCATCACCACGCATCATGATAACATGATCACCATGAAGGTAAGAAGCGGAAGGTTAGGAGGAAGCATTGCATAACAAAGTTTGAAGCCTAGTCATATAATATATGAAGGAAGGGCTCATGGAAATAAGCCCTCACCATGTGATTCGCAAGAAGTAATATCTAGCTGCCAAGCACGTGGGAAGTATGGAAGGGAGTAGAGCGGAGCACGGGCAGCAAGGATCGATCATGACAAGGGTGTTGCTAAGAGCTACCTGCGAACCAACTGTCATCTTAAAAGGTGCGGCAACCACAGAGGGCCTATTCCCCAAGAGTCAATGTGCAGAGAGGCCCTGGAGGGAGGGAGGGGCGGCATCAGACAAGGTTGGCTTGCTGGAGCGAGCTGCCTGCATGACTGATGTACCATGCTTCCTCTCACTTTTTGTTTTCTTCCTCCATGATGATCGCCATCATGCCACAAAATGGAAGAATGAAAAAAAAAAAAAGACGTGACATTACTCAATCATTTTGCAAGCCAACCCCATGCAATGACGCTGTTTTTTTTGTCCTGTGCTTCCAAAATTCAGGCTACCACGTGTATTCTGAGCATACGTGTAATACTTGCTGTTGTATGTGGTGCAAGTTGGGCATAAATGAATTCAGCACCAAAAACAAGATCACAGTGTGGAGGACATAAAGAGAGGACAAGTGCTTCAAAAAGCACTTGTCTTGTCTTTAAGCCTTCCCCTAGTAGTATTTTTGGCTTTAAATATATTATTTGTTGAGTATGCGAGGTATTCGCATACTCGTGCAGCGAGTCAGCAAGAAAGTGGGAGTGTGTAGCAGTGCCTCTCTCTTTCACTCGCTCCCCTAGAGCAGACATGGTTGACACCTAGTATGAGCTGTACTGCTGTATGACATGGCAGAATTTTATGCATGCACACTTTGTGCAACCAATTAGTCTGTCGAAATCGAGATTGATGAACAAACAGATAAAATTTCTTATGAAACTCGGCAAGGATGTTGCAGAGGTTCATCAAAAGTTACAAAATGATGCCCTAAGGGAAGGACTGTGCTTGAGTCGGTGCAGCATTTCTGGAAGGCTGTGAAGACCCCTAGGAAGATGAAAGAACAGGACGCCCGTCCACCTAGTGCAAAGATGAAAACTTCGATCGCGTGCCTTCTCTTGAGCTCAGCAGTGATGGCCGGATG
Source organism: Dermacentor albipictus (assembly GCF_038994185.2). Taxonomy (NCBI): domain Eukaryota; kingdom Metazoa; phylum Arthropoda; class Arachnida; order Ixodida; family Ixodidae; genus Dermacentor; species Dermacentor albipictus. The sequence continues at coordinate 96,912,153 of NC_091825.1, read as the reverse complement.
ATTGTTAAAATGATATCTGAAGCAGTTGGTTTGGGAAAGTTGTCCATTCATTGGATTTTGACTGAAAATTTGGAAATCAGAAAGTTTTGCATCAAGATGATAATGCAACTGCTTACTTTTGATCAAAAGTTGCGAGGAAAAGAGTGTTGCATGGAAAACTGCACACAACAGTGATAAATTCTCGCAAAGGGTCATCACTGGCGATAAAGCTTGATTTATGAATATGACATTGAAATAAAGTTGCAGAGCAAGACATGGAAAAAAAGAAAAATGAACCAATGCTCTAACACCCTCCCCCCCCAAAAAAAAGAAAGGAGAGAAAAAGAAATGCAGAAAAACAAAGCAAAGATCAAAATCATGCCGATCGTGCTTTTTTTTTATTCACTGCCATGGAAATGTGCACCATGAATTTGTACCTGAAGGTCAAATTGTCAATGCAGCTTTTCATGTGGAGGTCCTGAAGCGTTTGAGAGGTCATGTGCACTGCGTGCAGTGAAATTTGTCTTAAGAGGGAGGGGCGCTGGATTCTGCAACCCGATGATTCCGCTGTATACTCTGGAACAATAGTGCCTGAATTTTTGCAATGTTATTCCATGACTTTGCTGGGACACCCTTCCTGCTCGCCGGATTTAGTCCCTTGCGACTCTTTTTATGCGAAGCATATTACGAGAGCTCAACCCAGCTCCTCAGGCGCGGCGGTGTCGCCTTGAATACCACGTGACACTGTGACGTCACGACAGAAAAGAAACGGGGCTCCAACTAGCGCCGTCGCTCGCGGCGTCGCCCCCCGCATCGAACGCGGTGAGCGTCGAGCAACGCAGCGTTCGGCGCGACAACGAAATGTGCGCCTGAGCAAGCGCCGCATGCCTGAGCCGACGCCGACGACACCGGCTTTTCTGCGACACGAGCTCCTTAACGCTGTCGCGCTAAAATAAAGGCTAGTATGCTTCGCATCCTGGGCTTAACCTTAGCTAAGCCACAACCATTTTTTTTTTATAGACAAATGCAAACTAGTGCTCCAGGGGCAGAATTTTGGTGATGTGACGATGATTAAAAAGAAAACGACGTCACTGCTGAAGTGCTTAAAAGAAGAGGAGTTCATCCAAGAGTGCTTCCAGCAATGCAAGAAGGGGTGGAAGAGGTGCATTGTGTATAATGAGAGGTATTTTGAAGGTTACCACATTGGTGTATCTGAAAGTACGTGAAATATAATTTTTTTAAGCGTACTGCTCGAATGTTTGGGACAGACCTCGTATTCCGACTGCTTTTAGCAGACTCTGCCCTGCATGCTTGGTTCCTGATAGGTTCTCATGGATGCGCACTTGTTCAGTTGCTCGGCCAACCGCTGTGTTGCACACTTTCTCCCGGTATGCTTGTGTCACTTCGGTTGTTTCTTGCAATGCACATATATATATATATATATATATATATATATATATATATATATATATATATATATATATATATATATATATATATATATATATATATATATATATATATATATATATATATTTGTGAGTGTGGCAGCTGCATGTTGCTGCCACAAGCATTGTCTTTTCAGAAGAGGGCGCACTGAGCCTTGGCTGAGCGAGACAGGAGCCAATAGCAGCAGAATGCCTATAAAAATTAGTAAAACCAAGTAGCACAGATCACTAAAAGCTAGAAGAAAACAGAGCCGGTTCCTTCAACAGTTCGGGAATATAAGGAACAAGTAGATGTCATATGGAGAAGAAAATAAGACAAACACAGCTAAACAATTGTTGGAGGTGAAGGAGGCAACCACATAACTGGTGGAACAAGGAAATAAAACAGGCTATAAATAAAGCAAGATGTAAGCGGGCATCTAGGAATCATAGCAAAGCCACCAAGTTGATATTAAATGAAGAAGAGTTACTCTTTAGACGAAACCAGTATTGAAAAAAGAAAGAGTGAGCTTGTGCAAAAAAAAATATATATACAAGTAATTGTTGGGTGCATGACATTCATAAAAGAGACAAAGGTTCGCCAAAAATGTTCTGGAACCATTATAAGAGCACTTCAAGGTTCACTGAGAATTCGTGAACGGCTATAAGGGATGTTGGCGTTAATATCTTTGAAAGGGCTAATGCGCTGGCGGTACATCAGAGACGTTATTAACATATTAGTGGTAACTTCGGCAAGAGGGAAAGCGTAGTCCAGGCAACCAGATCAAGTAACATAGAAGCCCGAGAGATCAAAATTTAGCATATAGAAAACATCTACTCCAAGAAAGGCAGAAGAAAGCGTCCATAATAGCTTGGCAGCAGGACCAGATGAAAATACCCATACAGTTAATCAAATGGCTGGGTCAAGCAAGCCACAGCTGACTAGTGCCACAGAGCAAGTTATTTAAACAAATAAAATTCTGATTGGAAGGCATGAAAGCAAGATGCACCTCATCTACAAAGGCAAAGGTGATAAGGACGAGACGAGGTCATGCAGACCTGTTACAGCAACGTTGGTGGTATTAGGATAGCAATGCAAGCCATAAAATTAGAGTTGTCAAAGTGTGTGGAAAAATTAAGAAATGGGGGAACTATAAAACTGGTTCAGACCTGGCAGTTGACTAGAGAATAATATATTTTTACTGAATCAATGTATATAAATTTCAATATCTCAGAATAGACCCTTATGGATAGCATTTCTACATAGTAACGGAGCGTATGGCAACGTAGACATGGAATTGCTATGGGATATTCTCAAGCACGAGGTGATAGGTGACTATTTTGTGGATCTGCTGAGTGAGATGTATAGGGACACCTGCATGCATATTGTACGGGAAGGCCGGCAATGCAGTGAAGTGGTGGAAATTCACCCAGGACTTAAGAATGGATTCCCCCTGTCCCAGTTGGCGTCCACGCATTATGTTTACGGCATACAAAGACAACTGCAAAACAGCAAGTTAGGTTTTGATTTATCTCACATCTATAACGGCCAGAGGGTGCAACAGAAAGTCTCTGGGCTGATGCATGTGGACAACGTAGGGCTCCTAGCGAACAATCCAAGGGATTAAGAGAGGCTTGCGAATATGTGTGGCAATGCAGAGACAAATTTAGGTCTTAAGTTTAGCACAGAGCAATAAGTAATTATGATCTTTATTCAAGAGTTGAGTAAGGACATGGTATCAAGTCAACAGCATGTCATACCAATAGTGAAGCAATAGGTATAAATGCCTGGGTGTATTACATAACGAAGGAAAAACCTACTAAGCACCCATCAAGATAATCTAAGAATGAAGGAGAAGCAGAATGCAGCAATTAAAACGTAGAAAATTTGGGGCTACAATAAATGCAAGATACCAAGAAATGAGTAATGGTGATAGCGTGAACATTCTCAAATGTCATGCTGTGCTTAAAATCTGATATCTTGTCAGGGTTGGAAGCTAACTAAAGATACATAGGTGGCATGGCTTTAGAGATCAATGCTAAAACCCCAAATGAGGCAGTGCAGGTTTACATGGGTTGGGTTTCTGTTGAAATCAAAGAAGCATGGAGGAAAATTAGTTTTCCAGAGAGATTCAGGACCATGGATGAAAATAAATGGGTGGCTAGTGTGCACAAATATTTACCTCAAAAGCATGGAAGTGGAATAGAGAAGGAGGTCAAGAAAGTTGGCAACTATGTACAGTGTAACTGAAAGTGGAAATAGACAACCAGGAGTCGTCAAAAAGTGAGAGAAAGAGAGACAGAAGTTTGATACAAATGATGGCAACAAAAAAGACCACGCAGATTTACAGGTGTGGCAAGAAATGAGGATGGAAAATCAATTCGTTAATACAAAAGACAGTGCCTTGTTACTTGAGGCCAGAGCTGGTTGCCTACGGACAAAAACAAACTGGAGCAGATATTCACAACTGCAGGAGGCATCTGTCTGCTGCAGCAAAAATTCATTGTGTGGGTAACGACTACCTTTCAGGAGCGCTGGAATTTAAAGCAGGTGGAAGCATTAACCGGTTCGCAGTTGAAATAAGCAAAAGACATTTAGAATATTGGCGAACAAAAAAAAAAAACAGGGAAAGGGTTGATAGGACTGCATTGATTACAGGCATAGGTAGATACAGATACAAAGCAGATATGTGAAAGAGAAAAAAAGGTTAAGGAGATGTAGGCGAAATTCTAGACTGACAGCATATCACCTAGCCTGGCTCAAGCAGGTTAGGCGACGATTTGTCCCTGCCTGGCTGCAAAGGGGATGTCAATAAATAATCATCATCACGAGCACGACAGTAGCGGACACTAAAACCTACCCTGCCAATAGCATGCTGGGCTGACTTGAGGAGTTTTAATTTTTTAGCACATGACGCTCCTTCCTAGTTTCATTTTTTCTTCCATGTTCATAACCTATGCTGCTAATACCAGATAATTCAGCTCGTGAGCTACTAGGCAACAAATCCTGCCCACGTGCCTTTAATATAGTCAGGGGCCCGGCTAAACATTGTGGTTGCTGTTTTGCACTCCGTCCGCTTTGTGCGAATAACTAGAGTCGATGGCATGCTGTGTCAGTCACTGTCGCATCCTGCAAAATACTCCACGTTGCATCGCTTCCTGTAGTTGCCATTGCGGAAGCAGTACTTTTGGCGTTGAGAGCTCATGAGATGTTTGTACAACTCCAGCAACCAGCGTCGGTGGAAGACTCGTATGAAATACGGCGATTTGCCTTGGTTGATGATGTGGGCAAGAAATGGTCTTTGTTTTTTGCCCCTATTGAAATGATAGACAGCGGCACAAAAGGAGTGGCAGCACCAAAACTATGGGATACAGTCGGCGTTAAAAGTTTATGAACCACGGTATCTGCGAAAACATTGAATTTTCGAGCAGTTTGTGACCGTTCAGAATCTTTGTCCACACTTTGATGGCTTTTTGCATTCTTCTTTTGCTTTATGCATATAGTCATGTTGTGTTGCATGCTGAGTGAACGCACGCTCAATGAAAAATCTACAAAATTTGTCAGTAAAGTGGTAGAGCACTACTTTGTTCATTTGTAGCATAACACGGAAATTCCAATAGCAGGCTACAGAAATAAGCAGCCCTATTCTGAGGTTCCAGTGTCCGTAAGATTACGACGCCGACGCTACATGTGCTTGAAATAGATGCGGCTTAAAATTGGACATTCTGTGTTAGTTATGCAACTTTCACGTAAACCTTCTCTCTTTGGTGCACACCAAACAGCCAGACCAACCAGAGCAACCGTCAATACCACCTTCCCTCTTTGATGCATCTCTATATGCCAACTGGACTCCGCCGAAGAGAGGCGACTCTGCTTTATTGCTTATGGCTAGGGGTGGCTTTCACGAAATCGTACTCATTTCGCATTGGAATGGCCGACAACACTCTCTGCAATGCCTGTGTTTGCGAGGAGACGCTGGAACACATTCTGTGCGACTGTCCTGAATATAATGTTCAGCGACAGTCCCTGGCATCCGTTATAGCGCACCTTGACACTAGACCATTGTCCCTCGACACGATTTTCACATGCCGCCGACAGAAGACATCGCAGGTGAAGGCGACCAAGGGACTACTTCGGTTTTTGAGCGACGGGATTGGACAAGCGGCTGTGACAGTGATATTACGTACCATGCCAGATTGATGGACTCTAACGGGACGATGTGTGTGCTGTGCTATGTGCTCTCTCTCTCTCTTCCCCTTCCCCATCTTTCATTGCCCCCATCCCTCTCCCATGTGTAGGGTAGCAAACCGGTTAAGCTAAACTGGTTAACCTCCCTGCCTTTCCTACTCCACTTTTTCCTTCCTTCCTTCCTCACGTAAAAAATGGCACCACTGCATTTATTAAAAATGAGACTGTCCAACGCCAACGTCATTTATTTTTTACGAGACCTCCACTGATTGCTGCCGTGAAATTACGAATTATCGGCATAGTTGACTATTCCATTACATTTAGTTGTTAAATAAGTTCATTTGGGGACAGACGCACTCATAGAGAAGGCTGCTGAGGATAGCCGGTCGCCACATTGCTTCCCCGGGTGATGTGGTGAACATGGCATGTGCGCTTTATTCTGCACCCGCGGCCGCTTCAGGCTGAGCACAGTTGCCGTAGGTAATGTTTAAGCCCGCTCTCACATTTCCCTTTCCTTTGACGAAACTACTGCTTATGTCTGTGATGAGAGTCGCTAGTCCTGCGAACGAAGGCCGCCGATTGGTGTCGTCTTGCCAGCACTTGAGCATGACGGTGTAACTGAAAGATAAGGTGCGTCAAATATCAAACTCTAAAATCAGAAATACTAATAATAAATAGTCCTGCAGTGACTCTTTAGCAGAGAAAATCCTTCATCAGCCGAGATTAAGGTCAAGAACATGCGAACATCGAGACGTAAAAACAGACCACAGTGACTTTGCACCGTGACCACAGGTATGTGTACCTGGCAGTGTGCACTGGCGACGCAATGGAAAAAGCTGCAACTGAGGCCCTGGATGCGGAGGGCCTCAAGTTATAACTACCTTTCCTGCAAATAAAGTGTTCTCTTCTTCTGTCTGGTAAATTAGAATTTGGAAACTTTTAATTTTATTCATTAGGAGAAAGTGACTTAATTATATTACTGGAGAAAGTAAAGACCAAACTTTGCTCTTCGATTTTGTGCATAAACATCTGCGCCAGTATTTACACAACTGTGATGTCCCCAATGTCGAGAATCTTGAGGTTCGGCCATTTTGTCGTGATAAAAGTTCGCACAACTTGCTATGTTCAGCCTTCGGTTCTTTCACCATGCGACGTAGTTCTTCACATGAATGAAGCTGTGGATACGCTGTGAAAATTCATGACGTCGTGGTGTGTAGGGGCTGAAACGTATGTTTGGTGTCGCTTTTCGTTCTTGCTTCTTTTCTGGATTACAAATCTTTCACTCACAGCAAGGCAGTCGTGTTGCTAATGCCTGAAGCGTAATTCACCTATCCAGCTTAACTTACTGCTTCCTTTTAGGGTAACTTTTATGGTGCAACCTCACAAAAACAACTTCAAGTATGCAAGCGGCACCGCATGCGTGTTTGTGTGTGTGTGACATTTTTACAAAGTTATGAGAGAATATGCAAGTGACGTGCGCACTATGATCTGGTCCAAAAATTGTTTCCCAGATAAAATGTTCAAACCTACGAGAGCTGCTAGTGACTCGAAATGGAATAGCACGAAGGCAGACTTACATCTCACTTGGACAGAAGCTGGGCTGCTCCAGGCGGCGTCCTTGTTTGAGGAATTTCACGATGTCCCAGTTGTGAACGTCAGGGTACGGCGTCACGCCACGCGTCAAGAGCTCCCACAGCAGCACGCCGTATGACCACTGGGCGAAACGTAATCATGTGCGGGCAAAGCGTTTATACAGCGTCATGGTCCAGCAATGCAAGAGTAGTTGTGCATGTCGACATAACCTTAATTTGCTTTTGCATGCAACTCACTAAAATACTGCGAAGATAACTCTTCACCTAGAAGCCACAAACTCCGATTCACAATCGCAGTGGGAACTGAGGCAGGAATATTTGCTTGATGATCTACGTGTTCCCTTTATTTTGTCACCGCAGTGGTTTATACGTCGACAATTTTAATGCGAAGTACTTTTTGCCTCTTTCTTCGCACTTTGCGGTAGGTTGGTATGATCCTGTCTAGCCACGCTTTAGCAAAAAGAAAATAATGTGTGACCGATGCAGGAATCGAACCGCTGATGGAGAAGCACAGCAACCTGGTGATTCTCTAACTTTTAGGCCACAATCGCATGCACTGTCTACACGTTCCAAAGCCAGCTAACTGTTGGAAACACTTGGTGCATGTGTATCGTGCCACTTCCTCATCTTCTTTCCTTGTGACAGCTTGCGCTTTGAGGACCGGTCCACTTCCCCACTACTTGCGTTAGCTCTCTGATCCCCGATTGCCGCGCGTTCAATTCTAGCGAGACAAATTCTGGCTGGCTCACCAGGGTTTCATGTGGCAAAAGTATGGAACGCCTCACAAGTCCCTTAGCGGAGAAGAGGCAACTGACCTAAGGAGGATACAGGTGGAGATATATCCACATCTCTTATTGAAATTACACGCAATACTTCCAGCTCTTTACCTGTCTAAATGTCCGTGGTGCGGAGGCAGGCCGACACTCTACCACGCCTCATGGAGGTGCACGTATTCCGAAGCCCACAGACCAGAACTCTAGCTTAGTTAATCAAACAATAATTGGTACGGAGCAATGGGAGGCACAGCTTGCCAGTTCAAACCTGGGGGTACAACTAGCACGTCTGGAACAATTCCGGTGGGCGGCGAAGGCCAGTAGAGCCCTGGAGGGAGGGCCCCAGCCATAATACTCTACGACCCCTTCCCATTTTTCTTTTTGGAAGCTTTTCATTCATTCCTCATGGCAGCTAACGCTACGTAGAAACTGCGCGATGCCTTACAGACTTCATGATAGCCCGATATATTAACGTTTTAACGTTTCTTTGCCGTAGTACAAATGTCATCATCATTTCAACATACACTGCATCCCGTATCCGTAGCTATACGCATGATTGTACAACACGTACATAGTCGCTGATGACATCACGTGTTTCTCTTGCTAACGCTCTCATCCGTTACACTTGTATAGAACCCATCAGTCGCCAGATCATAAGCTTGCGTCGAATGGCTGGCGTAGGAATTGTGCTGTTGCCGCAATACGGACATCCTCAACGTGGTCGTCGTCCTGCACCTCTTGTCACACACACGCTCGGGAACCACACACATGACTGTTCAATATGCGCAAACAGGTTGGTCCATGTGGTATCAAATTGGTGAACCCCAAACAATACTGGATAGCCTGGAACCTGCACACTGCCTCGCATACCATCAAATCCCGCAGTTCATAGGATCTGCACAAGTTTTTCAAGCGAAGCTTGTATTGGCTCACAAGTTTCGGTGGCGTTGTGGTCACGCAAATACACCCAGTTGCTCCCTGAGCACAGCAGCTGCGTGAAAGGGCGGTCTGATGAGTTGACAGCGGCAGTGAAGCGTGTGTCATTAGCAAGGATTCCAGCTGCATAGGTGCGCGCTCACGCCACGCGCGCAACCAATCGGCCGTTTCGCTTCCACCGGGAAGGGAAAGGTCAGGAAAGGGTTTCGCGCGCTCTGCACCGGCTTCGTTTCCGTTCAATTCATTGTCGGAAAAAGGACCGGACGGCCACGCGTTGTGCGTTTCTTTTTTTTTTGTGCGAAGGCTGCCGAGGAACTGGCAGCCTTCAACGAGCGGCGGTGAAAAACTCGCTCCTGAAAGGGCTCGGCGTCGGCGCGTCCATCCAGCCGTCTGAGCCCAAGTAATTGGACAGCAACGAGAAGATACCGAGCTGAGGGAGCGGGAGGCCGAAGCAATCCGGCACCGTTCCATGTGGGTTACTTAACCGTGACGAAGGTCAGGTGCACGCAGGACAACTTTCGCTTGCCCCCATTTTCCGGTAAAGGAAAGGTTGGCCATATTTTTTTTTCTTTTCTAAAAAGGCCACCAGGCCCACGTGTCCCCGTCACCATCACAATATCTTCAACTCCTTTGCGAGATCATTCTAGTTTCGACCGCGCTTTCCCATTTCCGACCCACGGATACGTATTGCGGACACGGGGGTGCCTTGCACAGGTACACATTTCAGGAAGGTTCAACTGCGGCATGTGCATGAAGTCGGAAACTTTATGCAGATTCCCAATTATGTTGCCATGCTGGGCCGTGTAGCACGGCGACAGCAGCCTTCATGCCCACGCTTTTTGCGGGCCCTCGGGTCTTTATTTAGACTTTCATTCATTCTAACAAATTGGTAGGCTATAACTTTTTTCTTTTTTTTAGTGGCGTGTAGGCTCAGAATTTCGGGGTCGACTCTCAATCGAATAAATACTCACTGTTATCACTACACTGCACTGATAAAACCTAAAAGGAAATTTTGGGCCGCGTAGAAGGCCTCGTTTCTCGAAGGTGGCGTGCTTGGACTTACGTCACATACACTGCTAAGTGTGCTTCGACGCTGTTTAAAGGCTGCTAGTGAAACTTTTATACAATTACCAGTCTTGCAGCTTTGCTGAAATTGCTTCAATAGCAGGAAATACTAATCTATAATGAATTTAGCCACAGCAAAATGCCGTTACTGCTGTCCTGGAATTGCCACCAGCCTAACAGCATCCGCAACGCTTGCTTACCACGTCCGTCTTGTGGTTGTAGACGCCTTTCTCTAAGCTCTCCGGCGCCATCCACCTTACAGGCAGCTTTTTCTTCATTCTGTCTTCGCTGTAGTAGTCTTGCTCGTAGTCGTCCCGAGAGAGTCCAAAGTCGGCTACTCGGACTATCAAATCTTCACTCAGCCTGAAATAGTCGTGCCATATACACTATTTAGAGTTTGTGACAAACATTGCGAAAATGAGAATTCCCACTCACATGCAATTACGAGCTGCGAGGTCTCTGTGCACAAACTTCAGGTCGGCCAAATACTTCATGCCTTCGGCCACGTGGATGCCAAACCCAAGCAGGTCTCTCACAGTCGGATTCTGGAGTTACGACAGCAAAATGAAAACTCCAAGTACAGCATTTGGTGCATGCGCTTTGTACATTTCTTTATGTACAAAAGCCGTCTTGACATCGTCAGCTTCTGTACACAGTTTTATCCTGAATAGGGGCACGGTACTGAGCAAACGGCGTGGGAATGTTGTAATTCAGCATACGCTAAACAGCACTCTTGAAACACCACAGTTTTTCTTGTAAGAATGCGTCATAGCCACCATACAAATTAGTCCCGAAGGCGAAACACTCGTTTCAGGAAGACTTACGTTTCTCGGATTCCGTATGTAGGAAAGCAGGTCGCCATGTTTCATGTACGGCGTAATGACCATAAGGCCACCAGCTTCATCAACGCAGAGACCGATGAGAGGGAGAACGTTCATGTGGTGAAAGTCCTTCATGATCATCGCTTCTCTCAGGAACTCCTGAGCATCCGCTTCTCCTCCCAGAGTGTCTATAATAAACGCCAGATTACCACAGTGTATATACCTACGAATTTATACATACAATCACTATTAGAGGCAGTGAATTCACCCAGTGCCCACTAACGTCCCAAGCAGCCGCAGTCTCCCGTTTCTGTTAAAATGGCCTGACTAATCGAACTGACTTTCTGAAAACACTCGTATTTTTCGCGTCGCACCCGCTAGAAAGATTGGGGTAACTCAATAGAGGCGTTATGCGAGTAAATTTTTTACTACAGAGACGGCATATCAGTCACATATGCCATATATTGAAAGCTGAATATATAAGGTCAGCATGGACACCTTTGCCAGTTGGCACGCGTTTATCTTGGAGAGCCAATCAACAGAAGCTATTGAACGCCATTGTTCTTACAAAAACAGGCTCTGTTTATACGCTCCCGTCCCTTGTTCAAGCTGACCGCCCGAATTAACACGCAGTAATATATATATATATATATATATATATTGTAATGAAGCAGACGCGCCCCTGTGTATGTGCCGTCTGAAGAGGAAGACGAAGGGCCGTGCCGTGATCTCGAGCGACCCCGTGCTTCGGACAGCCCTTGGAGTGCCTTGTTTTGCCTAGCGTTCCACAACGTCGTGAACGAGAATAAACCTCATCGCATTTGGTGGAGGTTGCTGAGATCCTTCGCCTCGTCCTGGAGCTCCGCACTCGAACCCTGCCAACAAGCTCGCCTTGCACTATGCCTGATCCCGCCACCTCGTTGCCCGCCCCACCGGCTGCCACTGTCATCTGCGCCGGCGTCCCTCGTCAGCGCGACCCACCCATTTTCAGTGGGACCGCCGAACACGACGTGGAAGACTGGCTCTCATCGTACGAACGTGTAAGTGCCCATAACCGATGGGATGACCAGTCTAAGCTGACCAACGTGCCGTTCTACCTCGCCGACGTAGCCAAACTTTGGTTCTTCAACCACGAATCAGACTTTACAAGCTGGTCCGCCTTTAAGACTCTGTTTGCAGAAGTGTTTGATCGCCCAGCTGTGCGTACGCTACGCGCTGAACAGCGTCTACGCCAGCGCGCACAGCAGCCTGGAGAAACATTCCCCAGCTACATCGAGGATGTTCTCGATTTGTGCAAGCGGGTCAATCCCAGCATGTCCGAGGATGACAAGATCAAACACATCCTCAAGGGCATCGAGGACAGCGCATTCCAGATGTTGCTGGCCAAAGGCCCAACTAGCGTATCCGTCCTCATTAACCTCTGCCAGAGCTTTGACGAGCTGCGCCGCCAACGTTCCATCGCCCGCCAGAACATCCAGCACGCCGATTCCGTCTCCAGCATCGCGGTTTCTACCGAATTCACCAACTCGACCCTCTCGCAGCATATCAAAGATTTTATCCGTGAAGAGGTGGCCAGGCAGCTCTCGCTGCTGCCTCACAGTGACGCACCTACGGCAGCTTTGCCTCCAACGCTGCAGGAAGCCATCCGAAATCACATATCTGAAGCGCTTCCTGCAGCTCCTACAACCCCCCCACCCAACCCTATGAGTGTACCGCTGGCCCATACCAACTTTGCCAACCACCCTACGTCGCTGCCGCTCAGTTATGCAGCCGTGGTTGCACGGCCACCTGCGCAGACCGCTTCCTTTCCATCGCCCATGAATCCGGCTTCATTTCAAGTTGCCCGACCGTCACCACACTTTTTTCGTCCCACCGAGACGTGGCGCACTCAAGACAACCGGCCTATCTGCTTCGCCTGCGGCATTGCTGGCCATGTGGCACGCTTCTGTCGCCGCCGCGCCTCAACTGCGTGTACCAGCTTTGACAGGCCTTGCTACGCACCACAATACGCCGCCACGCCTCCATTTTCACCGCGACGTCTCGACACTGATAGCCGGTTGGAAACTCGGCGTTCCCCTTCCCCTCGTCGGCGTTCGATTTCGCCCCTGCGTCGTCGAGTTCCCACTGAAGAGGGAAACTGACTGCTGCAGTTCCTGAGGCAAGAACTGCAAATACGTCGATTTTCTCAAGACCTCAATCTTCGCCGCAAAATGTAATTACCGTTTTTGTAGAGGGAGTACCAGCAGTGGCACTAGTCGATACCGGAGCAGCCGTTTCCGTCATTCACGAGGGCCTTTGCCGCAAGCTACGAAAAGTGACTACAGCTCGCTCTGGCCTGGTGCTCGCCACTGCCAGCGCGCAGCGAATCCACCCTTCAGCTGTATGCACGGCCCGTGTCGTCATCAACGACGTTCTGTACATAATCGAGTGTTTCGTGCTACCATCGTGCTCTCACGACCTCATCATTGGTTGGGATTTCCTGTCACGTCATCATGCTGTCATTGACTGTTCACGTGCAGAAGTGTCGCTTTTACCACTATGTGAATCACTGCCGACCAGCTCTCCTCACTTTGCCGACAAACTCACTGTTGATGCCGACACAACCGTACCTCCTGAGTCGTCGATGGCTGTTGTCTTGTCGTCTGATTCCGCATCTGACGCCACCGTAGTATTCACGCCGTCCGATGTGTTTGCTCAACGCAAGGGCATTGTTCTTCCGTTTGCCGTGCTTACTGTAACCTCTGGCTCAACTGTGATGCTGGTCACCAACTACTACCAGTACCCGATCAGCCTACTGCGTGGAGAGACGGTAGGATACTTTCAAGCGGTCGACTACGTCGACGACTTCGATGTTCCTGCCGCCTCCCTCCGTCACCTTGACGCCATCGCTTCGGTCTCCGGCTCATCACCTTCAGTGGGTTTTGACAAGGCCATCGACCCTGCACTTTCCCCATCTCATCGCCGCCAACTTCTCGCTCTCCTTCACAAGTTTGTCTCTTCTTTCGACTGTCATCAGACGTCACTGGGCCGTGCCACCGGTGTTTCTCACATCATCGACACTGGTTCCCACTCCCCCTTGCGACAGCGCCCGTATCGTGTCTCTGCCGAAGAGCGCCGAATCATCACGGAGCACGTGGACGACATGCTCCAACGTAAAGTCATCCGTCCCTCTCAAAGTCCTTGGTCTTCACCTGTCGTATTGGTGAGGAAAAAAGATGGCTCCATTCGCTTTTGTGTCGACTACAGACGCCTAAACAAGATAACGAGGAAAGACGTTTATCCTCTGCCTCGAATCGATGACGCTCTCGACTGTTTACAAGGCGCAGAATACTTCAGTTCCTTGGATCTGCGCTCCGGGTACTGGCAAGTTCCCATGGCCAAGCCTGACCGTCCGAAAACCGCATTCGTTACACCCGATGGCCTCTACGAATTTAACGTCATGCCCTTCGGGTTGTGCAACGCGCCTGCTACTTTTGAGCGTATGATCGACACCATCCTTCGTGGCCACAAATGGAAGACCTGTTTATGTTACCTCGACGACATCGTCGTCTTCTCAACCGATTTTCCGACGCACCTCGCTCGCCTGCATGACATTCTGACCTGTCTCGCCTCTGCCGGTCTACAGCTTAACCTCAAAAAGTGCCGCTTTGCTGCAAGCAAGCTAACCATATTGGGTCACGTTATCTCAAAAGACGGCGTCCTCCCGGATCCAGACAAGCTCCGCGCTGTTGCAGAGTTCCCAAGGCCCACGTCTATCAAAACCCTCCGAAGTTTTATTGGCTTATGTTCTTATTTTCGTCGCTTCGTACGCAATTTCGCATCCATCATGGCGCCTTTGACAAGTTTACTTTCCGCCAGTAACGGCATAGCAGCATGGTCACCTGAATGTGATGCAGCATTTCAGCGATTGCGCCACTTGTTGACCTCACCACCGATTCTTCGCCACTACGACCCTGATGCTCCCACGGAAGTCCATACTGACGCCAGCGGAGTTGGCCTTGGCGCGGTCTTAGCGCAACGGAAAGCTGGCTATGATGAATACGTCGTCGCTTATGCGAGCCGTACTCTAAAGAAAGCAGAAGTAAATTACTCCGTCACAGAAAAGGAGTGTCTAGCGATCATCTGGGCATTAAGCAAGTTTCGCCCATACCTTTACGGCCGTTCTTTCGCCATTGTTACTGACCACCATGCCCTTTGTTGGCTTTCTTCCTTGAAAGACCCGTCTGGACGCTTGGGACGTTGGGCGCTTCGCTTGCAAGAGTACGACATCCGCGTCATGTACCGCTCTGGTCGCAAGCACTCCGACGCTGATGCGCTCTCTCGCTCCCCACTGACGCCTGATTCGGCGTCGTTGTCAGCTTCCTCGTCCACCCTGTCACCGTTCACCATCCCTGACATGCTCACAGAGCAGCGCAAGGACCCATCCCTTGCAATGTTACTCGACTACCTTGCTGCTCCGTCTGATGTCCCTTCGACACGAGCACTGCGTCGCCAAGCAACCCACTTCTCAGTGCGGGACAACATTCTATATCGCCGAAACTACATGCCCGACGGACGCAAATGGCTCCTCGCTATACCTCGTCATATGCGCTCTGACGTCTGCGCGTCTTTTCACACTGACCCCCTAAGCGCTCATGCCGGCGTCCTCAAAACTTACACAAGGTTGCGTCAGCGCTATTATTGGAGAGGCATGTACAACTTTGTGCAAAAGTACATTCAGTCTTGCACTACATGCCAACAAAGCAAAACACCTACACAGCGTTTCACAGGACCGTTGCAGCCGCTGCCATGCCCGTCTCGTCCGTTCGACCGCGTCGGCATCGACCTCTACGGCCCGTTTCCATGCAGCGGGCGTGGAAATCGATGGATTATTGTCGGCGTAGATCACCTTACTCGCTACGCTGAGACTGCAGCACTGCCAGCAGCGACCGCCCGTGACGTTGGTTTTTTCATCCTTCGCAATTTTGTCCTCACCGTGTCACCAGACCGTGTCACCGTGTCACCGTGCTCACCGTGTCACCAGACCTGCGTCGTCGTGGGCGAGAGACAGTACATGTCAACCGCCTGAAACCGTACTACGACCCGCTCATCTCCTCCGCGCCCTGAGTCGCCAGGATGGCTACGCTTAGCTCCCGGGGCATTGTAATGAAGCAGACGCGCCCCTGTGTATGTGCCGTCTGAAGAGGAAGACGAAGGGCCGTGCCGTGATCTCGAGCGACCCCGTGCTTCGGACAGCCCTTGGAGTGCCTTGTTTTGCCTAGCGTTCCACAACGTCGTGAACGAGAATAAACCTCATCGCAATATATATATATATATATTCGCCAATTTTTCATGCCCACGTGATTCTCTGAGTGTTCAAAGAATATCCTCTGGAAGTGAAATAAAGCCATCCTGTATTACTGTAAGAGCTGCTATGCTCTACACATTATTCACGAAAGGGTGTGAAAAGAACAAAATTATATGCTGCAGGACCGACTATAAAAAAAAAATTATGCTTCCTGCTGTTCAAAAATTTCAGTATGGAATGCTGTACCGTCGTACAGGCATCGCCGCGAAAATTTGACCTCATGCTCCGAGTAGTTGGGCTATACTGCTTACAAGGTCACACTTTAGTTATTGTGCACGACTGAAGAGATCCCGCCCTGTGAAAACTTATAGAAAGTAGCGGTTTCCTCCTAAAGGCGAAGCATTATAGCGATAGCAAAGTGCATATTACACAACTGCATAAAGTAAGGTTCAGAGTTTTATCAGACGTATAACTGTAGTATACATGCGCTCGCCTCGCTAATTCAACTCGCTCGTCGCAAACACAGGCCTTCACAACGCTGGCGTGATGGAGAGCGCAAACCGAAGAAAGCGAACGCACCTCCGAAACTTGAGATTACGCCACCTCCAGAAGTAGGCGGGCGCGAAGACAGCGCGCATGCAGCCGCCAGCCATCTCGGCTCGCCCGGCCTTCTGCTCCGCTGGAGATTACCTCCAAGATAGGGCCTGGCGGCACACGGCTGTGCTAAAGCAGGAAACGCACGCTCACCTGCTGCCCCCTCGTTCCCCTCGCCCCCATTGGCGCACGCTTGATTGCGACATCCCGTACGCCCCGCCTCCTTCCACCCACCCCTGCCCGCGCGAGAAAACGGCGCGCATCAACACGCGCATCGTTCACGGCTAACCCTCGCACGCTTCCACGCGCACCGACAGCATACAGCGTGCGGGGCGCGATAAGATCTTATCGCATTTGGACTTTACACGGAAAATCCCGCCGACGCCGATGGCGAAATTGAGCCTAGGGTGTCTGTCCATATATAGTCGCTATCGCAATAAAAGACCAAAATACCTAGTGTATACTCACTGTTTTGAAGAGTTTTTACGGCCAACGTGTGAGCTTTGTTCTTGCCTCCCAAATCCAAGATGCCCCGGTAGACGCAACCAAATTGACCTCGTGATCCGAAGAGAAGCAGACATATACCGGTTAGAAAGAAAATGGACAATGAAACAGCTTATTCCACGGGAAATAAAATCGCATTTTAGACCAATCTTAGGGCAGTATTTTTACCTCACAGTTTGCAATTATTTGGGAGTTACGCGATGTTAGTCCTTTGGATATCACTTATTGAATAAAATCCTATATCTTTATTTATTTAGAAATACATCACATAGCCTTAAACCCCAAAGTGCGGTGCCCCCCCCCCCCCTCCGAAGAAAAACAAACATTCAAACAAGTAATAAACACCAATAAATGTGAATTTCTTACACATAGTGGGACTAGGGCAAGAAATTTAACTCACTATTAGTAGTAGAAAGATGAATACATAAAAGTATATGCGAGGGAGGTTCGAGCCATTGCACAGTCATTGCGACCTGTTGCTGCCGTATATGCAGAGAGCTTGAAAGAATTCAGTACAATCTATGGCAGAACAAATTTTCGTGGTCTGGCAGAGTAATTCATGCATTACTCAGTGGCATTGGTTTATGCAATTTTACCAATGAAAGAATTTTCATCCAAATAGCTGAATGAAAACAATCTTTTTAGAAATGTAATCAAATGCGGATCGCATGGGGACAGTTTTGAGTTTTGACTGAAAACACTGAGCTGAGCACAAATGCGAATCGAATATTTTTTTCCCGAATACTATGAAGTTTTTTCGGGTGGTAAAAAAAAGAAGGTAATTAGCTTACTTTATTTATATTACACTGAGAAGATTAAATTCAATAAAATTGCTTGGAACACTATCTAAAACAAAGCAATAGATTCGCGCTACTTAACCGAGCTTTTGCCTGAAGCTGATATTCAGCTGAGAAGAGGTCAACAGTCCAAAGCGCATAAAAAGTGCAGCAGAAAAGCAAGATAAACATATCTTGCTACCAGAATGACTATTTCTGCTTATTAGGTGGATCGGCCTTCTAGTTTTCGCTTAGTCTTTTGTGTAAATTTTCAGTCGCCTGACACGCGCGCGCACGTGTGGGTGAAGTCGGCTAAGGAAATCAGAGCGTCTTGGCCTGCTTGCTCTTCTGTTGAAAAAAAAAAATGTGATCATTTCAAGCCTCCAGTCTTGTCTCCACAGGTCCTTCGCAGAACTACATTTCCGCTTGTTTCTAGGTAGTACATTAATCTAGATATAGAAGAGAGAAGAGTGAGCTAAACAATAATGAGTCCTGCTTAGCGCTTGTGCAGTGTCGGTCACTGTGACGCTGTGATAGATAATAACTATGGCTTGAGTGTTCAGCTCCAATGTCTCGAAGGCCACAGCATACCTAAATAAATAATGTAATGATGTACAAAGTACTTAGAACAAGTGCAAGTTGGGTAAGCCGGAATGAATTCACTTTGTGAAATGCGCATAAACATTTACTAAGCTCTAAAGTGCGTAGCTGTTTTTCCGAGCTGCGGCTCCATTGCTGTAAAATTTACGTTTAATTAATGTACAAAGTGTACTTTTAAAGCTAAGTTCTCTTTGCCTACTCTTCCGGGATTTACTTGGCTGCCTGGCTGCTGGGTGGTGTGGGCTGGGTGCAGTGGGGTCAGCTGCTATTTCGGTGGGAATATTTGTGGACATATATACTTGAAGTGACACTAAAGTGAAACAAGAAATCAGTTTAGGCTAATAAAGCGTTGTTTGAGAACCCCGCAGGCAGTCATTTGAAAATAATATATTCATTATTAGATGAGAAAATGAAGGTCGAAGTATCAGTATTTGAATTTCGCCCCGAAACCCCAACGCCGGTACGTCAGTGTGACGTCAGGAATTCCAAAGTATGTTTTCGCATTTGGGCCGCATTGGAAGAGTAAAGGCTCCTGAAACTTGCAATGTTTAATATTTGGTTCCTTTAGAACACAGTGTAGTCAATCTGTGCCGCTGTATAAGTAGGCCCTAGAAAATGCCATCAAAATCTATGACGTCACAGCGACCAGGTGCGGAAAGTTCAAGGACGTGTCGCCACCCGCCTTTCATTCTTGCGCTTTTTCTTGCTTATCAAGCCTCTTATTATGGTAAGAGTGTTGTTTTTAGTGTCGTAGAAAGGTAATTTACTGATGCAGAAGAAATCATCTTTCTTTTTAGTATCCCTTTAAGGTTTATATGAAACTACCAGCGAAGTGGCTTATACAATTATTGTACGCTGAACAAGTATGTAGATAATAATTACATTTCCAATACATTAATTCCTACATAAAACCTGAACGTACTGGGTATTTCTACGAGGACTTGTAGTAATTTTCAAGGGTCACCTGTGGGAGATAGCACAATCATCATCATAAGTCATATAATTTACAAGCTGTAGCCGTGGAGTCTGAAGGCGGATCAAGTTGGAACGAATTCTCGGGATGATACTAGTTTCGAGATATTGATTCCAGATGTTTGCAAAGAAATACATTAGTGGCCCAGTTACGTTTTTGTTTCAATGCGTAAAACGGGGTTTTATTAAATGGAACTGTATTTTTACCTTACGTTTCATGGCGCTTCTCTCGAAAATGGTGTCATACACAGGATTTTTTTCAAGTGGATATGCCTTGCAGTCTCAATGGCCACGATTTGTGAATCGCAATATGGGTCGTAAGGTAAATAAGTAAAATCTTGATTAGATATTTTAGCAATAAGTTATGTATTTCGATTTCTCGTGCAAGTAATATCCGCCTCTTTCAGTAATCCAGCTCAAAGACTAGAGTTGTGTTACCTGCCACGAGTGATCTTTACAAATTGATTAAAGTGTTTGGAGAAACATCCAGTGCAATGTCGGCCAGATGTTTCTCTAAAGCACACCGGTCTGTTAATGGGAGGGTGAATCATATTTACCGAAATTTTGGAATAATTTCATTTCTTTTATTGAGCCGCTCAGTACTTATCACTGGATGTATATGCCCGTTCTTGGCCAATTCTTCAGAATGTGTATGTTCCACTATGACACGAGAAACACAGAATCCCTAAATGTTGCTTGATACGTGTCGCACTTTCTGTGCACACACCTGTCATTACTATAATTCCTTCAACAAGCACCATACATTGCTTTCGCCCTTGTGGCATCGGATCGTATACGTTTCATCCGCCTGAATTGCAGTTTGTGTTTCGGCATATCGTCTGAACGATGTAGTTCATAAACATATAAATGTCATTACAATGAAGTTGTGACTTTCGTGGTGGATAAACAAACATTTCATGAGATTACTCTTTGAAGGGGATTAAAGTAAACAAGATTGTTCGTATCGTCATTCGTTGTGCAGACTGTAATGAACCGATTTACTAAAGCTTCGGGCCGACCTCTCTGCCTTTCTGTAAATAATTTTTTCTCTCTTTTCTCTTACTAAAGCTTTGCTTCACGTAGATTCCGACATGTGCGTTGAAGCCGCACGTTTTTTTTATCCAAAGAAGCCTCTTCAAGTAGGCTCCTGGCTACTTGAAATATTCTCTTATTTCATCTATCTATCTATCTATCTATCTATCTATCTATCTATCTATCTATCTATCTATCTATCTATCTATCTATCTATCTATCTATCTATCTATCTATCTATCTATCTATCTATCTATCTATCTATCTATCTATCTATCTATCTATCTATCTATCTATCTATCTATCTATCTATCTATCTATCTATCTATCTATCTATCTATCTATCTATCTATCTATCTATCTATCTATCTATCTATCTATCTATCTATCTATCTATCTATCTATCTATCTATCTATCTATCTATCTATCTATCTATCTATCTATCTATCTATCTATCTATCTATCTATCTATCTATCTATCTATCTATCTATCTATCTATCTATCTATCTATCTATCTATCTATCTATCTATCTATCTATCTATCTATCTATCTATCTATCTATCTATCTATCTATCTATCTATCTATCTATCTATCTATCTATCTATCTATCTATCTATCTATCTATCTATCTATCTATCTATCTATCTATCTATCTATCTATCTATCTATCTATCTATCTTCTGTCTGTCTGTCTGTCTGTCTGTCTGTCTGTCTGTCTGTCTGTCTGTCTGTCTGTCTGTCCGTCCGTCGGTCCGTCCGTCCGTCCGTCTTTCTTTTTTTCTCTCTTGGACAAACCACACGATTCCTATGTGTTTCTTTTGAAGAAGTCATCCGCTTGTTGTTGCGGGCTTATATGATCACCCTAATAAAGAAACTGACAGGTCGTGTAAGCAGTCTCGGAAAAGTATTTAAACGTCTACACCTGAGTAAAGAGCATAAAGATAGGCCGAAACAAAGCGACCCGACAACCTGCTGATTAAGAACCATTTTATTTCGCTGTCCGAAAGAAGGCGTTATGAGTGGGAAGTGGAAAACAATCTCTAAACAATAACGAAAGACAACAAAAACGCCAAACCGCGACCATTGGTGGCTTGCTGCATGTGTTTGATTCTATCACTGATGCGTTTGTTTTTGCTAGTAATTATCAGTCTAGTCTGAATTGTTTTTGCCTAGCTTTCCCTTAAGTTTATTTTTTTATCAGAGGGCCTTTGAAATCGAACTACTGAAATGCACAGGAGCTATATGGGTTTGAGTGAGAAAGTCATTCCGCAGGTATTTGCTTTGTGGGACAATAACGTTTCCACGTTACCGGCCGAAGGCAAACGCGAGTCTTCGCTGCAGTGAGATAATGCATTTCGTCATTGAAATTACATACCTTGACCGATGACCGCGCAAATGATAAGGTTTTCCTTCTTGATGTATAGGTTTTCAGCCTCCAGCTTTGCTTTGATCTCTCGGTCCAGTTGAAAGGCAGAGCTCAAAAGCGGTTCCTGGTGGCTGACATTTTTATATGACACATAATCTGCAGAAAAGGCGGGGAAACATCAGCAACATTTTGCATGGGCATCTTATGGTGCCAGGCTCACGCATACTCCTGCAATCTGGTTTGAAATGTTGGCATTTAAAAGGAACTTATTTTTGCTTGTTTAGGGATGGAAACGCAGTTTTAGCAAACAATATTTTGAGTGAATATTGAACAAGATTTTTTTTCAGGAATTTCGAATCATTCTAGTGTTTTTCTGATGCAACATTAGCGAAATCCCTGTACGAAAAATATATGGCACGCTAATTTTCAGTGAATGCTTTAAACAGGTATTCTTATTCTCGGCCTCTATTATATTTGACAAAGTGTCGACCTGTCACTTTATGCGTTCAGTTCAACATTTACTATCGAGGACAATAAATGGGGCGTCGTAAAATATCTAAAGTATATTGAGTGCACATTTCCTTTTTTTTGCGACACTTGCGTATATTATACATATGATAACGATATTGTAGTCTTATTTGTATAGCTGCCAGAGTCGTTCAGTGGCTATGGTGCTGCGTTGCTGAACAACGCAGCATGGGAATAGTATTGGGATGCTAAAGGCCATGAGTTGTATTGGGATGTTAAACCTCATAATTTGAAATATGTTTTTACACCTGGCTAAATTTACTTCCGGATTAAATGTTTCCTGTACCCCTTGAAACAGCGGAACTACACGCATTTGTTAGGGTCTGCGCCTCCTGGGAAGTATTGAGTAAAGTTTCGTTCGTTCTCCGTCCTCGCTTCACCGTTGGAACTTGAAGCTTATCGGACGATGATCGGCAGTTGTTGGTCAAACGCAGGCAGGAAACGATGAGGTCAGATGTACAAGAAATATTTATACGTGAACTTTTCTATATACATGGCAGGTAAAACAAATACATTACAAACTTGAACAATTGAGAAACAAAGTCTCACTCTTCTACTGTCTCAATGACTGTTAGAGCCCAGACTCGTTTTAACGTACATAGTACGGAGGCTCACTGGTCTATCAGCAATCCTGATCTCAGCCAAGTCTAACGTACATGGTACGGAGCCTCACTGATCTATCAGTAATACTGATTTCAGCCAAGTCTGAGGGACAGCATGTCGTCCCGATTTTTATAGCCCAAATATACAAAGAAAAAAAGGCGGTAGGGCCGTTGGCCCGTCCCACAGGTTCAGTTGCCAATCAGAGTCAACCGTTTGTTAAGCCACCACCCACAGGGATGGGCTTACTCTTAAAAATAAACATATTGGAAAACAAAGCTCTTTTCCTTCTTCGCCAAAACTCCGTTGCCCTCTCATTTCTCCGTAGTGAGTGACCGGCTCAGCAAAACACGCCAGGCCCGAACAAGTTATCGCTAGACCGTTTCAAATGCCAACGGCGTCTAGGCTGCACCTGTCTCGGAAGCAGGGGCACCGGCACCACGAAGTGCCGCTGTACTCAAAGTTTGGCCGTCTGGGAGACGGATGACCCTCCTTGTCCTTCAAATTTATTGTCTACAAGACAAAGTTCTTTGAGTGCGTGTTTCCAAGACGCCGTCGTGCGAATGCACTCTTTACGTGCGCACCGCATTCCTACAGCGTGTACGGTAAGCTGGTCTTAGACACCACGCAGGCAGTCGCACCCAACAACAATGCTGGCGATTACCTTCCGGAGGCGTAGAGGATTAGGTCCATGCTCACTGCATGCAGCACGGAGTCAGAGTTGCTAAGTCCTTCTTAACCTCGGCGGCGCCTCCAATTAGTCAGGGACTCGGGCGCCAGGCTCACAATACCTTTTGTACAGCGGTTCGTTTTAAGGCTGGTCTGTGTGACCCGTCGGCGGACTGCGAACATCGTGCGCACAATACTGACTTCCAGCAATCGGCACACGCCCGCCTGGCACCTGCCGCGATGCGTCACCAAACCCCGCGCGTTGCCTGTGACCCCGCATAACACAGCAACTGTCGCCCCGCTGACATGGGGGGAAGTGAACCCCCTCTCTATACACAAAGCACGAGGCCGATTCGTGAGACTTAAGAAGCCGAACAATCAGAGCGACCTTACACGTCCCTCCTAAAGAGTATACTGGGCTTACGATGTTCCCAGCTATACAAGAGCCAAAGGGCGCTGTATCATAAGATTTAGGCTCTGAAGGTTCCGTCGTCAAAGAAAATCGACATACGCTGCCCAACACGGGTGCTGCGGAGTCCGTAAGGAACAGGGAAATTAACTGAAAGGACCACAGAAAAAAAACAATTTTCTCTCAGAGACAAAAAAAAAAAGGCGAAAGCTCAACACATTCATGACAGTGAGCATGCAAAAGAAACACTCATGTATGTACAGGAACACTCCAACGCACTGCACGGCACAACAGCAGTAAAGTAACATATGCAGGTTATATACATAGTATGTCCATAGTCTTATAACCCTCACACAAATAGACGACAACAGCCACAGAAAGTTCCACCAAGGCTGAACTGTCCCACGCACACATCCTTCGGGTGAACGGGAACATTCACGCCTGTCCCAGCTGGCATGGCTGTTTCTGTCTATCCTTTCTTTCCTGCTCTTTACTCGATTGGCTCCCACGAACGATTCGAGAGCCTTGACAATGCATCAGCATTGGCGTTACATGTTCCTTTCCGGTGACGCACCGTTACATTGTAGCGCTGTAGTGAAAGCGCCCATCTTGCTAACTTGGCCCCCTGGGGGGTGCTGGTTGTCAAATATGACAATGGGTTATGATCAGAGACAACATTCACCACTGCTCCGAAAAGCCAGTAGTCAAATTTCTTGAGTGCCCAACCTGTGTCAAAGAGGAGTACTTGGTCCCCGACATTAAATTCTTTTGTCCGTGCCCTCCTATCGTAAACTAGAGCATATTTGCTCTGGCACTCGGTGCCTGTCAACTCAGCTACACTCTCGGTTAGTTCTAGCTCCCGCTGACTGGGCACCGCATTGACATCCTGCATCAAACTATTCCCTTGCAATTTAGGGATTTCATCTGTCGTTTCTTCGCAACTTAGACCGCAGTCCGGCTCAGTGTTATCGACCATTTCGACTGATCGGACCCCTGCCCGCGGAATATTTTCCTCTCCAAACTCCTCTTTTTCCTGCGCCCGTAGTAGTTCCCAATCTTCCTTTGACAGCAGGCAGTCAACCCCGTTTGCAAGTTCGTCGGTAACCGCGCACACCAGATCGATCCTCTGCGGTTGTATCACAGCCCCCGGGCGATGCATGCCTACGGGCAGCGTAGCTAGCTTAGCTCGAATGGTGTTTCCGAATGCCGACTCAAGTCTTACTGTTCGTGATGGCTCCTGTAAATCGATGGGCAACATACTTTTACGGACTACCGTTATCTCACTACCTGTGTCCAACACAGCTTCCGTTGCTATATCCCCGCACATGATAGGGATTAGGTCCAGCTTCGACCTCCCCGAGCTAGCATTTTGAGCTACGACATGTACTCTAGCGCTTAGCACCCTTTCTTGCTCTGGTGGAGGTTCTTCACTTACAACAGCAACCTTCTGTACCCTTTGTTTTTGCACAGTCGGTGGCTTCCCCTGCGGTTCTTTATTTGAAGCGTTTGGGCAGTCTCTGGCTAGGTGACCCTGTACATGACACACGTGGCATTTTAAATTTGTCCTCTGCGGGCTAGCTAGTTTTGAGTGCTGCAGCAGTGAGGCTGTTGAGGCTAGCTTAGTTGCTCGTCCTTTCCCTTTAGCTTGCTCGAAAGTCTCGAGCACTTTCGCCACCTCCACTGGCTTAAACCAATCTTCGCCTTCCCGCAAAAGAACATATTCTAGGGCTTCTGAGCTTAGACTAGCTTTCATACGGTCAGCGACCATAAGCTCCGTCATAGCTTCTTTGGTGTTTGCAGTGCGAGACTGAAGGTAATAGGCCAAATAGGTTCTAGCGCGGGACGCGAACTGAGCCCAAGTTTCCTCCTTTCGTTTAGATGCCTTTTCAAACCTCCCCAAGTATTCAGCCGGCGTGAGTTTAAGTTCATCTAGTACCGCCTTCTTAACTGTCTCGTAATCCGTACATTCCTCATCATTGAGGCTACGCAACAGATAACGGACCCGCTCAGTCAGCGCAGGCATGATCAAATGTACACGGCTGTGTTCTGGTACTTGAAAAGATGAAAACAACTTTTCAACCTCCTCAAACCATATCGGAACGTCAGCGTCACACGGCAACCGGTATGCCTTAAGCACTTTAGCACATTGCGCTATTCCATCCGTGATGGCACCGCGCCGATCGCTTCCTTCCGACACCGAAGGCGGCCTGCTCGACTGCTCGAGCTCCACTCTCCGCAGAGCAATGCGCTCGCACTCTAGCTGTAGGCGCACCTTTTCCAGCTCCAGCTCCAGGCGTCTCACCGCCATGGCCTCTGGATCTGTCGTGCTCGGAGCCTGCGAAGCGCCTTGCGTCTCACTATCCATTTTAGTATCCGACGTCTCAGACTCGGTCTCTCCGATGCGTTGTAGTTCCTGCCGTCTCTGACCCTCTCTTTGTTCAGATGCCGTATCAATGTTTACGTTAGCCTCACTCGCATTTGCTGTTCTGCGCGTGAACACCATTAACCTCACTGAACAACAGCCATGCCAACCTAGACAAAACGCAAGGAATCCCGCTCACCCGTTGCTGCTGGGGGCGCCGCCTGACGTCCTCGTCCAGATGAATTGCAACCGTTGCGGAATTGGCTGGTAGCCCTCTGATGCCTTGCGCCTGGCTCGCTGCTCGTTGCTCGTTGTGGGGCTTGCCGATCCTGTCGGCTGCGCCAGTAAAGTTTCGTTCGTTCTCCGTCCTCGCTTCACCGTTGGAACTTGAAGCTTATCGGACGATGATCGGCAGTTGTTGGTCAAACGCAGGCAGGAAACGATGAGGTCAGATGTACAAGAAATATTTATACGTGAACTTTTCTATATACATGGCAGGTAAAACAAATACATTACAAACTTGAACAATTGAGAAACAAAGTCTCACTCTTCTACTGTCTCAATGACTGTTAGAGCCCAGACTCGTTTTAACGTACATAGTACGGAGGCTCACTGGTCTATCAGCAATCCTGATCTCAGCCAAGTCTAACGTACATGGTACGGAGCCTCACTGATCTATCAGTAATACTGATTTCAGCCAAGTCTGAGGGACAGCATGTCGTCCCGATTTTTATAGCCCAAATATACAAAGAAAAAAAGGCGGTAGGGCCGTTGGCCCGTCCCACAGGTTCAGTTGCCAATCAGAGTCAACCGTTTGTTAAGCCACCACCCACAGGGATGGGCTTACTCTTAAAAATAAACATATTGGAAAACAAAGCTCTTTTCCTTCTTCGCCAAAACTCCGTTGCCCTCTCATTTCTCCGTAGTGAGTGACCGGCTCAGCAAAACACGCCAGGCCCGAACAAGTTATCGCTAGACCGTTTCAAATGCCAACGGCGTCTAGGTTGCACCTGTCTCGGAAGCAGGGGCACCGGCACCACGAAGTGCCGCTGTACTCAAAGTTTGGCCGTCTGGGAGACGGATGACCCTCCTTGTCCTTCAAATTTATTGTCTACAAGACAAAGTTCTTTGAGTGCGTGTTTCCAAGACGCCGTCGTGCGAATGCACTCTTTACGTGCGCACCGCATTCCTACAGCGTGTACGGTAAGCTGGTCTTAGACACCACGCAGGCAGTCGCACCCAACAACAATGCTGGCGATTACCTTCCGGAGGCGTAGAGGATTAGGTCCATGCTCACTGCATGCAGCACGGAGTCAGAGTTGCTAAGTCCTTCTTAACCTCGGCGGCGCCTCCAATTAGTCAGGGACTCGGGCGCCAGGCTCACAATACCTTTTGTACAGCGGTTCGTTTTAAGGCTGGTCTGTGTGACCCGTCGGCGGACTGCGAACATCGTGCGCACAATACTGACTTCCAGCAATCGGCACACGCCCGCCTGGCACCTGCCGCGATGCGTCACCAAACCCCGCGCGTTGCCTGTGACCCCGCATAACACAGCAACTGTCGCCCCGCTGACATGGGGGGAAGTGAACCCCCTCTCTATACACAAAGCACGAGGCCGATTCGTGAGACTTAAGAAGCCGAACAATCAGAGCGACCTTACACGTCCCTCCTAAAGAGTATACTGGGCTTACGATGTTCCCAGCTATACTACAAGAGCCAAAGGGCGCTGTATCATAAGATTTAGGCTCTGAAGGTTCCGTCGTCAAAGAAAATCGACATACGCTGCCCAACACGGGTGCTGCGGAGTCCGTAAGGAACAGGGAAATTAACTGAAAGGACCACAGAAAAAAAACAATTTTCTCTCAGAGACAAAAAAAAAAAAGGCGAAAGCTCAACACATTCATGACAGTGAGCATGCAAAAGAAACACTCATGTATGTACAGGAACACTCCAACGCACTGCACGGCACAACAGCAGTAAAGTAACATATGCAGGTTATATACATAGTATGTCCATAGTCTTATAACCCTCACACAAATAGACGACAACAGCCACAGAAAGTTCCACCAAGGCTGAACTGTCCCACGCACACATCCTTCGGGTGAACGGGAACATTCACGCCTGTCCCAGCTGGCATGGCTGTTTCTGTCTATCCTTTCTTTCCTGCTCTTTACTCGATTGGCTCCCACGAACGATTCGAGAGCCTTGACAATGCATCAGCATTGGCGTTACATGTTCCTTTCCGGTGACGCACCGTTACATTGTAGCGCTGTAGTGAAAGCGCCCATCTTGCTAACTTGGCCCCCTGGGGGGTGCTGGTTGTCAAATATGACAATGGGTTATGATCAGAGACAACATTCACCACTGCTCCGAAAAGCCAGTAGTCAAATTTCTTGAGTGCCCAACCTGTGTCAAAGAGGAGTACTTGGTCCCCGACATTAAATTCTTTTGTCCGTGCCCTCCTATCGTAAACTAGAGCATATTTGCTCTGGCACTCGGTGCCTGTCAACTCAGCTACACTCTCGGTTAGTTCTAGCTCCCGCTGACTGGGCACCGCATTGACATCCTGCATCAAACTATTCCCTTGCAATTTAGGGATTTCATCTGTCGTTTCTTCGCAACTTAGACCGCAGTCCGGCTCAGTGTTATCGACCATTTCGACTGATCGGACCCCTGCCCGCGGAATATTTTCCTCTCCAAACTCCTCTTTTTCCTGCGCCCGTAGTAGTTCCCAATCTTCCTTTGACAGCAGGCAGTCAACCCCGTTTGCAAGTTCGTCGGTAACCGCGCACACCAGATCGATCCTCTGCGGTTGTATCACAGCCCCCGGGCGATGCATGCCTACGGGCAGCGTAGCTAGCTTAGCTCGAATGGTGTTTCCGAATGCCGACTCAAGTCTTACTGTTCGTGATGGCTCCTGTAAATCGATGGGCAACATACTTTTACGGACTACCGTTATCTCACTACCTGTGTCCAACACAGCTTCCGTTGCTATATCCCCGCACATGATAGGGATTAGGTCCAGCTTCGACCTCCCCGAGCTAGCATTTTGAGCTACGACATGTACTCTAGCGCTTAGCACCCTTTCTTGCTCTGGTGGAGGTTCTTCACTTACAACAGCAACCTTCTGTACCCTTTGTTTTTGCACAGTCGGTGGCTTCCCCTGCGGTTCTTTATTTGAAGCGTTTGGGCAGTCTCTGGCTAGGTGACCCTGTACATGACACACGTGGCATTTTAAATTTGTCCTCTGCGGGCTAGCTAGTTTTGAGTGCTGCAGCAGTGAGGCTGTTGAGGCTAGCTTAGTTGCTCGTCCTTTCCCTTTAGCTTGCTCGAAAGTCTCGAGCACTTTCGCCACCTCCACTGGCTTAAACCAATCTTCGCCTTCCCGCAAAAGAACATATTCTAGGGCTTCTGAGCTTAGACTAGCTTTCATACGGTCAGCGACCATAAGCTCCGTCATAGCTTCTTTGGTGTTTGCAGTGCGAGACTGAAGGTAATAGGCCAAATAGGTTCTAGCGCGGGACGCGAACTGAGCCCAAGTTTCCTCCTTTCGTTTAGATGCCTTTTCAAACCTCCCCAAGTATTCAGCCGGCGTGAGTTTAAGTTCATCTAGTACCGCCTTCTTAACTGTCTCGTAATCCGTACATTCCTCATCATTGAGGCTACGCAACAGATAACGGACCCGCTCAGTCAGCGCAGGCATGATCAAATGTACACGGCTGTGTTCTGGTACTTGAAAAGATGAAAACAACTTTTCAACCTCCTCAAACCATATCGGAACGTCAGCGTCACACGGCAACCGGTATGCCTTAAGCACTTTAGCACATTGCGCTATTCCATCCGTGATGGCACCGCGCCGATCGCTTCCTTCCGACACCGAAGGCGGCCTGCTCGACTGCTCGAGCTCCACTCTCCGCAGAGCAATGCGCTCGCACTCTAGCTGTAGGCGCACCTTTTCCAGCTCCAGCTCCAGGCGTCTCACCGCCATGGCCTCTGGATCTGTCGTGCTCGGAGCCTGCGAAGCGCCTTGCGTCTCACTATCCATTTTAGTATCCGACGTCTCAGACTCGGTCTCTCCGATGCGTTGTAGTTCCTGCCGTCTCTGACCCTCTCTTTGTTCAGATGCCGTATCAATGTTTACGTTAGCCTCACTCGCATTTGCTGTTCTGCGCGTGAACACCATTAACCTCACTGAACAACAGCCATGCCAACCTAGACAAAACGCAAGGAATCCCGCTCACCCGTTGCTGCTGGGGGCGCCGCCTGACGTCCTCGTCCAGATGAATTGCAACCGTTGCGGAATTGGCTGGTAGCCCTCTGATGCCTTGCGCCTGGCTCGCTGCTCGTTGCTCGTTGTGGGGCTTGCCGATCCTGTCGGCTGCGCCAGTAAAGTTTCGTTCGTTCTCCGTCCTCGCTTCACCGTTGGAACTTGAAGCTTATCGGACGATGATCGGCAGTTGTTGGTCAAACGCAGGCAGGAAACGATGAGGTCAGATGTACAAGAAATATTTATACGTGAACTTTTCTATATACATGGCAGGTAAAACAAATACATTACAAACTTGAACAATTGAGAAACAAAGTCTCACTCTTCTACTGTCTCAATGACTGTTAGAGCCCAGACTCGTTTTAACGTACATAGTACGGAGGCTCACTGGTCTATCAGCAATCCTGATCTCAGCCAAGTCTAACGTACATGGTACGGAGCCTCACTGATCTATCAGTAATACTGATTTCAGCCAAGTCTGAGGGACAGCATGTCGTCCCGATTTTTATAGCCCAAATATACAAAGAAAAAAAGGCGGTAGGGCCGTTGGCCCGTCCCACAGGTTCAGTTGCCAATCAGAGTCAACCGTTTGTTAAGCCACCACCCACAGGGATGGGCTTACTCTTAAAAATAAACATATTGGAAAACAAAGCTCTTTTCCTTCTTCGCCAAAACTCCGTTGCCCTCTCATTTCTCCGTAGTGAGTGACCGGCTCAGCAAAACACGCCAGGCCCGAACAAGTTATCGCTAGACCGTTTCAAATGCCAACGGCGTCTAGGTTGCACCTGTCTCGGAAGCAGGGGCACCGGCACCACGAAGTGCCGCTGTACTCAAAGTTTGGCCGTCTGGGAGACGGATGACCCTCCTTGTCCTTCAAATTTATTGTCTACAAGACAAAGTTCTTTGAGTGCGTGTTTCCAAGACGCCGTCGTGCGAATGCACTCTTTACGTGCGCACCGCATTCCTACAGCGTGTACGGTAAGCTGGTCTTAGACACCACGCAGGCAGTCGCACCCAACAACAATGCTGGCGATTACCTTCCGGAGGCGTAGAGGATTAGGTCCATGCTCACTGCATGCAGCACGGAGTCAGAGTTGCTAAGTCCTTCTTAACCTCGGCGGCGCCTCCAATTAGTCAGGGACTCGGGCGCCAGGCTCACAATACCTTTTGTACAGCGGTTCGTTTTAAGGCTGGTCTGTGTGACCCGTCGGCGGACTGCGAACATCGTGCGCACAATACTGACTTCCAGCAATCGGCACACGCCCGCCTGGCACCTGCCGCGATGCGTCACCAAACCCCGCGCGTTGCCTGTGACCCCGCATAACACAGCAACTGTCGCCCCGCTGACATGGGGGGAAGTGAACCCCCTCTCTATACACAAAGCACGAGGCCGATTCGTGAGACTTAAGAAGCCGAACAATCAGAGCGACCTTACATATTGCTTGTGATCGTAATGATGATATGGGGGGTTTTATGACGCAAGGGCCACTCATGGCCAAAGAGCGCCAAGCAATGTTTTAATGGAGTCAGTGATGCAAGTAATGATCAATGGCATCGTGGTTGGCTATAACAATGGAACTTGGCTGTATAGGGGCCTTAAAATGCTTGTGATCATACCGTACATCGAGATACGGCATATAATTCTAGGTCCTTCAAACCTACTTTGGGATAATGCAAACACTGTGGCTGCAGTTGCCACCATTGCAGTAGGCGGGCAAAACCTCAAAGACATTTTGTCCTACCTGAATCACCTCCAGCGAAACTTGCGCGTTCATCGCGCGCTCCCGAGTCCGGTATTCCAGTCTTCTTTAGGCGACCCCAGAAGGCCATTGTGGAACTGACACCCGTACACTTGTCTCTCTCGAGTCGACAATAAAAGAAGAACCCCACAGCGGCGAGGAGCGCGAAGAGAATGGCGACCACAGTGCCGGCCACTGTGGCCTCGCCGATGTCGCTCCGCCCAGGCTCGATAACCACGTCATTTTCCACAGAAATCTTGACGTCATGGATGGTAAAAAAGAAGAGATAGATAAAGATTGTGTTCAGGCCACAGAAGATGACTGTACAAGCGAGCAAGCTGCCTATGCCGTCCGCAGAAATCAAACGTACACTAGCAAAACTTTCGCACTGCTGATATCGGGAAGGGCGTTTGACACGAGCACAAGTTATCGTCGAGATGTTTCTGTATAGATGGCACGACAGCGCGACGATGACGACGGCGAGGCGCCGGCAGTGGTGCGTCGACAATGGAATGACCACAGTGCAGGCGGCTATGGTATACGGCGACGACAGCAGCATGAGGAGCACGGCATTGTGACAACAGAACCACGACATGCAGTGTTATTATACGATGGCGCGAAGACAGCGGCCTGACAACAACGGAATGACGACAGCGCGAATGTGATGTCACGACGACACTGCGCGCCTGCGCTTTCTTATCGTTTACGAACTTATTTACGTTACGTAATTAATATCGTACGTTACGTTACGTTTACGTTACACTGCTCCGTCAATTCACTTTAAAATCATGTAGGTATACAACGCGCTGGACGAGTCGGTCTAAGCGAAGCTGTTGTGAGTCGGCAAGAATAAACGGGGCATCTAGACTAGACATGGGCAGCGGACCGCGGCTACGGATGCGCCCTGCAACCATCCGCCCAGTCGGCGGAAGACCATGACATAGTGTTACCAATGGCCACAGCATTTAAGCACCACAAGCCACAAAGCTCCCGCGCGAAAGCACACGCGCCTAAAAGAGCTGGTTCGGCTACGAGTACGTCCTGCAACTCGGTCACGTGGCTCTCCCACCAGACCACGTGCCAGTTCCTTCAGGCTAGAGATACCCGACCTCTCAGCTATAAAAGTCCTTGGACGGTTGCAAAAGGATGCTGTTGGCTTTCTTAAAGGAGTCGTAGTTTCGCAGGAACGGCGAAGCATTGATAGCGATATCAAAATATTAGACAATTACACGAAGTAATGTTCATCGCTTTGTGTTGCATAAATTGCAGTAAATATTCACTTAATAAATGAAGAAGCATCGCGTCACCAGCACACATACAAAGATGAAGATATCTCACTTCATGACCGCGAGCACTCGCTTTGACTTCAAATTCTGACGATGATTTGAATGCTGCCAGCGGGGATCGCGCGTGCTTCTCTCAAAGCGAACACTTCACGCTGCCACTTTCATCGTCGTTTGAACTGTGCCTGGTCTATACAACTCAAATTACTCGACCTCCAACACTTGGCGTGCGGAAACACAGAGTGCACGAAGCCACCAGTCATCGGTTTGTCCTTAGTCCAGGCACCCTCCGTAGCTGACCGCCACTGCGAGCCACGTATGCGCTCAGTCGCGTATGCACTCTGCCGCACGGACTAGAGGAGGAGATGCACTCTTTCCTTCCCTAGCGCGCTCTGAGGCTCCCCAGCATAGGGCGCGTTCATCAAGCCACCATAGTTCTGGGGTCATCTTTGCAACCCGCGCATGTTTGCCCTTGTACCCGCATCTTACGGCACCACGAATGATGAGTGCCCACCCTCCGACCACTCAGGAAGCGCTATTAGTGACATAGGTTTGTGAGGAAGAGCGTATATTCTACCCTGCGTACTAGTTCGACATCGCAGACAAAGCGTATGAAATGGGTGTTCTGGTTGATCCTCTGGTCTCTGCTAGTTGTCGTACTTCTAACCTCCTTATGTATTCTGGCTGACAGATCACTGCCCTGGGTAACGTTCCAGCCTGCCATTTCGTCGTTCTTAGATTTGAGCTGCGTGCAGTTGATACTGACCTTCACATTCTGTCACAATGTGACCGTAATGCCTGCGTTTGTCGTCGCTAAAATGCTGTGCAGCACGCCATCAAGTCCCAAAATGTATCCTGTAATTAGCTTTTGTTCTTCATCATATCGCTAAACTCTAGGGCGCTTGAGCCTTATTTTGTGTTCTTGCTGTCGTTGTGTTAATTATTGGCATGGTCCTTAGAGGCATATGCGCTTTCTTGCTTTCTCCTTCCCTCTGTTCTCACCTAATTCATCGGATCCCTTAAATAGCCTTCACTTCAGGAGAAGAAGCAGCTGTCGTGCTTGTTATGGAAGCATCTGTCAGACGGTTTCTTTCTTTAGCTTCGGTCTGCGAGAAACAGCGTTTGCTTTCTTGTTGCAGAGAAAACCGGTGCATTCAGCCTGGTATGACCGTTGGCCCCACTTGCTGAAACCTTCCGTATTTACGTGAGCAGTGAGCGCTTTTTTCTTTGGTACATGCCGAACCAGATCAGAAATGATAACTACTACATGTAACGAAAGCGCTTTGTCTCGATAACCGAAAGTGAATTCAGCAATTAGGTTCACACATTTCTGTTCCGAAGCGACACGATGCCGATTCAGTTCCGGCTGGCATGTAAACAGCTGGATCCGGTCCTCAGATCAGGTAGAGTTACAGGATATAGAGAGGGCAGGTGAATGGGGAACTCCTTCGCACTTTTGTCAGTTTATTCGTGCTACGAGACAATCACGATTAGCATGTCCATATTCTGTGGTGTAAGCCAAAAGCAGCCTGACCACCTTTTCCCCTTGGTCACCCAACACTTCTCATGGCAGCTCGTTTCAAGCATTGAGGGTCACCATGTGTAACACATTTGCATGGTACGCG
The DNA here is from genome assembly GCF_038994185.2 of Dermacentor albipictus. Taxonomy (NCBI): domain Eukaryota; kingdom Metazoa; phylum Arthropoda; class Arachnida; order Ixodida; family Ixodidae; genus Dermacentor; species Dermacentor albipictus. The sequence goes on along the minus strand of NC_091825.1, from coordinate 96,876,754 downwards.
TACCGACAGTACGTTCCGCGGCTTCCTACGTCGAGTTTCTGGCATCTAGATTTGAACTATCCTCCCTGGCTTCTGGAAACACCAGCAACCACGGTCGCGCTCGAACGCAGCATGCTGCGTGTGCCTGTGTTCGAGCGTGGTCGTGCTCAGGCACACGAAGACTGCAAACATTTCTATAGTTGATTTCCACGTTTCAGACTGTGGAAAGTTGTTTTTTCATCCACTTTCATTTCCATTAATTTATCATTTCTTTAATACAATTACTAAGTACAAATAATTTCCCCTATGTTGTCCTTGGTGTCTTTGTTTGTTGGCTTCTTATGATATGATTAATTAAAATCGGGCCCCTCGGTTCCCTTTCTTCTCGTTCATTACATTACGAGGGTCTCGAATCCGGCAACACTGATACCTCGAGGTAGCATGTGTGGGTTTATTGACCAGTTGCCGTCACCCAAATAGATACCCGCCGTGGTTGCCTAGTGGCTATGGTGTAGGCGCTGCTAAGCACGAGGTAGCGGGATCGAACCCCGGCCATGGCGGCCGCATTTCGATGGAGGCGAATTGCGAAAACAACCGTTTACTTAGATTTAGGTGCACGGTAAAGAAACCGAGGAGGTCCAAATTTCCGGAGTCCACCAAGACGGCGTGCCTCGATCATAATGAGGTCGTGGTTTTGGCACGTAAAACCCAATAATTTAATTAACCCAAATAGATCACATACTCGTGACGCCTACGGCAGAAAGGATGTTCCACATTCGCTGCCAAGTTTTGTGAATGGTGGCGCTGGTTAACACACCCAGGTTTAGTTCTAGGAGTAAGACATAAGTACCCCAGAAAGCGGATGGGAAAACGGCGCCGCGGTAGCACAATTGGTAAGAGCATTTCACGCGTAATACGAAGACCTGGGCTCGTATCCCATTTGCGCCAGTTGTTTTTTCATCCACTTTCGTTTAGATTATTTATTATTTTTTTTAATTCAATTCGTAAGCACAAGTTCCCCTATGTTGTCCTTGGTGTCGTTGTTGGCTTCTGGTGGAATTTGTTTTAGGCATATATGGTTATGAGTGGACTCAGAATATCCTGTTTACGTCACAAGCTCTTTTCATATATTGCGTATTACACGCACATTCTTTTGCCGGAAGATCCTGGTGTTGTAGCAGAGCTTTTCAATCATGCAACACAAGGTAATGTACTTTCATAACTAAAGTTAGCACTTGTCGGTGCGATGATGTCGATCGAGGGATTCGGTAGAAAGGTGAATTTGGAAGCCAGGTTGCCTCGTGGAGTGAAGGGCACAATGTTGCCGTCAATTTTCATAACAACTGTCATCTCTTTCTTCACATCTTGCTCAGCCACGAGTGTGGTTAGGCAGTACATCATGGTTTTGGAAAAGCTGCAGCGTAAGAAAGCAGATTGAGATGGTGCGCGCAATTCACAACGGCCTAATCGAACCACTCATCCCTACGTACAAATATAGTGCTGGCAGATTTCACAAATTTTTGTGTGTGCCCTATTTGACATAAATTGCATGCACGGCTGTTCGATACGTGCCAAAGACAAGATAATTCACAGTAGATAAGCCAGTGCAAGTCAGTATCGGGAAGATAGCGTTTAAGCGATTCGGAGATAGAATGACGGACAAAGAGGGAAGCCAGCTTTATCACAAAACTGGGCGATAGAGCTGCGTCTGTAGTATCAGAGGCTTCGTGGCACTCTGTAGAAATGATTTATCTGGGGCACAAAGGGAGAGGGGCGCTGGTGGCACATGTGTGCCACCATGTGTTTCCGTGGGTTCCCTGATATTTGTGTTGTCCAGCTCCTGTATAATAATATTATTTTTTTTTTGCAATAAACACTCACAGGGAAGCGCACCGTCACTGTCTGCCTGTGTATGTCCGCATCCTTTAGCTCTTTCAATACCATGGGGAAAATAGGTGTTTTTTGTAGGTTACGCCAATTTTATTTTTCTGAAGGAACTACTGCACCCAACATATTATGCAATACATAAACAAAAAAGCACAATGAATTCACTTTTCACTCATAAAAGTTTTATTAACGAGGTATATGTTAGAAATAAGGTATAGAATGCCAGAATCACGACTGCATCATAAAACTGAACAAAGTTTTGTAGCGACATACTTGCATCCACTAAGAAAAATTTGTAAGAAAAAATTATGAGATATACAAAATGTATTGCCACACTATCTCGGAAAAAAATCGAAATGTTTCAATGAATGGGTATTCTACTACGAAACATTTAACTGAAGCACTACAGTTGGGCGCGCTGGGCTGCGGCCGCCGATGTTCCGGGCTGGTTTGCGCCGCCGTCGCCCTCGGAGTCCGAGGCAGCATCCTGAGACATCGAGAAAATCAGCTGCAGACGCAGCGGAATGACGACATCTGCTATCTTTCGAAGCGCGCGCGCCACTCCCGCAGGCGGCCATTCTTGCTCTCTGCTTTGACGATTGAGAAACTTTGGTGTGCGTTCATAAAACTACCTCCTGGCGCATAGCGCGCGGCAATGGCAACCTGCGCCGACTCCGAACACGCTTACGGAGCCAATTTAGACTCCGAACACGCGTACGGAGCCAATTCAGACTCCGAACACGCTTGCGGAGCCAATTCCGACATACGCCGGCTCGCGCGAAGGACGGTGTTGTCTAGCGTAGTGAAGCTTTTCGCTTCAAAAACAGCTCCCCCGCCGTGGTGGCTTAGTGGCTTTGGAGTTGAGCTGCTAAGCACGCGGTTGCGAAATCAAATTCCGGCCGTGGCAGCGGCATTTCGATGGGTGCGAAATGCAAGAACACCCGTGTACATAGGTCTACATGCGCATGTTAACGACTTCCAGGTTGTCAAAATTAATTCGGAATCCCCTGCTATGACGTGCCTCATAACCAGGTAATGGTTTTGGCACGTAAAACCTCATGATCTAGTAAATGCAGTTAACTATACTGTGATAGCGAATGTCACGCTGCATTCACGCGTGTTTACATATAGCTTTTAATGTTTCCTTGGCCTTTACATGCTGAAGATGCATATCGCATAGGCTCCTTCGGTATACCAGCGTCTTGTAGCGCTCAAAGCTTAATTACATTGCTCGATTTGTGAGTGGCATTTCTTTTTTATTCAAAAATATTTACCTTATCTTTTTTCTGGTGGTCTATGTCCTCTTTTCTGTACCTTCGTGTTCCTTTCATATGCTTGCTTATGCAGAGTGGCGTAGCAACGGGGGGGGGGGGGGGGGGGCGAGGGTCCGTGGGCGCCAGGTGCCAGGGGCCAGAGGGGGGGGGGGGTCGTCATATACGTCTGAAGACACCCGGAAATTGCTGACATCCTCGCCTTCCTCGACTACACCCGGGGGGGGGGGGGGTGACAGAAGACCTATGGGCCCCGGTTGCCAGACGGCCTAGCTACGCCACTGCTTATGCATACTTGCACTTACATGCTTGCCGCCAGCAACCCATCAGTTTCCCTTCCCTAAGGTTACGGATGTCCTCTGGCCCAACACTCAGGATAATTTCAGGGGTTCATATCTCGAAAGGAGGACCTATTGAGAGATCGAGCTATAGGTGGCGGCATCGTGGCCGCGTTAGTTTGGATAGGCGTTCGGCGGCACGTCTTAAGTTGTAAACGGCGGCGCTTCGTTGTGAGTGGTTTGGGTTGATTGACGGCTAATGAAACGCGTTGACTGCAGTTAACTGATAATATATTGCCTGTAATGCCACATTATTGGACAAAAAATGCAGGACGTTCCTATTGCACGTGAAAGAAGTACAAACTGCCATTCAACTGTGGACTAGCACTCAGCTACACCATCCGTCTTTCGGTACTACCTTGGTGGCCTTTTTCTACATGTTTACCTTCCGGTGTGCCTACCATGTTGACATTGGTGTTGCACAACTGTGCAAATGCAGTATTCGTTTTTGTTTATGTTGCACTGGTTATGAACAAGCCTACATTCCTGCACAATTAAGCTAATTCAGCAATTCAGTTGCTCACACTATTTCAGTGGCGTGTGCGCGTCAATATCCGATATTTTTTGTCAATTTGCTGTGAAGTTCAGCAAAGTTAGTAAGTTCAGAAAGTCAAGCTACATGACTGTGAGTGAATGCGCTCTATGATGATCGACATGCTATTTCACACATGGTTATATTGATCGCAATAACAATAAAAATGTACCAGTTAAATACAGAGCTGTCTTTGCACGGTTACGTGCACGACAGCGATGCGAAAACGTTCTAGTTACAGGCGGTAAATATGTTTTATTTAAGCAACTAATAGCAGCACACCTTCCATAAAGCTAACAACGCCACGCTAAAGCACGAGTCTAACAGCCACCTGCAATCAGTGTTATGACTGCCATGTCATACTCACACGTTGTTGTTGGTGGTTTTGCCTCAACACATGGCTTCGTTTGGTTTGATGCGGTGCCTACGAATATGGCTCAACCCACCACAGAGGATCGGACATGAATCGGGCGGCAGTAGTTAAAAAGCGAAGAATGCCTAAATAGAATTTTGTAATTTAAGAATGGTAATATATGAATACTAATCGATAATATCAATCTTCAGGCTATAATAATGTAAAATGTGAAGTTCATACTTTTGTGTTGGTATTAAAGAAAGTAAAAACTTACAATTAACATGGCAGTCTGTTTGTTTCACTTACAAAACTAAATATGGCATCACAAACGTTCATATTGCGGTGTCCTAGTGCCGACGCCCCAAGAGACTGTGTCCCAGGAAGCGTTATGACCAATTCAAGTTGGCGAAGGGGGCCTTTTAGAAGTCGTCTTCTGTGCAAGTCGAAGCTACGACACTCAACATAGAAATATTCCATAGTTTCAGGGTCGCTGCAGTGAAAACATCGAGCGGAAGTTGCCGATTGAGACCTAGCTGTGGGAAAAAAAATTAAGCATTCGTATTCGGCAACGCATTCTCTTGAATGAAACTTCAAATTTTCTTGTTTAGCACCATCTACTGTGCCAAGGGAATCGAAGGTGCGGAAAAGTGGTGTTATTTAATATACTTGATATGGTATGTTCTTCTTGGACACCAAGTTTTCTAAAAAATCTTACAGCCGTGATGCGTGCCGAAGGTTTTAGGATTATCAGTACCGTGCCTTTAAGAGATGCCGCCGCTGGTGCGTCTGCCGACTCTTTTAAAATGAGTCCCGTGTGTCCTGGTACCCATACCAAGCGGATGCGGCGTAAATGTTGGGAGATAGATGAACAGAATTCTCGGAGACTGGTCGATGAATTTGGCACTGACAGAGCGGAACAAATGGATTGGAAGTCGGCAATGATTACGGGTGAATAAATAGATGAGAGAGGTTTTCGTAGGGCTAGATAGATAGCCAATAACTCTGCCTGAAATATTGGTGTAAAGTCGGGCAGTCGAAGAGAGAACGACCAATTTAATGAGAGCGAGAAAATGCCCACTCCTGCCTCCTTTTCACTGACAGAAGAATCTGTAGCTACTATTGTTTCTATATGGAGGTTCTCAAGGTGGTCATGTATATCACATGGTCCTCATAAAACACTAGCTCTTCATTCTCTTTTCTCATGTAGCAGAGAATCCAAGCCACCAAAATGCCCCAATCCAATTGCGAGGCTGAGCACTCCAATCGTAGTGGAATGGGATCAGATCTACATAATAAAAGGTCGCCTCCAAGACTAGGGTTTTCGCGTGACCGCTAAGTGACAGACACGAAATCAGACATCCAAGAACAAATGTATCCCGTGACATAATAAGAGCTAGTGGTTCAGATTTTTTCTTTGTGTTTTATTACTGAGTTATCTTCACACTGCCTCATGTTTCGTTGTGTCACAAAGATTGCGGAAAGATAGGCACATCGTGACAAAAAGTACGCGCGGATGGGACCCCTTCATTTGTTCCGAACGGCACCAGACGCATCTTATGTCGTGCCTGAAACACAAAGCGACAACTGAATTGGAATGATTGTGGCTAACGGAGGGTGAGACTATCACACACTGGGCGCTCGATGCGTGCAATCACTGATCCCATCCCAGTGAAAAGACTGCGCTGCGAGGTCATATGCTTCTATACATTGTCAAAAAAAAAGAAATGAAAAAATGCACATGGACCTTTATGACAGCGTTAACACCACGGAACAGACAGTGTTGAGAAGATGGGCATGACATACGCGCCCAATTAAACACGTGTGGCTAGCAAAGCACGCAAAAAGCCATCTACACGTGCTGCGCATGGTTGAGGCAGTGGCCGCCAGGCGGCGACACCTATAAATCTTGCGAATCATGCACCGGCATAGGTATATATAGCTGCACAAGGTAGATGGAGAAGTTTTGAGAAAAAAAAAAGAAATTAAGATGAATACAAAAATACTAGGATGAAAAACACGTATGCATACCTGATTAAATAAAGCAGGCTAAGTGACTATTTCTCACTGCCCAGTTTCAAAGGAGACGCCAATTGATCATCATCATCATCATCATCGCCCAGAGAGAGTTGAAAGGTTGCTGCGCGTCCCTTTTCCCATCACAGCATTGGTGAAATGGCTGACCATCCGCCACTGCTGCGGGAGGCAGAAGACGAGTGCTGCTGTCGGGTACCCATACCGGTGTGTACCAGCGCGCGTCGACCCCTGTGCTCGGCCTATACAATAGAACCAAGACATGGAAAGGTCCTCCACTCGACAGGAAATTGCCGGCATTGGACCGGCAGAGAGAGAGAGAAATTTATTTACAGAAAGGCAGAGGTCGGCCTGAGCTATAACTAGCTCTGGCCTTCTACTCTACACTGGGGAAAATGGACGTGGAGGGAAAGGGCTGATGAATGATGATGATGGTATAAGGAAGAGATGCGTATATACAAATTCACAGAATTGCAGCATCCCTAAAGCCGTGCTTCGAGCCCAGTGGCTTGGAGAAAAGCTATAGCGGCACTTCTTATCAGGGCTGCGCTGTTTACATTAGGCCAAGGACCTAAAAGAAACTCGTCTGATATCGGCCTTTTATGGATCTTTGCAATGGAAGAGACCAGTTTCTGTCGTTCTTGCGCGTACGCGGGATACACGCAAAATATATGATCAAGTGTTTCTGGCACCTCACAGTATTTACAGTTTGAGCTAGTGTCACTGCCACCTATGATATGTCTATAACAGCTGGCGAATGCGACACCAAGGTGAATCCGGTGCACCATGCTCGTTTGGCTTCTTTTCAGCTTGTGAGGCATACGAAATTTCATTTCTTGGTCCCATTTGTTTACTCGCATGCGTCGTCGATCAGGTGAGGTCCAGTGTTCTAACGCACGGTTGCGTATTACGCGACGAAGTAGGGCGTTTGTGTCTGTTCGTGATAACGGAATGCGTACTTCAGAAGCATTATCTAAAGCAGTTTTCGCTTCAACGTTGGCCAGTTCGTTTCCTATCATGCCACAGTGTGAAGGTATCCACTGAAAGGTGACATTGTGGCCATTTCTAGCGTGGTCGAGATGCTGTTTAATTTATATAGCCATGGAATAATACGGGCCCCATCCGAGGACACCGTCAATCGTTTGAGGAGATGGCTTGCAATCGCAGAATATCATTTATGCGTGAGGAGGATCTTCGGAGAGAAATCGAAGTGCCTCTCGGATAGCGACAAGTTCTGCGGCAGTTGATGTTGATCCATGGTCTAGTTTAAACCACCGAGCGATGAACATATGTGGAATGACGAAGGCTGCAGTGGAGGCATATGGTGTGACAGAGACATCGGTATACACGTGTACAGTATCTCCGTAGTCTGTAGAAATGTGCAACAGGGTGAGTTGCTTGAGGCCAATAGATGTGATGGATAACTTTTTAGTAATTCCAGGAATCTGCAGTGTAACGAAAGGTTTAGGCAGAACCCACGGAGGTATTCTCGGAATACAGGCAGGAGAAAATATTGGCGGTAGAACAATCTGATGACTGATGACGCGATATAGTCCTTGAAAAGCTGGAACCTGGGTGAGAGGCAGAGAGCAATGACAGAAGATGGTGCCTGTGTCGGGTCAACTCGCGAAGGTACATTCGAGGAGGCTCGCAGAGCAAGTATCTTCCAATTAGACAAGCACGAGCTTCCGCTATTGTTCCATTGGTTGACCGGCAGGCATCCTTTTAACCGTAGCGATGGCGTACCGCCATGGTACGTTCTGTAACACGGCTATGCGTCGCTGGGTACCTATGCCGATAATATAGGAAAAAGCGTGCTATTTGGCCTGGTGTTGGGACATCTTTACGGGTACCTCAACCGTTGGGAAGTCCACCTACCTTTTGGGAAATCTCCGGCAGGAGAACGGCAGACATCCTTTTTTTATATACCATTTTGTTCCCAGAAATACAGGAAAGTGAAAGAGTGTGCCGTAAACATGGGGATAGTTTAATCTCTGTCATTTAACACTTTATTTTTTCCTGATCCAGCACATTGAAAACAGCCTGCACCAGGGCGTGTATGCGTAACCGTCGGAAGCGCTTCTCAGTTGGAGTAACGGTGTCTTCGCTCCCTCTCAGTTATCAGCTCATAAAGATCTCTTTGAGATTGGTGAAGCAATGCCAGGCGCTGTCGTAAGCGTCTTGCTGGTTTTCCGGCTGCAATTCGAAGTGAGTGTAAAGGAGAGCAATATTCAGCATGCGATATCGCTCCAGCTGCTAAAGCTGTTGGTTTCTATATCTGTGCGCAAAAAGCATGTGTAGCATGGAAATGATGTGAGTTATAAGTCGAGACGTAGTGCGGGCTCACATGACGCGCTGTGAATTTCAGTGCCCGTATTCACAAAAATCTCTTACGCTGAAAGCTTTAGTGAGAGAGAATTTCAGCCAACAGCATCGGGACTAGCTGATTAAGACCAATTGTAAATTGGAGCATCAGGATTGACTGTAAAAATTACGAACCAAAAGTGTTTGCAAATTCGGTCGCAGATATTTGCCTGACGCACTGCAGCCGCTCTCGCTCCGTTAATGAACTGCTCACGTGACATTTATAAATTTTTGTTCTTTCGAACAAATGAAGCCCTTGACCACCGACATCCTAAAACGGTAGTACTACGAGCCTTAAAGCGCGCTATGTAATTTTACTATAACAACTTTTTTTTTTCGAAACAGTTTCAGTGTTGTTTCCCAGGCGGCGCTTGTGTTGTGACGTAGAAGGCAGTCACGTGGGAGCAGGACATTGTGACGTTTGGTGCTGGCTCCGTCTCGGTCAGTCGTCCGCTATGCTGCTGCTTGTCGCGCGACGTGATGTAGCAGCACAGCATGCGTCAGAGCAGGCCGGAGCGAGTGGAAAAACGTTACCATATTGTGCTGCCACATGACCGCTTTCGGTGTCATGACGCCCATACACTTTCGGTAAGAAACGAAATGGAAACTAGTTCACAGAAAAGCAACTATAGCAAGGTATTTATGGTGCTCTGGGGGCTGCCAGTATTTTTTAAAATTCTAGTGTGTTGAGTCACGTGCCTTTCGCGCCGAAACCCCAACGCTAGTATGCCAGTGTGACTGACATCACGCATTTCCACTAGGCACTTGTTTTTCTTATTTCTTTGTGGGAGGGGGGGAGCCGGGGGGGGGGGGGGGCATTATGGCCTATCGAATGTTCTTGACTTTGATAAGCTGAGCCTTTGACTGTTTTAGAATACAGTGAAGTACATCTTGCTCACTAGATGGTAAGAAATCATGATCTCTTAGCGCAAACAAGGAAGGACGGAAGGGGGACAATATGAACCGACTAGCCCAGCAACATGTACTTTTGCGGAGGTATTTTGTAAGAGTCCACCTATAGCCGACATCTCCATTTTGTCTGCTGCTGAAGTGTTGATTGGCGTAGGCGCCTCGCTGCTGAGGACGCGCAGATCAGATCAGTCAATCAAAACTTCAACAGCAGACGAAATGGACATGATTATTAGGTGGGCGCTTACAGTAAATCTTTACCAACAACACAAGTCGTCAGAATCTGTGACGTCACGGCGAGCTGGCGCGGCAACTTCAAGGGATGTCGCCACCCGTTTTTCGGTTCTGCGCCTTTTCTGGCTTAGCCTATTCTCATGGCAAGAATAGTTTCTTTGGAACTGTAGAAAGGGTAGTTCGCTACAACAGTGAACATTATTTTCTTGTTAGTCTTCCTTGACTAACTGACTTCTCTATCTAATGACTGTTGGAGACAGATTGCAATTTGCGAATTGAAGCGGACGGGTTTGCATAGCCGTGAGAGGGAATTGTGGGGCCGGCATCAATTTTGTGTTTGACAACGCGAAGTGGGGCAAGTTTCAAAATGAACTCCAAGCAGATGTGCCTCGAGAACACACCGGTTTCAATGCTTCAATCGTCCGCCGTGGTGGCGTAGTGGTGTTGGCGTCGTGCTGCTAGCACGAGGTCAGCGCGATCAAATCCCGGCCCCGGCGGCCGGATTTCGATGGGCGAGAAATGCAAAAAAAGAACGCCCATGTACCATGCATTAGGTGCGCATTAACGAACCCCACGCGGTGAAAATTAACCCGGAGTCCCCCACTACGGCGTGCCTCATAACGAGATCATGGTTTCGTCATGTTAAAATACACAATTAAAAAGTAATTCACACGCAGTGTGCGTCCTAATGCGATTAGTTAAAAGATAATTAGTAAACTTTTGCTCCTCGTGCGCGTTTATATCGGTGTTATTTATTAACAATGACTAAATTTTAGATTCGAAATGTTATTTTATATTTATGGCAATATGGGAGCCACGGCGCATTGCGTGCTGTCAATTCCTTAATTTCCAACATACACCTATCGCTCTAAAACAAGCGACCCTACGAGACATCGACGAGCGTACAATTCCCCACGGGTGTATTTAATAAATTCTGACTTCGCAGTGCCTCTGGAATGTATTGCCGCATCAAAACTCTAAAGTAATGGCACATTGCTCAATCTTGAAAATGAAACTCGTATCTACGAAAATACGCAGATACAAGGCAAACGTTGGAGTACACGTGAAGCGAAGCTCTAGTAAAGCGGTTAATGAAATGCTTTACAACCCACGGCGATGTGTGCAACGTTGTTTACTTTCATTCTATGCTTATCCACTTCAAATTTGTTTTTATCTGCCACAAAGCTCGTAACCTTTATTATACTGCAAGTTTTCTTGTTATGAACAGCGTCGTTCGCAAGCTATGCCGAAACGCAAGATCCAGTTCAGGCGGAGGCACTTTGTAAGCTGGACACGCAGCGACGTCACAAGGGCGAAGGCGCTGCGTGATGCTTGTCGAAGGAATAAAGGTAATGACACAGGTGTATGCACACAAATGTGCGACACGTATCAAGCAACATCTACGGATTCCTGTGTGCCACTGGGACATACCCGCTCCACAGAATTGTCCAAGAACGGCAACACCCTCAGTGGCACAAACCCAACGGGTAAAAGAAACACGTAAATTTAAGAATTCGCTAAATATAATTTACTATTATATTTGCAGATTTCTGCGCTTTAGAGATGCCTGTGAACCTACATTATATGTTCAGGTTTGATAGGAAGCTAATATAATAAATAATATATTTATTATATGTACACTTGGTTAATGTACATGGCTTGCATGTACAAGCCGCTTCATTGATACTTGTATATAACGTTCGTACATGTATCCGCAATTAAATCCACCGATATTACGATCGACAGATAGAGCAGACACAGACACTGCAGCCTGGAAGTCACGTGAAACCAGGGAAATTAGGCAAAAAAAGCTTCGCTTTAAAGCAAAGTGTCGCGCGTTTGCGCTGGCACCTTTTTTTATCATCAGTTTTTGGCCGCTGTGTTGTTTCCGAGGCAACTGTTCATCAAAGGTGAAATTAAATTATGAGGTTTTTACGTGCCAAAACCACTTTCTGATTATGAGGCACGCCGTAGTGGAGGACTCCGGAAATTTCGACCACCTGGGGTTCTTTAACGTGCACCTAAATCTAAGCACACGGGTGTTTTCGCATTTCGCCTCCACCGAAATGCGGCCGCCGTGGCCGGGATTCGATCCCGTGACTTCGTGCTCAGCAGCCCAACACCATAGCCACTGAGCAACCACGGCGGGTTGTTCATTAAACGTCATGGATGACGCCACATTACAACAAAACCAAGAGGCCCTGCAGTGCCTGTGCCTATTTTTTTTCAATGCGTAGCATTCTTCTCCGAGCTCGGCCACCTTTTAGTGGGCGAGCCTATCTCGCCGTTCTTGTAGGCCGATCCCGGCGAAGTGCTGTCTAAAATAATGTGCCATAGGGGCCACTGGGTATACGCCACTGGGATTTAGTTTGCTTTCAATCGTATACACGTTGCCATTACAATGTCTGTGTCTTACTTATTATAAATATATTGACTACAGCGTATAGCCTCTACATAACCGCTCGCTACGCAAATAGTTGCATTAATCGCACAAGAGCCTAGCGCTACAACAATTTACGCAATGTAGATTTCAGCTACTGTTGTGTATGTCAAATTTCTCTGTACCACATTCCCGTTTTCCTTGTGTAGCCTCCCGGATGCTATTCCGGTTAACTACCCTACGTTTCTCCCTTTATATCATCTCTCTATTGCTTGACACTCCTCAAAGGGATAACACCTTGTGAATATTGTCTCTATGCAATACACGTTGTACTAACATCTATGCAACCAGCAGTAAAAAACAAAACAAAACAAAACAAATAAATGGCAAGGAGTGAGCGCTGCACAAAAGTGTCAGTGCAGAGTAATGTTTCTTCGGCAAAGTTAAAAAATAAATAAATAAAATGTTAGGCACTTACAGGCAGCTCCTTGATCCACGCATTTATCTAAAGGGTAAAAAATTAAGCTATTAACTTCACGAGGCACAACTCGGCGCTCGGCTATGCTGCGGCGCTTGATCATCGAACGATTACGGGAAACAACTGAGTTTCACACTAATCTTACTAGAACGCAGTGTGGCACTGTAGTCACTTCACCCTTCTGGTAATGTCGAGTAGTGCATTGACAGTTCTACGATTCGTCAAACCTTCATTGAAAGGAAATGCTCGTCACGGCTTGTGTCTTAGTTCTTCGTGACTCAGTTGCGTCGCAACGCTTCCTTATGAGCGGGTAAATGTTCTACACTTACTACTGATCAATGTCCGGTTATTTGTGCTTCATGCATGTGCGTGGTAGCTCCGCAACATCTCTTTCGAACAGCAAATTGTTTGTCATCTAGAAATTACAAATTTTGTCCCGTACTCTCGCGCGTGCTAGGTAGCCTCTGCAGTTTCAAGTACGCTTGTCACTAAATCTAGATGTTCCCTAAACAGTAACAGCCGTTATGAGCAACTATTTCCTGTGCTCTAAACGATTATTTCGGCATTTATTGCTACCAAACAGACCAGCGGTAAAAAGTAGAAAGTAAATGTAGAATTAGCGATCACGATTTTTTTTAAGAAGCTCGGCACAAGAAACAAAGAAGCTGCTTCAAACCAGAAGTAGAAAACAGAAAATTTCGTTATCCATTACTATCATGCTAGCAAGCGCCGTACTTGCGGAACATCCTGAAACAAGAGCTCCATTTCCTCTTCTATTATAAAGGTATGCCTGCAGAACGCGCCAGAAACATAAACACGAGCACATGAGCCTTGCAGTAGTATATTATAGACGAGAAAAGACGACCTAAGGAAGGGGCAAGTGATCTTGCGAGTTCAGTGAATAGTTCGATTGAATTGCGCAATGCTGCTTGCTTAGCGCGCTGTATGTTTGGTACTAGTTAGACGCAACTCGTTGGGGTAGCAGCTTTCTCGTAACAGTGATGTTACCGTTTGATCAACCATCACTTAATTTGTGCCACGAAAACACGAGACTGAAATTAAAGTTCCCAGCATATTTCCGAGTGATCAAATACAATAGAAATCGTGCTCTCTCATGCCTCTACCAAAACACCAATAATTGATAGGTATAAATAAATAAATAAATAAATAAATAAATAAATAAATAAATAAATAAATAAATAAATAAATAAATAAATAAATAAATAAATAAATAAATAAATAAATAAATAAATAAATAAATAAATAAATAATCGTAGACCATTTATAAAGAACCAAAGACAAGTTACCCATACAATGCAACTTTGGTTTTTATAAATATGGCGATGGCCGAAATAGCGTAGAGTTGAGCAGGCTTTCCGCCATATGTTACGAGATTAGTTTGGTGAGAGAAAACGAGATCTGTGTGAGAGACTGACTTCGAAGCGAAATTTGTATTTACGCTCTATATTGTCGAGATAAACGTTACAAATGTAGCCGAATATAAAATCTTATGTTCACCATGCTAGCAACGCTCTTAATCGGAAACCCAAGAAATAGCAAATTTCCACTACCTTTAGATTGCTGAAAAAAAAAAAGGTTTATGGTTACATATATCAGTTTTAGCCTTACATGTTTTTCTAAATCCTACAGCTGAATCAGAGAAGCTATAAAGTTACACTTCCCGCAATGCTTTCCAAAAATCACCATAATAAGAGACAATATGAGCATAAGAGACTAATTGAAACTTCGATTTTGTTCCCTTAAATATCGACCAGGATGCCTGTTCTAATTTTGATTTTATGAAGCGTAAAAAATAATAGTTTTTTTTTTACAGAACTGGAAAATAAAATGTTCCATTTAGCGCTCATCAATTCCAGATTCTACAATGTGCGCCTTCTTTATTTCAATGTTACGAAGAGTCCAGTAACTGCATTTTACCACAAACTATATATAGCGCAAATTTTATTTAGGCCGGTTTAAAAGTCGTCTGGAAACGCCATTTATCTGCTCTAGAGCACGTTCATCGGAAAAGTTTATACACAGATTTATATTACTAAAACAAGGTTCAAAATTCGGTGCACACGAACCATCGAGTAGCCGTCGTCATTATTGATTTCACAGAACAGCATGATGGTCTGCACAATGCTCATGCCGTTGAATAGGGACGTTACCGACTCCTCCACCTGTTTGGAAAACTGCAGACAGCAATAAATGCAATACAGATCAGTTTTCTCACAGCAGGAGCTGACATTTCCAAGATATTAACTCACGTGACGCGATTTAATAAAGGAAACAAGGAAAAGCCCAGCAGATTTGCCTGACCACGCAGAATCACAGCCCGACTGTCAGCGCAGTCACTTCTTTCGAGCTGTTGTAGACATTAGAAAATATAAGTGGCCGTATTTAAACAGCGCGGCTTAAACATCGCTCATACATGTCCCATAACATCGTTGCAATTCCCCGGAAATTTAAACTCAATGTCACATTTCATTTTCCCAGGACACCGTAAAGGTATGCGAGTACGACGCTTTCGAGCAATTTACTACAAAAGCCCTAATTAATCGAAAACTCGAACATTTCTGCATGCACACTAACAATAACGTAGACCCTACATCTCCCAAATATTAACAGCGCACTGCACTCTGTTCTTCCTGTGCAGAGGGCAAACATACTACGTGGTTCGTAAAACACGAATATAATGCTTTGGATCGCGTGCGTTTATAATCTGCGGCCAAGGGTGCATTCATATCAGACACTTTAAACTTTATCAGCACATCATCCATAACACGACTTCTATACCTTGCGAGCGCAAATTTGGAGTCATTTTCAGTTCTCTCAGAGCGCTAGCAAAACGATCACATTATGTTTTCCCACGATTCCATCAGCACGAACCATTCCGCTGTAAAGTATTGGTCTAGAATAGTGTGCGACATTCGAGTCACAAAACATCGAGTAAAGGTGTGAAAGGGGCTACTGGGAGGGCACCAGACCTTCGGAAACCGCCACAGGGACAGCGCCACAATGGCGCACAATAGCCTGTAGCTCAAGCAGTAGTCTATCCGGACATAAACTCATGACGAGCTCAAGGAGTTGATCGCGACCCCAGAATGCCATATAGGAAAAAACTTCCGACAAAGCTTTGAGTGCTTGTACACTCAATATTCCTATCGTGCATTTGAACAGTACCACTTCCTTGCTTATATGCAATACACCTTATAGACTTCCGGCGTCGTTTGCTAAATGTGTCCCCTAAACTTAAACAAATAAAAGTGATACATTAGTTCAGCGTAATGTATTTTAAATTAAAACACAACCTTTAATGCCCTTGAGGAATAGTTATGTACAATTTGTAAATTCCTATTGCCCTAATATTAGGAGATAGACAGATATAAAAGATGTTTTTCGTTTTATACAAGTGGTAAACTAATTTTGTTATCGAACAGGACACGAAACACGCTTATTTGACGGCATTAGCGTGCGCCAGTGGAATGCGAGTGGTGGGTTTTTTTTAGATCGTCGGTGACGTAGCAGCCTACCTCCCCCCAACCCTCCCCCACCCTTCTTTATACCACATGAACGTTCATAAATCTATTTACAAGTAGCTCTCTCTAGTTTTGAAGCAAATCATGGAACGTTAGCGCATTCATGTCATGTTGCCTGTTCATTCATAGGTGCCAGCTGTTACACCCACCTGCAGTTTTCTGTGCCATCTTAATTCTTTGCGTTTGCTTATATTCTTCTATGTATACGCGCACTCCATAGTGCTCCAGAATAATAAGTTGTGGGATAATGGTGAGTACAAGTGTAATACGGAAGAGCATAGGACTTGACTGTTGCAAGTTAGCGCCTTTCCTCTCAACTTCTCCGAATTTACATATCACCCTGCCACTCAGATTTGAAGAAAATGTTTCAAGCCTGCCGGTACGCTATCTGTAAAAGCTGGCTGATATTGCCCATGTGCGGGATTGAGAGCGTTCTTTGAGTGGTGCTATAAAAAAAAAGAAGGATTCTCTATTATGACACATAATCACAGTTGACTATAGATAGAATATCTTGTTTAGTCAGCTTCAAACCAAGTTTTAGCCAACTCACCGTCACATCGGTAAATGCACGTTCCTTAGCTGACTTTCAGAACAGCGCCTCCTCTAGGAGGCGCTGTTCAGAATTACTTGGAACTCTCTATGTTCAGGCCCGAAAGGTTTGAGCAAGCGCAATGCACTGATTATATACTCTTCAAGATTATGTTGTGAAAGCAACAGCAGTTCATGGGAATCTGGGAGTAGGTGCCATTGGCGTTCAATACCGTTTTCATTCCTCTACAGGTTCTCTATTCATGATTCAGGTTTCCTGTAACTACTTACATGTGATGGTAAGTGGCTGAAGTAACACTTGGAAATTCTTGCAATCTCGGATTCTTCGTAAGCTGGAAGTAAACAAATAAACACAGTATAGAGGGAGTCACTTGCAGGATGATGATTATCTGCCACCACCAACATAGCAGAACAGCCTAGTACATGCTTGGTTTCGTTGAACGCCAGCCTGTATGACGACGGCATATTTTATACATATTTCCGCGCTCTCAGTGTTGTGACTCTGTGCAACGTTTAAGTTAGAAATCAAGATATGACATCCCTTGGCAGTGACCATTCTTTTCACGGAGAAAATGCGCCTAAGGAGTTTTTTGCGAGATCTTGTTCATGAATTCGCCACCTGTGCTCTTTTTTATGGATAACTTCGTAGCTTACAGAAAATGATACGTAGATGTCGGCTGAATGCTTAAGGAACAACACTGCTACGGTACAGTCAACTGAAACAAAACATCGTCTAATGGGCAATAAAACTACAGCCATTAATACAATATATAAACGCCGGTTGCTTGGAGCCAACAGAAAGGTAGTACGTTCGTCAAGGTTGAAGAGCATACGTGAGCTAAGTGATGTCATCGATAGACTTAAATAATGTATGGCCAATTATTGCTGTTTATATACACTCCTAAGCAATTAGTACACGAAAAAGTGCAAAATAAGCACGCACCTGGCGAGGTGCGGACGAACCTGAACGTTATGCATGGGATATATAACACGCAATACCACTATCCTCACTCCACGTAGGCTGCTGTGTCTCGCCACTGCAAGCTGCGCCGCTTTTTCTGCTAGAACCATTCCAGCCGCCGAGCCATCAAGCGATCGTATCTGGTCACCTGAACCCAAGCAGATCGGCAAAGCGACTCTCGCAGACGCAACAGCTGCAGCCACCGAGCAGTAGGCTTCGTGTATAGAACTAAATAAAGCATCTCTCAAAGACACAACATACGCTGGGACAAAGATGAAACATATTTGTCCTCGCGCCTCGCCTTCTCTGCGTGCTTCGGAAGGCTGGCATCTGTGAACAGACTTTTACAGCAACAGCGATCGAGCGTGTCATACGTATTGCACGACGACGCCCCAAAGTTAGAATTCTCTGTTGTCGTTGTCAAGGTTTTGGGCCACTTCTTGGGCTTTGCAATACTGCGGTACCATTCCCATAAAAAATTGATACCGTGTTTCCGAGAACGTGTTTTGTGCGACCAGGAAAGGTGTTTTCTGAGGATGCGTGTTACGGACAATAGCTTCCCAATTTTCATTTTCTTTATTCAGTTGGCCCAACTTCGACTTCGTGGCTGCACCGGATTGGTTTCGTTTACGGGAACTCCACGCGAGTGCGTCGAGTAAGAAGTCGAGCCCGCCTGTAGCTTAACCCGACCACATTCACATGCATCCTACCAAGCGGGTTGCACTAGTCAACCCACCACTTGCAAGCGGGTTGACCGAACTCGCCTTGGCCCTCGCTTGGCACGACTCGCTAGCGTTTATATAAACCAAAAGAGCAGTTTTCGTTCCTGCAAGCCGGATCGACGCTATATTGTAGGGTTCATGTAAATATATAGTCATATAGGGAGCGCCCAGCATAGGCATCCAAATATTCGTATGTGCAGAGCCCAACACGAGGTATTTTTATAGATTTCACAAAAAAAGAAAGACAATAAAAACGTTGGTAAAAGACAGGTTGGATAAGTGGGCTAGTTAGTAACGCATATTAATAAAATCTTAGAGCGCTAAAAACACGAAGGACGTAGAAAAACTAACTAGCCCACCTATTCATCCTTTTGCAGTGCATTTCTATGAGCGCATGTGGTGTGCTTCTTTTTGTACGTCCCTCATGCTTTTAGCGCTCGAAGTTTTCATCAAAAGGAACGGTTACTCACAGCATATGTTCGCGTCAGGCATGTAGTTCTTCTTTTCCCTCGTCAGGCGACGTCCTCCGCAAGCGCCTCCCGTGAGGAGAATCGCCACGGCAAGGAGTAACACTGTCGCCTTCATAACAGTTCCAGTGGCGCGTTTCGTAGGATGCCTGTGGCAAGCGACGATGATCGTCTCCCACCGCCTCCAACGAGACGTCGTCAATGACGGAAAAGACGAGAGCTACCACTGGAAAAGAGAGGTGTGCAAAGGCATATATGAGGGTCTCAGGGTGAGGGAAGGCACCAATGAGGGTGCTACTGTATGTAGTAGACAGGAGTACGTAAGATCATTCGATCGCCTCTGACGCCTCCCGAGTATTTAACAAGTACGCAAGCCTTTAAAGAGCAAATTCTGGCGCGGTGTACTGTGGCTAGTCCATAGACAGCAAATTAGGTGTATTTCAGATATTATTGGCACTTTAACTTACCCACAAAGCATCTGAGATGTGAAATTACTATTGCACCTTACCAGATTCAAGGTAGCGGTGCCATCGCCATTGAAAATAAGATGGTCTGGGGCCCTTTCGACAGCTACTGCCTATAAATTCCCAGGACATATCAATAACAGCTGACGCGAAACGTGGGCAAATTCTTTTTCTTTTTCGGGAAGGGGAACAAAACTAGAGAAATAAGGCCGATGGAGTACCAGACTCACTTATCAGATTTTTATGGTAATACGGATATGCTTAAAAAAAACAGACGCAGCTATAAGCGCGCCGAGTGGAGCTCCTAAAAAGAATAACCGTGGAGGGAGGAAGGTTTCCGGAGAGGGCACTATGAGAGCGCGGCAGTGGCCAACGAGACTCTGCTTGCGTCCGTTCTTGCATTTGCTCCATTGCTCGTATTTATATCTAATGATTTATCTAGCAACGAGCAGCTGTGCTCAGTGTACCTCAACCAGTGGGTCTTGCGTTCAACTTTTTTGTGGTTTCAGCTATAAGCTTAATTTCCGATGAAGCAGAATGACATCAGCGGCAGAAGAAAAAAGCGAGACAAACAAGACGGCGTAGCGAGATTACGGCTTTGACTTTCTTGTCATGGCTCTTGTGTATTCAGGAACGGCAACCATATCCAATTCTTGCTGCTGACGCTGCAACATAGAACGAATCGCCTTTTTTCCCCCTGCAGTGACCTGCTGTATGCCTTTGCCTTTTGCATGAAATTCGTTTGTTCAGAGAGATTTCAATATATGAGTGTTGCATTAGTGATAATAGAATTATATCGTGGCTAAAAAAATGAAAACGAAGCGGAAAAAAAGTAATGTTCAGCAGGGAGAATTAACCGGTAAATTCATGTTCCCAAAGATTTCGGCAGACTTTTACTGTGAAAACGAATTAAAAATGACGCTCAACATCTCCGGCAAAAAGAAAACGTGTAGTACCACGCGTATGTATGTACGCACACACGCACGCACACACGCACGCACACAAAAGAAAACATGTATGCTTATTTAAATACTATTACACCTTCGCGAGCAATAGTTTAACACCACAGATGCTCTGAAAATTTTCCTCGCAGCTTAGTTGCCCCTGTACATACATACATACACCCAACCACACACACACACACACACGCGCGCGCACGCACACACACACACACACACACACACACACACACACACACACACACACACACCATATATATATATATATATATATATATATATATATATATATATATATATATATCATGAGAAGCCAACAAACAGTGACACCAAGGACAACATAGGGGAAATTACTTGTGACTATTAAATGAAATTGTCCTTATCAATTATTTCGCTGACTTCTGTAACTGGTTCAAAGCATGACAAACGAATATCAATTTCTCCAAAATGGTCTCCATGTCCTTTACACGACGCTCATGTCCTTCCTTGTTTGCCTATGCCTTTAATAATATTACTTTAAATGGAGCGTTCGAATTCGAATATTTACGTATCCTATTAACACACAATTTGTCATGGTCAAAACACATTGATGTCACCTATAACAAGGCGTTTAAAAGACTAGGTTACTTACATTGTGCGCTGCGTCTTGCTTCTCAAGAAACTAAACTTCTAACACATAAAACCCTTATTCGCCCCATCCTCGAATATGGCTGCGTTGTACGGAACCCATAGAGACACTGTGACGTCAAAAAACTAGAATCAGTGCAGAAAAGGCAACGCGTTTTGTTTGTAGGAGATATGACAAGGACTTCTCGCCATCTAACTCTCTTCCCCTACTTCGTCTCACTACTCTTGCAGAGCGTCGCAAACTTGAAGGCCTAAAACATCTTCACATGTTAATCAATTTCCCTCGTCTTTCCTTTCTAGATAACTATTTGACCTTTTCTAAACCCTCATCTACGAGGAGTCCCCCCACTCTAAATATCTCAACCTTTTCTGCCCGCACTGATTCCTTTAAATAGAGCTTTTTTCCATCAACAATTGAAGTCTGGAATTCATTACCGGGCAAGATCCGTTCACTACCACTGAAACAATTCACGCAAGCTTGTTTATAAATGTTTGTATGTTTGTTGCTCATCCCACTCCTGCAATAGCCTCACTGAGGACGCAGTATGTATAAACAAAAGTAGATAAAAATTAAAACAAAAAATGGTAGCAATCGTTTTGACAAGTAGACTTGTCTTTTTCAGCGCCACTTGACGAAACGCTGGCTCCCGCTTTTATCTTGTTCTCGTTTTGCTCATCGTCTTGAATTTCCATTTCCAGCCTTCTCCGTTTTTCCCTGGATTGTTCTGTTCAGCAACGCTGGGGACGAGGTTATCCTCCTTGAGTCCATGATGCCAGATTTCATACCCTCCGAACTAAACGAACAGCACTTTCAGTTTTAGTAATTAGCTAGCGTATAGTCTTGGCATTTGTAGCCCCTGACTCAACGATCATGACCAAGACCTTGATTGGATCGCCTTTGAAAATTTCTTTAATGTAACCAATTTTCAACCGCAAACTTTATCCTTTAAAGACACACACAGAAATAAAGACAGATGAATTATATGTGAAAGGCAGAGAGTTTTCCAAGAAGATAAAGATCCGATTTGCTGTACGGTACAGAAATAGTTAGAGCCATCAATGAGCCTTGCTATAACACACTGGAAAAGCTCTTTATTTGCGTAACATTGCTTCTTCTAAGAAATATATTATAAATGCTGGCGTGTAGAAAACTACGTTAATTTCTCTAATGTAACCAATTTTCTAGATGTAAATTGCTGAAGAGTTCCTAAGATGTTACTCTCAGCTGTCACTCAGAGTGGATGGCACCTGCTCTTGTTATTTGAGGAAGATGCCCCATTCCTTACCTACGATGTGGAGTCATGACAATGCGTGGTGGCCGAGCATACTGAGTACAACATTGCGTTTGGTATCATGCATGCACTTCTTGACTTACGAGCCTGTCTCTCACATTTAATTACAGAGAATAGTTTCATGTACGAAGCAAGGCCGATCTACCTTCCGCTCTTTTGAATACGCGCATAGCTGGGCCTGAATAATTTGCGTGCTGCACATTATACTAAACCAAAGACAAATCAAACAGGTACCGTCTTCTGGAGAGAAAAAGAATAGAGGACGCGGAGCACAGTAACGTTTCTGCAAGTGCCACAACTTGCAGAAATTTAAGTGATCACATTAACCGCCTAACTTTAACATATAGCAGCGCCTATAGTAATCGAAGTCAAATCTGCCGCCTTGTCTGGGCAGCCTCATTCAACTTATTGCAAAGAAGCCTGCAGGATGGACTGGCTACTCGCCTTCTGAATCCTGAGGCGTTATTGTGTCGGCACGTTCTGACCACTCCCACCCGCTCTAAGGCAGTAATCAATTTCAGGGCCCACTCAATCACAGCTTCTAGAAACGTGACGAAAAAAAAAAGTGAAGGAGCAAGAATAGTCGCGCCAGGAAGAGACCGGAAACATGAGAATGTCGCAGCTTTGGTATGCGTTACACAGCACTGCTGCTGTTGCATAGGGCCAGAGGAACGTGAACGCTGCCCCCCCCCCCCCCCCCCCGTCCTTCTCTCAGCACGACTGAAACTCGCCGAGGGCTCCTGGGTGCTCTGATGACTCCGCTGTCTTCCACGCCGAGGTCGAGGAGTGAACGTACTTGCCGCCCACCGCATTACCTCGTGTTGCGCTGCCCAGAAGAAATGGTCCGTCCGCGAGAATCCACCGCGCTGCAAACACCCCTCACTAATTGCCCCTAATGGCTTTTACGCGGGGTGTTGCGTCATTACCGCACCCACCCGTGGTAGCATCACCCGGCAGAAGAGGAAAATGAATTAGCTCACGTCTCGCTTTTTCGTGCTACCTGTAGCTCTGTCTGACCCCACGGGCACTCCGGTTTGCTGTGGGTGCTCCAGCTAGGCCCCACCGGGTTCGCCGCTCTCAAAAGCGGGCGGGTGATGTCGTGCGGTCCGGCCCAAACGTTTAGGACGTAAGAGACCCGTGCAGATATCCCTACGGCGATGCTCCAAGGCGGCGGCTCTTCTCTGATTTAACGGTTGCCCATTTCGCACAGTTGGGGGAAAGAAGCCGCATTGAGCGCACTGCGAATGTGCTCTCTGCACAGATATTACCCTATGTGACATCAAAGTCATCGTCAAAATTTTATGGTTGAGCTGTGCACATAAATTGGGTTCTTGAGTTATGCAAAAGCTGCTTATATTGAAATTTTCTGCACCTAACCATTATATGGTCACAAGTTCAGAGATTTTGTTCGTTCCCACTGTACACAATTGCATTTTCCGTGCACGCTAGATGATAGCACAATGATAGTATGCTACATGTTTTACGGTGATTAATCACACATTGTCACTGATGAATAATTCCATGTTGCTACGCCTACCAAACTAAACTAGCACAGACACTTATTATTCACGTTGTGGTCGTATGCACGATATCTAGAGGCCAAGGTATTCGGCGTGAAAACCATACTGCGAGACTCTTCTTCGCGACAGCACTCCAGTATAGCAATTTAGCAAAACTGATGTAGCAAGAGTTTTTGCATTGACAGGAGACAGAGAGAGATCTCTTTAAAGAATCCTGAAGAGTGGACGTTGATTTGTTGGTTCGGCCTATCGTGTTTCACATGTCGTGCTCTCTTGCTACTTATATTACTTATATTTCATTGCTATCACCACATACATACATACATACATACATACATACATACATACATACATACATACATACATACATACATACATACATACATACATACATACATACATACATACATACATACATACATACATACATACATACATACATACATACATACATACATACATACATACATACATACATACATACATACATACAAAAATACATACATACAAGCGTACATGCGTACAAAGTTTACGTTGCTCCAGCTATTGGATAATCTGACGGTAAACGTAGAAGTGATACAGCGCAGAAAAAAATTGTGCTGACGGGTTAATGGTAACGTTAATTCAAGTGTGATCTCTTTCCGGAGCACCGATTGTTGCAAACTGCAGAGAGCATGCATGTAAACGAGCTGGCACAACGTGCTTGAGAGCAAAGGGAGTCTATGTGCAAAGTCCTTGCAACGGAAGCGTTTTCTTCACCATTCGTGAGCAGCGGCGAGCCTAGGATACATTAAAGCGCACGGTTGCTTGCACGAGGAAAAATACGCTACTATGCCACTGCGTCTTTGCTACGACACACCCCTTCTTAGGAAGCAGGCACCGAAGGCAACTCTTTCTATCGGGTTCCATAAGGTATGCTGCGCACCATGTTGCTCTACTCTTCCGCGTTCGAACACGAATGCCTTCACTGATGGGCGCAGCGCAATGATTAGGGAACGCTTCTTGTAATCGATGATTGCGTTGGCATCCGTCGTCGCTATACTAATGGACGGTCAACACGGTCAACACCCGGGGGAAAACCCGCGAGCTGCTCTGGGCACCCCGCTCTTTGCTCGGTAGGAGTAGATGCTATAATGGTCAGTAGTATATTGTGTTTCTGTTTGCTTGTTTGTCCGTTCGTTTATGGTGCGCGAAACGTGAAGTTGGCCCTAAGTTTACCTTGGGCATACCTTACGGGCTCCGGGTACTATGGAGTTAGCGCATCAAAAGCCATTAATTGACGCTGCGCCGCACCAAGAGGAAATCGATTTCGCGTAGCGCAGGTGAGCTCACGCAGCCATAGGAAGACCACTGGAAGCTGTCTTCGCAAAGGAATGACCTGAGCACTCCGCGCTACAGCCCGAAGCCTATTGGCACAGCTTCAGGTGGGCCCCATACTTAGGTCACGGAGGTGGTGTCCACCATATCGATGAGTGCGAGGAGACGAGCGCTTATTAATCGTACACGCATGACCGTAAACGCCTGCGCGTCAAATGCTAGCTTTAAGCACGCATAACATCCAGAAATTCGGCCCCTCGGTTCCCCTTCTTTTCGTTCATAACATCCAGACTATGAGCGTGTTTGTGCTATGACACGTGTTTGTGCTATGACGTCGCTCGTGGTGACACGTGATTTCGAGAATTATTCAAGGCAATATCTGTTATTTGTGTAATATGTTGCTTGAATAGACGAATTAGAGTTCAGAGAAATAATAAAACACACAAACCGAATGTCTGCGTGTTTTTTTTTTTACTTCGCATCGCAGCAAGAGAGATGTACTTCCGTTTCGTCTGCTAGTTCCCACCACGTCGTGCAGTCGCGCGCTCAGACACAGAAACTATGTCAATTTCTACCGTGTTCCACCACGGCATCATGCTCTGTGATCCGCTTGTGTCTGCCTCAGTATTCGTGTAGCACTGACTTGTACCGCTAGACAGGTGTCCTCGTGCACAGCGTGCAAAAGCGTGCGCTGCGCGAAACGAGACAATCGCAACAGCTTGCGCGCGACGGCGTCAGCGGAAGTGCCCCGCGCCGCAAAAAAAAAAGAGAGGAGATAAAAGATGAAGGCGGGGCCCGTGACGTGAGCATCATACAATCCTCGAGGTCCCGTATGGAAGAACGCAGGGAAGGAATTTCACTTGCGGAGGCTAGACGGGCGCACGTGGAGAGAGTCTCGCATGGCAGTGGAGCTGGCCTCCTGAAATCATGGGTTCACGACACTGAAATATTTCCATCTCGCCTATTACTTAGCGGATTTGAAATTTTTTTTTCTGCAGAAAGCTCCCTAGAGGACACGTAACAACTTCCAGCGTTTAACCAAAATTTGCTATGGGGCCTGGTGAGGGGCCCTTTAACGACAACAAACCTGCGCAAACGATTTTCTTTAATTGGTGTTCACTGTACTCCACAGTCTGGTGCTGTGACAGCGTGCAGTTGATCGTGATCACCTGTGATGCTTTCTCTGCACTTTGTCTATCTCTCTTTGCTTTATTCTTGCACTTTTCCTTTCCCCAGTGTAGTGTAGCAAACTGGACTGTCCGTTTTGGTCAACCTCCCTGCTTTTTTCCTTTCTTTCGGATCTCATTCTCGCTCTCTACTCTGCGCTGATAAGTATAGAGCATCCCAGAAAGCCATCTTTGTCGGCGAGCAGTGTACCATTACGTGCGACTTACACGCGAATGAGAATTTTAATAATTCCTCCATCATTAAAGCTCAGATATTTGGCACTCGCGTTCCTGACGTGACCTTTACACAACACTATTTATTTACATCGTTGGAGCAGAGTAACCGCTAAGTGTTGATAAACATCAGCGTCATTTGTCGCCAACAATCTGCTCAACTGAACCACCCTAGAACCATTAAACTTCATGTTTGCTGGCTGTGTGCTGCACAGGTGTATAGCAGGTGGAAATAACTGTATGAAAATGGGTGAGCCCACTAATCTGAAATCGAGATTTCCACATTTGTGAAAGTAGGGCCTTTGTGCTGAAAAATGTGATTTGCGAATTTAGTTGGTCTTCTTAGTATCACAGGTAAATAACTTTGTTCTTCAGTAGCGGCATTTTCCGAAACCACTGTAATAGCCGGTCTTCCTGGGTGATTGACTCAAGGAATTGTACAAGGTAACATACCTCTATAAGTACATGAATATTGAGGACGCTAATCATGAACGGGTGGACGCTGACGCGTGGTTTAACAGCAGCTTGCCGAGACACGTCTCCGCAATAGACGAAAGAACAATTTGAACAAGATGGGACTGGAGAACTCTTACGACATGGAATAAAACAAAAAAAAAAACGATGAACCACAGGGGCGAGTCCCTGGCTCGTAAAGAATATTAGGAACAAAATTTAAGGGAAATTCAAAGCTTTCGAAGTTGCCAAAGGCCAGAATTCAAGGAAACGAAAGCTTATTTGTTCACAAACGCTGAAAGGTCTTGGAATTTCTTTTGTCGTTGAAATTTCTTGCACCTAAGCAGCTGCTGAGTTGTAGTTCGCTTCCAGCTTTTCATGTGGCTCGTCAAAGTTGACTTTCAACTTGCAGTGATGTCAGTCAATTTCTGGCATGATGGTTAATGTAGTGTCCGGCTTTAGCCAAAGTTATTAATAGTGTTAAAGCCACATGGCTGAAACTTACTTTTCGCTCGTCATTTATACAGCCTATATGGCTCCAAATTGGAGCCTTGATGACTGTGATGTACACCAATTAGCAAAGGAACAATACGCCGTCAAGGATTGATAGCTTAAGTTGGCTTCGTATAGCGCCACAATGGCAATGGCGATGTAAACCGACTTTTCGTTTGTGGCTGTGGATACGCTACATTGTAATCATTTAGCGACACTCTAAAGAAAATATCGAAGAATGTTTCGCGATAGACAGTGGTCATGGCAAAGCCCGAATGGGGAGTTCATTACTCTGAATGTCCAAACGGCGCCCTCGACCCCAAGTTCTCAAGGAATTCAAGAATCAAATTTATCCTCAATTGTTTTAGGGGCCCTGAAATATCCATTTCCAAATTCAATTATTTTCAAGAATTTCAAGGAAGTGTACGAACTCTGGCTCCCAGATGTTGCTCAAGCTGTTGATTTCACTGGAAGCGTTTACACAAAGGCACAATAGTATATCTTTCACCGCGCATGAAGGCGACTGTAGTAGATCGCCTCGCACGTATAGCACTTGGCATCGATGTAAACGAGGGTACTATTCTAAGGAGGTGAATCGTACCAATGCGCCAGAAGAGCTCGTATGGACGAGTAAAGGCTCAGTGAAATGCAACGCTCAACTTTAGATTAACAATAAGAAGACATTGATAACTTGAACACCATAATGTTTGCCCAGTGCTCAAATTTTAGTATTTGGTAAAAAAGTAAAAAAATATTGCCGCAGTAGGGCATTCGTTGGTCTCTTTATTATATTAGTTGAGAAACTGTGGTTTCTTGATTACACAGACGATGGTTTCTTTAACTTTGCAGAATAAAGCTACGATAAGTTCACAGAAATCTGAAAATATTATTAAGCCACCACGTTTTTCCCAAATTTCAAACGGCTTGGTTAACTTTAAGTCAGACATGAATTTACCTCCCGTATTTCGATACTGAAATGAGTCAAGAACGTAATGAACAAAGATGTGAACCGTGATCATTATATCGGGGGCTTGATTGTCCTGCTGTGAGAGATTTATATCAGAAATTAAAATTGGCTCCAATCGAAGGACTACTTCGAAATAAAATACTTTATCGTTCTCCTTCTTCCATGGAAGTAAGAGTATCACCAAAACATTCGCCAAATCAGTGCGGCGTCGAAGAAAGTTAGCACGACAGCAGCCAATGTTGGTTCCAGAAAGCATACAAACATGTGACATATTTCATCGTCTGTGTACGAAAAAGAAAGGAAATCCTATAACGCGAACAAGCTAAGCTCACGGGGTCATGCTTCAGCATGTACCAGCGAGCAAGTTTAAGAGGAAATATGCGTAACGTCGAGGTCGCGGCGTGCCACTACAGTCGTCGTGGCTAGCCAACCCGGGTGGCCTCCGACACGTGGCATGTAAGCCTCCCGCTGTGATTTCGCAGCCGGCATTCTGTTCTGCCCTGTGTTGTTCCTGTTTACGAATTCGCTTTCCTCTGCCTGTGATCTCAGCACGACAAAGGCTGCCTCGACGCTTGCGCGTGGTTGGTGGGCAAACGCCAGATTGATGGACCAGCAGGCAGTGGTAGCTGCTATGTGCTTCTCAGTGGTCGATACAAACTTTTTCTTTTTTGTATCGCTTGTGCAAAGATCTTTTGTATCATATGTACAAAGCGTTTTGTAAGTTTTTTTTTTTTTAGTATTGAAAGGTCCCCTATCCAAGTAGGTATATACATGAGCGCTTTGTTCGCTTTCTCTTCTTTGCACTTAGCCTTGCATGTAAGCTCTTATTGGACCGTATTTTCTTTATCCCATGTTCCATTCTGCTCCCGACAGAAGCTCTTGACCGCGGAAGCGCGGTTAAAGCGACACCACCGAATTCACGCTGCTTCGCGGTGTGGTCTACGTGTCCTCTTTACAGAAATCAAAATTTCCCAACCTTCGTTGTCGTTTTTCCTTAGCTGGTTACTTATTTGTATACGGACGGTGTGTAGTTGGCTAACGGCGTCATGGGCCACTGAAGCCTGCTTCCTGATCTTCAGAGCAAAGAGTCTCTCGCGAGCGCGGTGAACCGAAAACAACGACGGATCACTTTGAAGGTTGATAGGTTGATAGAGTGCTTTCTCAACGGACCACGGTCGTTACATTTAGATGGTACGCATCACCTTTCGTCGATACGCTATGTACCATGAGGACCGCAAAGGCAAGGAATACAAGTTTTGTTTGTTGAGTGATTTTGTGTGCTTATTTCATTTGATATTTTTGCTTTCCTTGTATTGTCACTTGTTTTTGAACTTTCATCATTATTTTGTATGTGTACATTGGGTCACTGTATATTTTATAGCGTGTTTTGCTTCTATGAAGGAAATAGAACTCAAAAGTGTGCGATGTGAACATAGAGTAAAGCCAGTATTTGTTCTCATGCGATCTAAACTCTGCCGGACAGTTCCTGCGTTCCCGGGCTTTGCTACTTTTTATGATTACCTCTTTGCATTCCAAAGCTTTACATCTTTGTGATAATGTGAA
This sequence comes from Dermacentor albipictus, assembly GCF_038994185.2. Classification (NCBI taxonomy): domain Eukaryota; kingdom Metazoa; phylum Arthropoda; class Arachnida; order Ixodida; family Ixodidae; genus Dermacentor; species Dermacentor albipictus. The sequence continues at coordinate 96,846,701 of NC_091825.1, read as the reverse complement.
ATTTTCTTTACAGTTCTTTATGTGAAAGGTACGTTTATACATTTTTTGCAACTCATATGCGACTATATTTCATGCAGCACTGCATGAGATGTTATTTGCAGTTCAGGTTCAAAGGAAAAGTAAAATAAATACATCAATCAACAAAATACCACGAAGTAGAGCTCAGCAGAGCAGTATATAGAAGAGTAAGGTCAAGGTAATTTTGTGTCATTGGTTTTACAAGGTATTAGATGCTGCTGCCAAGTGAAGCTGGTAGGGTTTCTAAACAGAATATTTAAACCGGCACCCGAATTAAGGTACAAGGGTGACGCCTAGAAATACCTGTGCGCTGCTCATTATTCCTTTGCCGATGTCATATCTACAATAAGAGCAAGATGCCGTAAGTGCAAAAAATCCGGCGTTCTGTAAACAGACAAAAAATTTATAAGCTCACCGACAAAATATGAGTGCGACATAATTGAGTTGTGCGTCTCACCAGCTTGCAGCGAATGAATAAAATGAGATAGCGAAAAACGATATCAAAGATTCGGCTATCAGATGGTGGCGAGTAATTACCGCTTGCCAGAAAATAACACATCTGCGCACGATGCCGAACAACTTATTTGAATCTTCTTGTTTCTTACTTTTCTGGATGGCGTCATGTCTTTGATGACTTATTGCCCACACTCCCGTCCAGAGTTTCGTGTTTAAATATGCCGTCATTAAACCCGTAGGCTGACGTCGCAGGTATTCTCGCCTAACGCCGAGACTCTCGGCATTCCATCCATTCAAGAAATACTCCCTCTATCATTTCATAAAGATGCTTTCCTGATGTTTTTTTTTTCTTACTTGATGACAAAATTTGCCTGCCGGGACAGAGCATCGCGCCGTGCTGCAATTGGCTCGACACGCTCTAGGATGACAGACGATAATGCAGTTAAGTGCATGAACTTTCGCGCGTGAAAAACGAAGCTTTCTGGGCGATCCGGAGTTCTTCGATCATGCACTCTGCGACGCGGGGAAGCGGCGACACGCCAGTTGAATAACGTAACACCGAGAGTGCGAAACTTAGCAGCCCCGCAGCGTATAATCAAGCCTCCGTGTTATCTATCGGTGGGGCTCTGGATTGAATACGACGCTTCCATGACGCAATGGGCACGTCGTAAGGCTGCAGGGCCGCTCAATGCGTTGGTATGTCTTGCTCGCTTCACAATCACGTAGTGGAGTACTTCCGTTTCTTTTTTTTTTAGCTTTTCGGAATAAGATCTCACATACAATTTATTTCTTTTATTATCGTTTCAGCTGAGAATTGGAAAGCCTGCGTAGAATTGCAGGTGGTCATTTCGGATGGAGTTCTGTGATTGCGGCTTCTGCAGCCATTTTGCTTTAAAGCTCATGTATTTTAGAAGCGACACGGCCGGAGAGAGAGAAAGAGACAGAGAAACAGTTTCATGAAAGCTGGCGATGTCATCCCTGCTATATACTGGGCTTGCTGGGCAGGGGAGGCGCTTATGACTGTACGATGCGAAAAATTTAAATAAGAACAAGAAAAATAAATAAACATGGTAAGAATATACAAGCAAATCGAGCCCAGGTGATCAAGAAAAGGTAAAAGAATATTTATAAGACATGACTGCCATAAGTGTAACACCAGCGCCTTGGTGGCTCGGATAGTTTCCCAATTTTGGTTCTAGGGGTCTGGGAAATTAAATGACTAGTTTCTATTTGTCCTTGCGTGCCAAGTGAAGCCTTCGCCGCTAACTACGTGGTGGTAAAGTGGTGTGATTGACTCAACGCACACTCAATGTCGTCAAGTAGCTTGCGATCGGTGTCAACATTTCAAAATCTCAGTAAGTACGCAAGCGCCGCAAGCTGTCTGGCCCGCCGAGGGACAACAACACATAGCTGCTCTATACAGAAGGAAGCTCTCGTAGCCTATGGGTGCAAGCCGAATGTTTTATGTGGGTAGAGCATGTGTCATGCATTTTCATCAAGGAGCTTGGGTAGTTTCCTCAGTCGCATCCAGCATTTCAATCGAACACCGATAAAGGTGTACATGGCGCTCATGAACTCATACCTTATATCAAATGTTTTAACATTTTCGTAATTATGAGTCGATGTTGGTGAAACCGGATTATCTAAAAGTGTGCTGAATATCAAAATGACCGCTGAGCCACAGAGCTGGTCTACCAGTATTGATTTTCGCCGCAGCCAAACAACACGTCATCTGCTCACACGCTCAGTCGCCTGTCAATAGGGAAAGCCTGTTCGCCGAAAGGCAAATCTTTCAGTGATGCTACCAAGTACATGTTGCGTTAATTATAAGCACAGTGCCATATGGGTGACAGTCACAACATATATGTGTGAAGATGGCGCGTGATGTGACTCTTATCAGGTGGTTTTATACGTAACACTATTTAACGTTCAAAGACTCCCGCTCGCAACTTTGTCTATGTTCTTTTGCTACTCTCGGCTCAACAGGACCACTTCTCCAGACCAGCCATGGAAAATTTGTTCAACCTTTATTCTCACTCTGAAGCGCTGGATATTCGCTTTAAGTGTAGTTTTCCTACCCGTGGAATAATAATCAAGTGACTGATTGACTAAACGAGTCATGAATCAAAGAATCAGTTGACTGATTGAAGTGACGAGCAATCAATTTGCAGTTCTCCTTTCCCAGGAATTCTTCGGGCCGCATTCTTTGGCAGGAGTTGCCCATCGGTTCGTCGCAGACTTGGTAGTACACCCCGCCACGACATGACCGCTACAATTATTGGTTTATGAAGGTCACCTTTCACTCCCACCTTCATCCCCATTCCTCGCAGGCACAGAACAGCGTGACAACCACCACTGCGATGCCGGCTTTGACGTTCATTCACAAAACAAGTGGCCGCACTCACAGCCTTCGCACACACACCTGAGATACCTCGTCGGATTAACAGCCGACACCAACGGAGGGCGTATCTCTGAGGATTCGTTCCTTCAGCATCGATTTGACACAGCATCGGCTCTTGGAGGCAAAGACACCCGCACAAGTAGTCCTTCCAAGCCTCCGCGAGGTGAACACTTTTCGCACGCACAGGAGCGCTCTGCTCCTTGCAAGAGGAGGCACCGATCATAAGGAACGCAGAGGAGCGGCGCGCTGTGATTTGTTTGGCTGTTGTGCTCGCCGATCCGCTGACTCTGGTTGTGGCTGCACCGCCATTGACTCTACCTTTCCGCCGGCAATATACGGCGGTCGGATTCCACACGCAAGCCACCGCCGTCGCATACGCACCTGCTTGCTCTCTAGACCGCGGCGCATTGTTTATGTAAACACGGTCGAATTCTGTAGCCACGCTGATGTAAACAGCTGAAGGCCCTTTGTTCATGGGTTGCGTTGGGCTTGCCAGTGAGCATCCTACTGAAAAAGACGTTTAAAATTATTTGTTGCAGTGCCTTAGACTCGCTATACAGTACGCAATATTTTGTATACTAATGTAGAATGCATGATTATGTGGGATGCATGCTTATGTAGAAGGGCACATTTCCGCGACGGCACCGGGATATTTACGTAAAATGCGTTCCGGCCCCTACTAATGCTTTTTTTAAAGTGATGTTGACTTACACTTTGGTAAGGAATCATTTTGGGGTGTTGTGTCGGCGGGGGGTGGGGGGGGGGAGGAGGGGGAGAAGAAGTGTTGGCGGGCTAGTGTGGCATTACGGCTCGCTCTCTATTCCGCATCGCCGTGCTGGTTGTCTTGTTGGCCCGCCTCTTGAAGCGCTTTGAATGAGGACGCACTGAATGACGTGCCTATACGTTCTAGGTTTCTTATGCTCTGATGAAAGACGGCCCTGGAGTGCAGTGATTGCAGGCCGTGCCAGCAACGCTAGATCTGCCTGCAGCCAATGTTCGCCTCATACTCCATTTAAAGCTGCATGTCCTGAAACCTAGGAAAAGGCAGAATCGCCGTGGTCCCAGTGGCGCTTCAGATTTAGTATCCAACGACGATTCGCACCCCACATTATTTGGATTAACTGTTGCATTTTACTGAGAAGCTCACAATGACTCAGGAAAGAATACGTAGCTTAATGACGCGGCATACACTACAGAGGTGCGTCCTGGCTGATGCATTTACCAATGCTTCTTATTTCAGTCAGTGAGCCAGTCCATTAATTATAGTGGGCTGGAAAAAAGAAAACTCGCACATGTGCTCGAGAAATCAACGTGACGTTACATTAATAAGGGCACTGTTGACATTTCAGACATCATATGATTTTTTTTTTATTTTTCCCCTACTCCCTGTTGGTTAATAAGATTGCCTAATAAAAATCTATTTCACTAGCAGAGAAAAATAGATAAGAGAAAAATGCTTTGTGCTGAAGACGTCAAACAGATGACTGCACAAACATACGACGTGTTTCGCGTTAGCAGAGCCAAAAAATAAGAATAGGATGGTACAACTTACACAAATGAGACCAAATCATATTGTTCGTACTCATCTGCAGTTATTCCGGTTGGTATTTTGATTATCAATTAGTTGGCTTATTATTATTATTATTATTATTATTATTATTATTATTATTATTATTATTATTATTATTATTATTATTATTATTATATGACGTTAACAACACCCGACTAGTTGTGGAATGGGCAGAGAACGCTCGTGTACCGTCACAGACGTAGTTCAATTCTACTATATTGTCTAATTCGCCATTTTGCCAGCTCTGATTCACTCAAAACGCTAACGCGGTGGAATCGGACAGGGTTCAGGAATAGCGTCCCTGCAGTGCGTTATCGCCGTAGATGAGCGTATCGCGGCAGACCCGTGAAGGCGATAAGCCTCCTATATCTTCGGTTGGAGATGTACGTAGGCTCCATGAGGGGACACGCGCTGAACGTCAATTTGTCCATCGTCGGGTCACGAAGAACCAATTCATGTACTACCCATACTGCGTGTTTGAAGATAACTCGGCACTGGAATGGCAGCCATCAGATAGCCTTTGGCGATAGAAAGAGAGTGGAGGCTTTTCGAAGGTTCAGGAGGGCCTATAGCCCGGGCACGCGTGTATTTGCAGAATCGGGCTTTCGATTGGCTGCTGGCAGTCTGACTCCTATTACCGCTTCCGGTACACTGTGTCTCGGTGTCCACGCCAGTTACGTTACCCATGACGTTTAGAAAGTGACGGCTCTTTTCGTGACAGTAATTTGGTTGAAGCGAGTTGTCCGCTATTTACGGTCGGAAACAAATAAGAAGACGGGATCGATAACCTCCCGGAGGTCAAGGCCGTATTGTCGATGGAACAAGCGATATTGAAAAGCACTATATCAACTACTGCACAGGCGGGAGATGAATAATTGCTATCAAAATGTCGCCATATTCTAGGAGGACGTGAATAGCCTTCGCTCTAAGTGTGCGTATTCTAGAAAACTGGTGGCTCAGTTCTCCTTTCCAGTGTTTTGTATTACAGAGGCCGGTGTAGACAACGCTTTTAGACTAGCTTACTACGTTGTTTATACGCGCTTTCGATATTCAGGACTAAGCAGAGCGATGATCTGTGTTCGAAGAGACCTGCCGTCAGCGTTATTAAGTGCTGCAGCGTCAGACATACCGAAAAACATAGCATGTGAAGGTGGGTTCGGCCGAGTAAGTATCTCTATAGTCAGTGCTTATCTACAAACTTCTACAAATATTTCACTTTCCACATTGACGAGCCTCTTTAAGAAACACACAAAATATGTCATATTTTGCGGGGATGTGAATACGCGCCATGTCATGTGGGGAAGCGCCTACTGTGACCGTCGTGGAAATGACCTAGAAAATGCAATTCAGAAGAGTGGTCCGTGCTTGTTCAATAACGGCTCAGTGACGCTCCTGAGGGGTTTTAATTACTCCAGCTGCCTGGACCTCACGCTTTGCTCAAACAATATTACAGGTGGAGCGACATCGAGAACAATAATTGAAACAAGGGGCAGCGATAATTTTCGTATTCTAGTACAGCACTCCAGACTACGATTTTCGACTTATCGGCGCTCTGCAAAGATAACAATTGGCAGGCATTTCGATATCACATTACAAGTCAAGATTATGCGGTCAGTGATACAGACAGTCTATTATCGCTTATAGAAGACAAATTAAATCTTTGTTCAAAGTTTGTTAAGATTCTTGAAGGTTACGCTGGTGTAGTCTCTGAATACGAAAGGCTCACAGCTATACGCCGCAGAGCTCAAAGAAAATACCGACACACAGGCCTTATTGAAGATTACCGAGAATGTTAAAAGATGTGTGATCGTATGGGTCGATAGAGGCAAGGGGCGCCTAGGTACAAACCACAGGGAGGAATTCTGCCCTTGACTTACTCCCTTTACACATTAATCAAAATTATATAATGTTCTGCGCTCGTTTTACGGGCGAGTAACGCACCAACAACCATTCAGAGCTCTAGGTTTAGTCTAGAAAGTGCCGGAAACAACCGTTGCAAACGAGTTCTGTCAGCTTATTACACGCCTAAGTGCAGCAGTAAACACACCTGAATACAGTAACTCTGTTGAAGAAGTGAAAGCATCGATCAATTTTTCCATCAGTAGCCATCATCATGACCTAGTTCAGCCGTTTTCATTAGAGTAATTGAAGAACGCACTTGAATCGTGCAGCCAGAAGACAGGGGCTGGACCTGACGGGGTCAATTAGGCTGCACTGAAGAAGCTGGGTCCCGTGGCCACAAAAACTTTCTTAATATTACTGAACGATGGGCGTTGATATCGGAATGCCTTCCTCCTTCCTGTAAAACTCCACGAGTGGTTCCGATACTAAAACCGGGTAGAACTCCTCTATCGCTAGATTCTTTCCGCCCATTCAGTCTGACAAGTTGCCTATGTAAATTTATAGAAAAGATGATAGACGCTAGGCTTCAGTGGTGGAAAGAATGCACCAATGCACTACCTGAATATATGGCGGGCTTCCGCAGGCGCCGGCGTAAGATGGATGCTGTTTTAGATGTTGTTACGTACGTAGAGCATGAGAGGAGCTGTGGAAGAATCACCATTGCAGTGTTTCTAGACACAACGCGTGCATCTGACACAGCCAGTCGCACTCACGTACTACATGGATTAATTCAGTTGGGCCTAGTTGACCGAACACTGAGATGGATTGTGGATTTCTTAAGAGACAGGAAAATCTTTATTGAAACTGCTGATGGCAAAAGCACAGAGCACAAAGTGAATTAAGGCATTCCTCAGGATAGTGTACTCAGTCCATTTCTATTTAACTGTGTAATGGCTGAATTACCCCCTATCCTCCCAGCTACCTTCAATTATACACTATATGCAGACGCCTTGTGCATATGGGCGTCTGACTCGTGTACTCAAGCCGTTCAGAAAAAGCTACAAGCTGGCCTAAGACTAATAATTATTTTTTGAAAAGCAGAGGTATCATTATTTCACATGAGAAAGCTGCTGCATTTACTCTTACAAAGAAACGCGCCTCAAGAGATTCCCGCTCGTGCTAGACTCTCAGCGTCTGCAAATTGTGTGACAAGACAAGTTCTTGGGTATTATAATAGACAGACGGCTATCATGGCCTCCCCAAATAAAAGCTTTAGAGGAAAAAGTCAATTCCCTAGTCAACATTCTTCGTCGATTTGCTGGAGTGAGATGAAGTAGTTCAACCTCTTCCTTGTTACGCATTCACTCGGCAATCATCAGACAAATAATAGCATTCTCTGCTCCTGTGCTACATGGAATATCCTGTAATCTAGAGAAAACAATTCAAAGATTGCTGGCCAGAAGCCTTCGCATATGTGTTGGTGGTCCGCGTGCATCTGCCAGTGCTTTAGTGATTGCTGAGTCCCGCCAACCAACTTTTCATGCACTACGATTTACGGAAACTTGCCATCACTTTTTTTGTTTGGCTACACAACACACTAATAATCCAAGACCTTCAGGATAGAAACACTGCAGGCATACGTGAAGAAATACGGTGGTGCAAAAACCTACTGCCTGCTTACGAATACTGCCTTACTTGGGCAACTCATCCCCCATGGGGACAAGCAATTCCAGAAATAGTCACTTCAATTCCTGGAGTAGGTCGCAAATGTGATATGCCCGTAGTTGCGATAAAGCAATTACCTTTATCACGTCTTTACACTAAGTACGTAGATCGCAATCACGTGTATACTAATGAATCATGCTGGAAACAAAGCTCTACATTTGCGTTGTATAAACCTGCATACCAAGAGAAAAAAGCTTATAAGCTTTGTAAATTTACAACGTCCACAACGGCAGGACTTTACGCAATACTTTCTGCTTTACGTTACATGTGTCCGCAGTCAGAACCATTTCGCTGGGTAATTCTGAGTGACTCACAAGCCTCAGTGTTGTGCTTAAATGAAATCAGCTTAAAGAGAGAGAGAAATAGAGCAAGAGAGAGAGACAGATAAATAGATGAGAAGGGCAGGGAGGTTAACCGGTAGATAGATATTCAGTTTGCTACCCTGCACTGGGAAGGGGTAAGGGAAACAGAATATACACGCACATGAAAAGAGTGGGAGAGGGGAAAGAAAAACAATTAGAAACACACATGCCCACAGACACACACACACACACACACACACACTCACAAACAAACGAAGGAACGCAGGAGTGTCACAGTTGTTCAAGCAGGTCGCTTGACCGGAGAAACCTCAGTAGTGCCTTCACCGCCTTCTGGTGTGAAGGTTGCATCAGCTTGCACTCCCAGATTGTCTGCTCAGAAAACGGCCGGTCATCGAGGTCAATGACAGAGGATATGTGCGATTGTTTCCTCGCTGTCGCCCCTATCCCAGGTAGCACTGCCAATCATTCCGATGCGGCAAGCAAATGCATTCGCGAAAGATACTCCTAGCCTTAGTCGGCAGAGAGCAGTTGTCTCGATTCGGGATGGTCCAGATGGAATGTGCAGTCGGAGGGATGGGTCCAGGCGGTGCAGTCGTTTACTTCGGAAAGCTGACGTGTTCCACATGGTTCCTGTGGCATCACGCGCTAGTATACCAAGCTTTGCTGCAGCGTCAATTGGATAAGGGGATGGATTCCTTCACGGCGCCTTCGTGAGCCCTCCTAGCAGCTTCATCGGCGTTTGCGTTGCCCTTGATGCCGCAATGGCCTAGGAGCCACAGAAAAGTGATTTCATGTCCATTCTCTGCTATCTGGTGACATAACTGCCTTATTTCTAGCAAAAGTTGGTCTTGTGGTCCACGACGTAGAGCGGATAGCAAACAATGCAGGGCTGCTTTCAAATAGGTGAATATATGCTCCATCTTCGAGGTAGGTTTTCATGGATCACGCGAAGTGCGCTGCGAAGTGCAGCAAGCTCCGTAGCAGTCGACATTGTCCGGTGAGATGTTTTAGACTGAATGGTCACGGCTTTTTTGGGAAGATCACAGCTCCTGTAGATCCGTCCACAGTTGTCGAGCCATCAGAAATCAGCTTAAGAAAAGCGAACAGCACAGTGACATACGAAATACAGAACACATACGCCATAGCGAAAGATCTACAACACAATGTAACTTTCCAGTGGATTCTAAGTCACTGTGATATCATAGAAAATGTAACAGCTGATCACATCGCGCGTGCAGCACATCAAGGGAATGAATTATCACTACTTCCTCTAGCGGTGAGTGATAGGCGATCTCTATTGAACAAACTATGCTGTGTACTGCCCAAATAAACTTGGTTCAAAAATTATGTGCAGAACTCTCAATTATATAATATAGATCCTGAAATAGAATTCAATATTCCGTTTAATATTAATCGATCCGTTGAAACAACAGTTAATAGGCTTCGGATAGGCACTGCCTATAACATAAGCTTCCTGTATAGGATAATAAAAACCAACAGTGCTATATGCACATAAAAAGAGGCTGAAGAGGACAAAGAACACCTTCTTCTGCGCTGTAAAAATCATGATGGTACTCGCAATAACATTTCAAAAAAAGTACATGGCTTCGATAGACGGCCACCATCCTTAGGAAATATTTTAGGTCCATGGCCAACAGAAAAACTTTAAACCATCGCTAAGCGCGCCTTAATACAATTTTTGGAGGGATCGAAAAAATCGCTAGAGTACTAAGTCATACAATAGTTATTGGTCGCATTGTTATTATTAACAGACACCCTTAATTACATGTTCATTGTGTCTTCGTGTTCATGTAGCATTTATTTTTGTTGCATTTAGAGAGCGGCATTCAAGTGTCCAAGGTCTTTTGTGTGCACGTCTTGGTTTTGTGAAGATTTATGCTGTGTGATATTGTGTTGCGTAGAACATTTCGGTTTTGTCAGTATTTATGCTACCTGAACTCTTCTGTTGCGCGAACATTTATTTATATTGCAGTACTCACACTTAGTACTTGAATGTTCGTTCATGTTTTTATTAGTCCAGTTTGGTGATTGTTGACTACTTTCCGACGGTAACTATCATGTAAGAGAAGAGGAGTAGCCGGCGCCACGCATTGGCACCAACCTCTCCTTAAATACATTTAATAATAATAAAAAAGATACCTGACGACGGGTGTGAAACTTAAACGGCCACTTGCTCGTAAAATTTTGCACGTATATTATCCGTCTGCATCATCTCGCAATATAGATATGCACCTAATATAATGTACAAAGCACACCCTTGCATTTATTTCATTGGGTGGACCGGCAACTTATACTAAATAAGGCCGGAGCGACTGCCGTCCCATGCCCTGCTGGCCGAATATAAACGGCCACCCTACATGCCGATGGCCATTCAAGACCCCGCGACGGACCATAGCTTTAAAATAAATCCAGTCAAAAATAATGCAAGAAGACAAACTGTAGTATCGTCCTCATAAGCGGCGATGCAGTAGCCTGGACGGTAGAGTCGTAAAGGGCTAAATTACGGCCCTCTTCCCGGTCGCGTGGACAACGTAAAGTACTCAAACGGAGGTTGTAATCACGAGCTGTCATCAAGTTAACCGACCGGCACAGCAGCGCTTGCCGTTCGCCCCTATTTTATTGCACGTCATCGAATTATAAAACGCCCATACGTTGTGGGCAAAGCGTATATTATATCCCAGCCCCTCTGAACGGTTTGTATATATATTCCTTTCTGAAGGGACACCACGTGACATTTCAGTGGCTTCCAAGTCACTGCGGCGTCATAGGGAACGAACACGCCGGTAACGATGCTCGGTTGGCTCTTCAAGGGGACGAAGAGGAGCAGATACCATTATCAAGGACAGATGCCGCACATAAAACTACAAATGCTCAGCCGTGATATCACGTTCTCCTTGTGGAACGCAGGAAGGTTTCAAAACAACCGACTTCACAACCTAGGCTCCTCTCTACGCCTTTGCATTCCAGCTGGACTCTGCCGTCGTGAAGCTACCCTGCTTTGTCGAATATGGCTAAGGGTGGCCTTCACCAAGTCTTTTGTTTTCCGAATCGGATGGGCCGACGATGCCTCGTGTGAGGACTGTGGTAACGAGGAGACTCTTCAACACCATCTCTGTGACTGCCCTCGCTATAATTTACAGAGACGATCGCGATAGTGCGCTTTGACCGAAGACCTCTAACAGAGGAACTTATTTTAAAATGTTGCCATCACAAGGCCATCGCTGCAGAGGGTGACGAGGGCACTGCCACAGTTTTTAAAGGCAAAAGAATTGGAGAAGCGGCTGTAGCCTGAACAGACATTTATAGTGCTGCAAGTGCTACTGTGCTGTGCGGTGGCAGTATGCGGCGACAGTGACCAACTGTAATTGTATGTCTACGCTCCTTTCTTTCTTTATATCTACTTTACTATCACTTTACCTCCCCCTCCCCTCTCTCCCCAGCGTAGGGTAGCAAACCGGGTCTTCCCCTCTTGTTAACCTCCCTGCCTTTCCCCTTTCCTCTCTCTCTCTCTCTCTCTCTCTATCCTTTCTCTAGCAAGATTTTTCAGTAAGTTGTTATTTGTATTTTTTAATATATTCTTCCTGTTCTCAGTTTGCATGATGACATCTTTTGCTAGGTTTGCGTCAAAGAAGGAAAAGCCAGATCGATTATTCATCTGTAATATAGCTTACTGATAATTAATTTTCATGACCATGGTGTTGTACAAGAAAAAGCACTTGCATCAGAAAGTCTATCAATCTATCAAAAGATTGACAGAATCCAGAGGTTAGCATCAAGGTTCATATTTAACAAGTATCGCTACTGCCAATCCCCCACTGAACTTTGTAAGCTTGCCGACTTACCTCCGCTGGATTTGCGTACCAGGTATGAGTGACTGAAACTAATTTACCTTATCATTAATGGTTACTTGCTTGTCGACAAACACAAGTTCTTCAAGATCTCGACAAATGAAACATCCAGACATCGTCATAGCCAGTACATCACACCCCCTCAAGTCTGAAATGACTGTTTTAAGTACAGCTTTGTCCCGAGAGGTATTACGGAATGAAATGCACTCCCCGACTCTGTCATGTCAGCCTCATGCGTTGAGGAATTTTTGCAATGCGTACACGTTATTCGTTTTGCCTCTAACTATTATGTATATCACAACCTTGCCAAAGGTGTATCTGTTCATGTTGTTTCTTATTTTTGGGGGGAAGTTGTAAGGTGCTTAGAATCTAAACTGATTCGCGTCCCTGCTGAAATGTCTGCAGTTGTTCATTTACTTGCTTTTTGTTGTCATACTGTATCCTTGTATGTGTTTGTATTTTCCCCTCCTGTAATGGCCCTTCATGGGCTGACAGTATTATTAAATAAAAATAAAATAAAATAAAAAAAGTACGAGAGTCGTCCTCACTGAAGAAAATAAGCAATAAGAATGTTGATGCCTACTATGGTAGGTGGAGTATGGCAGGTGGGTGATGGTGGATACCTATATGGTAGGTGGAGCGACGCCGCCGCCGCCAACGACGACGATGATGATGACGATAGTGATGATGCTGTCATTGTTCGGTAAGCAGCCTTTTCGCACGTGCATGAGTTTTGGCACGGGTGAACCTTGGTCGATACAACCCTTCCCCCCCCCCCCCACCTCCCCGCCCTTTTGTCGGGGTGCCAAATTTCTCAGGCCTCAGCAACAAACTTCTCGTGCCCAAGTGCTTTGTAGGCTAGGCTGAAGTGAATACGTGCCACCGAGAAACCAACTAAACAAGGAGCAATAAATAATGCTTAGAAGAATACAAACACACGCGCATTCAAGTCTAGAACGACTTTCTTTCAGAAGCTGACCGAAAGGACCAGAGCGGCTGCATGATCTAACGGATAAACCGAATAGGAGGCCCGACCACCAATTATAAGCGCAGCAAAGAATGTTGTCATCATCATTATCATCATCATCATCATCATCATCATCTCTGGTTACAGCAGCGCAGCAACTGTTTCTCTAACTCCACAGCTTCCTTTTTTTTTGGGGGGGGGGGTGGGGCTCGCCGCCGCAGTGCTTCGCGTGTGACCCTGATTAACGCCGATCGGGTGGGAACAGGGCGGACGGAATGCAAGAAAAAGAAGCGGCTGCCCGAGCGGTTCGCGACCAACCGGCACCCAGGTGTACCAGTGCGAGCACCCCATAGCGACGCTGTATACACAACTCGCCCATTACGAGACAAGTGGTGAGCGATCTCCAATTAGCTGAACCAGGCGCCGGACGCTCCACACATTCGGCGCTACCGCTTAACACGCCCCGTCGGGACTCCTCTCGCTTTGCGCCCACTGCCTTCCCGGGGTTCATTACGGCACTTCTCTCTCCGCGCCGCAGTCGGCGCGAAAAGTGCGCCCGCTCGCGTGCAGTTTCCGTAGAAGGGGCGACCGCATTTACGCGATTCCGTGCAGACGGGACGGTATGCAAAGCGTCCCTTAGTCGTCTCGTGCGCCAATTTGTCGACGGGCGGCTGAGACGGCGGCGGCGGCTAGCTGTAGTCTAATGGTGCTCGAGCCGATACCCGCGTTACGACTCGTCTTTGAGCCGACTTCTGCCCGCGGCGGCGTCACTGGCACGCAACACGAGGGCGCCGCATCTCCCGGGATCGGAGCCGCTTTGCCGCACGGGGCCCAATTATCCGTATAGCTTCGGCATACGCGAAGTCACCGTGGTGCCGTTGCCTAGGGCGCCGCTGCGCCTAATTGAAGACCGTCCTCGCGCCTGTCGGCGAAGAATAATGAGAGGAAAGGAGTGGAAGGGACTAGGAAGAAGAAGAAGAAGACGCCTGATGCCGAAGAAGTAAAAGAAAAAAACGAAAAACGTTAACGAGCGTTCAGATGGCCCCTGGAATTGTCACCACAATTGCAGGACTGGGTCCTCCGCGGCGAAGACGCGTACGGGACAGCCGGGCCTCGCTGAGCTGATCTCGTACCGCTGCCCTTTTCGAGGTTTGCGGTCTGTCAGAGGCCCTCGTTCTTTTTCTTCGAGTGTCGCTTCTTAACCACACGGTAGTGGCACGAGGGCGGGTCTGATACTGGCTGTGCGAGTCTTCGGGACGCAAATTTATACGCATACGGACAGGGCTGTTGCTGAATGCTCATAGCTGGGTGCTAGGTCGCGCCGCTGAAAGGAGGCGTAGTAGTAGTAGCAGTAATTTCCAAGTCAGTGTCCCTTTAAGAAGCATTGAATGCACTATGTGTGCTTAAGGTGTGCCTAACGGGTTTAGGCGTGACGCCGTTTCATTTTAGCAAGCGGAGTTCCAAGCATCTGGAGTAATCAGTTATCCGTGATCTCTTTTTGGTGCTGTTCCTTTGGCGCTACGGTGGTGCCTCCGAGCAAAACAGGTTGTGCTTGCCAGTTCAATTGCACAAGCTCGCGCAAGGCACGCGCTGCGTACAATGTGAGGTTCCGCGCATTGGATAATTTTACCAGCAGAAAGTATCGCTGCGAAGAGCAAAGAATGTGCCTTGCCACGTGCGTATCAAATTGCTTTAAAATTTATGCGGATCCGATGCATTGCGGCAGATGATGGGTGCAAAGCTCCTCGAGGACTTCCGCCGCACTCTCAATACTAAGATACATTTCTCGCACTACAAGTAGAATTGCAAGTAGGGTATGAGACCGGTTTAGTAGCTGTTCCGTATCGTTAGACAGCGTAAAACGAGACAAAGGAACGCAGGAACACTCTGACAGTGACAAACGCTGTCTTGGTTGCACCTTTTTTTGCCGTCCTTTGTCTCGTTTTGCGCTGTTTAAACGAGAATTGCAAGTTCTGGTGTATAGTGTATGAGTGGGCATGTTGGAGCAGCAGGGATGCAACCGGACATAAACCCGTTCCTTTACTTGGTGCAGATCGCTGCACTTGCATCGGGATGGACCAGCTGCCCGACGGTGACCGGCCGACTTGCTGTGACACTTTCAGCTTTGCACTGCGCAACTGCGTCGCCGGACCAATTTCACGGAACCGGAATGGCGTCATCCATATCTGATGCATTGTCAGACACCCAATGACCTGCTTCGGCGTCTAATGCTCGGCGCACGATACCGGAAATGTTCATCTATGCAAGAGTTCTGCTTTCTCATATTGATGATTCACTATTGCCAGTGCCATCAAGCCTACCCGACTATTTAAAACGCCAGCTGTTAGCTGAACCTCCCAGTGGGCATGTTGGAGCAGCAGGGATGCAGCAGGGATGCAGCCGGCCATAAACCCGTTCCTTGGAGCAGGTTGGTGACGCTCCTTCTTATTATTGTAAAAAATCGAACAATGCGTTTCTGCTGCTCCTACCATGCCCCAGTGTTCTTACCCCATTACTTCCGATTGCTTCAATGTTATCCAGCTGCTAATAGTGTGTGGGGACATAGAAGAAAACCCTGGACCTGATGACCTGAATTTACCACTGGATTTAGCAGTTGTTGTTAAAACTATTGTTGCACATGTTGCATTGATGCATTGAGCAACCCTAAAAATAACAACCCATTCATAGTAATGATTAAGAAAAGATTGAAAGAAAATTCAGAAAACAGTATAACATTTGCATATGTAAAAGGACACAGTAAGAATAAAGGAAACGAGGCGGCTGATTTACTTGCAAAAGAGGGAAGTGAGCACGGAGATCCAATACACTTACCAGTGACGAAAACATTCATAAAGAAACAACTAAAGAGTTCACTAAAAGAAAAATGGAATAAACTATGGCAAGAAGAGGGAAAAAATAGTTATGCTTTCCAATGGATAAAGAATTGTAAACTTATTCCTGAAGACTTTATACCTACTTATTATACTTCCCAAGCGATTACGGGACATGGGAGATTCCCTTTCTATTTCGAACGATTTAATAGAGCAACACTAAATTGTGGGTGCCAAAAACCTTGTTGTAGTTTCGACCATTATCTTGAAGATTGCGAACTAGTTAGAAATGAAATAGGTAAATTAGAACACCATTTAGGAAAATCACTAGCAAAAAGAAAACCGGAAATAATCAAGAACGAGAAAACAAGGGAACTTTTAGACCAAATAGTCAGGAAAGTTAACGATAATATTTTGCAAGTATAACAACATTGAAAATAGAAAGTCACAACATACATTTTGTACACAACATTAACCAATCATATTCATGTTTGCTCAGGCTGAGGGCAGAACGTCCAAGGTGGAGGGAGTATCCCCTGCCTCTGGGCCGTGCAAACAGTTACACTTAAACCAATAGAAATTTTATCTACACACACTCTGCCCCTCTTCCCCCCCCTCAAAAAAAGAAGAAAAAAAGAACTAAAAGAAGAAAAGAAAGAAAAAAAATGAAAAAAATGAAAATGAAAATGAAAAAGCATACATATATTTCATTTTATTTTATTTTTATTTATGTTTATGATCTATCATAGCACAAGCTTCAGCTACATACTAAAGGCTAAATCCTATATTCTACAAATATAAACCATAATAAAATAACAAATGTTTACTACATTAAAGAATAAATCTATTCTTAAGTTTTACCAGGCACAGGAAAAGAATGAAACCAACCACGGAAGACCCGGCCAAGTATCCAGAGGAAGACCCTCGCCAAATCAAGTGAAGCAAGTAAAGAAGACAAACTTGTCAGTCAAGAGGAGTTCAACTTACATTTTGTATTTAGTTAATAAGTACTGTTTACTCAATAACGGCCCGCACTCCGCCCGTTCCCTTGGCCGTGGACGCTGATGGTGATACACTCTACCTCCCTTTTCCTTTTCTCTTTACCTATACCCCTAATAAATCATTTCTCAATCTCATACCTACCTTATCTCCCTTTCTCTTCTCTTCTACCTTCTTTTATAGCTAAATATGTATTCCTTTATTTTTTAACCAAATTACATTTTTGGCCCTATGCCATTTTATTTTATTTTTTTTATTTGGCTTTCCTTTTCCACCTGCGATACACTAGTGGTGCAGGTTGAGGCATTTCTTCACTTTGCCTCTCTCACTTCCTGTTGCACATGTTGACTCGCGTCATGATGGACTAAGAATAATGCTTGACGACGTCAAAAAAAGCCAAATCGCCCTAGAACACATTGTGTCTGACATTAACGCTAGACTTGCCATTGTAGAGGACTGCGTAAACAATTTGGATGAGCGCCAAACTAATGACCTGCTACAAGTAGTTGCGGACACAGTTCGCGAAGAAGGTGCCGAACTTCGGAGCAGGCTAGGCGATCTTGAAGACCGCGTACGCAGGGAGAACATAATTTTTTACGGTCTTGCTGACTCGTCAAGTGAATCCTGGGCTCAATCGGAAGAAAAAGTTAAAGCTCTTGTATGCAGCAGCTTAGGTGTGCAGTTGTCATCTGACAGTATATCTCGAGCCCATAGATTAGGAGCATACGTAGCTGCTAAATGTCGAAGAATAATTGTAAAATTTACAAGCTTTAAAACAAAAGGTGCTATATTTTCTAACGAGGAAAACTTAAAGGATCAGGTGCAAGCATTTCTGCAGGCTTCTGCAAGGCAAGCCATAATTGCCGAAAGAAACTTGCCGTGTATGGCAAGGCCAGCGGACAGCCCTTTTCCTTGCGGCACGATAGGATGTTCATGAACAAAAAATTGCTTGATGTACTCCTCGCAAACCAATACTGTGTACGAAATTCCCCAGATCGCAACTCGTTCTCCGCTTTCGTCAATTGCTTCTACGTCACGGCAGGATAACCCGCCAAAGAGATAGCACAAGTCTTCTAAGAGGGGCGTGGGCAACCATGGGCAACATATCTTTTGTCTTTGCAAACATTACAAGTGTCATTCACAAACGAGATGATTTGTCTTCAATCATTGATGATTGTGCTGCAGATGTCGTTGTACTGACAGAAATTTGGCTTTCAAGTAATATCGCCGACGATAAAATTTTACTTTCACAATCATTAAAAATTCTTTAGATCTGATCGAAGCGGAAGAAAAGGGGGTGGTATGCTAATTGCAGTATCAACGCGTCATTTCTGTCAAGTTATTCCAGCGATATCTCCACTAGAAATTGTGTGTACATGCATTTGTTTCGGACGTCCCGAAGTAAATATTTGTGTCTGTTACCGTGCACCTCAATCTTGTTCAACGTTCTGTGATTATTTATATGACGTTTTGAATAGCATTCTTACCCGCCGCGTTTGCTCAGTGGCTCAGTGCATGATCAAGAGATCATGCAACGCGGCATCGACGTCGTACAAGCTTATGCGGAGTCAAGGGGCCTGACGTGCTCACCGGAAAAATCCGAATACCTCCTGATCAAGCCCAGCAGGAGTAGCTGTCCCAGGGGATTACCACGGAGAAGGCGCTTCCTTGAGCTTAAAGTCGGAGAACTTACCATCCCGGAGCGCCCCAGTATCAAAATATTGGGGTTAGACTTTCAGAACACGCTGCGCTGCGGGCTCATATTAAAGAAACTCCAGAGGGCGACCAACTACACACTACAGCTCATTCGCCGGGTGGCTAATCGGCACCACGGCATGGGCTAGGGCGATCTGCTTCGACTTGTGCAGGCATACATAACCAGCAGAACCATGTACTCGACACCATATGTCAAACTCGCAGTCACAGATTTAGCCAAATTAAACACCATGATCCGACGAAGCACAAAGGCAGCCTTGGGCCTTCCGGACCACGCGGCCACCGCAAGGCTAGAGGCCTTAGGCATGCATAACACGATCGAGGAGCTCTTGGACGCTCACCACACAGCCCAAGTCCGTCGTCTCTCGCTAACCCCGGCTGGCCGCACAGTCCTCCGGAAGCTCAGTCTCGAGGCTATCCCCGAAATTACAGAGTACGTTACGATTCCGCGAAAGGTGAGGGGGCATATTTATGCCCCACCTCTACCCCGCAACATGGACCCCGAGTTCCATCAGGGCCGTCGGCAGGCCCGTAGTGAAGCCATTTGGCGACGCTATGGCTCGCAAGATGGAGTGGTCTACACAGACGCAGCCAGACACCCTCGCGGCGACCTCATGACTGCGGTGGTAGCTGATCACAACGGAGGACTGCTAGAACATACAACAATCACGGCTGGCCGAGTGGTGGAAGCGGAGGAAACCGCGATTGCCATGGCCATGCATGCGGACGCAAATACCGTCATCAGCGACAGCAAGCAGGCCATCGGCAATTTCGTCCGTGGTAGAATTTGCAAACAGGCGTACCATGTCCTCACACGACGCCCCCTAAGCGGCTTGAAAACCCTCGTGTGGACCCCCGCTCACGCGGCTGTGCCCGGCAACGCGTCGGCTCACAGTTTGGCTCGAGATCTCGCGCGCCGAGCCTCGTCCGCGGATGCGGACGGCGTGAATGAGGAGGAGACACACGAGGAACCCTGCGAGACTTATTATGAAATAGCCCATCGGTATCGCTTGAGGCGTCGCGCGCTCCCACCACCGGCCAAGCAACTCGACAAAACGCAAGCGGTCGCGTTTCGGCGACTTCAGACAAATACATACCCACACCCAAAATACATTAACAAAATCACAGGTGCAGGGAAAGCGACAAATGTAGGCTCTGTTCAGAAACAGGAACACTCACACACATAATGTGGGAATGCACCTCGCTCCGGTTCTCTCATCCCCCCGTCAGCAGCGAGACTGACTGGACAGCCTGGCTCAGTTCCGGGGACGTCGACCGACAATTGGAACTGGTGGACTGGGCGGAAAAGGGCAAGCAGGCCCAGGGCCTTACTTGAGCCCTAACGCTCAGCCACGTCCCTCTTTACCCTTCCCCCTTTCAATAAAGTTTATCACCACCACCAGTGGCTATGGTGTTATGCTACTGAGCACGAGGTCGCGGGATCGAATCCCGAACATGGCGGCCGCATTTCGATAGGGGCGAAAACACCCGTGTACTTAGAATTTAGGTGCACGTTAAAGAACCCCAGGTGGTCGAAATTTCCGGAGTCCCCCACTACGGCGTGCCTCATAATCAGAAAGTGTATTTGGCTCGTAAAACCCCACAATTTAATAACATTCTTGTACTATACCCAAATTCTCCCCATCTAGTTTTAGGTGATTTTAATTTACCAGATATTTTCAGGGATAGCAGTCATGACTTTATTTATAAGTGTACTAATGAAAGCTCTGATTTTGTTAATCTCTGTCATGACTTCAATTTACCCGAATTAGTAAAACCCAATTAGTAAAAAAAACCTACGCGAGTTACTACTACCTCATCTAACAGGCTAGATTTAGTCCTTCCTTCAATCCCAGATGTGTTTTCAGCATTTACATATTTGCCTCGGCTAAGCGACCATTGTATCCTTCACTTTCTGTGCAACTTTCTTTTCGATCAAGTGCCACAGCACAACAAAATCGTAAGAGATTATGCTAAAGCGAATAGCGTCGCTATTGGCGTCGAAATGCAATCTTTTTGCGAATCCTTCCTGCGTTTCTACACGTATAATAGCGTAGAAGTTAACTGGGCAATTTATAAAACAAGAATGCTTTCCCTTATTGAGAAATACGTGCCTTTGCGTAAAATTCATTCCAAGTTTCGCTCTCCTTGGTTCACTCCGCTGCTTAGCCGCCTACGAAACAAGTAAAACAGAATTTACAGAAAAGCAGTATCAAGGGATAACGCTGAGCGTCTTATCAAAATTGCGTCTCTGATTGCAAGCGGGAACTTGAAGCAGCCAAGCGCAATTTCTTTTGAAGCACTCTTCCTTCGCTGCTTTGAAATAAACCGCGTAAATTTTGCGGAGTGGTTAGCGGTAAACCGAAACAAGATATCCAGCTATCTGATGAAACGGGGAACGTCATAACATCTGATATGTGCTGTGTTGCTCTGCATAATGTAATTAAATGTTCGTTTTCTGATGTTCAGTCTCTTATTCAGTCTCTTTCATCACCCGTATTTAACAGCCCCTTGTTTCCCACGATGGACCCCATAATCATTGACTGGGTTGGAATAACAAAACTCGCAGAGAATCTAAAGGTATCTGCACCCGGCCCTGATGAAATAACTGCTCAGTTTTTGAAATGCACTGTAACCCACTCATCTATTATTTTACCTAACTTTTCAAACAGTCTTTAGAATGTGGTGTGCTGCTAAACGACTTGAAGGTGGGGAAGGTGGTGCCTATTCCAAAACAAGGTAACCCTTCATGCGCTATCAACTACAGACCCATCTCGTTAACCAAAATTACCTGGAAACTTCTGGAACACATAATTTTCTCTAACGTCGTGCTTTTCTTTCAATCTAACAACTTTTTTAGTAAATATCAGCATGGTTTCCGAAAAAAATTTTCATGCAAGACACAACTAGTCATGTTTACTAATGACCTGTTCTCATCTCTAGGCCGAGGTTCTTCCATTGATTGTATCTTTTTAGACTTTGAAAAAGCTTTTGACAGTGTATGCCATCGTCTCCTTCTTCTGTAATTAAACAGACTTAACACTGACCCTTATTTACATAAGTGGATTGAATGCTTTCTCGACAAACGAACTCAGTTCGTATCCTCTAACAATTCCGTTTCGCCAACCTGTTTCGTAACTTCCGGTGTGCCACAAGG
The DNA here is from genome assembly GCF_038994185.2 of Dermacentor albipictus. Lineage (NCBI taxonomy): Eukaryota > Metazoa > Arthropoda > Arachnida > Ixodida > Ixodidae > Dermacentor > Dermacentor albipictus. The sequence goes on along the minus strand of NC_091825.1, from coordinate 96,824,827 downwards.
CTCAGTCCTCGAACCTCTCTTATTTCTTATTTACATTAACGATCTGCTGGAGAAATTGACGTCTAACATGAGTCTTTATGCTGATGACTGTGTCATTTATTGTGAAATAGTTAACCCAGATGATTCCTTTTTACTTCAATCAGACTTTAACACCATTTCTTCGTGGTGTAACCAGTGGTTAACGAAATTAAATGTCAACAAATGTAAAATTATCAAATTTTCTCGCGGTAGTGCCGTTTCTACATTCTCATACAAAATTAACAACTCTACTCTGTACTCTGTCACTTCCTAAAAATATTTAGGTGTTCCCATTATTAACAATCTGTCATGGCAAACTCACATTGAATACGTGACAAACTCTGCCAATCAAACACTAGGTTTCTTACGTCGCAATTTTTCTTGCGTGCCCTCTTCCCCAAAACTTACATTATATAAAACATTAGTAAGGTCTAAACTAGAGTATGCTTCATCAATTTGGGATCCATCTACAGCACAGCTAACATACTTACTCGAAGTCATTCAGAACCGCTCTGCACGTTTCATTGTATCCAATTTTTCCCGCAGTACCAGTACCAAAAAGAACTTGAGCATCTGCACGTACAATCATTATCTTGAGTGCAAAAAAAAAGTGCGCGTTTCGCATGATGTGCAATAACGTGTCTGTGACACGTGTGGGCAAAGGTACAGGAAGCCGGGTTTCTTTCCAATAAGCGTTGTTGAAAGTACGCGCTTCTGGTCTCGGCTTCTCGTCTCGTGTCCCGTCTACGTTTCGCGCTGTTAACGCCAGAGTGAGATATGTGTACTCGGAAGGGTTTTAATGTGGTTTCTAACGCTGGCATGTGCTATAGCAAGCGTGATCAAAGGCATTATAGCGGGTCATATTTTGAAGATGCTGCCGCATTACGCTTGTTAAGGGGTGGCATGTAGACGTAGCCAGGGTTCGTAGTCGATGCCTCGCCGAGTAGACGTAGCGGATGGTCACTCACACAGATGAGGCGTGGAGTGTGAAATAACGAATAACGGCAGCTGTGGCGTTAGCGTCTAGGAGTTTGAACAGAGAGAAACTGAGTAGTGGCACTGCTTTATAAGTTGCAAGTGTTGTTCATGTGGTTCCGTGCGTCCCTTGAGGACATTTACACCGCCATATAGACTGGGAGATGCAATTGATTATGTTTTTAGAAGTGTTGTTGAGGCATTAAGTGTGGGTAACACCAGGATGGAAAACCAAGGAGCCCAAGCTGCAATTCTAGCGAAAAACATATCTCACACTGGGGGCAACATCATGTCCGGGATCAGCCTAGTTTCACATTGCTCTGTCTCCGGGATCGGTCGCGGCTCGCCGAAGCCCAGAGCAGAAGACAAATAATGCTTTGCTTGAAGAGCGCGAAGACGCATCCACCCTGGAACACTGAAGCATAAACACCTGTTCGTTTTAGTTTCTACTTATTTAAAAAGCCTGTACTCATGCACAATGTGAAAACATATTTACGAGTGCACAAATAGATGCGTTGCTTGTAGTAGGGTTCATGATAGTGAACTAGAACAGGCAGCGCCCTGGGCAAAGTCCTGTTGCACGCAGTTGGCCAAGACGGGTTTGACGGAATCAGGGACAAATCTGGAGCAAGTGCCCGTTGCATACACGTTTTCAGTTGTGGTGTTGTAAAATGGGTAGCAAGAACCATGGGGAGCACGGTAGAAACGCTTGTATCGAACGTGCAGCGCATGTGCTATGTGTAGCTGAGCGGGCTATTTTAATATATTTAGTAAAATGCCCCCTTGGTTTTAACAAGCACACTTCGAAGTTCGTTGGGGCTACCGAATATTCACAAGCATAGTGGCCCGGTTTTCAGTTTGGCTGCTTATGAGTGTGGCTTCACTCAATACCGGGTGCGGTTTGTGCGGCGGCCAGTATGCATTGCATTTTGTTAGGTTCGTCTAATTAGATTAGCGTCTGCATTTCGACGAAAAAAAAAACACTCCGGTGTTAAAATCGTCCGCTGTAAACAACTTAAAAAAATAGGAAAATAATATGTTCATGCATATGCATTCATTCATGCGTTCAGCTATTCTACTGCTGCTGACAGAAACGCAAGTCATGCCAGGCCGGGAGCGTTCGTGAGAACGGGGGCGTCGTTGCGCAGCTGCGTTTTGTCCAGCGAGATAGTCCGCCCTCTTTGTAAGCAGACTTAAATGCTGGCGACTTCGCACGAGTGCGTATAGGTGATCCAGCAACCCGAGCAATGGAACTAATTCAAGCGCGAGGACGAAAACTAAAGAGGTCTACGCTGGATCAGCTTTGAGACAGTAAAGAATACCAGCACAAGAAATAAACATTTCTTGTGCTTGCGTCCGTCTGTGTATACGCCGATGCTTCGTCAGCAACTACGCCATAGCTTGCCTCTTTCCATTTTCCATTACAATGCCTAAGCAGCAAGGCGAGATTCCAGGTGAACAACGACTTGTCCCGTCTTGCCGGTGGGACGCTGAGTGCTGCGTCCTTTGTGTGGGAAACGAGCGACCGGTCGTGGTCCCTGCGCCAATTTCGAGTTGAGGGGTACAATTAACGCGAAGGCAGTTGTGTCCTGGCAGATTATTGTACGCGTGTTTCCGTCGAATTCATCCGTGGGAAGCCGGCAGTGCGGGCATAACGGTGCACCTCTGTCACGCCTCCGGGTAGTCAGTCATTCGCGCGTAGTGCACTTGGGAATGCCGTTGCCGAAAGCTTTTGGCCGTTGACCACTATAATATCCTGCCGCGACCACGTGCAGGTCATGCATCTATAAACCCGTAATTTCTATCCCGCTCGCGTGTCATCATTCGGTGCGGCATTCATTGTCTCATTGGTTCGTGCAGTACGTGGTGTACAATGCCCACTATCGGTTCATCGAAGTGCTGTGAAGCCGAAGTTACCTACTATACGTTTAGTTTAACGACGAGTGACGTCGTTCTGCGCCGAGTTTTTGTGAGCCAGGCTTTACGGAAGTGGTTTTTTAAGGCGTTTCGCCAGAGTCGTAAACGTAAAAACTGGCGGACAAGGCAGTGCGGTAACTTTGCAACTGCCGTTACGAAGGGGCCGTAGTTGCAACAGTCTGCCGTGACATTCATTGTTATTTTTAGCAACAGTTACGGCCGAGTTCAAAATCGAACTTTCCAGGCTTAACGATTACTATTGTAAAAATCGATATTTCACGTGATCATTCGTTCTATAGCCTCTCTTTGTTTCTTGACGCCCTTAGTTGAGTTGGATAGACGAAGAAATTTTTTTTACGTGATCATTCGTTCTATAGTTTCTCTTTGTATCTCGACGCTCTTATATAGTTGAGTTGGATAGACAAAGACATTTTTTTTTATGTGAACTGTACTGAAATTGCAGTTTTACGCTACTGGTGAAATGCCGTCAGCAGCCTTTATATTCACCTACACTAACTCTACAAAAGTTACGACTAAGTATTCGGCAATATATTTAAGTAACGGACACAGAGAGCATATGCAGTTATTCAGGCTACGAACATTAAACTAGCCAGCCATAAAAGAAAAGCACGCATTGTAGCATGTATATGAACGAAATAGACGTTCTTTCTGCTGAGTACTCGTGATGTTTGAAAAGGGCTGTGGCAGTTTCAGCTCCCATGTTTGCAGTAAAAAAAATAAAACAAATCTTTTCGACCAATACAATGTAGTGACGGATGCCTCGATTCTACTCTTTCTTTAAGCTAAATGTTGGCTAGGGCACCCAAACAAAAGCGAGCTTTAAAGGGCCACCAGGAAGAGACGCTAAGGCAATTTAGACTGATACAGTATTCTTTCAAATCTTCATTTTACCAATTCCTTCGTAATAGTTGTTGTTGTTTACCAGGAGAGGAAGGGGGGGGGGGGGGGGGGCTTAGTCTAGTATTTAGGTTTAGCGCCAAGTCCCAGCGCTGCAGCATCAGTATGACGTCACTGATATTAAAGTACCTTCTCGTACTCAGGGCCGTTGTGGTCAGAATATCTTTTGTTGAGAAAGGGGAGGGGGAGCGGCTGAAAGGGGGGCAGATCAACATTGTCCATTTTCGTTGGCAGTACAGAAGGCCACTTCATTAAGAGACACTCGATTGGGCTGGGCAGGAGGGGATTGGGAGGGGGGGGGCGAGGGGTGCTGGCAGCAGGACATACTGAGGGATCAGCTGCCCCCCATGCTGCCCCCCTTTAGAGCCGCCCCTGGTCGTAACGTAGTGAAATTCCTCCAGTTATGCAAAGTTCAGTCACCGACTCCTTTAGAATGCAATGTACTGCATATTTACAGATAAAAGAAGTATAGCTTTATGGCCAAGCAGACGACGTCAAAATTGATGATGTCATGGCGCGCTTGTGCTGGCTTTTCAAGGTGGCGTCGTCACCTTTCTTCGTTTTTGGCGCCTTTCCTGATTTACCATTCTTACTCTGACTGTATCAATGGATCTTTGTTTTTGTATTTTAGAATAGTAATTTATGTATACTTTTCAACTTATTTGTCTGTTTCTTGCAACTTTAATTCGGCTCGACTCCACTGGGTGTTCGGTCGACGTCCGCTGCAAAACGTTGAATTGTTGCGGGCATGAAAGGGTGGTGTGATGTGAAGTGAACACACAGAACAACTATGCATTTCGCTACTATACTTCGGGAAGATATATGCATAATATAAGCGAGGCTCTGCTACAAAGGCAAAGTCTCGCAGCGTGATGCAGACTTGAAGTGATCAACAGTAGCCGAACATTAAGGTGTATCCGAAGCCAACGTATCAACAAGGCCGCCGTCAAGCCAAATCGAAGACATATCCACCTTGTCGAAGTCTCCTGATGAACACATGTCCATTTATCAGAGAAATTCGTCGTTGGACCGCTGCTGACTAGTACGAATAAAAATGTAGCCCTTTCCAAAAAAGTGTGCCGTACGTCACCAAAGGAATCATCTCCTAATGTTCACTTTTCAAATAGAAATAATAATGAAAATCTAGCTGCGAAAATAGAAGCACATCATGGGTAAGCAACTAAAGCTTCGCTTTGAGACGAGGCTAAAGCTCACTGAACAAGCTCGCTGAACTCGTACTAGAACATTGTAAATGCGGGGTTTGCATCCTGGCAATGATTTAGATAGCAGATTAAACAAGGGGAGTACTGTTCAAGCTAAGATTTAGCCACGCAATCACTGCTACTACTGCCGTCTGCAGACGCGTTTTCCAGCCACCAGTTAGCATTGAGATTGCGCCGCGGGTTATGGTAGTTATTGGGCGCTCTCGGTGTGTCTCTGTACATTAATCTCCGGCTACATCTTCAATCTCTTCGTAATTACCTCTGTCTCCCTGTGTACACAGTGCGTAACGCAGTCGAAAATGTCCCGATTAATCTGCCCTTTCCCTTCGTCCCCTATCTCTGGCTCCGCAGTGTCAGTGCGGGTAAATATACTGGGTGAAATTTATCGCGATTTGCTTTATTCATAACCGGCGATCTCTGAACGGCTTCTGCGAAAGCAGCCCCGCCCACGGAATACGCACGCGCTTGTCCCGTTCCGAGGCCCGTGGCGATTGCAGCCTATTATGCCCCACACACACCCCACGCACGGAGCCAGCACTAATGGCCGACAGCGTGTCGCCATTGCCGAGCAGGTGGCAACAGCAGTGGCACTATTGGCCCTATCGCCTTAAGTCATTCGGGCCCCATTCAGGCGATCATAAATCACGCCATTTGCGCCACGCGCACTCCCAAACACGCCGTTTCCTGCAGCGACGGGATGTGGCCGCCCTCATGACAGCAACTACACGGTGGACGATGAAGCGCGGATGATTGCGCTTCGTTCTAATAAAATGCTAATGGGGCGATAATATTAATAATGAAAGCACAGTTGCGCTGTGAAAAGTGCGGTATCTTGAGTTTCAGAATTCCAGAAAGCAAAAAATAAAAAAACAGCACAGGAATGACAGTATGGCGCTGCTGAGCTTCTCTGCTCGTCGTCGCACGCAAAGTTACGTTGGCCGCGATTACGTTGTTTTATTTTTTATTTATATACATTTTGCAGCTGATTTTGGAACGGGCCCAGTATAACAACACGGTTCGTGTCGTTGTGTTAATGTTGCTAGGCTTCTTTTACTAGCGGCCACAGCCTGCTCTGGATGGGGTATCACGAAACAACATGGCAGAAAATAAGCATACCAAAAACAAAGACCACTGACACTCAGCCATCTTGAGAAGGCTTCATTTTAGAATAGTGTCTCGCTGTGAATCTATTTATGTCGCAATCAGAAGAGACGTTCTAATATACCAGCCTGTTAGTAGAGTCTGATTCTTTTCTTCGGCCCATTAAACCTCAGGCCACGGGTGCCTTTGCAGAGTGGGGCCTTCCCTTCTAACACAAACGCACGTCATCAACATCATCATCATAATCATCATCATCATCATCATCATTACCACCGACAGTGTCGTCGTCGTCGTCATCCTCATCGTTATGTCAACTGCAGGACCAAGGCCTCTCCCACTGATTCTATCTTATTCCAACGAAATTCCGAATCTTCGACAGGAGTGTACCCAAGGAGTGTACAGTGGGCAAGGCGACCCCAACCCCACTCCTCCTGTTCCCGAAAAAAAAATTTCTGGCTGCGCGTTTCCTGTTTCCATATAGAAAGCAGCCCAACTTGACAGAGAAGTGAGCCTCGAGTGCTTAAGGCAGACGAAGAGCAAGAGATGAAGGGATACGTGCACTGTAGAGAGAAGTCATACTGCTCAAAAGTGATAGGGATTCTTTGCATTTTACCTTTCTCATATTCTGCACACAAGGCACATTCTCGACTGATTGAAGGCACGCCTGACCGCTAGTAGTGCTTCTTAGAATTTGGTTTAGCGTTCATTGACCAATATGGAGCTGCGTCGGAACTCGCAGTGATTACTGCTGGTTTCGCCTCGTCGTTAGCCTTACGCCATCTTGTTCCCTTTATTAGTTCGGCAAAATCGCGAATCCAGGTCTAGCAAAATATCGGCCAGCGGAGAAAAATAAAACATGCGGAGGCGCGTGGATCCTCCCAAAGTGTGTTGTCTTGTGAGGACTCTCTTATGTAAGTAAAGGAGGACAAGAAACGGTCGGGCAAATGCGAGGACGAGAATGAGGAAAGCTCCTAACGACTGGGACCTGATCGTTCCTAACTTTAGCTTCTCAAATGCAGCCTATCGGTGGCGATGTCGGTGGCCGTTAATGTGCTGCTTCTAAATCTTCGACGGAAAGCTCCGTAGCTTCCATCGCATGTGCTGAACCAGCACCCCGACAAATTAGTTGGTCAAGAAATACTTCTATAGGACGTTGATTCCGAGCAGATAGCAATTGGGCTGCGATCCCAAAAACATGGGAATGAAACATAAGTAGTGTGGCTCTCCTCTTCATGTTGACCTCTTTCTCGTGACGTGGGTTCGCATAGAGTATACCGTGCCATTTCGAGATTCCGTTTGTAGAGATTGGACGGACGCCGCCGTTAAAATGGCCTGCGTTGTTTATTTTGTGGGTCTTTTCGTTTCGTGCGCCCACACCGATTCTGTATAAATAACGCATGCATAGTTCTAGGACTTGTGCACTCTGGCTCCTAGTCAAGAGAGCACATATCTCTAATGCCACGTCAACATGACTTCGCTATACTGGAGTCTGTTGCTTGCAATAGGTTTCTATCTTTATTCATATGGTGGTGCCTGCGCACATTCGGAGCCTATACGCGCGTTGTTCGCGTTAAGTAGTCCACAAAGCGCCAGCTAGAGAGATATTAGACGATTAATGCTATTGCATTAAGAGACAAGGCAGCTGCTAAATCTTTTCGCTCTTCATTTCGGCCCGCTGCAGCGACATCCTCTATAGGCTAAATGCCGCAAAGTCACGCGGACGGAAAGGAACACGGGCACAAAGTATTGTTTCCTTTCTAACAACGGCCGCAGTTTGAATGTTTGTCTTCTGCGTGGGCTTTGCGTCATTGGAACGGGCCTTGGCAGCCATAACACAGATCTTGAGGTCTTTTACTGCACTGCCATTGAAGCCATAACACAGACCAGCACCAGCGAACGGTCAAAAGAAATTAGACTCTCCCTTGCGAAGCGGGTAGCTTTCGCCGCAGTACAAAGAAGTGCACCAGCGAAGAAGGCGATGCAAAGGGTGACAATTTATTCTTTAGTAAATTCTCTCGTCAAGATGTTATAACCAATCGACATGAGATGTTATGACCAACTGACAATTAAATCGACTGTGTAGAAATCGACTGCGTAGCCGTAGACGTAACGGAAATGCCGTGAACGTCGGTTTAGCATGCTTCAGCCGTGTGAAAAGCGACACCGATATTGATGATCTTGCAGCAATGCCGAAGAAATTTCCGGCGTCCTGAGCGTTATGCCGAAGTGAAGTAGCGTTTCCTGTGTGTGAAAGCGCCTTTGCACCTTGAGTTGTAACGTATTGCGGGAAAGCTCGGCAGTCAAATAAATTTCGCTGATGTGCACCGGTGACAACAACCTTGACCATATTTTTTTTTACAAAGGCACTCTCTTAATTTGTTTCGTCAGATACGCACGCCTTCCGATAGATGATGTCAGCGTGAGGGCACGCGGGCCTCCTACAATCTTAGACGTGTTGATTGAGTTCCGAGTGGAGGGGTAGTAAGTTGCAGTATCGTGGCGTTGGTGAAGCCGCAGGCGGAAACACCTGTTAAGTCACCACCCAGGGGACACTAGCTAAGGCTTGTCGCACGAATACGTAACTGTGGCGTAGAGAATTTCCGTTAAAGTCACAATACTGCGCCGATACATCGCTGGAAGCTGCAGGTGTGATAGAAGGAGCGAGCAATGGTGTAGCTAAACACAAAAGTCTTCAAATTCGGAACTCACGGTAAATCTTACTTTTTTTCCTGGGTGGGAGAAGAGACAAGAGAAACAATGGGAAATGAAAGGAAAAGAGGTTAAACCAGAAGAAAAGCTGTCATGTTTGCCATACGCTCTTCACAGTGGCGAAGGGTAAAGTGTAGAATAAATCAGAAGAATGGAATATGGGAAAATAATCTGTCCTGCACAAACGCGATAAGGTTTGCGCGAGTGCCTTAATGGCATACTGTTAGTCACTGGAGTTATAGAAAACTTACTTTGCGGGTAACTATATATTGCTTAATTGTCTATTTCCTATTATTTCCGGGAACAGTGCGTGTCGGTTATGCTGCTGTTTTCCACTTTTACACCTGTAGTCCTACTATAGTATGTATGTTCTACAGAGCGGGGCACTGATAAGAAAGACGGCAGTAAACAATCTTTGTTCTCTTTGGCAGCTATACCATAGACCAGGGCCAGCATGAGCAAAAAGTGGTTACAATACCATTGGTTCTAATGCAAGATATATAACTAGCTAAGGTGGACCCGCCAATGGCAAAGAACACTTATGAATGAGAAATTTTGTAAATATGGCCGCGGTATTCCAGTCACATTTCTTTAAAGAAGAGCACCAATTAGCACATGAGACTATTAATTATTGCGTGGACATCTTCATCGTTGCATTCCTTTTTTTTTCACTGTATTTATAAGGTTGTCAAAGTCACAGACACACAGGCAGGGCTTGATCTTGGCGTCAAAAGAGCCATAAACTATTGCACTCGTATATACGTCTGGCAGCGCTCTGCTATACTAACTGCTTATAGCTCAGCAGGCAGTTCAGCTGACAGTATGACAAAGTAATTATTATCGCCGTCGAGGGTGGTATTTGCGTTAACAAAATAAAGAGCATCGGATAGCAACCCTTTCTCTCGTTTCACGTGTTTGTCATTAGCGGCGCAATCATCGTCCGGGGAGTTGGCTATGTTAATGCCAACGGATAACCACGCGCATGCTTAACGCAAGCACAAATTAGCAGAGGCAATACGAGCGGCTCCAGCTGCTCACGGTGGTGGCATGCTCCTCGAGCAAGGTCTTACGTAGTGCAGTTAGCTGGCACACGATGCGAGGGGTACCACGTGCCCCGGTAGCTAGAGCTGACTCGAGCGAGGAAGCCCAAGCCGGGCTAATGCCAGCTCATTTCTCGGCCACTCAATTTGAACCACACGTTCGGCCTCGTACTCAACCTCCGGCAGTTGGAGCAAGCAAGAGATCCTAATTATGATGCCGAAAGCTGATTGCGTGCCGCAAAGTGCCCTCCGAAAAGCCAACGTGTAGGCAGTGATTTATCCGGCGCACGGCCTCTAGCATCTCTCTACATCCTTTAGTATAGCTACTGTGTACTTTACACTCCTAATTGGCTGAGCATGCGGCCATCTATCGCACTCGATAATGACTCAATCTTCGGGCGCGTCGATGTCCGCTCGCTGAGGTATGCGCTTGCACGTGCGCACGTTTATCCGTGCGTGCTTGCGCACGTGCGTCAGCGTAACCACTCCTCTGCACCAGTGACCGCGATGCACTGATATAAGATGGTGTGCTGTGGGCGGCTACCATAATATGATATTATACGTGCTGCTGTTTCTATACTTTAACGAATGGGCACCGTTTACCTCAAGTTAGTCCGAAGTGCTAATAACGTCTCCGCGATTCTTGCACACCGCCATAGTAAAGCAATATATGCCTTCCCCGATACTTATGCCGAGAGTCGCGTGGCTTCGTAGCAAGAAAATGCAATTTTATCCGTGTCTTCGGCCGCTCTCTGAATGTCAAGATGCTCTGTGAATGGCAAGAGCCACATGTTTCTGAGCACACGTGGCTCAGGCACAAGCTGGGTGCTCAAGTCCTTGTGAATAAGTGCGAGTAAAGTGCTAAAAATGTCCAACAAAACTTATGGGCCATCAGCCACTTACGCCCTTTTGCACGCTTACCGCTTGAGTTAACTTGGGTTAACACCACTCAAGTGTAACTTGAGCGCCTCAGGTGCCGCTTGCACTCAAATGCCCCTTGAGTGAGCACCTGAGCTCACAGTGCACCGTTTCCGCCTTGAATAAGTAACACGTACGGTGATTCGTAGCCCACGAAGTGCGCGAGTTAGTAAAGAATCAATCTATCTATCTCTCTATCAAGAAAAAAACCGAGCTTTATTTAAACAATTCAAGGAATGCGTACAAAAATAGTTGGATCAATTGCCTACGTGAAGAGCACTTGGTCCAATACATAAAAATACATACACAGATCAACCAAGTACACATTTTCTCAATGATTAAGAACATTATTTACATGAACAAGTACTTTTTTTTTCAAGGAAGACTAATTACGTTTGGCCAGACAAGAACAAGCGTTTACATACAGTAAGATCAACATTTCTGGTACTTTTATTTTCATAGGCACAGTGTTCCAAGTTATAGACCCAAAGAGCTCTAACAATCGTTCACCGTAGACATTTCTGCACTAAGGAAGGTTTATGTTAAGGGTACTTACTTCCCTAGTGTTTGCACGCGGGAAGTTAAACATGGTGTTGGGTAAGGGGAAGTTGGTGTTGAGTATTTTGTGAGCTAAACAAGTGATCTTAAAGTTTCTTAACGCCGTGAAAGAAATAATTCGAAGGTCAGTAAACAGAATGCTACTATAGGGTGATGAACCGAGGGAAATATAATTCTAAGGGCGCGTTTCTGCTGATCACCGACCAATACGAGAACACCAGCATCGCCGACAGTAAATGCCGCACTTAGCCACATTATGGCCCTGTCATCGGCCAGGCATCGATAAGAGTTTCGATATCGACGGGTCAGCAACTGTACTTTGGCCAATAGTGGAATAGAAGGGTTCACAGCGCGTTACACTCACAATGAGCCATATGGCGGGCCTGTGCAATCCGCCAATTACCAAAGCGCCTATGAGCTCGCATGCGAGCGCCGGCGGCCGGGTCGAACGCCACTCCCAAATATCAGCTTCCTCGTATTGCACTTCGCGCGAAACAAATGGAGGCACTCAGAATAGGTTCCCGCCTTCGCCCCCCCCCCCCCCCCGTTCTCCATTACCGGCAGCCCCCAAGGCAGGCCGGCGCTGGACTTGTTGCTTCATATTCGAGGGTCAGGTACCATAGACGTTGCAGTACGTAACGCATCCGCTGCTGCAGGGCGGGTGCAGCCCTTCTTGCCACGACCGTCACGCTCGGATATAAGTCACCGACCTATCGCGAGGAACCCGCCGCTTTGCCCAACACTGTACAGTTGTGGCGGCTGTATGCTTGGCTCGCTGGTGTCGGCGAACCAAATGCACCTGCGCTTTGTAACTCTCTCGCCATTGTAACGCGTGGGATATATAGTTCAAACTCTGGATGTAGGTTTAATTAGATACAGTGAGTGTTGCGAAGTCTCTGAGTAGGCTTTTGCCACGGCGCTGCCAGAAGGCCGCCATGCAGTACTAAACGTGCAGTGATGCCGAGTCCGTGAAGCATATTGCTGCTCAGCAGACTGCGGTTTTCGTTACCGGTAACGGTGCTGCGTGTTCTGCTGCTAATGCTGTGCGATTATAAGAACCACGCACATAGTTAGGTTTTGGCGTTCTGAAACGAATTCTGGGTGGTTTATGTACGTCTAGGAGTATTCGCTGCGGCGTTTTTTGTTACACATGTCTTTCAGCACGTAAATATTATTCATTCAAGATTCGGACCATCCACGCTTTCGCTCCCCCCACTTCTGCCATTCATTCAACACGCATTTATAAGCACTCTGCACCTCGCCTGATCTAACCTTTGTTGTCAGATATATGTATACAATACGTGTATACCTATATTATATTATAATACAGAGTGCTGTTTTTCCGCACGTCTTTATTTCAGTGCGCCGTGACAATGCGTGACGTGATTAGTTACTTTGCGCACCAGATCGGTAGTGCGCGTCGTAATAAACTGGGCCCGTATTCACAAAACGTTCTTATGCTAAAAGCATTCGTGCCAGCTAATAGCGATGTAGGACATGTTATTAGCGATGGTGATCAGCCCATGAAAAGCAGCACTTACAAACGAAAAGCTTTTTGAATTCGGCCCCCCATCTATAAGGAGAATAACCAGTAAAGTAGCAACTAATGTTCTTGAGCTACTACGCCCTAAAAAGAATAACTGATATCATAGATACCGCTTTTTAGTAATCAAACAACCTAAATCATATCCAGACGAATAGAAGGAAAGGAGAGGTTGGTTTGCTTGAGGCTATAGGCCCTCCAGCCGCAAGCAACATTTTCCTTTCTCCTTCTCTGTGTAGAGCCCATTAAGTCTCCCAAGCAGGAAATCTCCTTCGTTGTGTGTCCTTACAGTTCGTCGTCGTTACAGCTTGGAAATAAACTTGCGCGTCTTAAGGATTAAGCCTATCAGGAAGAGAGAAAAGCAAGTTTCGCGTTGTCATTAGCCAATTTCACGTTTTCCGTAGCGAAAAAATTAAAATAAATGGAAGTTCATTATCTTAAAGAAGTGACACAAATCATGCCGCCCTATTCCTACCCATCAGCCTGTCACAATTAAGCGTTTCTGTATATAGCTTGCCGCGTTTCTGTGCAATTTGTCTGGAAGCATAGTTGCAGTATCCTATGGGAAGCTAACCCGAGACCCGGGCAGTGACCACCGCTTTCGACCAGTGTATGCACTGGGAAGGAACGTTTAATTTCCTGCATAAGTCTTCTGGTAAGATTACTCGTACGTACTCGCGGCCTGGACCGGGAACAAAAAAACTGAGCAATTGGCTAACAGGCCGAATGCGACATGCCACGCCGCGACACGGCTAAGTCAAAGCAATTTGACCATGTGCCACAGCCGGTAGAGACACGGCTTTTGCCTTTCGCGATGGACGAGATGGTAAAATATTGCTCGTAATTATTCGAACGTCGAGGTAAGGTAGCATAGCTTGTTAAAAGTTCTTCTGAGTTATGATCTACGAGCGCGCGTTCCATATAGCAGAGTGGTTTCATAAAGCGACAGTGGTTTCATAAGCGAATGTCCAGGTAAGGTAGCATAGTTTGTTAAAAGTTCTTCTGAGATCTGATCTACGAGCGCGCGTTCAAAATAGCACAGTGGTTTCATAAAGCGCAGCTGCTCTTTCTTTCTGCGAGTTGAAGGAGGAAAAACTGGGCGTGGCCGCTGCTTAAAGGGAAACAAAATTGATGCAAGTGAATTAAGATCGTCTATTAGCACAAGGTACCTAGTCGAAATTTTACTTGATGCCATCAGCTAAGGCGTCCTTCTGAAGCAAAGGTGCAGCTTCGGGGTGTGAAACAGTGTTTAATGTAAGACTACACACGTGGTCCTGCTTGTTTCATACCTGCTCCCGTGGATATTGTTTATTACATGTGAGTCTGCGCAGACTGCGCACTTCTCTATTTGGGATGTGAGGTTCTGGCCATTCTAAAATGCCCCCCTCCCCTTCCCCCATTCTTCTTTATTTGCTCTCTCTTTTTGCGCTTGTGCTAGGTCCGTAACCAGAAAAAAAAAATGCGGCTTTTGGTAGATTTGTCAGCTTTATGCGATTTACTGCACAGAGAAGTTACTGGCAGCGCAACTTCATGGTGGCAACGAGAACAATGTCAAAATAATGGTAAAGCGGGCAAGATGACTACGACGCCACGACAACGACACTTCGCTCCGTGTCCCTCTTAGCGTCAACATAAGCGTGATATGAATTGCGTTACGTGACAGCGTTAAACTACCAGCGTTACGCTCAAAGTTGGTTCCCTAGGATAGTAAAGGCTTTGCGCAGTAAGAGAAAAAAATATCACGGGCAATAAAAACAAAGGACGCTGAGCATGCGTTAGTGTTTAGTCTAGCAGCGCGTTAGCTCTACTGAAGGTTCGCTCACACTGCGAAAAATATCCCAGCTGTGAATGTCAGCTGTGAATCAGTTTGACGTGGAAAGATTACAGTGAGATATAATCAAGACTACTAGTACATGCACACTCCTTGCAGCACTCCACGAGGTGTGAGTGAGAAAAATCTTATATTTGCCGTCCATGATGTCTGCTTCAGAAGAATCGTCAGAACGCCTGATGGGCTGGAGAGAAAGACAGAGAGAGAGAGAGAAAGAGAGATATGTAAGTCGTAAAGGAACGGCAGGGAGGTTAACCAGGCTGAGCCCGGTTTCAACTATAGTAGCTGCCAAATATCAAGGCCAACAAACAGCCAAATTGAGGAGAGCGTAGGATAAATAAAGTGTTCCAGTAATATTCAACTACGCTATCTAATGTCACTTATCTTAGTAGTTCTGCGGAAACCAAGATGGAGAGAAGTAATATTACTAAAGGGAAAATAAGACATCCACTGATGTCTTACTTTCCCTTTATTAATTACTTGTATTCACCTTGCGGGTTTCCGCAGAATTATTACGTCAAACCCTTGCCTTTGCTCCGACTTGTTGATAAGTTCACCTTTGCCCCGCCATCTGCTATCCGCCTGTTTTAGCTCAGATGGTAGAGCGGCTGCCCCGGAAAGGCGGTGGTTTCCGGGCTCGAGACCCGGGCCAGGAAGAATATTTCTTCAACTGCGAGGCTTTTCTTTTGAAGAACCCATATGTTTCCTTTCTAGCAATATTTACGATTGGGTGGATGTCTTATTTTCCCTTTGTTAATTGATGTCTCTTACAGCCAATTCTATATGGGCAAAAAAAAAAGGAAATGGCTGGAAAGGGGACCAAGATCATAGTGCACACTGTGAATGTAAAACAGTGCTAAAACATAGGAGGACTTTCACTTCTGACCAACGGCAAGAAACCGCGATGTTTTACATTCACAATGCAACTTTGCCAACCCACCCAACTTGCCTTACTTGTCGTCATAAAGTACGTGCCACTGTTTGCCGCACCAACAGTTTCCTTTATTTCTTTCGCCCCGCGCACGTCCAAAGACCTGGACGATCTTCTTTCGAATATTGTTTCCTATTCAGAACCCGACTTGTTTCGTTCATCGATACACAGTTATTTAGCTAATGACGCATGAAGTGAATGTCTTTCATTTTCTTTTTGCTTTGTTTCTATACACTGTACTTTGAATTGTGTTTAAGGTTGAGTTATGTGAGCCTTCAAAATTGCATCCTCATATGTGCTTGCAGATGTTTACACGTTTGATGTCATTTTTATTTTTGTTTTGGTATTCTTGTGTACTCCACCCCCCTTTGTAAACCATTGTGCGCTTCAGTGTAAAATATAAATAAATAAATAAATAAATAAATGAATAAATAAATAAATAAATAAGAATGACATGGCGATGGATAAACGTCTACACAATGAAAATACTGCTGGAGCCCTTCACCGTCGTCCTTTGTTTCGATACCTTAATTGTATCGAGCCTGCCAGGCGAAGTGAATCCCGGATAAAATCACGTTTATCATGTACAGAGTTATGAATATGAGAGAGAGAGAGAGAGAGAGAGAGATTTCTTAGTGGATGCTGAAGAAGGTTGCGTGGTTATACGCCTAGCACGGTACTCAAGATGAAAGAGGTCATGCATGAAGGGACGGTATTATAATTATTATTATTTGTCCTGAAAACATATATATGTACATTTAACAGGAAAGGCAAAACGAGGAGCAGGCTGGCAATTGCCACCGGTAGGGGCACAACGCCTGCCTACTCTTCAGAAGGGAGGTGACAGCAACACAGAAATGGAAGATAAAGGGAGGGGAGGAAAGAGAAAAAAAGAGCAAGAAGAGAAATCTAAAAGAATAAACTAGAGCACATAGTACAGATCACACACAGTAGGAGAGCTCACTGAAGGTCACGCAACTACAGAATGGTAAATAGAAGAAATAATATCGACGCTACAAACGTGAACCTAAATTAGTTAAATCTAGAATAGTAAGTAGAGCGCGATGAGCCTCATCACGTACGGACGCAGAACCACTGGCGTACAAACATTCGTCGAGTGTCGTACACCGCAGGCCAAGCAGATGATAGTCTCTCACTAACGACATGCGCTGCGCACTGAAAGCGGGACGCTCAAATGTTAGGTGCTGAAGTGTCTCGCAGCAGCCGCAAGACGTACACGATGGACTGGCCACACGTCCTTGTTTGTATAAACGTTCGCGCATGTTCACGGAGCCAACCCCAACTTGAGTAGTTGCGCTCTAGCGCGGCGAGCCAAGGGTAAACACACGACCAAAATACGCAAGTAACAAGCGCAGGTTTACAAGGTAACAGGCAGTTAAAGCATCTGGTTCCAGTCGCTGACCTGGAGGACGATTAATGGCACCTTCGTTGCGCTCAAAGCACCATCAGCGCTGCTCCAAGATCCAAAAAATATTGTGGAGCTCTAAGGAGCTACCAAGTGAATTCAAAGTAGATTTGAAGACTTTTCATGTGACCGCAAAACGTGTGCGAACGCACAAATCATAATGTAGGTCATCACATACCCAGTGGCAATCACGCCAATTGCAGTTTGTGCAAAAAAATTTATATTGACGTGCGTGAAACCCTCGAATGCAAGAAAGATTACTGAGGTGCGCACTCCGGATGCTATGGAACCACAGTGTTTACTCCTACCACGTGTTCTACTATACTGCAACGACACTCCTACCACTTATTTGGCTATTTTTTGTACCATTTTACACATGCACTTCACGAGTTGTCCATAGGACCTTGGCTATCCTCGTCCCTTTCTGAAGAAAAATATTCACATTTTTATGGGCACAACAAGGATATTATTATGAGACATGTAGTAGTAGAGGACTCCGGAATAAATTTGATTACCTGAGCTTCTCAAATGTGCACGTAAATTTAGGTACACGAGCGCATTTCGCATTTCGCCCCCATCAAAGTGCGGCCACTGTGACCAGAACTCAAACTTGCGACCTTGGGCTCTGCAGCGCCGCGCCGTACCCACAAAACCACCGTGGTGCACGGATGCGAAGGAATAGAAAGGAGGCTAATTAATGATGCTTTCGGTTCCATACAGTACGTATAGAAAGAGACGTGAGGAAGCAAGGTAGAGGTAGGAGAAAAGAAAATGGAGAGGGAGAACAGAGAGTGACACAGGCAATTAACGTTCTTGTAGAAGCCAAAATATGTCTCTATACTGCCGCGACACTTCAAGTGCTTTCCAGGGGGCAAATACGAACACGGGTAATAACGCTGTGAATTTTCTCTCAAAAAACATTTGCCCAATCTTTCTGGCACCGCCAGTGTTTCCGCGAGTTCTCTGGACAGCGCGTTTAGAGTGGCTATAGAGGCGCGGATATAGCGTGGCGTAGTGCAGAGGCGCGCCGCGGTCGGCTCAGGTTTACGCTACGCCGGCGAAAAGTTCACGCTCGGCCGTTTAGCGTCACGGCGCAGGCTGACCGAACATGTTCGTTGCGGGAAAACATCTTGCTCAAGCCTCCCTTGACCCCGCAGAAGACTTTCGATAAAGTTTTCTCTCTCTCTCTCTCTCTCACACACACACACACACGCACACGCACACGCACACGCACGCACACACACACACACACACACACACACACACACACACACACACACACACACACACACACACACACACACACACACACACACACACACACACACACACACACACACACACACACACACACACACACACACACACGCTGAAGCTGCTAGGCCATCGCGCGCCAGCAATGCCCGGCATGCCGAATGCTGGCCTACAGTTCGAGTGCACTTGAAAGAGCACATTGAGTTAGCGCCAGGACAAACGAAAAAGGCGCTCGCACGCCGCGCATTTGTGCGCATGCGCTTAGGTAACAGCTGAACGCCGAGCTGCGCCGGGCCACGTTCAATGCACCGAACACTTTACACAAGGCAAATATTCGGCCATCCTGGCGTCACCGCTGTAATGCATCTGACTTTGTGTGTGCGCGCGCGCGCGCGCGCGCGCGTGTGTGTGTGTGTGTGTGTGTGTGTGTGTGTGTGTGTGTGTGTGTGTGTGTGTGCGCGTGTGTGTGTGTGTGTGTGTGTGTGTGTGTGCGTGTGTGCGCGCGTGTGCGCGCGCGCGCGCGCGCGTGTGTGTGTGTGTGTGTGTGTGTGTGTGTGTGTGTGTGTGTGTGTGTGTGTGTGTGTGTGTGTGTGTGTGTGTGTGTGTGTGTGTGTGTGTGTGTGTGTGTGTGTGTGTGTGTGTGTGTTCAGCCTTCAAGCTGGACCCCTAGGCGCATGATATTCTCTTTGAAAATCGCAGTAGTAGCACCAACTCCTAGAGCAGCTCACGAGCGGGAATAGCCATATGCATAAGCAACTTGCAGGGGCGCGAACGAATCTAGAATACACCCTTGCACCTAGCTTTCCCAAGAAACTCGAAACGTGCTGTTTCGGCGAGTCCTCCGAAGACTTGCGCGGTCCGGTGGGCTTTAGCCACTCCCACCAAGCTCCTTCTAAACACCACGAGATGGTGTTCTGCCACACCATTACCGGAAATACGCCCCTATTATCTTCAACCATCGGCGACGCAGCTCGAAGCTTGCAATGAGAAACGGCATTGTTCCAGCCGTGTTCTGGTCCACCCATCGCCTGGACGTAAATCAATTGCACGACCGCTCGCTCTTGGCTAAACTCGCTCGGATGAGAAGAAAGAAAACACAGACCAGAACAGGAACGCGCGCTGAAGAGAAAAGTTGCAAATTAAAGACGAGCAGTGATTGTTAATCTCCTCGGCCAGTTTTCTCGCTCATTGGGCGTTTGTGCCAAGGCGTTCTTCTGTGTTGGCGTCCTCTACCCTCAGGGTTAGTTAGCTGCTTCTTGTGTTTTGCTCGCATGTACTTTTCTACTTATTTTCTGTGAGAACATGAAAGGTGCATGTGGGAAGACTGAGAGAGGCAGACAGCAACTCTTAGCTAATTGTGCTTAATAGCATGTATGCGGGATGTTAGGCCATTACCACGCCCTCTCGTGCCTCAGGCCTTTGGTAGAACAAAAAGTTTATTAGCGAAGGGTGCACTTTCGTCCTTTTCCTTGGGCCTCGGACGCCCATGAGGGTTGTTTGGGCACCAAGAGAATCAGCTTCCGTGTCGTGTTACCTTCTTCCATGTGGGTCCCGACAAACCTGGCCCCTTTTATAAATCCCTTCGAATCTTGTCTCGCCGTTATATTGCGGTGTCATGGCCGCAACGGTATACTTGACTTAATTAGATAGAAATTTACAGCACCAAATGACGACGAGCGCTAGACACTGAATAGGTCTCCAGAAACAAGGTATGTAAAGGTACCACGTAATTGCTGGAAGGGTCACGTGAAATTACGGAATTCACGAAAGATACGGGGTGCACTATAATTTGTTCTAATCCTAATTTATGTAAAGATCGTGATCGTTGCCGCATTTGCGTGGACCTGCGTCCCAAATCGAAAGGAAGCGTGCACGTACACGCCTAGCTAGTTTGATCAAGATACTCACCTTAATAGGGGCTCAGAAGTTTACCTACAGCGTTGAGAATGAATAGCTGATGATCCTAAATTTTGAACAGGCCTTTCTATGGAAAAGAAGAGGCGTCGGCATAGGATAGACGACTTCCACTAGATCGTGCAGGCAGGTGCGTTTGCTTTTCAGAACTTCGTTTATAGCAACTTAGACAGGACTTGCACTCGCGAAGGCCCTGTTTAAGTGCCACAAGCTCCTCGAGAGAGAAAAAAAGAAGAAATTGAGACTGGTCTGTAAGTACAGGTAAAACAGCATCGGCAGTTTGAGCGGTATATTATAGTTGAGTAGTAGGTATGGATTAACATAACATAGGGGTGAACCGAACATGTAAAAGAGCCTGTTTAGACGACATGTTATTACGATTTGTATGTGATCCCAACCAATTACGTTAGTCGCGAGTATGTGTCCCCACTGATCCCAATCACGTGCTCTCTATACTCTTGAGCATTTCGTAGATCGAAGACCACGAGCCAGCGGGCTCATCAGCATGCAATATTAAGGTACACGACTGCAGCTGAACGCAGCTACACGCTACGTAACAAGATTCAGAGGCCAGGAGCCTGAGATTTGGGTACGAAAATCATTCATACGACTATCGGTAGGTGACGCGGAAAATTCCTACGTGAATGCTGCAGCTGACTGTGGGACTTATTCTCACTGTACTGGTGAAGAACGAGCAAGAGGCACTGCTTCGAGAAAGACGACGACAACGAGTGGTTGCAAGCCTTCTGCCTGTGCTGCCTAAGCTGTGTGACCTCTCGCTACGGTGCTCTGCTATCTGAGCGTTTCATTAATTAAACTATAACGCCTCTTGACATCACTAACAACTAACAACCTTCTTAACAAGCAAATATTTTCCTGCAATAACGAGTGTGATCGCTTTTCAATGATGTACGCAAGCCTATTATTTAGTGTTCTACATAGAAACGCACTGATATGCATACATACAAGTGCACTCACTCGCTGTTGATTCGCCTAATTTGGCCGATTTATTTTCTCTCACGTGAGAAGGAAAGCAACACGAAATCAGAAGCAACCATGACATTGAATTACCCGATGAAAAGTTTACATGCCATCGGTGCTCATTACCGCAAAAAGCACTAAACAATGATTTCCACGTCGCCGTCTTTGTTTTCCAGAATGCGACTCCTTACGCGCTGCTACAGCCGTTACCGAAGGGCCTCGTAATCTGCATTTTTCATTCTATTCTGTACTAACAGCGATGAAGAATAATCGCACGAAAGATGCAAAGAAGACTTAGGCCGGGGGTTGCTACTGCAGGGATGCCATCTTCTTTAAGGCCACCCGTGACGCAATAGGGATATGCAGGCTCGCTATCTCTAAGTGGGTCGTCCTGTCGTTGCAATATCGTCTTCATTAATGGCGGCGTACAGACGATCCCATCAGTGCGTCTCAGATTTCAAGAACGGCTTCCCAACCGATTGCTAGGAGCTCAAACGTTTGCGTGTACTAGTGTACGTTTCGGTATTTGGTCGTAACGGTGCCTACGACGAGACGAACACAAGAAGTTGGATGGACTGCATTTTCGATCGATTAAATAATTTCGGTAACATCACACTCGGCGCGGATTCGTTAGACAAGCCAACGGACAGGAAGGAGGAGGAGTCTATTTTAATGAAGAGAAAGGAGGAGAGGTCGGCCTGGAGAGCGTGTCTCTAGCCTGCTACTCCTCACTGGGGAATGGGGAAGTGGGAACGCCCATTGCTCCAGTTAGACGACCCTTTGCGAACGTTGCGTCAATACATGCGCCGCCTGGAGCGAAGGCATCGCTTTTCAGCTTTCTGTTAAACTTTCTTTACTGTCTTTACTGTCGTTATCTTACTATTATCTTTACTGTCGTTTGCTTTTTCTTCTGTCTGCTCTGTATGATCATGACCAGCTGTGTCTCGGTAAGCTCCCACAAAGAAGCCGGTTTTTAATAGGGAAGGCTTTGTCGATTGCCCCTCTACACAGCCGCCAATCGCGTTTCCAGTTGGCTAGCCCAAGCTAGCTCGCATATGTACAGATTGCATCTGGCGGAGGGTTATGGATACGTTCGCCGTCGTAAATCAAACACAATACAAGGAACTAAATATTCCTTACAAGTTGTTCTGCCTTGACTGGGATGTAACAGAGGCGTCTGTTACGACTGGTCCATAGACGCATATAGCGCCAACGCCCTGCGGTATTTCTTAATTCCTCAGTGTGACGGTTTCGAGAAGAACACTGGCCCTAAAATATAACGTGGGAACTAAACTGACGAAACTTATGTGGCCACATTTTACTGTATTTAGGAAATCAACCTTATTTCCCGTTAAAAGATGGCTGTAAAATTAAACGCAGGTAGGCCTGTGACGAAGAGGCCTAGGTTTCTCTCGTAGAATAGTGTAGGGTGATGCTTAAAGGAAAATTTATTACTGTGTAGGGTTCTAAGGTGTACAGCATGCCATAGTCTATCAAACGGAGAAAAAAAAAGATCGTGCTGGTTAACAAACAGGAAATGCATAATAATGCTAGAAATCGGCTAATGACATCATGAACCAAAGCAAGCGGCGATGCTATTTGAACAGGGATAACAAGCGAAATAGTATATAGAGTTTAAGTATGATGGGCTTGGGGGAAATGAATTTCGTGGAGTCGCGGAAATTTAATTAACAGGCATTCAACTCACAGAAGCTGATCACCAAGTCTCTGCGATGATTCAACACTTCTTTAGTGAATCGGTCATTTCACCGGTGTTAGGATTATTAGTTCTGTTTTTTCTTCAACGCACTAAACTTAGTAGGGTGTTAGTGCCTTTAAAGGGCACCGACTATGTCTTTTAATGCACCACTAACGTATACTTTGAAAATCAAGCATGGGGCCACACTAAACAGGAATTTAAAAAAAACAATTATATAAACGCGCGCAAACGTATTTCCAGGTCCTGTCTTGTTTTCACATGTAACTCAGTTTTCCGCTGATGCTAGTGTTACGCAAACACGCTACGCTTAACTTTTTTTTCCTATTATGACTGCCATAAGCTTTGATTTAGTTATTTATCTCTGTATTATTTACGCTTCTTTCACAGTCTTTGTTTTGGGGAGCGTCACACGTTTCGCAGAAATTATCGTCACACTACCAGGCAGCTTTCACTCAGGTATCGTTTTTTTCTTTTTTTCTTCCTTTTTTCTTCAGATATTTCAGGCATCGTACAGCGAAAGCACTGGAGCGATGCCACCCTGAGGAAGAAAACCGCAACGTAAGTGCAAAGATGAGCTCGTAGAGCCTCGCGCAATCAAATTTAACTTGTTGCGGTGAAAAATGTGAAAACGGAATGGAATCGCCCAGTGTCGCGAGAGGGTGAAGCTCATAGACGAAAAGCACGCGCGCTGCCTAACAAGGAGCCATACGATCCACCACGATGATTGTGTCGTCAGCGCGAGCAATGATCATTTGCTTTCTAAGCAGTATATTTGCATACACTGAGTCGCGCGCCACGAAGTCTGCACATACAGCTGCATGCAGTTAAGCAATGGCATGGCATGGCAGACAGACAGACAGACAAAGAACTTTAATAGCAAGGTCCTGAGACGCTTTGCCCTAGGGCAGAGCTGCGGGCCAAGAACTTTATTTTAGTCCAGAGAAACTAGGGTCCGAGGGCACAAGCCCCCGGGCTATGTTGGTGGCTCCGCCCACGTAGGCACCGGTAGGCCAAAGGCTTTCCCGATGTCGTGAGCTCTCCGGACGGCCAGGAGTTGATCTTGGAGGACATCGCTGGATATGCGCCGACTCCAGTCCTCCTCACTGTTGAGATCCGAAGCCCTTTGGTTGGGGCACAGCCAGAACATATGATCAAATAGACACGGAGTGTGTCCACAACTTTTACATTCCGCGGGAAAGTCTCGGTCAATTTTGTTAAGCACAAAAGGTGTGGGATAAGATTTAGTTTGAAGCATTCTTAATGTGACTGCCTGAGCTCGGTTGAGCTTCTGATGGGGGGGAGGAAAAAATCTCCTGCCGTCCCTATAGTGTGAGGTGATCTCGTGAAAAGTAGTAAGTGGGTCTTTGTAGGAGCCGCAGTCATCCTGGAGCAGTTCCTGATCTGATGCGCGGCATGTGAGATCTCGCGCAGCAGAGTGAGCTTGCTCGTCAGGATTGCAGCCACTGGGGCTGACCGAGTGGCCCTGATGAGCCGGAAACCAGACTAGGTGTGAGCTATCCAGTTGGTCGTAATTATGAGTATTAATACTGTGTTTAAGTAACTTGTGTGCTTCCGCTGAGACGAAGCCGGCTGAGTAATTCCTAATAGCTGTACGGGAATCGGAGAAAATTGTGGAGCCTCTCCTCATTGTAATTGCAAGTGCTACGCTTGCTTCTTCGGCGGCATGAATGGAGCTCGTTCTTAGTGACGCCGCACTTATTAATTTACCGCTCTCATCGACCACGGCAATAGCGTAGCGGTTGCCCGATCCATAACGAGTTGCATCGACAAAAAGAGCTGAGCTGTGTTGTTGGTGCAGTTTACCCAGAATGCATTTGGCCCTGGCGTCCCTTCTGCCTTTGTTGTACGCAGGATGAATATTTCTAGGTATGGGGTCCACAACTAATTGTGTCTCCACCTCCTTGGGTATTTTGAGCTTAGAGACGTCTCCTCCTCGAGGCAGTATTCCGACTTCATCTAGAATTTTACACCCTGACTTAGTGTTGGAGAGTCTTGCAATTTGTGACATCGAATGTGCCTCAATGAGCTCATCTATAGTGTTATGTAGTCCTAACTTGTTGAGGAGCTCGGTACTCGTTCCGTGCGGGAGTCCCAGAGCCCTTTTGAGTCCGGAGCGTATAAGTGCGTTTAGCTTAGCCTTCTCTCCTTTCCCCCAGTTCAGGTATGATGCAATGTACGTCACATGACTGATGAAAAATGCATGATATGCTCTGATGAGATTGTCCTCCTTGAGGCCTGCATTTCGGTTTGAAACCCTGCGCAGGAGCTTTAAAGTACTGTTGGCCTGACCTGTGAGACGGTTCAGGGCTGTAGCGTTACAGCTCCTTGCGTCAATGAGAAGACCCAGAATTTTTATTTGCTCTACTCTGGGTATGACCCGTCCTGTGTTGTCTGTGATTTTTATTGGCAGAGTTTCTAAAGGCACAAGGTTTCTAACACCTCGTCTCCCCTGTCTAAAAATCAGCAGCTCAGATTTACTAGGTGATAGCCTGAGTCCGGTGCCCTTAAGGAAGGATTCTGTGGTGTCTACCGCTGCCTGTAGTGTCTGCTCTAGTGCTGCGAGTGACCCCCTTGGGACCCACACTGTGATATCGTCAGCGTATATGACGTGCCCCAAGCTCGGAATTTTGGACAATTCCTCCGAGAGCCTGTGCATGGCAATGTTAAAGAGGAGTGGGGTCAATACTGAACCTTGTGGCGTGCCGTTGTTGCCTAAATTGTATGGACCGCCTGTGACTATCCCGACTTTGACCCGAGCTGTCCGATTAGCTAGAAAGGACCTCACATAATTGTAAAAATTGCTTCCCAGGTTCAAGGTTGAGATTTCATGTAGGATATGTTTATGTGCAACCGTATCAAATGCTTTGTTAAGATCCAGACCCAGGATGCCCTTTACGTCCCTGCTAGGGTCGTCAATAATAGCCCGTTTGATCATGAGCATGGCGTCCTGTGTGGATAATGACTTCCGAAAGCCTATGAGGTTGTGCCTGAAAAGCTCCTGGTTTTCTATGTGTTCTATTATCCTGTTATGAATAGCATGTTCGGCTACTTTGCCAGTACAGGATATAAGTGATATGGGCCTGAGGTTCTCCTTTGTTAGTGGTTTCCCGGGTTTCGGTATAAACGTCACCTTGGCCTCCCTCCATTCCGGTGGGACAGTGCCGGATCTCCAGTGACTATTAATTTTGACCGTGATTATGTCTATGGCATCATCATCCAGGTTTCGCAAAAGTTTATTTGTGATGCCATCCAGACCCGGGGCAGATCTCCCATTTAAATTAAAAAGTACATGCCTTATCTCAGCTGCAGTGAAGTCACTGTCCAAGTCCGGTTGCGATATTCCGGAGTACGGTTCGCTTACTTCTTCTTCGTTTTCATATTCATTTTTAAGTGGCAGGTACATGTGTGCGAGGTCGTTTACGACCTCTCTTGCTGTCCGCCCTATAGTTATCTGTTTATTGACGAGTCTGTTTATGGCGAGGTTTGTAGTACCTCTGGAGAGCTTGTCATTAAGTAGGCTCTTCAATAGATTCCATTTGCCTCCTCTGCGCAATCTGCCGTCTGTTTCTGAGCAAGTTTCGTCCCATTGTTGACGTGAAAGCTGAGCCGCGTATGTCTCGATATGACGATTAACTTGGGCGACCTTGGCTCTAAGTCTTCTATTGAGTCTGTGACTCTTCCATCTGGTTAGGAGGGAATTTTTCGTTTCCAGCATGTGAGCTAGCTTGGAGTCCATTTTTGGGAGTTCGATTTCTGTTGAGACTGCTTTAGTAGCTTTCTTAATCGTTGCCTTTAGTTGATCTAAGAGCTCCTCATAAGATTCGTCATCTATGCTGGTTTCCTTACGCAACTTACGGAAGAGATCCCAGTCCACATACTCATATCTCCTTAGTGGTGGTGGTTGCGTCTGTAAGATGACTTCAATTATGTAATGATCACTTCCTAAATTCTCCTGCAGATTGTCCCATGAGCCTTCAATTCCCCGAAGGAATGTAAGATCGGGGGTTGTATCTCTGGTAGTAGAGGTACCAGTTCTCGTGAGGAAGTTAGCATCTGTAATAAGAGCAAATTTTAATTCACTTGCCGTGGTTGCTAAATTAGTACCCTTGACGTTCTGATGACCATAGCCCCATTCTTTGTTAGGAGCGTTGAAGTCCCCAGCCACTACGAGTGGGGCTGTATCTGCCTTACTGGAAATGCGGCCCAAGAAGGTCTTAAAATCCCTTTTCCTATCTTGCGGAGAGCTATAAACGTTAGCTATATACACGTTAGCTGCTTTTTTGTGCTTCAGAATGAGTTCAATCATTTGTGCTTCTAGACCAACCTTGTACTTGGGAAGCTCGTGAGTTTCATAGGAGGTACCCTTTCGAACCAAAGTCGCTATTCCCCGACCCCCTGGAATGGTCAAGGTTTCGGAGTTGCAACCCGGTAGAGAGATATCCTCCTTAGCTAGTGTTTCCTGTAAGAGAATAACGCGCGGCTTAACTTTGGCTGATCTAATAAGCTGCTGCAGGGGAGCCTTGCGCCTTCGGAAACTCGCACAATTCCACTGCCATATTTTAATGTTATTGTTGTCGTTTGAAGCCATTATGATACCACTGGTTGATTACCCGAACCCCTAGAGTCCGCGCTCGGGCTGCCGTTTGTGCCTCCGTGGACTGCCGATGCAGCCGCTGCGCTTGCCTTTGCCTTAACTTTGGGCCTTTCTAGTTGACCCACTCGAGCATCTAGATTAGTGATGAGCTCCATGATTTTCGCCAGAGTCCTGTCTATTGTGGCTAACCTTGCGGCTATTCTGACTTTTTTGTTCTTGGGGGGTGCCTCACTCTCTCCCATCTCCTCTGCCTCAGAGGTTTCTAAATCTTCTTCCTCTGTTTCGCTAATGGGAACGGGGTGGGGGGGCTTTACGTTTAGGTTTGCCGGCCAAGGGTTTTGGAGTCGTTGTGTCCATCTGACTACGGGGTGTTTCGGACCTTTCTTTAAAGGATTTGAAAGCCTCCCTGAGCTCAGACAGTTCTTGCCTTACTTTCTGATTTTCTGATTCTAATGACAATATTCGGGGATTTGACTCACGTTCCGGCTGTGCCCTACCATTAGTACTCCTGGACCTTGCCCTTGTCGGTTGTCCTGGTTTCCCAAGGCCTCCGTTCTTGACTCGATCGGCCCAGGTTGCTCTTGGGGTCGACTGTGAACGGGACCTCGATCTTGATCCAGGTCCTCGGGGTTGCGGGTCAACACCAGAAGATTCTCCAGAGCTGGGTTGTCCTCTGGATCAAGAACGCCCCCTGGAGCGGGAGCGCCCTCGTGAGCTGGAGCGTCCTCTCGCGCGAGAGCGCAAGTTGGCGTCATTTTCTAGCATGACCCCTTTGCGCTGGGAATTGTTGCTGTCTTCAATGTCTTCGGCCACCTGTGTACAGCGTGCTTGCTGTCGTTGGCGCCTACGACGCCTTTGCCTCACAATGTAAGGCATCTGGAATCTTCGACTGCATTTTCGGTCCCCAGTTGGGTGTGCGCCACCGCAAATAGCGCACTTTGGATCGCAATGATGATCTTCAGGTGGGGAAGTGATTCCACAGCCCCTACACTTTCTAACACTTGCCGGATTGGGACACACGTCGGATCTATGTCCGATTTCACCACAGCCGTAGTACATATCTATCTGTCGTCGGTAGAGATAACAGGGCATGAGTACGTTACCACAAATAACGTGGTTTGGCACTCTTTGTCCTTCAAAAAGTACCACCACCGTTGTAGTCTGCTCGATCTGACGTACCTCGACGAGGCCCGGATTTCGGTGATTGACGAAAAGGGTTTTCAGTTCCGCGTCGCTAATGTCCAGGTCGATACCGTGAACAACACCCTTACATGTATCTTCTCCTGCTGCGGTGTAGGCCGCCACTTCGAAGGGTCCATCCCTCGTATGGATCTTGCGTACCTTGGCGTAAGCTTTTGCGTTTTCTTCCCGCGGAGTCGATACCACCAAGATGTTCTGACAGCCATTCGGACAGTACGTGTCCTCCGTCGTGTCTTCCGGCGCTAAGGCTGCTGACATGGCCAGCGCTCTGGAGAAATGCACCAGGCTGAACTCAATGAAATCAATGAAATCTAGAAAAAGCTAGTGAAGACGACGAGAAGGCTACCGATTGACTTTGCGAACTCCACCATCTATTTTTGAATTATGAGTAAAAAATGTGTCTGTCACCATTACTAAATGTGTTTGTGCAGTGTGTCGGTGCTGTGTATTTGGACACTATTTGGCAACAGTGTGCCGCCTTTTAACTACATAGTCGTATCACTCAGTTACTCCTCCACCGGAAGCATTGCGCTTACAGAAAGCGCGGAATTTGAAGCACTTGTAATTACACTGTGCAACTGCATGTATAGACGCTGTCTGGTTGTACATTGTGAAACATATATGACACATTGTGTAATAACATTATAGTTTGCAAACAGGCGAGGAATAGCCGGTGCCTGCTAAAGGCACCAACCTTACGGCATGTGAAAAGCAAAATCTTTTTGTGGCAATGATTCGACGGTGTGTTTCATGTGATCCAATGAAGAATACAATGAGCATACATGAAGCGTAACTTCTCCCAGCAACACCATCACACACGTGCTCTCATAATCCCGTTTATTCACTGTAAAAAAATGGCGGTATCGTCCCCATGCGCGTAACCTTCCTCGCGTGAAACATTTTGTCGTCTGAGGCTACATCTTGGACGCAGACTACCTAAATAAATCAGTTCACTTATTCGAGAAAATACTGAATCTCAGTACTAACGTTTCATCGTTTTCTGCTCCTTCGGGCCCTAACAAAAAACAGGCAAGGGACGAAGTTTGGGCCCATATAGTTGAAACTAAAGCCGCCGATAAAATGGTCGCACCTTTACTGTGGAAGAGAAAGCGAACACATCGAATATCCGGGAAAAGAGATTTGTCTCTACTGCAACACAACAGGATGATTGTGCATGATGAATGTGTACACAACAGTAACGTAGCCAGGGGGCGGCACACCGGAACCGCGCGCACCACATCCCCAACCACCCAAAATTTCTGTGTTAGTGTGCGGCCTGCCCAGGCCCCCTCCACCCCCTCCACCCCCTTAGCCTCCTCATCAGCTTCCCCGGTGAAATGCGTGAGCACTCTCCCCAACACCCCACCCCCAATCCCTGCACCCAAAGGAACAAATTCTGGCTACGTCACTGGTACATATAAACAGTTGATTTAAAGCAATGCCAAATGCTTTGTTAATCTGTAAATGTTAATCTGATACGTATACGTGATACGTAGGGATTTGCAAA
This sequence comes from Dermacentor albipictus, assembly GCF_038994185.2. NCBI lineage: Eukaryota > Metazoa > Arthropoda > Arachnida > Ixodida > Ixodidae > Dermacentor > Dermacentor albipictus. The sequence continues at coordinate 96,794,528 of NC_091825.1, read as the reverse complement.
TTGCAACGTGCAAGTTATCCTTAACATAACTTCAGCGAACGCGTCAATTCGGCGCCCGCAAACTAGCTATTGTAAACATCATCTTGACGCCACCAACTGTTCTTAGGGGGCTCTCATAAACGCACGCTCTATAAACGTCATTAACTGCCTAGCTCTGCAGCAAATTCAGCGTCTGCAAAGGTCGTCACTGTTGGAGCAACTCCGAGTCCCTTTAGTGAGGACGCTGCTGCGGGGAATGTTTATCAAGAAAAACTGGGATGGAGTCGGCTCGCAATTAGATTATGGGAAGAGAGCGCTGTTGCTGATGAAAACAAGACGAACGCTGAGAGAGTGAGCTTGACTCGGTGGGCATAACGAAGAGAAATGAACTCCTTGGATCGGGGCTGCCCGGAGACAAAAAAAATAAGAACGCCGAGTCATACGTTTGCACGGGGTCAAAGAATTGCTTACTGCGGAAATACGTATAACGCCACGAATATAGTAAGCAACAACCACGCTGCTTAAAACAAGAGCGGAGTACTCTTCACGTCGGCGCCCATGTTTGCTCGCCATAACGCAAGAAGAGTCACGTGGACATGACAGATACAGACAGACGCTTTCAGTTCTTGGGGTTCTAAGCAAAAGCAAAACCCGCGGGCAGCACTAAAATGCTTCGCTGCAATAGTGAGCAGAAAGAAATGTGAAAGTATGCTCGAAGTGATCGACAGTTACCGAGCAGGATATGTGTCGCCGGAGCCAACGTTTCGGCACGGGGATCTTTCTTGGGGCCAAGTCAGGTATCTGTCGAAGCGTCGACCCCAGACTCAGGCTTTCACTGCAGGTCACTTCAAATCTCCATCTTTCCGAGGATATTTTGTCTTGTTTGCATGAAAACATAGTGCGCTTCAAGACTGATCCGATGTGCCTAAGCTCACAAATTAAAGCCCAAGCATCCTTTAACATCAAGGAAAACAAGAACTTGTTCACTTCTATTTCCGGACATGGAGAATAGATTCGTACTAATTGATCAACTGTTCCTGAAGTAAACGTATCATTATTGCAGTAAATATATATTTGTAATTGGCTTTCTGAACACTCCGCGACTGAAAACAATATAACCCTGAATGGATTCCACATTAACAAAAGCTAGGACAGCTCGTTCACTTTTATTTTCGGTCATGAAGAGTGAATATTTCTGCTAAACTAGTACTGAAGTATCATTTCAGTAAAAATAATGTATGCAGTAATTCAATCTTCTTTGTTTTCTGAACTAACCATGACTGTAACTCCGTTATAGTCTATCAAAAAACGGTACTAAGAGCTTTTGGCTAAGTTTCCTGCGATCTGAAGGTATTTGAAGATTTTTTAGCGAAGGAGGCAAGATGCAGACAAACATTTTTTGCCTGAGAGGGCTTGTTTTAAAAAGATGCTCCGGAAGAAACATATCGAAGCCAGGAAAAAGACAACACCTAATTTTCAGTTGTCTAAGCTTTCCGCTTATAAGAAAGAGCCACTAAGTTGGGCATCAAGTTGAGTGCATGCATGATAATAAAACAAATAGTGTTCCATCTACAGCGCCGAACCTTGCAATTGGGTCCTGGAATTAGTGCGACTAAAATTAAACCATTAAACCAGATCAAGTGAGCCATACGTTAATGACGTAGGAAGTCGAAAGAATACAGAAGCCTACTGAATGACGCGAGTGAAATTTTCTTGCTACCTTGAACACTGAAAAAATGGAAGACAATGAGATCGCACGGTATTCACAGCGAGGAAAGCGAGGGAGGAATCTGCTTTACAGTGTATACGAACCAATGGTAACGGGATCGCGGTTCGGTCGAGTGAAATGCTTAGCTTCCTTTCAGGGGACTAAGTCGTTCCTCTACAATCACCGGCCTTGAATGAACGTTGTTTCGAAACGTCAACCCACTGCTGTTTTTAAGTATATACAAACTTTATAACGTTGTCGTAATCTCCGAACGTGAAAGAAAGCCTACATAAATGGGCAGCGCCCATACAAAACGCGGCGCACCATTCGAGCTCGCGTTCAGGAAATGATTTCTCCTCAGAACTGGTCACTTCTAAGACAATTTCGACATTGTGTCCCAAGGTGCTTTTGAAGACTTTGAGACTTCCATTGTAGTTGAGCGCCAATCTCAGACAAAATTGCTCAGGTGGGTTCTCCCATCTTCATACTATGTCAACCCAACTTTAGTATAACAAATGATCAAATGAACAACAAACATTTTCTGGCGGGAAACGAATAGAATAGGAGGGCTCCTTATCCGAATGAAGAAATAAGAGCCGACGAGATTGAACAGGGTTAGAAATAACGCAATCTATTTCGGAAGCGGAGCAGCATTATTACTGGCTGCGCGGCCCGATTGAAAGCGGAGTGCTGCTCCAAACGGCAGTCTCGGGAACTGCTCATCGTATTTTCACTGCGCAGAGAACCCATTACTCATGCAGAGCTAGGCTTGAATAAGCCTCAAAAGTGTTTTTCCTTGGACCGCGATATCTTTTCTCTCAAGAATGGCGACGTGAGAACCACGAGGCTGACGGGACGGCGACGTGCTCGAGCGCATCGCGAATACTGAACAGGGGGAGGAGAAAAAAATGCAAATTGGCTCTTCAGTGCACCTCCCGCGCTCTTCACGTGCGTCGGCGGAGGAGCGAGAGCGCAGCACTGGAGCTGCAGTTTCTTTTGAAATCTGATAACTTATATCCACAGGTTTTTATCCTACATTCGGAGAAAATAACAGAACAGCTAACGACGCGTGGAAATTGACGGCAGCCAGCCCGCTGAAAGTGATGTGAAAGATTCGTTAGTTTGCTGTGATCTCCGTCTTTCGTTCTTTTTTTTTGTAATGTATATAACCAGTGGTTTTCTGCATGGTAACACTACATTGCATAATATGTCGAAATAAGGCTGTGCGCAGGCGATCTCAGTCTTTCTAATCAATCAGTCAGATACGAAGCATAAATAACCAATAAGCAAGCAAACTCTGGCAATTTTTTGTGTGCGTGATTGAATAGCCGACTGAGTCACTCGCTCGTTAAGCACACGTATGAAATGTTGCTATAAGGATCTTGCATATATTCAGCATAAACAAAACTAATCTCGCATCACCTCTTTACTCTCGACAGTAGAAATAAAATATTCTTATGAGCGCTTAGCACGGTGTAATTCGTGCACGTTACGCGTACTGTTACGCGTAGGCTGGAGAGCCTTTAGACATAAGCTATTCGAGTAGTATATTCAAGATCACTTGGTGCAGTTGCCACACTGGAATTTCCGTAAGCGCTGGTCACAGCTAAAGCTGTGCGAGACCCCTTACGTCAAATCAAACTGACCTCGCTTTCTGAACGTGAATGTCACGCACAAAGAATCCTGCACACGAGGCAGGCGACAAGCTCGAATAGGTTGCCTTGAGCAGGTCGTGCCCTGCCCCACATGCACGGCTTTTCTTGACAAACAAGCGTGCTAAGCGCCAATTTCAAGTTTAGACAACCAGACCTCTTACTTGTGTTATGTGAAGTCTCTTTCCTACTTCAACTGTCTGTGCAGCGGCGTCCACAAGAAGTTCAGTTCATCGTGTGGAATCGTTGACTTAATCATAGAATTAATTTTCGGGATGTTCACAAATGCCAGGTAAACTATGTACAGGCAACGCTAGAAGTAAAATCAACAGGCTAAATCGTAATAAGGTGACCTTAAAACATTTACTCTTCTCTCGTTTTGTAACTAAGGTTTCCTTTGTAAAGGTGTTTTGATGGAGAGGAAGAGGAAGTAAATAGCAGAGGAAATGGTAAGAAAATCGGCCAGAGAAGTAACCTGGTTTACTACCCTATGTGAGGCTATGTTGACATAAGGAGGAAAAGATAAATGACTTACAGCCGGCGTGTGGTCAAAGTATTTGACAAAAAACTATAGACTTTAGAAAAACAGCTGAGTTTTTATAGCCTGTTATGTAGAAGTATGTCGTAGCCAGAAAGCCAAAAGATTATCTTCAGAAACGGTCTATCCAGTTCATAGATAGCTGAACAGAGTGCGCATCGTTGTTCGCATATTCGTAGCAGTCATTAGATCCTATATTCACGGCCACCTTCTTCAAAATCAAGGGATACGACTATCTGCCATGCCAATGTTAAACTGATAGACTGTTATGAATGCCACGCCAAGCCACAGACAGCACAGAAGCACTGATTACCGCCACAGCAGGCATGTAAGTCAGATCTGCGAGCAGAGGTTAAAGAAAGGCATAGGTGCAATGGTCTAGGCATTTAAGTTCCACTGTGTTAAAGTTAAGTCAGCTCTTGCAGCTTACTCAAAGCGTATGTATTTAGTTGTATGATGGGGATGAGTCTGGCATCCTCGTGAGCTAAATAGGCAATACTGTATGCGTGGTCACTACCACTGATGCCGCACTTACCGGGCTTCCTGGGAAAATAGCTCACCATGACCTTTTTCTTTCGGCTGCGCAGTAGTACATGTATTCGAATTACGAAACGAGGTAGTGAACGAATCTAGGGAGTAACGAAGCTACACAACACTGCAGAGTATCCTTCGCGTTATAGGTGATTCTACATTCTCCCAGGATTTCAGCGTTCTTAATTTAAGGGATATACGCAGGGAAGCAAGCACAGCGGCTCTCGACGAGGTAGCACGAGACAGCGTGAGGTTTGTCACGATGGACATTACACAAATTTGTACAATACCTTCCCAGCCGCAGAGGTTGGCCACTGTATTGCGGAAGCTGCCGCGTACCCTCGTTCACAGCTGCTGATGGAGTATCCCATGGAGTCCGACACGATAAATGTCGACTGCCTCAAGCTGTTATGAGATAGGAAACCTGGTCGCCATTTTCTTATTCGACGAGTCCATCGTGCTCCGAGTGCCACGGACTCGTGTGTCATGCTCTGGCTTCAGGTGAGCCACGGCGCAGTAGCGAAGAAGCTGTAGTGGTGGGAAAAGCTAGTGTGGTGAATGTACGTGGCTTCCGGAAAAAAAATTTGATATTATAAGGTATTACGAGCCAAAGCCACGATTTGATCAGGAGGCACGCCGTAGTGGCGGACTCGGGAAATTCCGCCCACCTGGGCTTCTCTAACGTGCAGCTAAATCTAAGTACACGGGTGTTGTCGCATTTAGCACCCATCGAAATAGGGCCGGGCCGCATTAGCCAGGATTCGATCCCGCGACCTCGTGAATAGCAGCCCAACGTCATAACCACTAAGGAAACACGGCTGGTTGCTTCCAAAACAGGTCGTAGTGAAGGAACAGACGGAGTAACGCAGCTACAAAACATCGTAGGGTATCCTTGACCTTACAGAGGTTGCTAAGTGCAAAACGAGGTGACGATGGCGCCAACAGCGAAAGGGGCGCCATCAAACTCGCGTCATATTGTTCGAACACGCGCGACGTTGACATGAATAATAGTGCAAGGGTGACATCTCAAGTTACGCGAGAAATCGAACTCAGCCAAGAAGAGCAAGGTTGTTATCCACGCTAAGAAATCCGAAGCACGCCGTGGTGCTGTGAAAGAAACGAATAGATAGTGCCCAAAGAATTGCACAGAACTCGCGTTTTGCAGGCTCACGCACGAAGATTGTCGAGTGAGATTCTGAGGTACGTCGACGGAATGTGCGCAACGTTAGCCGAAGTTGTCGAAGCGCTCTCATTGCTGAGATATATGAACTCGGCGTGTGAGAAAAGTGCAGGCGGGTAACGTGTGTGCTCTAGGTCTGGCATCATGGTGTCGATTCGCCCAGTACCCGACTCGGTTGCCGCGTGTCGGGTTGCTTCTTTTTTTTTTTTAATGCTTGAGCATTAGGAGTGTCAAAGCAGAAAAACGTGCACGTGTGGCAAGTGTGGGAAGCCAGTCACGTGTTCTAAAAGGGGATAGGAGCGTTTAAAAGAGCGTATATATATATATATATATATATATATATATATATATATATATATATATATATATATATATATATATATATATATATATATATATATATATATATATATATATATATATATATATATATATATACACTGAAGGAGGTGTGACGCAATGCTCGCGTATTTCTCTCGTATTTACTGCTAAATCGCTCATGAATATTTTCCTTGACACCAGGAATGAAAACATGTACAACAACTGCAAGCACTCGCTCTTTTATTATTTTCGTGGCTACAAGTGTCAGGCCTGTAATTTCAGTAAAACTAAAACATGACGAAATCACGCATATAGGCCATCACGATTTCCAATTCCGGGGTTTATGGGAAATAAAATCCCTATTTGGTTATGAGGCACGCCATAATAGGAGACTCCGGATTAATTTTGACCACCTGGGTATCTTTACAGTGCCCCTAATGCACGGGACACGTGCGTTTTAGTCGCATTTCGCCCCCGTCAAAATGCGGCCGCCGCAACCAGTATATGATCTCGCGACCTCGTATTTAGCAGCGCGACACCATAGCTGCTAAGCGACCACGATAGGTCTTCCCGATTTCGAATTGCGATTCACTTTGTTCTTCTTGAATCGCCCGTAATCTGCCCTTTGTTACGCCTTAAGCAGCACGCCTATGGTCACTATGTTTTACTGAGTAGCCCCGTCGCAGCATTGCTAACGATTTCCGTGCTTGTTTTAGTATTTGAACATCTAAGCAAGACAAAGACTACAGTGATACTAAAATTAGGAGACCGTCAGTGAATGGAAACAAACCTCGAATCGTCACTCTGATAGGACGCAGATTTCTACGTTTCACTGCACTGAAAGACACGAAGCAATGCACCCCTAAGAAATTTGCATACTTGCTTGCCAAAATGGCTGGTTTCGAATAAGGAAGCGTCCTGCATCATTAATTTTGTCAGGTGAGGGATTAGGACGAACGACACAAGCACGTGGCTGACCAGAAGAATGCAGCGCAGCAGCTGACGGCCTTGTTCACTCTCCAGGTAGCGGCCAGAAGGTCTGGTGGCATAGCTGCATTCATTTATTCGAAGACAGCTTACCACCTTTTCCTTACTTCATTGATTAAGTTGTCGTGGAATAGGAAAGTACTACCGTACAGCAACGGAAGTTTAATAAAGTTGGGCTGAACACTTTTTTGAGAAGCGACAACTTGGGCACTAAACACGTTGCTTCGTTCATCTAAGGGGAACCCCTTAGATGAACGCGAGCATATCATGTGAACACGGGGCACGCTTTGCCATGTGATCAGATCAGTTTTCGTGCGGGTGATTTTGTACCCATGAACTTACTTTGGCCGCCACGTGACAAATAAGTGGCTTCTAAAGCATTACACAGGCAGTTTATGAATGCTGCAACGTTAAGGGCCCCTGACGCAGAAAATCCGGTGTCGGCGTCGGCGGCATTGTCCGTGAAAATAATCCCGAACCACGCAAGCCGAACCACGCAGACCCTCCGCCAGCTGCACAGGCGTTACAGAGCAAACGGAATTTCTCAAAATGAAATGCGTCAGAAAATTAGTAAAGTACGACACATACAGCCTACGGACTGGATATCATCGGATTGTATTTTGAATATACGAAAAAAAATTATTTCACGCGGAAACTAAAACACAAACCCCCTTTTCAGCGATTGGTTGAGGTGTGGCGCGGCTGTGCACTACCTCCGGGATCGGCCCACACACAAGGCCGCGTTTCTATCACAAAGCTCGCCATCGTGCATTGCTGTCGCCGCCAGCGTTTTCCGGTAAGCATTACGGTTGCATAAGCTGCAGTTGCCGGAAAGCGTGTGAAGCAGTCAGGGATCTTTGAATGCTATCGCGTTACACTCTTAAAGGCGAAGCTTGAGCGTCCTCCAACTTTCTTTTTATTTACTTATGTTCATAAGAAACGTCTTTCTACCATGTGAAGTAACGTCTTACAGCAGTGCGAACTTTTTCGTCGTGAGCGAGGTGTACAAAGGTAAAGCTTCCGGAGTTTTTTTTTTTTTAGAATCTGAACTTATATTCACAAAATGCTCATACGCTGCTATTGCCTCGTGAATGAAAATTCCAGCCAATCCTGATGCCGGACATATTATCATGGAAGGCGACTGGTGAATGACAACGTGCACTTACGAACGAAATGAACCCGGCCCCAGGGGCCGAATTCCCAAAGATATGCTTTCGTAAGTTGGCAGGTCGCCTTCACTAATAATATGTCTAGCATCCGGATTGGCTGAGATTTTTGCTTACAAACAGTTCTAACGTAAGAGTTTTTCATGAATATAGGCCCTAGGCTCGTATTCGCATGCACTTCTGATGAAGCTGTTCGTAAGCGCAGGTGCCGGCCAATAGTAATGTTGGACATATTATTAGCAAAGACAACCTGCAAATGGCAAAGAACACTTAGGAACCAAGTGCTTCGTGAATTCCGGCTTTGGTCAGTACTCTACAGATATACCAATCAGTTTTCGTAATGAAACATAAGGTAAATAAAGCTGCTACGCGCCACTAAAGCCGTGTTCGCGATAGTTATGTGGCTTCGTGTTCTGGTTACTTAAATAAAAAACGCGATGATACAGGCCATCGGAAATGAAGCTGCCCTCAAGCCACACCGAAAACAGACCACGTTTAAAGCACACAGGCAGAGCAAAAGGAAAACATACACAAGAAAGAGAGGTGAAGTTCACGCAATTGTTCAAGGCCCACGAAGAGCGTTCACCAGTGAAGTGGGCACGATTTACAGTCGGGGCGATGAGCGCGGGAAGAGAATATCGGAGAACGTTCGGGGGGGCGGAGCTCGGCACAGCGTCGCACCTTGGGAATGTCGGCAGTGACCGGAACCCCTGTCGACGTTCCCCGGCCGGAGCTTGGCTGAGGTATTAGTGCAAACGCCGGCCAGACCGGGGCTGGACACCCTTACGGCGTTTGCCAGCTGCAGGCTATGTTATGCGCCTGCGTCCAGGTGCGCATGGGAGCCTCTTGCGACTACAGGGTCGAGTGGGCGGTGTGCCCCCGCAGCCCGGACGCCATCTCTTTCATTTGCCGCCGCGTCTCCCACGAAGGCAGGCTTCTCCCCGAATTCTCATCACTTCTTTTACAGCGAAGCTGCTAGCCTCTAGTTGGTCGGGATTTTTTTGCGGAGTGCCCACCGAGAAAGCGACAGCTGGAAAAGGGGTTTGTGTTTGAGCTTCCGCGTGACAGAATTATGTTTTCACGTATATTCGAATTACAATATGATGGAATCATGTCTGCAGGTTGTTTGTAAGTCGTACTTTACGAATTTTCTTACGCATATTACTTTCAGAAATTTAATTAGTTCAATAACGCACTTGTGCCAGGCGGAGGGCCGACAAGAATGAACACGGATGAGGATGGACCTCCAACGGCAGCTGGAAAAAGACTTTTTCGTTCAGTTTCCGCGTAACAGAATTATGTTTCGTCGTATACTCGAATAACAATCCGAAGTTATCATGTCTGCAGCATGTGTACAAGTCATACTTTACGCATCTTCTGACGCAAGTTGCCTTTAAACATTAGTTTAGTTCAATGAGACGCGTGCGCTTGGCGGACGGCACAGAATAATGAGTATGCACGCTGCCCTTCTGTACACGCATGCGGCAGCACGTGACGTTCGTCGCTTGTGGTGGTGAAGCTTGTGTAACGTCGTCCAGAGTAAGTTGGGGTGGTGGTACTTATCTAACGCCCGCAACGCCTTCGCTTCACATCCACATTCACAGGGTTGTCTGCAGACGGATTTTTCACCTCCATTCCGCATGGAGGCTGCTGATCCGCCTCGATTCTCATGTAGTCTCGTGCTGCAGTTTCGCGCCTACTTCGTCCTCGACAATTATTCGTTCGTGCACGCGCATTCTGCGTCGTCATCGCCTTCTTAGTGTCGATACGCACTGCACACGCGCACATCATGAGAAGTGCAACAATTGAGAATAAAGCGTTTGATGCGGTGTGCGTTACGATAACCCGCGTATCTTTCACGCACCGTTTCGCTTTTGTTCGAACAGCAGTCCAACTGAATGGCGCTGCGTTCGCCTGTAGTCCACGTTCCATGCAATCCTAGGGTTCACATTCACTTTGCGACGAGAGAGAGAAGAGAGAGAGCAAGGACAGGAAAGGCAGGGAGGTCAACCAGACGAGCACCAGGTTTGCTACCCTACGGTGGGGGTGGGCACGAGAGAGCAAGCACTGAGTGCGTGTGGGAGGGACACTGTGCACAGGGACGGGAAGTAATTGCAGAATATAAGGAGCCCAGCCCCGTCGTTTAGCGAGTATTATGGCGTCCTTAAAATCTATCGTCGCGGAAAGCTTAATGAGAAAGTCGGCACACTATGCTTAATTTTTGTCGTTCAGTTCACCGTTTTCAAGTTCGACGTCACCGCCGGGAATCCGGCCGATGACTTCGTCCACAGGAGCGCGCACAGGAGCGGAAAGCGATATACTTGCCCTGTCTTCGGCTATCCTTCATCCCGAAACATGACAGAATAAGCGAAAAAAAGAGGGTTGGGGGTGGAAGAGAGGAAAGTACAACAGGACAGCTCAACACAGCTTCGCGCATGTCCCGCTGTCCACGTGAATCACACCGTGAGACCTTCTGCCAAGCTTCGCAGGCGCTGCTGCTGCTGCTGTTAGAAGTGAGAAAGTGTTGTCACGCTTGACGCGAATCGACGGCGGAAAACTAGCGAGGGGAAGCGGCGATCCTTTGGAGCGAAAGAAAGTTCAGCGAAAACAGCGCGCACGCGCCTTCGACTAGAAGAAAGATCCGGAGCGGGAGGAGCGGGATACGTCACCGACAAAGGAAGAGGAGAGGATAAGACGCGCCCGAAATAAAGGAGGGAGAATAGAAGAGCGGGGCGAGCGGCGTACGCTGCAAAGAAAACACGGGAGAGGGAAACCTGGCGAGGGAAAAGGGGAGGCGGGAAGCGATAAGAGAGGGATGTGCGAGAGAGAGTGGGGACGCATAAGGGAGAAATCGGGAAACGAAGCAAACTCGAAACGAAGTATGCGGAGAACAAGCGTCGCGAAAGAGAGAGGAACGAAGAGAAATAGAGCTCGGGGGGCCTGAGCCAGCGAAAAGGACAAAATAGGAAAGGAAGCGGGGATAAAAGACGGCGAATAAAAAAGGGACGAAGGGGTGGAAAGGGGAAACGGAACGCTGAGCGCTAGGCTGCGCGCGCGCGCGGCTCCCACGTCTCGTGGATGTCTTCGGGCCAGCCGGCGGGCGCGTGTTTGGAGCGACGAGTTCCTCGAGACAAGCGTTCCGCCTCGCCGATCTCAGTCGTTTAACATTCGGAGACTTCTGTCTGCCGACGTCTGCCCCGTTATTGCGTGCTCAGTGCGCCGCCGAACGCAGAGACGTGCTGTAGGTGGGCGACCGTCCGGTGAAGTCTACTTCTCGCGGCTATCACTCGAGCTTTCTGCTGACGGTAAGCCGCCTTACGGCTGCTCCGGTAATGGGATTCGTCGTCGACCACTACCTGTTGTAGGGTAAGTCATGAGCGTCTGCTTGAAGCACTTTTGAATAGCGGCAGCGAACAAAGAAGGCCAGCGAGATAGTGTAACTTCTAAAAGAATAACCTTCTTTTTTTTTGTGTGTGTGTGTGTGTGTGTAATTTTTACGGAAATGGCTGCCACTTCTTCGCTATCAATTGCCACACTATGAATGCAGCTTAATTTTTGTGCACGCGAAGTATGTACCCTGTTCATCCAGATGATAATAATTGTTATTTTTTTTATCTTTGAGCGACGGATGGTCCTGCATACTGCTTGAAGGAATGGCTGATTTGACTACTTACGAAGTCTCCTAGCTGCGACAGATTACTTTTCTCTGTTATCTTAAAACGAAAAATAAGTATCTGCCTCTATGCAAAGTACCGAACATAAAGGCAGGGTTTTAGGAGGAATAAGCAACGATGTGAATTATTTTGAAAAGCTCCTCATTAACAAAAGCATAACCTCACACAGACTTTTTTTCATATGTGTTGAGAAAAACTGACGAATTCGGCGAACAAGGTGTGCTTAGGCATTAGTGGGTATGATTTATGTAGATTATTATATGTTCGCCATGGTGATATTAATTGTCGTGAGCATATTTGTGCATAATGTCTTGCTCTAGTAAAATATAGTAAAATCATCTTTTCTGTTGCAATTTCATGGCATGCCATTCACGTTGGTGCATTGCCGACAATGTCACTGGGCAAGAACTGAATTAGCCGACGTTTTAAAGCCAGTAGCAACTTATACCTAATAAGTTGCAGTGCATGGCTTGTAACGTAAGCTGTCTCTTAGTGACTTGATCGCACTGATGAGTTCTGGGGAAAAAATAAAGGTAAGTGTGATAGCTTTTGACTAAAGCATCAAAGTATGCGCGCATGTATAATCTCGTCATGGTATGTGTAGTTACCGGCGTAAGCTTTTATTCCTTGATGTAATAGGAAAGAGAGCAGAGTCGGTGTTCCCGACATCCAACTTTCCCTATAGACTACTCTTCCAGTGCAGGATAAAGCACTTTGTATTGCAGGCTTCCTACAGTGAAACACAAAAATGACGGACAGTTCTTCGCCAGTTTTGCCACCAGGCTGCATCCTCCCATTTCCAGTTTCCAATTCTTTCCAGACTTGACAACTCGCACATGCACCAGAGCATTTAGCCACTGGCACTTTATATGTCCTAACCTGCAGCATTATCAATAGTTCTTATTTAGCTCTAGAAGTGAACCCTCTTCTTGGTGAGCTGAAATGATTAAATACTGCAATGTTGCTAGCAACACTCAAGACAGCTGTGGTAAACTACAATCATTAGTAGGTGAGACTTCCGGTCCGGTGCGACATGCAGCAGTAATGTTCAAGCATGCATTACAATGACATCAGTGTTTACTAGAAAAAAATAGCTGTATTCATTATTGCGATGTGATGACTTCGGAGCGCAAATTGAGAGTTCTGGTACTGGAGTTGTATTCTCGTTTCATCACTCTCGACAGTACTCTCACTTTCGCGTTAAGTCATGTCAAGCGCGACGTCTCATTGTTGCGACAGTACTCCTACCAATGCACTCGAAGACTATAGTATGTGAAAATAGAGTCCATATTTCTAAGCTTATAGAGTCGGTTTGGTGGTGGTACCATTGCTCCCGCAAAAGTCACCTCCACTAGCTTAGCCAATCGAGCGCTAGAATAATACCCTCGGAAGCAATCGATTCAACCTACGACCACTGCCCGAAATGTTTCACGGGACCCACGATCAAAAAGACTTGCGCCAACTACCAGAGAAGTTCAAAGCAAGAATACGCATGGCACGAGACTGTCCCGAGAAAAACGGCGGGAAACGCTCCTCGCGCGAAGGTTGCGTGGCGTGGTCCAGCGGCACCAAGGACCACGATGTTCGAAAATGTGTAGGAGTCAGATAACGACCACCGCAGCTTTTCAGCCGACCCAAAATGGTCTTTGCCACTATAGCTGTCAATATCGCCTTAGGCGTGTTGCCACAAAGGTGCTGAATAAATCTGCTTTCCTGAAAAACGAATGCTATTTCTTTTTCTTTGCTTTTTTTCCAGGCCAAAGGAAGTAACGATTTCGTTCTTAAGGCTCGTGGAAGTCCTTTCGAAGTCTTCCCCGAAGTCGGAAGACACTGGCTTCCGAGCCATAGCGAGACCGTTACGCTCAAGAGGACTCAAACAGAGAAGCCAGATTTGCATAATTTGTTCCGGAAGATTTATGCCACAGGAGGTGCGGGGTTGATCGATACCGGAAAGTTCTAACTCGCCGGGTTTGCGGCGCCTCGCGCGTTTGCCTCCACTTTTCCGCGCAAGGACTGAGAATAGAGTAGAGAGATAAGAAGATAAGAAGCCAATATCACTGCGGTCGTCTCACAGGGACGCGAGCCGTAACGTTTAGGTTATCGCACATACGACGAAAAACGACCGAAACGCGAAATTTGAGCCGTTACTAGCGGTGGCAAAAGAGGCCGACTATGGTCTCGTTCGCTGCCCGAATCAATTGTGTGCCCACGGACAGAGCTTTAATTCTGTTTGCACAAAAATTTCGAGCATCCAGCCGCGTTCCGGTTGCCGTCTTTGGAGATTACGCAAAGAAAAGGGCGCATTGTGTCGTGTACGTGTGGCTTGGGAGACAAACTGGCGGTCTTGAGCTCTTCCGCAAACCACGAACTTTCCTTCCGGGCGAATCTGTGTATTTTCACTGAAAGAAACAGAGCAGTGTGAACAGCTGCCGAGAGTAGAACATTTTTAAATGAAATGTTTGGTCTTTCCGATCCATTTTCATTTTTTTTTACTCGGCTGTTAATGTTCTTATATTTATGTTGTCATGTCGTGCTGCTTATATCCAGGCCCAAGAATTCGTATCAGATTTATGACGATGACCGGAGCTAACTGATTTTACAATTTAAAATAAAAGTGCGCAATGTTCTTATGCACTAGCAAGGAGGCAGAATCTATAGTCCAAGCTCGAAGTAATGTGTTTATAATGGGTAGCCAAAATAAACCAATATTAAAACGAAAAAAGGCAACGTGCTTATACTTTTATACCCAAGTAGTGTGAGCCAGCATATTAAAGAAGACGTTTACACGCAAGAATTGTTCGCAAGAAAAAACACAAGCCGATCGTCGTGGCGGATATATTATTAGTGAAGGCAGCTGGTCAACGGGAAACGGCACTTACGAACAAAATATTCGTAGCTTTTTTTACTGGAGAGTTGGACTGAGTGAACACCAATCAAGTGCATTAATTTTCTCTCCGGGCCTGCAATGAAGTGTAAAAAATTGTAGCGCACCTCAACGATAATGTGCATTGGCTTGATGCTGGCTTTGCAGTCAGCTCAAGCTATTGTCAAAGCTTGTACGCTCAGTCAAACGCGCAATGCATGTATTTATGCTGAAGTACGAAACTGTCGCTTTTCCTGCTCATGACCTGACCTGCAGCAAACGTAGTAGAAAAAAGAGAGAAAAATCTAGAAACTCCTTGTTGCACACGCGAGCTACTAAAATAAGCTGTCTGGGCATCACCAGCTGCGATTCAGACGTCAGTGTACTTGTTAGAAAATTAGAGCTGCCCTCGAAACACCCAGTAGGTGCGCTAGTTTACAACGTATGCTAACAATTGTAGGACATCTCGCGCATGTTACCACACACAAGGTGACGCAGAAACGTGAAACTACATTGACGTTTCTGATCAGCGGAAAGCAGTGTTCATAAGAATTTTAAAATCGAAATGTAAAAAAAATGCCGCTTTGAAACAGGATGGTCGTGCCAAAACGAAGTAAGTGTTTACTACGGCGCAATCACCATTCCTCCGGTGTAGATTGCCACATTCCCTGAACATTGTCCTTGGATTACTAAACAGGCTGCTTCCAAGTCAAGCCTGGAGCTTTCGTTAACGTGAAACGAACAAGAGGGAAGCTGGCCAGGTTGCAGAATTACTGTCAAATAAAAAAATGTGGGCTTTATTTTCTTCCGCAGGCACACAGTGCATTGGAAAGAACGTCGGAGAAGCCGAGCAATTCAGGCCTTAGAAAGAAGCGTCCCCCATTCTTCCTAAACAACGGCCTGAAATATCAATATGCGGAAGAATGCATGCAAACGCATACCGCGGCGGTTATTGGCATAAATCAAACGAGAAATAGGGGCGACAGGATGCGAGCTCCTCCATCATGCGCCCAAAACACGAGGGCTCTCTCGCGCATGTGGAAACAATCCGAACGCGAGGCCAGCGGGGAAACACACAAGCAACCAGACGCATGATAGCAGTGCGGAGCAGCAGCAAAACATCCCAGAAATAACGCCGCCAGACGGCGATAAGAGCACCGAGGGGATATGCCGACGGGCGAGCCGTGATGGAGGGCTACGTCATTATTCAAAAACGGGACTCCTTTTATTCCTTTCTTCGCAGGATCGACGCTGCTGCGACAGCGTGGATGAAGGGAGGCTGGACCGCCCTTGCGTCCTCAGTGAAGGAGTGCTGGCCCTGAGTGAGGCACTAGCAAGAACCTACTCACACCAGGCCGACTGAAAGCAAACGGCCGCTATCAGCTCCCCTCCCCCCCCCCTCCACTGTCGGAGGTTGCCCCCTTCTCGTCGCTTCTCCGCATGGCTGCAAAGGGCTGCAGTGAAGCCAGCGCGGACGTGCACGATAGCGGCGGGGAAATCTCGGCCCTCGCCGGCGTGATCTATAGATATCCCTCCTCCGGACACGAGCGTTAGGCCGCCGATCGGATTGCGTGTTCCGGCGGCCGAACCGACAGCGTCTGGGCCGACGTCGACGTTGGAGAAATGGCCGCCCTCTTTTCGGTGCTCGAGTACTGGAAGTGGTAGCCGTCGGCGCGTGCGTGCACCGCTACGCGGTCGCGACCTGCGCACGCGCGGCACCGTGCTGCTGTAAAAACGCTTCGCTAGCTGACGTAAAGGAAGCGGAGAAGGCGCGCGTCGACAGAAAAGAAAAGGAACCCGAAAGGTAGTGCCTGTCGTTGACAGGGAGGCGGAAATGCGATTACGCGTGACCCACGAGAGCTAAGACACGGTTTGAGCTGGCTGCGTTGGCACGCTTCTCCTGGCCAGCTCT
Source organism: Dermacentor albipictus (assembly GCF_038994185.2). Lineage (NCBI taxonomy): Eukaryota > Metazoa > Arthropoda > Arachnida > Ixodida > Ixodidae > Dermacentor > Dermacentor albipictus. The sequence goes on along the minus strand of NC_091825.1, from coordinate 96,778,017 downwards.
CCATCACTCACGAAAGAAAGCCACAAACAAAGATTAGAAAGCAGGGAGGAGGCGTTTATCTGCCGCACAAAATAGTATAAGTGGTTACACCCGCACGAGAAGGTGAAATGGGAGAGGCGCTGCTGACACTGTTCGGCAGCAATTTTATTCGTTTGTCTGTTGTCTAAGCTTCGGATTGAGATGTTGCGAAGCACACTACCCGCTGAAAGCCATGCGTCATTGTCATTTACCGGTTGGGATGCGCGCCAAACATTCCGCGTGTTTGGCGACGGCTTACTCGCACCTTAAGAACAGTTTCGACGTTACAACCACTCGAACCACGTGCCATTCGCGAGGTGAAACTTAACGTAAGCGTAACTTCGGGGTAACGGGGCGCGATGAAAACTTCTTAAAAAATCAAACGACATTTAGTGAGGCACAGTTTGCAGCGTAGTTTGCGCATAACGCTTGTCTCTTAAGGGAACGACACAGTGCAGCGAAAAGACGATAATACGCAAACAAAAAGATATTACTCGAATACCAGAATACTATAACGGATAAATATACATCACAAATAACCAACATCGGAATACTGAAACGGAAACATTAGACGAGCAGGGAAATGAAAACATCGCTTAAATCAAAAGCTTTACTGTGTGCGCAGTACGACTGGACAAAGATGGTAATCTGACGAAAACGATTCTTCGCGACATTTCTTCAAAAGTGTACAAACTGCCTATCTGTTGGACGCAAATACAAGAACAAGCTAAGTTTTAGCCACGAACGCAACATGACCAAATGGCCGATAGAGAAGAGGTGGTCGCAAAAACACAGAGACAGTTACGGCGAGTGGTACGACACCGTGTGACCGTAGGTGCTCTACTATAGTGTTCTGGAGCAACACTTGCCGCTTTACTTTTCTCAGGCTGTGAAACAAGCAACACACTGACACCCTCGACGCCATGATACCCTTGGAACTCTGCGGCGTGCTGCTCGACGAACGGCGTCGCAGCAGTTCCGTTCCCCGCCCTCTGAGTGCGCCGGCGTGCCTGAACCACATGTCCCAGGAGTGCCCCGAGTTCGCACACGTGTGTTGCGCTCGCCGCCACCACCATTGTCAAGTGGGCGGCGCGTCCAGGGACAAACAAGAGCAGGACGCCGCCGCCGCTGTCCTCAAGGCGGGCACGATTCGCCAGCACTACTACCCCGAGGGCGGCTGGGGATGGACGGTGTGCGCGTGCGGATTCCTCGTGCACCTCCTCTCCGACGGCCTGCTCGCGTCGCACGGATTCATGATCGTAGTGGTGCAGAAGAAGTTCAGGGACGCTGCGCCTTCCTCGGCACACGGCACCGGGTCTGCCATGAAGCTGGGTGAGTGCGGGCCACCGTCACCTTTTCCTTTTTTCCATTGACATGGAAACATGACATCTTTTAAGTCAAGTCGTCCCATTCATCTGGTCTCACTTCACAGTTACACACTATACCGTACTTTTTTATTCGCACCTTTACCTTTTCAGGATTAATTGTCCTAAGGTCACTATCTGTGCGTACAAGCACTCGATTTTTCTCCCATCACCCATAGTGGCTACATGCCATTGTGTTGAATGAGCATCATCATCACCATAATCATCATTGTAACCCTCAGGATTAATGTTGGCAGCACGAAGATGGCGCTGGCTACTCCTCATCTCATGAAGCAGAAATGTTGTACATATATATACCCCTATAGGCTTATGGACAGAGCTTGTGTACAAAAACGAGTATGTTGCACTTAATAGTACGCACGCGACGGATTAAATCGTAACAGAAATAATAACGCATCAACATTACAAAGAAGCTCCCAAAGCAACAGTACCTTCTAATGTAAGCTGCTAGAACACGAAAAAATTCGACAGACCCCATCTCATGAGGACTGTCAACAGTAATGCGTTTAGCATTGAATCAATGTATATAGCGAGACAACGTAATGCCATTGTCGAAACGAGCTGTCTATGAGGCATATACTGCAGCGGATCTCATCTTTCGCGCTTCGGATGGATGGATGGATGGATATTATGAGCGTCCCCTTTGAAACGGGGCGGTAGGCTGCGCCACCAAGCTCTTCTCTAAGAACGCCCAGCGCCATCTAGCGGCGCTGCCACCAAGCCTACGCGTAGCCTCCGAAATTTGTGGCGAGCCGGTGCGTGTGAACGCTGAGAGACGCATCATGCGGCAACCGGGCCCTTCTGTCGCGCTTATTTCTAAACACCTCGCGGCATCTAGTGGCGCGGCCGAGAAGTCTTCGCGTGGCCTCCGAGACGAGAAGTGTGGCGTGCGCGCTGGTACTTGCGAACGCTGACAATTGTTCCCTCGCTTGCCGCACTCCCAATGACAGATACTCAGTGTCCCAAGTTGACAATAGGTTCGTTGAACAACGGCACGTACCCAGTGCATTCATGGCGGATCTCGCTAAAGTTGGCGTGAAAGACTTTAATTAAAGAGCGGCCCGTACCCAATGCATTTGTGGTGCAGCCTGCTAAAGCGTCGCACTGCTGTCCTTGAGGAACCCTTGTGATGTGGGTTCGATTCCGCCAAGCATCGGAGAAATTTAAGGGATTCTATTTGTCATTGTAGAGTGGCACATTCCCATTGGCACATACTTAGTTACCCAAGTTGGCGTCAAAAACGTTCGTTGAAGTCCAGCACAGACTGAGTGGCACATACTCAGTGCTCCAAGTAGACGACAAGGATTCTCACTGAACAGCTGTACCTACCCATTCCCACATCTACAGTGACACATGTCGGCGTGAAAGAGGATTATTGAAAAGTGGCCCATATGTACACACTGCCACATACTCAAGTTGGCTGGACAGTTGGCTTTGAACCCTGTTCCGTCTGCACAGCAGCCCGATGCGCCCTCATTCCAGCATGGGCGAGCCAGTGATCCAGATAAGCGGGAAACAGCGAGAGACATACATACGAAGTGCATGAAGTACCCTAAACATCGAACGAATTAAAACAGCCACTTCGTAAGAGGTTGACATCCTAACATAATATGTAGTACAACAAAAAGCTTCAGCCGCGATTTGTCACACTAGTGCACAGGGAACTCCACCAAGAGCGCTGACTACTCGGAAAATTTACCTTGAAAGCAGAACCTGCATAGGGACAACGACGTAACAAGGAACGGAGGAGACACGACCGGATGTGACGTTACAGGGAAAGAGAGAGGAACTCTTAAGCCTGGTGGCACACCCAGATTGCTATGTACTGCAGATTAGACTAGTGAAATATTTGACAAAAAACCTTAAATTCTGGTGCTTTACATGCCAAAATCAAGATATAATTGTGAGGCACGCCGTAATGGGCAACTCTGGGTTAATGTTGACCACATGGAGTTCTTTAACGTGCACCCAATGCACGGTACAGGGGTGTCTGCATTTCGCCCCCATCGAAATGCGGCCGCCACACCCTAGATTCGTCCCACAATCTCAGGCAACACCAAAGACACTGTGCACAATGATGAAAGCTATGGCAGGAGGCAATGTGTTTAGCTCTTGTCAAGCTGGTTGTGCGCTAAAGTTGAACATCCCCCATCTTGCGCAACTCACAACTGCACTGCGATGCATGATTCTGGGAGTGCTCGGACCAGCTGTTCGAATCGAAAATGCGCGATGCATTTATAAAGGCCGAAAACAAAGCAATCAAGCCTTTTTTTTTTTTCACCGGCAGAAGGTTCCCTTTTCAGTGATCTGCATATGAACATTACAGGAATGACCTTTCTTAGCCCCACAGTGAATCAAAAGCAAGCCTGCAGGTCCTCAGGCGCATTGTACGGGAAACCTGCACAGCACCAGTCTTGATTACATCCTCATTTCCCCGTGACTGTTTTGGTGCTTGTTAAAAAGTTAGCGCAAGTAAAAGAGAAACTGCGCTACTGCGAACTCACTGAGCGGATGACGTTACATACCCAGTCATCCGAGGCGTCTTCTGGCGGCCACAGAACTAGCACTGCCAACACCTCCAGGGGCCGCATCATCAGATGAAAAGGTCGTCGTGGGTTTTCTACACAGTACGGCGCCTAAAGGCAAGTAGAAACAACAACAAAAGGAAGCAGTGTAAGCGAGTAACGTCTTTGCTAACTTCCGCCAAGTAGGGCATGTAGAACTGCAGCCATGATTTCAATGAAATACGTTAAAATGTTCTTATTCTCGACGTGAGTAGGCGGTTCCTTCAAGACTTTAGAAGTTGCCCTGAATCATGCTCTCTAATTCCAATATTCATATTAGTTAATTCCTGCTTACGATGACGAAGTGCCTGATGAGCACAAAGTGATCAGCACTGTGCAAAGTACAAAGAAAATGCACATGCTCGTATTTTTATTTGTAACTTGAATAGCATGCTGAGTTCAACTATTTTGTGCTGTAACATGACGTCCGTCATAAATAAAGACCAAGAAGCTCAATTTGACGTATTTTTAGCCTCCATAGAACGTGCAAAAAACTTGACCAATGCAGAAAAGAACAAGATATGCGCGACATGCAATATGCATACAGGCGTAACACGTAAGAAAAAAAAAAGCAAACCATTCATCTCTACATATTCAGAGCGGCATCCTGCTGCATCATGGTAAGGTTGTTGCTGCAGTGCATCTGGTGACCATACATATATAAAACAGCATCCCACAACAAAGTGTCCTCCTCAGTACTTTGTGCACTTACTATAAAGCTGCATCATCCAACTACAGATTGGCTTGTGGAATGCTCCTTTTTTTACATGTGTTGAATAGCGCAGTTGTGTTAACATTCTGATGCATGCTAAGCAATTTTACTATTGTAGTTGAGTTTGTTGAGACAGACAGACAGACGCAATGCTCAGACAGACAGACAGACAGACAGACAGACAGACAGACAGACAGACAGACAGACAGACAGACAGACAGACAGACAGACAGACAGACAGACAGACAGACAGACAGACAGACAGACAGACAGACAGACAGACAGACAGACAGACAGACAGACAGACAGACAGACAGACAGACAGACAGACAGACAGACAGACAGACAGACAGACAGACAGACAGACAGACAGACAGACAGACAGACAGACAGACAGACAGACAGACAGACAGACAGACAGACAGACAGACAGACAGACAGACAGACAGACAGACAGACAGACAGACAGACAGACAGACAGACAGACAGACAGACAGACAGACAGACAGACAGACAGACAGACAGACAGACAGACAGACAGACAGACAGACAGACAGACAGACAGACAGACAGACAGACAGACAGACAGACAGACAGACAGACAGACAGACAGACAGACAGACAGACAGACAGACAGACAGACAGACAGACAGACAGACAGACAGACAGACAGACAGACAGACAGACAGACAGACAGACAGACAGACAGACAGACAGACAGACAGACAGACAGACAGACAGACAGACAGACAGACAGACAGACAGACAGACAGACAGACAGACAGACAGACAGACAGACAGACAGACAGACAGACAGACAGACAGACAGACAGACAGACAGACAGACAGACAGACAGACAGACAGACAGACAGACAGACAGACAGACAGACAGACAGACAGACAGACAGACAGACAGACAGACAGACAGACAGACAGACAGACAGACAGACAGACAGACAGACAGACAGACAGACAGACAGACAGACAGACAGACAGACAGACAGACAGACAGACAGACAGACAGACAGACAGACAGACAGACAGACAGACAGACAGACAGACAGACAGACAGACAGACAGACAGACAGACAGACAGACAGACAGACAGACAGACAGACAGACAGACAGACAGACAGACAGACAGACAGACAGACAGACAGACAGACAGACAGACAGACAGACAGACAGACAGACAGACAGACAGACAGACAGACAGACAGACAGACAGACAGACAGACAGACAGACAGACAGACAGACAGACAGACAGACAGACAGACAGACAGACAGACAGACAGACAGACAGACAGACAGACAGACAGACAGACAGACAGACAGACAGACAGACAGACAGACAGACAGACAGACAGACAGACAGACAGACAGACAGACAGACAGACAGACAGACAGACAGACAGACAGACAGACAGACAGACAGACAGACAGACAGACAGACAGACAGACAGACAGACAGACAGACAGACAGACAGACAGACAGACAGACAGACAGACAGACAGACAGACAGACAGACAGACAGACAGACAGACAGACAGACAGACAGACAGACAGACAGACAGACAGACAGACAGACAGACAGACAGACAGACAGACAGACAGACAGACAGACAGACAGACAGACAGACAGACAGACAGACAGACAGACAGACAGACAGACAGACAGACAGACAGACAGACAGACAGACAGACAGACAGACAGACAGACAGACAGACAGACAGACAGACAGACAGACAGACAGACGGACGGACGGACGGACGGACGGACGGACGGACGGACGGACGGACGGACGGACGGACGGACGGACGGACGGACGGACGGACGGACGGACGGACGGACGGACGGACGGACGGACGGACGGACGGACGGACGGACGGACGGACGGACGGACGGACGGACGGACGGACGGACGATAGATAGATAGATAGATAGATAGATAGATAGATAGATAGATAGATAGATAGATAGATAGATAGATAGATAGATAGATAGATAGATAGATAGATAGATAGATAGATAGATAGATAGATAGATAGATAGATAGATAGATAGATAGATAGATAGATAGATAGATAGATAGATAGATAGATAGATAGATAGATAGATAGATAGATAGCTAGCTAGCTAGCTAGCTTTGCATTAGTTCCCCGCGGGATAGTTCGTCGTGAGGCCCCACCACGGCACCTTAGCATAGCTGTACAGCACTGACATGTCTGAATTTACATTGCATTTATAAAACTCAAAGTTGCTAGAAGCCTACAAGGCACTCAGACGTCGAGTATGTGCGATCATACGATATGCAACGCTGATTGGACTGGGCGCCGTGACGTGCCACCGCTGCCTTCGAATTCCTCCGACCCTCGCCAAGAATGATAACACGAAGTGAAAGGGAAAGAATCTGCAAAAGGGTACGCATTTGGGCTGGTTGGTTCATGATTCCGAGCAATAAAAACAGCGCTAAACGACAGGACGAGTGAAGGGACACAGACAACAGCGCCGTTGTCTGTGTCCCTTCACTCGTCCTGTCGTTTAGCGCTGTTTTTATTGCTCGGGAAAGAATCGTATACGTTGAGTTTCTAGCCGAAATTTAATTTTAACCGTCCCGTGCCTTCCCTTTAGTGACAATAGGCTGACGTCAGGGGCGTCGATTTGCCACTGGCACACTGTGCTATAATCGAAAATAAGAACTGACAATATGCGCCAAATTTCGCCAGGCTTTGCGAGTGTAGAATGAAGTGTGGCATACCCAAATATATAAAGAAAGGATACGCATCATCAAAATAGTGTCTGAATTAATACGCTAAAAGGACGCGAGAAAGGCGGGCCATCACGCGCCTTTGGTATGGAGGGGCTTTTGAGTAGCGGAAAGGTTTGCTTGTTCTGGTACTTCTTTTAAAATTATTATTCCTGCCACAGGACGCACCATGAACGCGAGCGAGATTTAATTACGCCTTCACGGTGTGTCTACGCGTCTCCTCAAAGCCTGGCGTTGGCGGTCGCGATCAAAACTTTCAACCCAACCCCCCCTCTTATATAGAGCTGCTGCTGCTGCTTGCTTCCAAAATGTCATTGAACGAAAACCAGCAAGTGACGTGCGGGAAGGGGCTGGCATGTCAGCTACGCCTCGCCTGCTCGCAGCTTCTCCTTTTGCTTTTCGATACGTCGACATAACAGCCGAAACACGTTAGTTCGTTGACGAGAGAATAGCTTACGCGTTGCTTTCACCTGGCCGGCCATTTCAAGACGAAACCATCCATCAAGGTGTGTCAGCTGCGATTCTTGAGCGGTAAACATCTTTTTTTTTATACCTATACTGAAAGGCGTACTGTGTCAGGCGCACCCAAGCGCCAGGCGAGCGCATAGATAATGGGACGGCACTATACCTGAACAAAAAATATTGCTTTTGCTGTAGATCACGTGCACTCTTTCAAGATCCGTCGACGCTTAACTTCGCCAGCTGTCGGTGGCACTTTCATAGTTTTCCCACTCAAGGAGCTAGGCAGACAAAAGAAGTAAAAAAAACGATGGCTGCGTGCGGAAAATGTAAACGCGAACTATACGACCTAGTCGCTCAAGGTTTAGGAATTGAGATGCGGCTCCAAGGTTGTTGACGCAGATTGTCGCTGACGGCGCTTCGAGGGATTTTGAGCTTCCGCTCCACAAATTCGTCGGTCGCCGGTCGCGCGCGCTGAAAGCAACACCTCGCTTGCACTGACTCGCAGCGAGCCTGAGTATAGCGGCATCCGTGCCCAGCATTGAATGATTAAGTTGCACTGCAATGCTGCGTGCGTCATGCACTATACCAATGCATTAGCGGTCGAGAAAGGCAGGAATGTCGCCGTCATCATTGCCAACATGCCATGTTTATTATTACAGTACAAGACAAAGACCCCCTCTGGCAGAGATGCCCAAATAGTCCTGCAATAAGTCGTTCAGATCGACCATATGCCTGAAAACTTCCCAAGCTAATTGCAATATCATCCTCTGCTACTCTTAAGTGCGTTTCTCTTCCCTTAACCACGATTCCGTCATTCAAACAGATCAGAGGTGGCATGCCCTGCACGACACACGATCTATGCACTCCAAACTTTTCCAATATGCGCAATATTAAGAGCAAGCTTTAGTTCGGGCCCAACTCCGACGCGGCCTATTCAATTACATGTAAAACGCAAAAACGCTTTTCTGAGATAACCCCTGGGCTGATTTTAATGAAATTTGTTGCACTTGAGAGAGAACGTTAAATTGTAGTGACCATTGGAAGCGGAATTTCGATTTAGGGCATGAATTTTCTTTAAAAAATATTCAAAAATTTGAAAGTCTCAAAGAAATAGAAGCACGAAGTTTACGAATTAATAGTTCTGCATCAAGAACAGAGTTTGCGGTTCTGCAAACGGCGTCGTTAGTTCGTTGAAAGCGGACAATCTCAATATGTCAATTTATATCTTACGTGAATTTGTTACGTTGTTTACAAGGGTTCTGCAAAAGCTATATTTCCATATTACTAATTTTTTAATATTCCTATGTAACATATCAATTTTGTCCGCTTTATATGTACTATTAGATGCAACTCACAGAATTGTGGTAACGTTATTCATTGCTGAGTTAGAGAGTTGTAAACTTGACAGTTTCGTTTTCTGAAAATTTTCAATGTCTTTAATAAAAATTGATGACTTAAATCGAAAATTCAAAATTATCAGTAGCTAGATTTTACGTTTTTCTTTCAAATGGAACAAACCTCGTCAAATTTGGTGCAGTGGTTGCCGAGAAAAGCGAATTCTCCTTTTACATGTATTTAGATAGGAGCACCCAAGCTAAAGCTTCCTCTTAAGCAGTTTACGCAATACTTAGTGCCTGCGACTGCGAGCGATATATTAAAAAAAGAAAGAAACATATTTACAGTTAATCAAAGTACTGAAGCCTCTAAATTTTTTCTCTGCTTCGCTATAGCACGCTGTAAGTTGAGAAAGAGAGACAGCAAGGATTGGAAAGACAGAGAGGTCGGGTGCCTGGTTTGCTACCCTGCAATACATTGAGCACAGAATGCGCACAGGAAGGTGCACAGGGCTATGGACGGCTATCCGCTATTGAGAACGCCAATGTTAAGAAGTGGCTCTCATTTGGCCACTCGGTTACATGGATATCAAGCAAGCGTTCCCGGATAAAAACGTTGCAAGGAGCAGCAACTACCGTGGATACATCGACAGCCACAAGTCTACTTGGAGATCGAAGGTACGAAGAAACAATGCAAGCTTCAGTCCGTGGTGGGCCGTCCAGCTTGTTTTTCCATCAACATCACGACAACCATGTGCAGACACAAAACACATATACAGATTAGTCCTGCACTGAGTGCAGCTAAGCAGGCGCTATATTATAATTTCATCCGCAGAAGAATAGCGCCTACTTAGTATCTCTCGGTTAGCAACATCCACCAGGGCAGGGTTATATGGCATATCTGGATGCAAGAAAGTTTGCTGCCGAAAGTGGCGCATCTGAGAACTGGATGGTTTGCTCGGTCTCGGTGTTAGCTCGATGTGGCTCCTCAGTGACATTCACGCCGAGATCACGCAGCGAAATTACTGTTTCAATTAAAAAATAAATAAAATTAGGTTACGGGGTTTTACGCGCCAAAACCACGATCTAATTATGAGGCACGCCGTAGTGGGGTACTCCGGATAAATGTTGACCACCCGGGGTTCTTTGATATGCACCTAAATCTAAGTACACAAGTGTTTTTGCATTTCGTCCCCATCGGAATGCGGCCGCCGTGGCCTGGATTTGATCCCGCGACCTCGTGCTTAACAGACCATGCAAGACCGTAGCCACCAAGCAACCACGGCGAGTATTGCTTCAATTTCTGAATATATGCGCAGCGTGGTTCTTCGTGGACATGGTGATGTATTTCAGTGGGTGCCAAGCAACTTTGTATTATCCAGGAACGACCGAGCAGACGAAATCGAAATGCAGAGCCGAAGAGTGCGGCGAAATGTACGTCATTCCTCTTTTTCGGCCATGATATCACAGTCATCATGAGTAACTCTTCACGGAATAGTCTATGAAAACGTGATTCGACGATGCAGGGAAAAGATTAATGTTCTCTGGAGCAGACCTTGAACTAAAATTCATACTAACGGTTAATTTAGAGAGAGAGAGAGAGAGAGAGAGACGTGAAAATTATTTCATCCGCTGCATATGTGTAGCCTTCATCAATAGAGAGAAATACAAGCATTAATGACATGGTGGAGATGTTATCTTGGCTGATCGCCTTGCATCCTGTTCCAGGTACTATGTGGTAATTATGATCTAGATAGAGATCACATAAACACATAAGCAGCACATGCAGTAACACACGCATATATACAAAGTAGAGATATTTACTAAGTTTCCTTAAGGCTTGTGGCCCGCAAGGACATGGGTATATAGCACTTTCGAGGCGCGTACCGCGTAGGTGGTCCTATAGCACTTGCAACATAAAATGCGGTTCGATGAGTCATCATCATGTGCCTGTAGTGAACCAATTGAAGACATCTCACATGTGCATGCTGTTAACTTGTCTGCTTTTTTGACCAGCATAGGCGATAACCTTGCTCTAAAGTGCTGATAGGGCATATGCATTTGAAATTTATTTTCATTTCCTAATTTTTCTTATTCATTATTTTTCTATATGCTAGGCGTGCATGTGTTAGAAATAATTTTTTTTCCGTTTTTTTTTCTCTACCTTGCGCTTACGTTTGACATGACGCCATCCATCAGTTAGTCCTTTTTTTCATTTTTCCATGTTAAGCATTATATTTTTAGTTATTTACGTACTAATAGCGGCGAAGCCCATAAACAAGTAAAACAGGGTAGCACGAGGCACGTGCCTCCAAATTCTCTAACTGATCCCTTGGCTAAACCTAATGGTGACTCAGGCTGGTGCACTTAAAGAACTGCACTAGTGTACGAATAGCTTCTTGCGCCAATGCAAATGGCGCAAGAAGCTATTCTTGCAAATGTGGTCGAGGTTCTAATATTAGTGGCTTATAAAATGGCGCGTAGTTCAGCCGGTTTAAAGCCGTCTGAAGAGAATGGGCGTTGTATATGGCGTTGGACGTCGTGCAAATGACAGGCGTGAAGCATGTGCAAATTGAGCGACGCGCTCTTTTACACAGCTCCCACCAGCGTGAATGGCAGTGAATGACAGTGAATAATATTCGGCACCCACTTTCCCACAAAACTTGAGCAAGAGCCCACGCTACAGTGTATTATCTTAGGCTAAGTTCATGACAATAAAACATGAGAAAACAAACAACCGGGGCGGCGGCACGGAACATGCCTTCCCCACAGGGGTCGTAGCTCACTGACCACATGAGGTCTCAGTGTTCTTGGCGTGTCTGCGGGTCACTGGCCCTTAACGCTATATCACAGCCAGGGGTCCGCTTTTCTTGCCGACCTCTTGCCCCTTCTAACAGCGATATCCTGGCGCAGCGAAGCCGAGCAGGACATGCGTGTCCTTCTTACGAAAGCCTAGAGTAATCGACTTCTCTGCAACCGCGGCAGCTTATAGTATAGAACACGACACATTTGCGCGCATACGAAGTCTCTCTCTCTTCTTCTAATTTTTGTGCAGCTACGGGCCTACTGACATAGGTTACCATTTAGTTTATCGCTGTTTTTTGTCCCTGACTCAAGAAATCGCAGTGAACGTGGCTCATTCTTTTTTTTTTTTTCATTCTGTCCTATCCAGGACACGCAGTCAGATCTGCTGGACAGCGGAAACAGCTTCCGCTTACAAGGCGTCCGTAGGTCTCTCGCGTCGGGCGCGTCCAGTTGGTGGCCATTTGCAGCCGTTTCTTGCACGTCTCGTTTTTTTTCTTCATTGCCGATTTCTTTCGCCGCTGTTCGTGGCAAACGGGGCTTTGGCCGGTTAGTGTTGTCACGAGCCATTGAACCCAACCATGCCTTCGATCTCTCCCGGAAGGAGTTTGTTCTCTAGAGGGCGTTGCTGAGAGGAACAAGACTTGGAGCTGGTGCCTCGCACCGTTATACGAAGAGGAAAAAGAAAAACAAAAAAGAACACGCCGTTCCCTTTTTTCAATGGCGCATGGACGTTTTCATGAGCGCCCTACGGGAGGAGATAGGCTAGCGTGTCCGTTTATGTACGCGATTCGCTGTGCGCCATCCACACATATACATAGGGTCCCTGCAACGTACACATACACATCCCGAATCTCTCTGCACGCTCAATGTCCCTCCGAATCTGACCCTCTCTCTTCCATCGTTTCTTTCGTTTCCTTTTTTTACATTCGTTGAATATTATTTCTTTTTTTATTCATTCTATTCTCTGAGTTGACTTCTTAGCGTCATTTTGTTTCTACTGGCTCAACTGCCGGAGATAGCCAAGAGCTTTCCCGGAGTATCTGCGAGAAGGAAAGCGGCAACGAAGGCACGATCGTTCTCACGTCATACAGGAGTCACGAAAAAGCACTCGGTACTGAAAACGTGCTTAACTTCTTCTCCGGACGCTTTTTGCTTCATTTACGTACTATTATCTTTTGGATGTTACAAAACACAGAAATCAATTGCCTTCTAAATTCAAAAGAAAAGATAATAAAATACTTTATCGTCTTTTCAATATCGTGAAGCTAGCCCACACAGCGTAGCAGAAAGGGGTCGGAATGGTCGTCATTTGGGATCGAAGTGCCGCGATGGAAGCACAGAAAGATGTCGTAAGCGTGGCGAATGATATGGAACACTGGCAGAAAGAGGTGAGAGTGGTACATCAAGGGCGCTCTGCGATCGATGAGCCAAGACGTTGGGAGAGATGAAAAACTTTGCTATATAGGGGTCGACTGGGAGTGGCTACTCTTGGCCATGGAAAGAAAGTTGCCCGTACACACTTATATGTATTTCGTTCGCATTTCTGATTCTTCAAAATGCAAACAACGCTGAAGCATTCAGATGAGGCGCAGCTGTTAAGGTTTTAGCGTAGCGTTCAATGGTTATCAAGCGCGAAAATTGGGCTGATACCAAGACATGCCTGTTAAATGTAAGACGGTACCTTTTTTTTACCAATAATGAAATGAAAGTATCTAGCAGTGAATATTTACCGAAGTAACCAGCAAGTGTTCGGCGACGAACCTCTGACAAACAGGAAAAAGAATTCCTGTGACTTCCAAGTGTTTTTTGTTCATTTTTCACGATATCTCATTCAATACTTCCTTTTTGTGCCAAACGGGCTGCTGAGCTATAGACCCGTCACCTTCCGGCTATTGCCTTCGGCTACGATCAAGCAAATATATTTTTGAGATGCAAATAACCAAACCGCGAAAACAGGAAACAATCGGATTTTGTACAAGGCTTTCGCTGCTGCTCTTTCAGCTTCAGGAGTGTTTGCGCTGCTAAGCCCGAATGCGGAATCAAATCAGGGCCGCGGTTGCCGCGTTTCAATGGGGGCGAGATGCAAAAGAACACCCATGTACCGCGCATTGGGTGCATGTTAAAGAACCACAGGTGGTCAAAATTAATCCGAATTTCTCTACTATGGCATGCCTTATAATCATATCGTGGATTTCGCACGTAAACCTCCAGAATTGAACTTTTTCTTTAGCTTTATGAGTATAGAGAACAGCGTCTAACAGTGTGTTTTGCAACATGTAGCAGGATAACGCTCCCTACCGGTAAGGTAAATGTAGTATGAGGCGAGCAGGAGGAAGGGGAAGGCGCGATCCCTACCCTCTCTCTCTCATTATGCAGTAATAAGGAAGGAAGGAAAAAGTGGAGAAGGAAGGGCAGGGAGGTTAACCAGTTTAGCTTAACCGGTTTGCTACCCTACACATGGGGGTGGGATGGGGGGATGAAAGATGGGGAGGAAAGAGAGAAAGAATAACGATCACTGAATTACTATGAGTGATGCAAGCACGCTGATCGTATACAATGCCAGTGGCATGGCAAGTAACCCCACTTCCCTTCTCACAAACGGTTAACTATTACACGTGAAGTGCAACGACCGCGCCGCGTGTGTTGTCGAAGTGCTTTTGGCCTCGTGGGCACCCTGTTGAACGCATCCTTTCGGAAGCAGCGCCAAAGTAGGATATCGCTCGAAGCGGCCGAATAGGTAGAGTGCCGCATGTGCCTGATTTCTTCGGACGTGTTCAGGGGGCCTAGGAAACAGTTGACAGTTTTCGTCATTACGTGGCTGACTTCTGAAGCTACCGGTCGTGAACAACACGGAAACTAGGCTCGCCGCACATGCTGCGTCGTCCCATTGTGGCGTCTGCAGTCACAGCTGCTGTAACAGCAGTGCAATTCGGTGAGGCTGCGGCTGTTTGTTTTCTTCCGTCGTCAGCGGAACTAAAATTCACATTGTTTTACTGCGGCGGTATGCGCTAGTGCGCGCCGACGCAGGCGCCACTGGTGGCGGCCTTGCGTAAAACACGCGGGAAAGGAGCCAAGCGCGCACCGTAGTTTGCTGCCGTCGTTGATCGTGCTTCTCTGTCTTATTCACATTTTGAGAACAAAATAAGCAGCACCCTTCGCATGTGTGCGGTAGCCAAAGCTTCAAGGAATATCGAAGAAGAGTTCTTGCACGGTGGGTGGCTCAAATACCGGCGAAAACGTGCCGGCGATACGGTTCTAATCGTTCCCCCGCAAAGCCTCATCAGCGGGAGCAACGGTATAGCAATGGATCGCCGCCGTTCGGCGGGAAATTCCTTGTCCTCATCCTTTCCTTCATCCTCTCCGTTTTTTCAGCTCGATCATATTTAGATGGGTAAGCGACGAAGTTCGTCTGCAGTGCACCATGTGGTTTAAAGGCATTTCGCTTAAGTTCTGAGTGACGTTTGTCGCTTCTACTGTTCGCCGCTTCTTTACCGCATTGCACTAGCTAGGCAACATGACTGCACGAGCGCATTGTGTTGTATGTCAAAGCTACTGAAGTTTGCAAGATCTGGAATTGTTGGGGTTTTTTTCGCGGCCCGGTAAATCCTCGCACCAGCTGTCGCGTACTTCATGTTCTTGCACCTATTTTATGCGTGGCTTCGCGCATGTTCAACTGTTGCTAGCTGCTTCATACATAAATGTTGTTGATTTTTCGAGGTGCGAGGTTTTCACCCTGCGTTGTTTGTAAAGAGTATCGGAATGATACCAAGCAATTGCTTCTTTAACAGCTTTATTCTTTTTGCCCGGGGGCATCTTAGATATTGTGTTATTTTGGGAGGAAATGTGTTTAGATAAGGGGTAGTTCAGGGCGATAATTGCTAATAGTTGCTGCATATGGTATTTCCGTTCCATTTTCGCTTAAAAGTTCGCCTCACGTTTGGGTAGTCATCACACCTCGATGCTGTCTGAGCAGACTTACCACGCCGAACGATTTGTTTGTTTCAAAAAAAGGGACTATAGTCCTTTTTTGCATGTGAATTTTGTACTCAACTGAATTCTTTCTTATTATGCTTACGCCGTAGAGGACTAAACCCGGCCTTGCCGCCAGCGCTCATCTACTTTGACTGGCGCCACTCTGCCATCAAGTATACCATGCGGCATCTCCCTCTAGTAACATTTAAAAAAAAAAGTACTGAAATGTTCGTCAGACTTTAGCTTTGTACGTTTACAAGCAGCTACCTTGGAGAACTTACAGTTGCAAACACTGCAGCGGGAACGGCAGTTCATCGGCGTATGCAGCAGAATTGCATTGGAGATACAGCGCTAAGACGCGCTCTTATTAAGCCACGCGTTTGGTGACTTCGTTGACTAGAGTACGCGTTTCCATCAATAAATTCGCGATTAGTCTTCTTGAGGCGACTTTGACTGCACTTGTTCAACGATGTCACATGTATTCATCAGCAGATAGATCACAATGGCATGTACATACATCGCACCGTGCGGTTTTGTTCGAGATATATGTCTGTATTAACTATGGGTGCTTATTATCGAGGCACGGAAGCAGCATTACAGCAAGGGTAGAATTAAAAAGAAAACGATGGAGACATCGCATTACTCGAAAAAATTTAGCGGCTAGTTAACATGAGCTCCACTTTGGTAAATGGGGTTCATGGTGTTTGTCTGCGGAACGCATCTGGCACGTATGTGGGCCGGGTTGTCCCAAACACTGGTAACCCCGTGTTCATACCCGCTCCCACAGAGGTCAGCTTCTTCCCTACAGCTGTCACAGCAGAATAAGCAGTCTGGCACCCGAGCAAAGGAGAAATCAGAGCCGCGAACTTCATCCATCCTTGCTGCAAAGAGTTGCCGTCTGTTGCTGCTCCCGCGCGTACTGTTGGAAGCGCCCCCTAGGTGGCTATCAGTGGCGCCTCTATAGGCGGCGCACTGCGCGTTATAAAGCCTCAGCGAACACTTTGTGCGGAACGTAGGAGTCAGTAATTTTTTATTCTTTGTTTTGAGCATACATGCAATAGCTTGGTGCACTAGATTTCAATTAGAACGTTGTACTTGTACATTGTACTTGTTGTACATTGGAGAAGTGGCACACACCTGATTTCACTCAACATCGATTGCATTCCCTCGATCCATCTATGCAACTGCGGCCGTTACCAGGGCTTCCGCGTAATGAGGAAACAATGCTGTGCCGCTTACGCTTGGGCGTCGCATTCACGAATGCATATACGTTTTTGATTGGCATGGCTGATAGCGCCGAGTGCAATGCCTGCGGTGTCGAAGAAACTATAGACCATCTACTGTGCTACTGCCCATCATTTGAAAATGAAAGACAAGATCTCTGCACAGCTCTCAACAAGTTAGATAGAAAACCGTTCACCTTGAACAAGATCTTGGGACCATGGCCTCGTATATCGCAGCTACAAAAGGCCACAAAAGCGCTGCTGCGATATTTGAAAGATACAGGATTGAGTGAGCGTCTGTAATCCGGACTGAGTGACTGAATGATATCCCCGGTGGACTTTCTCTTCTTTCTTTAATCTTTCCGTCCCCATTTCCCTTTCCCCAGTGTAGGGTAGCCAACCGGGCTCAGTCCTGGTTAACCTCCCTACCTTTCATTTATCATTTGCTCTCTCTCTCTTTTGTACTTGTGACGCGCAGTTACTCGGTGTGCTGCAAGTCCCATATCTATAAGGCTTTGCAGGCTTCTAAAGGCCAAGATGGCGCTTCTTCACAGTTCGAGAAAAGTCGTGTGTACGTATGGTGCCTGAAATTCTAACATTGATCCACTAACACGCTCATTTGCACAAGATCGCAGAACAAAATGCCTTTTACTCGTCCTGCTTTAGTACGTGACCAAAACCCCTTACGTGATAATGAATTCGCTGATAACTTCATTGGATAAAGAAGGCTGGACGCGTTCATAGACGAATTCTATTTGCTAATGTAATCGTAAGTACCTCTATGCGGGCACTTCACCTGCAAATAATCACGTCAAGAAAGCACACACATTTACAGTGTAGCTTTACAAGGGGAGGTTTTTTTCAAACTTACACTTGCTAGGAGGGACGCGTCAGCGCCACGTACCACGCCCACGGCAGTGCCGACGTCTCCAAAGGTAGAGCGTGGGCTCATTAATGCTGTAAGCATTCATGTCCCCTCATGTCAACTTTTCACTCGTTCAACTTGAAAGAGTAAACTCGTTTATCACTGAATTATTAATGAATGAATTGATGATATGATTTTGTGATGATGAATTGATGATTCATGATAATTAATGAATTATCAATGAATTAACGATTGCATGAATGTATAAATCAATTAATCAATCAAACAATCAATAAATCAATCGACCAATCAATCGATCAAGCAATCAGTCAGTCAATAAGTGTATTAGTCTACCGATCGAGGACCACACTTACGTGAAAAAAGATACGTGGGATTTCTTGTGTAGAAATTTTCCTATACGATGTATACTTGCAAGAAATTTAGAAGTAATCGATATGACAGCCTACAAAGAACTTTCCGCTTTTCTATTTTCAATCAACATGCGAGCAGCGAAAAAAGAAAAGCCTTGCTGAATATTTATGAGGCGTTCCCTTCTAGTATTGCTTCAATACGACAACATACGAAGCTGAACGTTTTGAGGCCATGCAGTATACGTCGCAGCGCCATTCTTATCGTCAGTGTTAGTGGGAAAAGTCTGCATGTACCGTTATCGAGAATTCGCGCTTGAATTCGCTTTGTCCCAAGAAAAAATGCATCACGTCGCTTTTGTGCAAAAAGCTACGGGTGAGAGGGCACCGGGATGGTTGCGAATACGCCGCCTTACAAATATCAAACTACCTAAGTAATCGTTAAGGCGAGACGCGGCGTAACGCTAAACATAGCCATCGTGTTTGAGATTTAACGCGCTTTCCTTGCCTCCTCTTCGGGCTGCCGGTTTCCAGCGTTCAATAAGACACACAAGGCATTCAAGCCGAAATACCCCTCTTACACCCAACAACACGCTCTCTTTCCCACACACCGACCGCCATAGAGAAATGCTGTCAAAGGGTGTTGTCGTTATTGCTGTCACGTCCGGAACTTCACAGAACGTGCGCACGAAAGGCGTTAGGCCAGGATTTGGTACGAAATTATCAGCGACACGCTATGAAAGGCTATCAGAGCATATCGTGCACAAAACCAATAAACGCATAGATGTTTATTCAAGAGATGGCTGACTGGTGTCCTGCCTGGCATTATGCTTTTTCTTCCCTTTTTCCTTCTTTCTTTTTCAAAGGGTTGGCGGGGGGGGGGGGATGTCATTGAAGGAAGTGGATTATATTTATCTATCCCTGGCGTAAGAGAGTAGAGCTAGAGAACTCTTCCCTGACGAGACTGTCCGTTCAGGGATATAGCATCATCTGCATCGTCCCTTATATTTGTCTCCGATTTTAAAACAGTGCGAAACCAGAATACCAGAATACCATATTTACTCGCATAGTTGTCGCACTCGTGAGATACTCGCAGTCCCACACATTACCCATAAATATTCCTCTTTTCTCGAGTAATCATCGCACCCTCAAGTATTTTTGCAGTGACTGCCTTCCGCTTGTTCCGGTCGGTGATGATAGCGCATGGCAGCGGAGATACATTCGTTAAACTTCATGCACACTATCAGCGCTCAAACAAAATCCAAACCAGTTCTAAGCTTCAGATACGTAGCGCACAAAATGAAGTTTATTGGCTACTTAAATGAAGTCAAGGTGTACCCACTCACCTAAACCACCACTCCTGCCAATTCAAGCCAAAAAATACGAGGTTTCCACTATTTTGTGAAGTTTATGAGTTGCTCGTGTGTAGCATACAGTAGTTAGCATTATTTACCTGCGTGTTGCTTCGCCATAGGGCAGTATGGTGTAGCTACGGGGCTGCTTTTTAAGCTGAAAGCTGATGACAGTGATGATGCAGGCAGTGGTGACGCGTCTACCAATGAGACAGTGACCAGCAACGTCAATCTTGACTCCGATTCTGAATAGTTACAGAAAACGTTATTTAGTAGTTTAGCGACTCTATAGCTTTAGCTTAAGCTGTAAAACTAAATGGCCTCTGCAGGTCTTGTATGTGTACAGAAGTTGTGCTCTTATTACGCAGGTAAGCGCTGTTTGGAAGTAACTTTTTTGTGCATGCAGCGGCTGGCGCGAGAATCCCAATTTACGGACACTTCATTTTTTGTATTTAGCACCTTCTCGCGGAAAAATATTTCCCTGCATACTTATTGCAACTCTCAACTTCTATCGATTTGCCTTGAAAAGAAAAAAGTTGCAGTGACGTTGTTTCACGTCGTGAACGTGAGTCACGTGCAAGTTTATGGGTGATATATAGCCCACACGACGCTATGGGCCCTCGGTGCGCCTACACGCCTACACTGTCCGCATCGCAGATCGTATTCAAGACAGGGCTCGCGCGGCCTCGCCATACGCAGCAGCAGCCGAAGTAGAACGCCCCCTTGTAAACATTCGCTTAGTAAATAAATTAATTAGCATGGTGTCAACGCGCACAGACAAAGATGAACACTTCTCGCTCGATGACGGCGGACACTCGCTGTCAAAACGCTGGCGTGAAGAATTGCGGCAGCAGCAGCGAGCGAAGTGACCTTCGCGCTGTCTATCGCTTTAACGCAAACTGAGCGGTGAGAACACAGCGCACGCAAAGCTACGAGCCGTCGGCCCACCTAGAGTGTGCCCCCAAAGCAGGTCGCTTTCAAGATAAAGGCCACGTGACCGCGCGACCACGCGCAACCGCGCCGTGGGACAGTATGGCGGCACCTCTAGCAGCGTAGTGGACCGTTCAGGGCAGTATGGTGGCAAGGAGAGCGTTCTCACATCCTTCCCCTGTGACAGCTAGCGCTTTGAGAGCTGTTGTTGAGACGCTGCCCCTCTGGTCGCAGCATCTGCGATCTGAGGCGGCGGCAGGCGCTGCTTGAGTTATGAACGCGTTGCTTGAGGAAGCGGCGCTCGAATTCCCGGTTGGCTTCCGCGTACGGGTGGGGCAGGGTGGTGAGGGGGAGCACCTCTTTCCCCCATGACAGTGTGCAATATAATGCCGCAAAAACCACCTCGCAATGCATGCTCAACGTTTTCTTGAATAGTAGGCGGGTTTGGTTCTGCATAATTTTTTTTCGTTATCCAATAATAGCAAACAATACAGCAGCGAAATTTCAGGCATACGAGTGTCAGACTTTCTGTTCAAAGTGTTACTTTAAAGAGTGGGAAGGATGCTTAACCATTTTTATTCTCTGTTTTCTGCGTTGTGGTTGCCAATAGTGCTAATTAAATGCGCATACAAAATTTACAGACAAGCAGGAGCCACATCGGAGGCCGAGATACGTTCCTCGTCCGCTCGCTTCGCAGCTTCAGTCAAACGCCACTGATTTCACGAGCTGACCAGTTACGCTTGCGCGTAAAAGATACGAGCATTATTCGAGTAAATGCGGTACTGTTTGATGTCTGGTGTGCATGCTGTCGTATTTGAAGCAGGTTACTTTGGTTTCCACTGAGTTGTTTTCAGGCTGTCGCTGCTGTTTTCTTGCGTTCTATCCTGCCCATTTAGCTATATCGTCTTCTGTAAGGGCTGGTCCTGTTCGTAGCATGTGTATAAGTACCTCGTTACCTCTGCTGCGTGCCTTCAGGCTGAGGGCGTTCGTTCGTAGGAGTGATTTTGCGCAGGCTTTCCCTGCTCTTCGCTTTGATAGCTTTGAGGGTTAGTTTGAGGTCACTTGTTGTTGCTCCCAAGGTGGGAGTGTGCTCCGGAGCCGGCGGAACAGAAATTGCAGAGAACGTCGCTGCTGTCATGTGGGCTGTTTTGTTGCCGAAGCAGCTCGTATGTCCGGCCACCCAGCCCACACGAGGGATGATGTTATTCTTGGTCTGTAGTGTCCGGCATTTACCTTTGATTTGTTGCAGAATTGCATTGTTGAGTGTGAGTTGCGACAAATAGGCGAGGGCTCCTTTATAGTCTGTAAACTTGAAGGTCGGTGGGTTTCTTATCCCATAGTATAGTTTGAGCGTCTCCGCTTCTTGGAGCGCCAGAGCTCTTTGCGTGTGATGGACGCTGTGAAGCGTGTATTTGGGCGAGACTAATATGCGTGCAAACAGCATCGTGAGCAGGGATCACACGATGTATACCTGTGTGATAATACAGTTCTCCCTCTGTAGTCTTTTTTCTTATCCTGTTTGCATCCGCCTTACTACGTTCGTTCTTGCGTCTCTCTTCCGTCATAAGTTTATGAGCGAGAATGTCGATTTTCTTTTAACACCTATATAATATCCTCGAACATTTGGCGATAATTTGACGTAGCATCTCAGGTAATCGATATTTGCGTGCCTCAACAGGCCTGTAATTGCTCTTAACATTGCGTTTTGTAATGGTTCAAGCCTGGAGTAGAATTGTCTTGTGATTCTGTGGCCTCAATTCTTCCATAGCGCGCTTTGTATGTGACGACTGCAAGGCCGAGAGAGCATACAACTTTCGTACGGGCTTCTCCGAACCGTGTGCCTATCCTCTTGAATATGCGCAATTCGTGTTCCAATTTTCCTGTGAGATTAGAAAACCATGTCTCCAGATTTCTTTGATTGTTAAAGCATGTGCCCAAAATGCGACGAGATTTCCACTCGGATCTTTCCAGCTTCAAATTGTTGATTTGAAAGTGGATTTCACTTCGGTCTGCTCAGGAGAGCTTTATGAGTATAAACTAACTAACTAACTAACGAAGGAACGAACCAACTAACTAACTAACTAACTGAAATGAACTGTACTGTGTACAGTATGGGAAAGGATTTGGCTAAGGAAAGAGTAATAACGGCTTGTTATTTCATTTTGCGACTTTAAATGTAGTCAAGAGCGTAAACAATAAACAGCTTCGCTTGTTCTTCCTTCTTAAATGGCGGCAACAGCGCAAGGAACCATGAAAAGGTACTGGGCACGAGGCGCGGCGCACAACAGCGGGTCTCCAAAACGCCGCACAGAAGTGCCTGCTGGAGTCCCCCGCAGTAACTGCTGCGCCACCGAAGTCAAAAACACCGCGGGAAGCCGGTCACCAGGCGTAATATTGACCCTGAAAAAAAAATCCAGTCTCCGTCGGATATGTTCACTTCCACTGCAGCGATGTGTTTGTTTTTTCGAGTAGGCAATGTTCTCTTTTCTGTTTTCGCCTGACCAGTGCTCAAACGGCTGTTATGTTTCCTCGACGGTCTAAACGCATAACTGGATTTTACTGTGTAAAGCAATATCTCAGAGGACAGCATTTCGGTGTAGCTCTGCGCAATGGATAACGCTCGAGGGTAACGCCCGAACTGCGCACTTTATATATCAGGCATAGGCAATATATATATATGAGAGAGAAGGACATTGCATGGTAGAGAGAATCGATAAACTAAATATGGAATCGCGGAAGTTTCGGACGTATTTGTTGCAGCGTAAAAAAGTCGCAGACGAAGACGACAAACACAGGACGAGCACTCTATTTCAACTGAATATGTTATTTGAAGATAATGTATATATCAGCGATTGCAACAAACAACAGCAAAATCCAAGAAACCAGCACAAAAGTACATAAAGGCGAACAAAGTAAATAAGGCAAATAAGCAAAAACGCAAGAACGTAAGAAAGCAAAATCCAAAGCCCTACAGCAAATATTCATACACCTTGTCCGATAGTGAACCTGAAGTCAGGCTAACGCATGGGTTCCCCATTCCTTTAATGTGGAGAACTTCGATCATTTCGCGAAATCTTTGGCAATTATGTTAAGAAAGAGCCTCTGTGCCTACAAATAAGGATGAGCAGCCGCGTGCCCGACTTTGCGGCGCTAGATGCGATGCATTGGACGGTTTTAACGACCGATTAAAGTGAACACAGTGTGCATACATAGTTGGATAAATAGCTTTGTCCATAACTGGACAAAGGCTTTTCCTTCGAAGAATCCGTATGGGTTTGCTTTGCAGCAATTGCTACGATTGAGTGGATGTCTAATCTATTATTAATTCTCCCCACCTTGCGGGTTCCCGCAGAACTATTACGCCAACTCTTGCGTTTGCTTCGAGTTGCTGGTGAAATAGAAATCGCCATGCCTTCCGCTAGGCGCCTGGTTAGCTCAGATGGTAGCGCGGCTGTCCCGGATAGGTGGTGGTCCCGGGTTCAAGTCTCGGACTAGGACGAATCTTTCTTTAACTGCGAGGCTTTTCATCTGAGGAATCTGTATGGCTTTCCCTTGTAGCAATTGCTACGATTGCGTAGGTATCTCCTTTTCTTTTTGTTAATTACTTCTCTTCACCTAGCGTGTTTCCGCAGAACTATTACGCCAAACTCTTGCCTTTGCTTCGAGTTGATGAATTCGAATTCGCCGTGCCATCTGCTATTCGCATGGGTAGTTCTGATGGTAGACCGGCTGCCCCGGATACGCGGTTATCCCTGGTTGGGGTCCCGGAACAGGACGATTTTTTCTTGAACTGCGAAGCTTTTCTTTCAAGGGATCCGTATGGGTTTCCTTTGTAGCAATTGCTACGATTGTTTGGATGTCTCATTTTCCCTTTATTAATCCTGAATGAAGACTGTATACCAATTGAAACTCTATAATATACTGTAGAAGGATCGACACTTGGGCGGGTTGGTACTGGTTGAACATCTTGAAGGGGCAGCGCAAAAAGACGAAGACAGAAGGCAGGAACACAGATGTCTCAGCGCTGTCCTGTGTGCTCCTGCCTTCTGTCTTCGTCTTTTCGCGCTGCCCCTTCATGACGTTCATTATTATTATACAACGAAAACAATAGTGGTCTCAACACTGAGCCTTGGGGAACTCCCGACGCAGCTGGTGCGTATTGTGAAAATATACCGTTCAGAACAACGGCCTTTTTCGGCAATGGCAAACGCTCCGAAATCCAATCTATTATTTTACCATCCAAGTTATAAGCTTTTAGTTTCGAGAGTAGGATTCTGTGGGCTACTACATCAAATGCATTACGGAAGTATAAGAAAACGCAGTCCACAGCTTGTTGCTTATCAATTGCCAAAGCTAAATCATAAATAAACTCTACCAACTGTGTATTGCAAGATAAACCACGCCTGACACCATGTTGACTGGGGCATAGGAGATTATGTTTGCTGAAGTAAGCATACCACAACCATATATTGCATGCTCCATAACTTTACAGCTTATACTAGTGAAGGAGACGGGTCTGTAGTCTTGAACGGAGTTTCCCACACCACTCTTATGTACGGGCACGACTCGCCCTAACTTCCAACCATCAGGTATTTCGATTTCATTGAGGGACTTCTGGAACAAACGGGAGAAATAAAAGCATAACGCGTATGCGCAATTCCTTATGATAGCGGCAGAAATGTCAATAGGACCGCATGCCTTATCCTGGTTCACATCTTTTAATAGTTTACGGATACCATCAACGCAAAAGGTGACTTCCGGCATGCGGTATGTTTCAGGTAATGCAAAACAGACAGTACGTGAGCTAGACGGCAAAAGCACAGACGAAATATAATGCAAAAAATTTCAACTTTAGGCTCATTACGATGAATGATTGTTTCGTCATTTTTCAAAGCAGGTATCGATCGGTTGTCTTTGCCATTACGCTTCACGTACCTCCAAAATTATTTCGCATCCCTGATAGATCTTTGTCCAAGATTTAAAAAATACAAGTCCTTAGCGATGTCGGACTTTTGTCTAAATCCAATTTTTATTGCTTCCAGTAAGGCCAAATACTCTGGCGAATCGGACGCCTTGTATGTTTGATAAATTCATCACTGTATTCAAATCAGGGAACGTAACTCTGCTTTAAACCAGGGTTTCTCTCGGGCTCTGCTACTTGATATGACTCGTGATGGCACAAAAGCTTCTCGTAGTTCAAGTATCTTTCGTTTAAAAGTATTCCACAGTTGTTCAATATTTAGATTATCCGCGAGTGTATCTAAAGTTAGAAAGAATAACTCGAAAGCAGCGCTAATCGCCTCGTAGTTTGCCCTGCTGTAGACGTAAATATTTCGGGCAAGGTGTTTTTTTTTTGAACTTTCACATACAGAACTGATAAATTTGCTAGAAGAACGTTGCAGTCGCTCAAGCCTGGCAATACCCGTACATTGTATACAACATCAGGTACGTTACACAGCAACAGATCGAGCACATGACCTGTTCATGACCTGTGACATGACCTGATCAGTGCACGATGGCTCGTGCACATGCTGATAGAAAGTGTTCTGATATAGAATATATAAAATAGTGGACACCCGCAAGCACTATCCCTTATTTCCCCAGCTGACAAGTCAATATCAGGAAGGTTGAAGTCCCCTCCTAGAATAAGGCATTCGTTGTTAATCATTTCAAGAAAACTGCATAAATTAACTAGTGGTGTAACGGTTGGGGTCGGGCATGAAATAGATGGTAGCTGGCCCATGCCGTCGTCCAACTCATCCACGCTGAGGACTTTGTTGAAGGGAGAGACTTGTTCTCAACGAGAACGAGGAATATGGGACTTATTTACAGTATCGACGTGAGAATGTTACTGTTCATCAGTCTAGCATGACTGAAAGAGGAATGCACACCCAGCAGCCGCGCCACGGCTGCTTATAAACACTCTGTTCTCCCTAGATCCCTAGGTGAGGGAAGACGGCCGTTCAACCGTCGACCAATTCGGAGGGTCCAAAGCCATCGTAGCCGACCCGCCTTTGAGGGGGAGGGTTTACGCACTCACTTCCGCACAGGTTTCACTAACCACACCGAGGTGAGAAGGTTTTCGCAGACAGAGCTCTTGTCCCGAGCAGGCGCCTCTTTGATGCCAGAGCTAACCCTGCAGACAGTGGCCGCCGCGTCTGTCCATTGACTGACCACTTCTGGGACCCGTGAGACCGCACCGCAAAACACCTTCTTCTAGGAGTTCCAGCGCTTTAAACAAACCGTGATGGTGACGGCGAATACACTAATAATACTTGGTCTGCCGACTGCGGGCAGACATCCCGGCGCGGCTCGTTTGGAGACGCGGCGTATTGTCGTCCTTACAAAGCGTGTCGCTGCAGCAGACATGCCGACGCCAACGAGTTGTTGACGAGGCGCATTCTTGTTTTCACAATGCGCCGAGTCATCGCAGTGGGCCGGGCAGAGTTCGACGGTCGCTTCTCCTCTAGTTGGCCAGCCCCCGCAGGCTGTTCGTAACAGTGGTTCTACAGAAGGACCAGGAGGCCTATAATGTTACCTGAGAACCATTGCTCTCACTTTCGGCAACCTTACTTTACAAAAAAAAAGATACGATTCAGTTTCAGTATCGGGAAATTCCATTTGGACGCTTGGGATGCTATTACGAACATGGAATAAACACCTCTCCACCACGTGCATAGCGGTCTCGACGAAGACACTCGTACGACGTGCCAGGAAAGCTGTGCAGTGCTTGACACAGTCGGGACAAGCCATGATTCTTTTCCCAAAAAACAATGGTGGGTTGGATGGGCGCGATCTCGATTCAACGTGACCGTGATACCGCAGTGCCCTAACCTGCTCTAACCATGACCGACACGAAGTGCAGCGCGTGGAAAGGAATAAGCGCCGAGCCGGCGGAGCAGCAGAGCCACCTTCCCAGTGCTGTCGCGTCGCTGCGGTTGTTGCGTGCACAGATCTATACAAATGCCAGTCTTGACACTGAAAATGTGTCAAGACCGACATTTTCGGTAATGAAGATCCTTGGGCCATGGCCGTACGCGTCGATGGCACGGAAAGCCACGAAAGCCCTGTTGAAATACCTCAAGTCGACAGGTCTTGGCAACCGTCGGTAGACTCGGTGCGAACCTTCAAACGTGCTCTCTCTCTCTCTCTCCATCACCATACCCTTTCCCCCAGTGTAGGGTAGCAAAGCGGAAGTGCTTCTGGTTAACCTCCCTGCCTTTCCTGTCTTCTATTTCTCTCTCTGTTTCTCTTGGTCTTGACACTAATGTGAAATGAATGCCTTGACGTCAAATCGTGCCTAGATTTCTAACCAGGAAGCTCTGCTAGGACTTTTTTTTTTGCTGCAACAATGTAACAATTATATTATTTTCAGTGTTAAAGGAATAAATGTGAGGTGTTTTTCATGGCTGTGCACGCTATAATTTAATTTTTTTATTTTTTTTCGTATTTTTCTGAAGAGAACATGAATGAAACCAATTTTTCTTTTCATGCTCCTCAAAATGTCATGAATTTGTACATCTCTAAATGCGGCTCCTACGGCTGCTCGAAAGCGATCCCGCGTCCGGGTGTCCACTGCCAAAACGCCATGGTCATCGATCAACCGTGCGGAGTAAAGTGATTTGAGTCCTCTGAATTATGTAGTAAGCGAGCACACAAATATGCGTATGCGCATTTCGTCGTGGAGATATGAGAACGCGCCCACAGATCGGTGGTCCTCAGCGCGGGTTAGCTTGTTTACCCATAAGGCTGGACCATCCCTGTCCCAAGTAAAGTTGTGTTATATGCCGACAAAGCGCATAAATTACCAAAATCATCATAAATGAAAATGTAATGTTAGCGCGTTGGTTATCACGTGCGAAGATTCTAGGAGACACAGTATACACGTATATAGACATATATGAAGGCAAAATTACAGGCTTTTCAGCGACGGCCCAACATGGGTTAAGGGTGCAGCCGTAAGCCAAACTCTTAATCACGAACTGTAGCCAACCCTTTCCACAGGTACTCATGAGCTTTTTCTTAACCCATCTTTATGCAAATCAACTTGAATATAAACGCATTAGGCTCTCTCGCTCTCCAGTGTTTTCATTTATATCTATGTCGGGGTTTGCTTGCTTACTACAGTACCAATTGTGAAACTTGTCAATGTTAGAGCCGGGGCTTGCCCCGGGATACTGTTTTGAAAATAAACGTTCGATCCTCCACCTCGTCGTCAGTGTTTGGCCGTACAACCATCAAAACGTGTTGAAGATATCGTGGTGTCGTGTAGTTTTGCTTAATGACGGGTTTAGCGAGACGCGATGACAACCATTCACAAGACCAACCATTCACAACCATTCACAAGAAAGAAAGAAAGAAAGAAAGAAAGAAAGAAAGAAAGAAAGAAAGAAAGAAAGAAAGAAAGAAAGAAAGAAAGAAAGAAAGAAAGAAAGAAAGAAGAAGAAGCAATAGGATCGAGAGCCAATCCTATATTTAAAAGTGCTTGTCGTAGTAGAGAGATGCCATCTAGTAGCTTCTTTTTTCTTTTTTTTCTTTTTTTTACATATGCCACCCCGGGGGAATACCATTACAATATTGCAGCCCTTAGCCTCTAATGCCCACTCTTTTCGCATGTGGCTAAAGTTTTGCCGAGTGATTTTCCGTCTCCAGAGGACCGCTCGTTCTTCGGTAGCACACCATAAATTTTACGTCCCGCTTCCTGCTTCTTCAGCTGCCCGCATTGCTCCACACCGGTAACCACTTAGCCGGGTTCTCGAAATGAACACCCTGCGCGAACACCCTGCCGCGATTCAGAGCGAGCAGGGGGGGGGGGGGGAGTGATTATCGGGTGCACCCGCCGATATATCACACCGCACGCGAGTCAACGGACGCATACCGCACCGCGCCCCTATATCGCGTGAGCGCATTAAATTACTCCCACCGCCCGCTGTAGCGCTTCGCGCGCGTCGTCCATTCGATTCGGGCGCCGTTCAGAAGTCGGAGACGTCGGCGTAACTTGGCTGCGCGCGGTTTCACTGGCTCCAGGTGCTATTTCCCAATCTAGTAGCGTTTAGCGCCCTGTTCTTTCGGGGTAATCTCTCGTGCTACACGTACGTAATGATACGAATGGCAGCGGCGCCCACAGCGCTAGCTCTCTCTCTCTCTCTCTCTCTCTCGTTCGCTCGCTCGCTCGCTCTTTTACAATGAATGCTCATTCTCTTTATTCTACGGAAGAAAGTGCACAGGAAGGCGCTGGATCAGGCAAAATGAAAGGAGGTTCTCAAATGTTTTCCTAGCCATGCGGCCTGTATTCCGGTCCCGAATCCTTATATACGGAGTGTTTTAGAATGTGCCTTAGGAATTTGTTAAACATAGGCATGATGCGATGGTTAAACGATTTCTTAGGCGTTGATTTTTCTCCACAGAGAGATGTATACTAAGAGGACTCGAGGTAGTAATCTGATGAGCAATTACGCAAATTAGGCGCATCAGCTTCTAACTAAGAAAACCAGACCACCTATTACAATGTGAAATATGAAAGCCCGTCATCCGAGGTGTTCGCAAACGTTTCGTGACATGCAAGAAGTAGAATCTGTTAATTTTTACAGCTTAATTAACAGTCCACGAGTACACACAGAAAATGAAAAATGCATAAACACTGGCGTTGGCGAAAAACACATCGCGTCACTATTTACGAATAAACGCTGTAGAGCCTTGAGGGCTACTAATCTCTACTGGGGCACGCTCGGAGTCCAAGCGCTTTTTGCACAGAGTAGGGCTGCCTATCTAAAGGGCTCAGACGAACGCGAAAGATTTCTCGCTGCTGGCGATGCTATGGGCATTAAATGAGACAATGCTCAACAGAACTTTCCTTCGTGCTTTATTGTGGACACGGTGATACTGTCCTTTTCTTTGCATGATATACGAAGAAAGGCTACCTCGAGACGTATGTGGTGTAGGAGCGCTTTACGTATAGCGTGTGGTCGATCGTGAGGTTTACAGCTCTGGAAAAAACTTAGTGGCACGGGTTCTATGTACAGAACAGCCTAACACTGGACAACTCTGACATGAGAGATACGTTTATCGATTAACAAAAGCGATAACCTTAAAAATGGCCTAACCATGAAAATTGCAACCTTTTGAAAATAACGCGCGTTGTCGCAATTATAGACTTTGAGCTGGGGGGTTTCTCGCCTCTCCCTGAGGAATTTCAAGAGCGTTAATGGCCCTACACTTCCGGTCTGCGACGAAGCGGCTATGGCTCGGCTACTGTTTACAAACTAACGAAATAAAAAAAGAAAAAAAATATGCGACTTAATGACTCCTGCCGGAATACTGTCTTTGATCCTGTGTGGAATGAGCAAGAGTGGCCGTTCGCCGAGGTGTCCTCCTTGCACGGGAAAAAAGCAGCAGAGGCCGCACGTGCCTTCATTCAGGCGCTAATGCCGAGGTTAGTCCGACACGTTTTGCGACCAACGAGGCCACCTTCCTTTTAATGAGATGGGCACTGCAGTCCTACAGTGAACCGGTTTTTGTTTGTGAGCAAAACGTACTTAAGTTAACGTCACGCTCATTGCGCCACTTTTCGTGGCAGAACGGAAAGGAGATGCAGAGGCAAGATCTGAAAAGTGGAGAGTCGAACATCTAAATCTATATGGAGTGCAAATGGTCAGGAACGTGAGACAATTCCGGTCAACTTTACTAGTAGTGTGCCGCAGATGGAGTATTAAAGGCCGGATGCCAATGCAAAGCTCGCAGACAAATCTGTACAGACGTTTAGCCCGTAACTGTGTGCACTGCTCATCTCCCTGGATGGCTCGTTGCCATTTCCTGAGTGCGTTTTGTTTTAGCATAAGTTAGGCATAAAACCTAGACCTGCCAGTGACGTTTAGTCACTACGGCGATAAAGAATATTCTTCGACAGCGCGTGTGTAGATCTGCGCGTGTGCAGACAGCTAGTGCTATTTCTCGCCCTGTTTTTCCTTCACGCACTTATTTACTGCTTTCCCCGTTGCAGAGTAGCAAAGTGCGTGTGAGTCCGCTCAGCTTCGCTGTCTATATTTTTTTTTGCTCTCCCGCACACAGGAAGAATATTCAATGCTTCTTGGCTCGGTATAGCTCGAAGGCTAATTTGCGCTTGAAAACATCCCTGTTTTTAATAAGTTCCCGCTGTTCCTCTAAATGCCTTCGAACCTACCTGTTTTGAGAAGCCTAACACAAATTCTGGATCAAGCTAAACAGAACGGAGACAAGGCCCCGTCGTAATTATACAACTACGGCCTATTAAATTAACGGAACCAGTTTTCGGCGTTCTTCGGTCAGCGCGTGTCGCTTCCACCGAAAAATAAATATTTCAAGACGCAGAACCTTGCGTGCAGAAGTATATAGAAACAAAAATCGAAAACGTAAGGCTATCCTATCGTAGTGCTTGTGGGCTACAGTGGACGAGGCTTTCGTCAGTGTCTCCAGGCGGCGCGAGACGTCAGGCGCTGATATTATCCTCGCGATTAGTAGCCACTTATACCGTCTCCCACCGTTAGGTGGAGCACGTGGCCCCAGACCAGTTCCCGTATTAGCGGCACGCGCACGTTTCCGCTTCACCGCATGGCATCTTTCTCCATTGCTGCCACCCCGCACACTGCAAGAAACGGGCTCACCCCAACGCAGAGTGCGAAGGAAGTGATAACATAGACTAACGCGACGTACGCTCCTAAGCCGCCTAGCCGGCACCTACGCATAGCCCAAATAGATGAGACGAACACGCGCCCTCGCGCTTCAAGGCGCCCCGCTACAAGCGCAAGAGCGAACGATCCTCAATTAAGAGTACTCGACACCGAATGTGCGGTAGAAGGTTCCATTCCAAATGACGTCCTGTCTAACTTTTTTTTTCCTCATCTTCGGGGCATCGTTATATCACTTTCCCCCAGGGCTGAACATCACCTCCCATTTGCTTCCTCGAGTCTCCTCGGAAGCGCACCCAACGTGTTTGCATAACTTCTCGCGGACACCTAGAGACGTGTGGGTGCCCCTCATGCTGTCTGGTTGTCCATCGGCGATTAGTCCAGTCGGCCGGTGAGCGCCAGGGACTTGGCTAGGCTTGAGTTGACTGGTAGCCAAGCGCATTCAACGTGGCGCGCAACGACGGGGAGCCGCCTACCACGCATCGTCGGTCTTCGCCCAATTGGAGCGCAATTATGCGTACGCTAGAAGCCGCCATATCCAGCTCACTTTAGGTCCACCGGCGCCTCGTCTAATTAGAGACCATCTTTTCGTCTCTGGCCACAGGGAGTCGAACGGAAAAGTACACATGGGAGGCGCAAAGACACAACGAGAGGAGTAGGGGAAAAAACAACACATAAACGAAATGTAAGTGCCGACGCTTCCTGCGTCCTCAGCGGTTACCCTGAAATGTCCCCGCAATTGCAGGGTTGGACACTCATGTAACGGCGAAGCCAAAGCCGCATGCTAGCTCCAGCAGCAGCAGCTATACGGAGCTGAGTGTGCAGGTGATTTAACGCCTTCCGACGTTATAACGCGTTGTTTCTTTTATTTTCTGATTTACATTTTTCTTACTAACGACTGCATGCTCTAAGCCTGGCCGTGTCGAAGGTAACTTCTCTGCACTGTCTCGACAGATTTTCTCATGACGCAGATCTAGTTCCCTGGAAATCGATGTTTCTGCGTGACAATGCACCTCTGGCTACATATGCTTTGGAAATTAAACGCTGCCTTGTTCTCACCGCTGTGTCACAAACCTTGATGTGATGATCACGACCAACGCTTAGTTCTACGTTGCCGTCGTCCTATGATCACAAGAGAGATAATCGGGGAAGACCATCACACACGAAAGTGTGAAGGTGGCAGTTAGCCAGGAATTCTACGCACTGCTCTTCGGGCTAATTTCTAAGGCTTGATGCTTCCCAACTGCACGCTACCAATTACCATCACCTTGCTACGGTCAACACCTGATAGCATTACGGCTGTGGCGGTTTCGTGACTGTGACTACATCCTGCGTGTTTCTGTTCTGCGACCATGCATACCGGAACTCAGTATGCGTTATGAATGTTCATGTATACTGTCAACACGAGCCCTCCATTCACTTATCTGTGTCATCTACTTTATCTTTAATCTATTCGTATAATTTCCCAACGGCAGCGTTTCGGTTAGTTCGTCAAGCTGCTGTGGCGGCCTGTCATAGGTATCGTGATTAATGGTTGTCCAGGCCTGAGTCCCCATTAATAAGGCAATAAATTTTGCCAGATCCTGTGAGCCCCCAAGCTTTTAGAAAGACAACAAGCAGGTGAATTGAAAGCTAGCCACATATCATCTTCACACGAACATCTTAATCAGGGCCGGAATAGCCTATGGGCTAAACTGGCTGCAGCCTGGGGTTCCCGACTGCCAGGAGCTTCTACAAAAATGTTTTCTTGACATGCCCCTACACAATTTCGAAGGGCCCTTCACCGGGACCCCGTCCCAAATTTTAGTTATGCAATGTAAATGTAAGACCTGGTCTAGGTAGTGCTCTGCAAGAATAATAATTTAAAGATGGTTTGTTAGTCGCCGACACATAAGCAAATAATCTGGGGTGCGAGGAGGCGACCTGCCCTTCGTACACAGAGGCTATCTTCCTTTGCTCGACCAGCGCCTGCAAACAACCTTCCTTTCTTGCGTTCTGCCATACGAGAGACGAGGATTTTCACCTAAAAACAAATGCGCCTTCTTGTATTCGCCTAGGCTGCATGCCACACGTGCAGATCAATTTAAATTGTGCATGCATAACAAAAATAGCTGTTGCTTTACAACACGCGCTTCTCTTATTCCTGAATAACGGAAATGTAGCAGTTCGTGAATTGTTGAATAACTTCGATTAAGCATAGGCCACGTCCCCGTTAGACAATAAGCATTAGACGCCAACCAAGCATAAGCAAAGAAACACGGTTTCTCAAAGCAGAAGCGTTTCAAACGTTTTATCGAGATTCAAGATGCGCTCGTATGTATAAATTGACAGGCATGTAACCTTTTGTGGGCTAATAAACTAGAAAACAGGGCGCTAAACTTGCAACAACTTAAATATACGGAATCTTAACTGATCACTGTCACCGTCGTCCGCATCATGATCATCATCATCATTATCATCACTGGACTCCCGAGGCAAATTTAGCCCTGCTTCCAAATTTCTTAGACTGGCACTGATAGCAACTGTCTCCAAGTCAAAATATTGTGCTGCCGGAGTTATATACAGATGGTTCAACTAGCTCACGCATGGCAGAACCACCGCTGATTCGTCTGCCCTGAAAGTAGACCATTATTCGCCCTGCCGCGAAAACTCTGCAACTGCCCCAACCTCGGATGAATTCCGGAAGATCTGGTAAGCCTTGACACATCTGCTCATCATGCTACAGGAAGACGCGGTCACCCTTTTTGATTGTGTGACTGTATTATTGTAACTTCAAGGTGTCTTAGCTACTTGGTAAAAGAGATGGCCAGACATTAAATATATTTCACCCCGTAATTTTTGCCACTGTCCAACCTGCGAAAAATCACGCCGTTGTGGTCGTTGCACCGTCATCGTACGTTCGTAGGCGTTCCTCGAAGCAGTCGCAGTCTAAAATTTTTTTCTCGTCATCTTGAAGTAGTGGATTCGCCAGAGCCTCCAGCAAGTTCCATCGTCTACTTAAATTTCGTAATAAGCAAATACGCCGCTAGATAAGTGCCTAGTGGTGAAGCCATAAGCTCTCAAGTAGCACATCAGAAGAGTGTGTTGCAAAGCACCGTTAAGGGCGCTTTGTCACCATGTTTTGGTGCAACTTGGTGTCAAGTGGAATAGCGTATAGCGACATAACTCGCCGATTCTTTGATCAGGCGCATCGACTGCCTGCACTCCTGCGAAGCTATATACGAGCATTCCTGCCATACAACACAAATGAAGAGAGAAAAGGCCTAGTTTGGTGTGCGGCAGTGTTCACGATAGAAGAAACAATAATTAACAAGTAGAAATGTTCGCGCGTAGGTAGTGATGCACCGTAATCCTGAGCACAATTTCATGTAGAACAGTTTGGAACTCAGAAAATTGTCCTTACATGTGCTTTGGTAGTTCTGGTTTCACTGCGCGAGGTCCGACCGGCACAAAAAGGACCACTTTTCTGCGCAATGGCTGTAAGAAGGAAACCCACTGATTAATTTACTCGGCTAAACCAACCTTGTGTCTCTTAGATGGTGGCGGTAGTGCATTATTGTTCATGATTACGCAGACGACGATGCGATTGAACAAACCATTAAGTATGTATTAATTATGAAAATAACTATTCACGCGTATTAATCGCAAGAAACGTCCCTTCAATTTGTATGGTCCGAATAGTGGTAGTCTTAAATACAGGTCACGCACTACAAATAGGGAGGCACAGTGTCCACATCTCGAGAATGCACTGCATTAATATCTTAAAAAACACAAACAGCTAAAGAAATGATAACTAAAACAAAAAAATAAATGTGAAGATAAAATAACGTGAAGTTATTACACTGCGTGAAGTTATTACACCTTACACTGCCGGAAAATCGATGAAAGTATGACACTGGCAGTCGCGAGGCGAGACCAGCCTCGTGCCAGCCATGCAACATTTTTTCCAAAAGTAATTTCAGGCATCTGACACCTCAACCATTGCAAAATGTGTGGCCTTCATTGTCCCAGCCACCCCAGCAACGCGGAAAGAGATAAGATTTACTCTCGAGGTACACATCATAGGCAACGAAAACAGTATGTGTTCGTCGGCACTTTCCATCAAACTACGCACTGCGAACAGGTCGTCATTGGCTAACTTTATTTTCTCGAGTATTTCAAGAGTAAACAAGAGCCAAGGAGCAGACGGCGCAGCATTGATATGCACCTGTTCGCAGTCCCTGTATTACGGAATCGTTTGTAGGGGCGTCGACGATTTGATTATCGCTTTACACACAAAATGTGTGCCACCATGAACGAATATGGAAAAAACGTCGTGCTCCAGCGAACTCGCATCATCCACATCAGCATGTTCATCCCCCGGGAGGCTCAATTATGAAGGAATTCCCTGAGGCAGTTGGGAGAGTCGGCTTACATTCACTTATATTGTTGGACGATACGGACATAAGCACAGGACAAGACGGAGCCAGCCATCTGTTCTTATTTTGCGTGTTTACATCCCCGTTGTGCTACAAACGAAATTTATCTATACTGAAACAACGATCAGCAGTGAGAATGCTGGATGGACTCGTTGACAAGTGTTGATTATTTCCCCATGAAGTAACATGGAGCCAAAACACATCGAAGTTCCTCTAATGCAAATTATCACAGCTGAAACCAGCCTGGACGGATAGCGTTGGACAGATGTGTTAAAGGGATTCTAAACAAAAAATGACTTGCGCTGCGTTAGTAAATTACCCTTTTGCAATACCAAAAAGAAAGGAAAGAGAGAAGGAATGATCAACGTGAAAAAAGGCTTTCAGTTAGGCAAAGAAGGCGCAAAAATGAAAGGCGCGTAGAGACGCCGCCTCGAAGTTACCGCTCCAGCTTGCCGCGACGTCATGAATTTCGACGGTGTCTGCTCCGATTTAGTTATATTTTTTTTTATCGGTGAAGAAAGATTACATTGAATTCTAAAAAAAGGAATATCAAAGGCTGAACTTAGAAAGTTTTAAGAAGTGTTAGTGAGTCAGAACGACCCAAATGCGAAAATTTACTTTAGTAACAGGGACGGTCGTGCAGGCGTGCTGGGGCTTGGGTTACGGCGAGAAAGAAAAGAGTAGAAAAAATGTACCTTCATTTTTTTTTGTTAATTTGCGAGTTACCACGAAATCAACAACAAAAATAAAGTTGCCATATAATAAGCTGACTTTTACACTGAGTTTTTTTTTTTTTCGCTATAGCGAGGCGGCTTGGACGACAGCGTGTATAATGACGGTCTTCTCCCGGGCCAAAACAGTGCACGGCAGTTGTGGCAATCGTGTATGCAAATGATGGCCGAACCGTCAGTGTATACTTCCAAGAACACAAGTTTTCAATGGATTCTGACACAAAGCTGGTTTGGTAGCTGGTGTGATATATAGGTACAAATATCTGGAACCCACCTTCAACTTGTCTTCTTGCTGCCTTTCTAGACGATTCTCCGTTTCACAGAAAGTGGGAAAACGTGCAAGGTGATTAGCCGAGACTCAAGCCGAGCCAGCACGAGAACTGGCTGGGAACGGATCAAACTGCGAGATGCTTTAACACGTTCATAATTACCAACGTCAGCTGTTTACGCAAGATACACAGAAGGCACAGCCAAGCGAGCTGACGGACGCTGGAAGTAACAAGCAAACATTAGAGCCTAAGTGAGATGGAGCATCAGGACACAGATGCTTCCAAAGCCCTTCGCCTGATCCCGCAGTTAACAGCCCGGCATTACGAACCACAAGCTAGCGCCGAACTGCTACTCTGTTCAGAAGATCAATCATTCGCGATTACCACAATAAAAAGCCTATACTTTCCCAAGTAGAACTTATCAATCAAGAAGGCGGCGCGCACAAAGAAGTACACAGACAAGATAAGAAAGCGGAGTTTCTGAAGCTCGTGGGAGCGCATTTTAAAGGCAAACTTAATAAGTCGTAAAAGCGTAAAGAACAGACCGACTTGGCGCGGGCATCTCCTTTACTTCTTAGCTGTCGAGAAGCAGCGATAACAAATCACTTCGCGTTCTCTCCTAGAGCGCGAACTCTCTGTAGTCATGTCATCCATCAGGCGTTGCGCCGCACACTTTTGCTCGTGAATCATCCATCCATTCTTTGTGGCTTTAGAACACACAGAAAGAACGTGCACACGAACACTATCCGTGACGTGCTGGAGGAGATGCAGATTACCATGACATCTGGGCGAGCTGCGTGTCTTCAACATCAAGGCTTCTTCTTTCCTCACTCTTAGCTGTTTCCTGAATACTCGAGCAGAACTAGTGCAGCGACGTGTACAACACGCCGGCGAAGTATAACATCACACTCGCCTTTGTCTGCGAAATGATGCAAAGGTCGTGGCAGTCCGCGTAGCAAAGGTCATGACCGAGTTACTACTACACGTTATCGGAGGCCGGTCAGACAATGCAAGCACGACACCACTGCATGACCGGCCAGAAAAAAAGCAGAGGTGCGGGGGGGGGGGGGGGGGGGGGGAGGGAGACGAGAAAAAGAAGGACAATGAAATAGGGAGCAGCACTGCACGTGGAGGCGACGAGGTTCACCACGATTCCGACCCCCGCTGCTCGCGTCGGCCCCGGGTCACGCGTCCCGCAGGAAGCACGTCGAAACCGCGCGGAGCGTCCAGACCGCCAACAGAAGCGCAAACGGGCGGAACGCGAGCGCAATCGTCATGCGCGTGGCGTGGCCACCGCTGATCCCGAAGCTTATACTGCGGCCTCCGCGTGCCGCCGCCTCCCAGACCGCCCTAGCCGCCGCAATCTACACTCCGTGCACCCAATGGCGCGCGCGGAGGACTCGTTGGGGGCATGCGAGGCCGGCAAGGACCCCCTTGCCTTGGAATCTTCCCCCCTCCATTCTTTTTCGGTTACTTTATCGCTTTCTTGCTTCTGAACCACCGGTGAGAGAATACTCGGCAGGCCCCTCGCCGACGACCGATATCCAAGCGTCCGGCGTGCATACGCGAGGACGGTGTGCGATGTGTAACGAGTGCGAGAAGAAACCCGCCGGCAGGGAAGCCTCAAGGCGCGCGCGCACCCATGCCTTCGCGAGCGCCGTCATCGCCACCGCTCTCTATACGGTCTGCCGTGCTTGTCGGGTTTGTCACGCGCTCCCGACGGCCGGTCAGCCTCGGTCATGCATCAATCGGGCCAAGGGGCGAGCCCCTCCACCCTCTCCCGTTGTCTCCTACGAGGGAGAAAACGGTGGGTCCCACGCGAGTGCACCGAAAGCCCCCGCTCGCGTTTTTATTTTCCTCGGAAGCAGCGATGAACGCCGATCGAAATGACGACGTGCGAAGACGGGGCGGCTGAGCGCCGAAGCCGGCTGACAAGACCGACTCGCCTGACCGCCGACGGGCCTCGTGAGGACGCGCTCGCTTCCACATCGCCTCACGGAGGGCTTACAGCTACTCCCGCATCCACCGCCGTCTTCCTTGCGGCTGTTGTTCGCGCCAGCCAGGCCGCATCTCTGTTCTTGCTGCTCTATCTGTTCCCACGCGGCGCGGCGAGTGTTGTTTCTATTATTCCGGCGGTGTCACCGACAAGCCCTCCGATGCGGCCCGAGCGATCTGCATAATTCGCCAGCGTCGTCTTCGGCACTCGCCGACGGAATACTTCGGCTGCCTTCCTGACGCGATCCCTACTCGTGAGTGTGTGCTGCCGTGAGAGCCGCCTTCCGATTGTGGATCGCCGCACTGTCGTCGTTTGTGCGTTCGTGCGGGTGAGAGCCTCCGCGCGTCCGATTGTGCCCGCGGAGAGCCTATCAAAAGCGACGCGATCGATGTTGTCCGCAGTCGGCATAGGCCCCCCGCATTCGTGAGACCGCGATATTGCCGCTGCCGTGTTGTATCTCCGGGTGCAAGGAGCGCTGCGGGTTGGTCATATGCATACGCGTGGTCGTATTTCCTGCTTTCTTGCTGCGCTCTGTCCAACGAGGAACGGTGTCAAAGCTGGTGTCACTGCTCGCCGCCGTTGTCGCCTCGCGCAAGCCTCGTGCTGCACTCTGGAAGCTGCTAGCAGAGCTGTCATAGTCCTCCGAGGTTTCCCCACGGGAGCTGCTCGCCGATGACATCAAAGCAGTGTTGTCCGTGCTTCGCCGAGCAACGTGTGGAATGTGGTGTGGTGAACTTTGCGAATGTGTGCGTGCGTTTACAGCCGCGTCACCGCTTGCTAACACAGTGGACAAGCCGGATTTCTTGTTTAATAACGGGCGTTTGCGTGTGTGTCACAGGCTAAGTGTTATAATTATGTAAAGTTTTAATATCAATGCGAAAATCAGTGACGTCTTTACTCAAAGATCGACTCACGTGGCTACTACACGCTTGCATCGACTTCTTCGTACACGTTGTATTGGTGCTTTTATCCGTCCACCTGCGCTTTGTGGAACACCTACTATCGCTGTGTATTTTACCATTAATGATCGACAACGTCAGCGACTATATGTGCACCCTTCATATATGAGGATGGCCAAGTAAGCGTTTCCTGTTCACGTGCAATATGCCCCTGAAGCACCAAGTTACTGGCGGCCCTATACAATAGGAGGTGACAAAGCTGGCACAAGCAGTTGTTTGAAACTTCGCACGGTTCGATATAACGACATTCGAATTCCGACAGAGAGGGTTCGTGTTCAAATATGGTAATGTTCCCAGAAAAAAAAAACTCGTCATATTGCTCAAGTAGTACAGCACAGGAATTTCTTTGAGCCTCCTCCTACAAGGCTGACCGAAATGACTGATGCAAGGGGCACCACTACGTAGTAGCCGTACACTATTTGCTAAAGCTAGCATAGCTAAGCGAATGTCTCGGTCATACATACGCGTCATATGTTTCAGTAATGAAAATAGTCTTTTCTGTGATGTCAATCTCCAAGGATCGTAGCAGACACGACCGCGAATATACATAAAGCCGTAATGGCGACTGCCGTCGATGTCATGAGAGAGGACCTGTGCCGCAACAGTAGTGCTGGGTCCACCGATCGTAGCATCTTGACGTCATCGCCGGACTTTCTGTCTCCCCACCACGATCGCCGGCACTTCTGTCAGTCCCCGCTCAGCGAGAAGACCCGATCCAAGTCCCTGGTGGTACCTCCCGTGTCAGCGAGGTTGTCCGTAGAGGAGCACGAAGAGAAGGGCGACTGTGATTCACTGTGTCCCGACGGACACCGGCTGTCCTGTCCCCACAGGAGAAGGCGCCACGGCGAAGCGTCGTCGCGGACACCCAGACTCCGTCGAGCCCGCAGTGTCTCGGTGCTTGTGGGACCCAACGGCCAGGTGTGGACCCAAGCGAGCGACGAGAGATGTCCGGTGCCGGCGGGTCGCCAGCAGACCGCCGTCTCTATCGCCATGGACGAGCGCCTGATCGCCACCATTACTCAGCACTACTACCCCGAGGGCAGCTGGGGCTGGTGGATATGCCTGTGCGCGT
The DNA here is from genome assembly GCF_038994185.2 of Dermacentor albipictus. NCBI lineage: Eukaryota > Metazoa > Arthropoda > Arachnida > Ixodida > Ixodidae > Dermacentor > Dermacentor albipictus. Next base: position 96,736,148 of record NC_091825.1, on the reverse strand, counting down.
TCCTGGTGCAGTTCCTCTTGGGAGGCCTGCAGGGTGGCTGCGGACTGCTAATCGGACGCATCACCCGACGCTACGGCACGCCTCCTATGCCTTCAGGTAAACCACGCAGATCGTTACTACATATAGTAGCGTTCGCTGAATGTGCGAGTCACTGCACCGTACTTGGTGTTAATCGCGTCTCCTGCAAGGGATGTTCACACAACTAATGATTTCGTCTGTTACATTTTGTTGGTTCCTTTTTTCTGGTATTGCATATTGTGCCCAGTGCTCGTGATTATTGCGCTATACAGTGGCTCCTGTAGAGAATTCAGTAATTGTACGAAGTTGAATGACGTGTATTGAAGGGTGCAGCCACCGCAGTTGCAGGGTTAGCTTGGCACAAGCCATAGAAGTCATACGTGACTCTACCCTAAGTCATAAGACCTTGCAGGCGGTAGAGTCAGCTGCCTTCCTATCCGACAATATTTCCGCAATTTGTCTTCCATTGTGTAAATACGCTTGAACATGCTTAAATCAATAGAATTCTCTTGATTCACTGATTCTCGCGTTCTAGCCCAGCTTAAGCTGAGCCAGAACGCGCACCGACGTACCTTGACGTTCCACTAAGAACTCTATAGTTAGCTTTTGTCGGCTCATTTTTCATTTTCTTTTCTTTGTGCGTGCGTGTGTGTGTGTGTTTGTATGTGTGCGTGCGTGCTTGCGCGCGCACTGTTTCAAGCGAGGGGGGAACGTACAGCATTTTACGCTCTTACGCACTATAGAGGATCGTCTCGCTTCTTCTTTACATGTCTAGTGCAGCGTTTGTCTGACATTTGAGCCCTCGCGCTAGAGCTAAACCTTATCCAGACGCCGGTCATTGCACCGAAGGAGCATACCTGGAAGTCAGCAGTAAACTTGCGTCAGTGGCAATAAAAATACTTCTATTCCCGTCATGCAGTAGCGTAACCGACACTGCGTGTCGACTTCCAGCAAAAAAGGAATAGGATTTTTTATACCTAACTAGAAGCTACGTTTCAGATATACCTGTTGACACACATAATCGCGAGGAACCAGTCTTTACGACGTAGTTCATCGAGGTCCATAAACGGGCGGCCATAAACAAATGGATCCGGTTTGCAGGGAATCTTATACTTGGATGGCGCCGTTCTTTATGGCGATGGACGCTGCGCAGATGACGGTTATCAAACGGAGGTCTACTAGTTCCGCGCTGAGCTCCTTGCCTCGAAAGACGACTAAGCAGACAGAGGTAATGCAAAGCGGGAGCACTCAATATAGGCCAGTACTAGAAAGAAAAAAAATACGGAGAGAGGCGCGCTTTGCGCTCCTAGAACTCCTGAAAGTCAGTCATACAGCGACGGAAGAAATAAAAGCGTGTAAAACAAAGGTAAAAACAATGCGCCTTTACAGTATGCTGCCGTTCAGCCTGTAGGTTCTAACGCTTGAAAGCGAACCGGGATGGGTTTGTTGCTATGACCCTCACGCTTGAATTATTTCATTCTTTCTACGCTATAGCGGTCTATCGAGCCCGCTTATGTTTAGAACGTTTAGTGAAGCAAAGAAATGTTCGAAATTAAATGCTACAGCATGTAGTGTCAGCATACTGGTAATGATTGAATCTTGCTGCAGATTTCACGTGTCGGGCGCATTACACAAATTGCCGTTACATTTAATTCGTCTTACAATTTCATTACCAGCTTGGCAAGAGTCTGACTGTTGTAGTACAGAGCTTCATATATTTTTCGCATCGCATTCGCAGTAGCATGCAACATCTGTCCAAATATATGCAGAATTAACGCGGTAGACACGTGAAATTGATGCGCGTAGAAAGAGTGCACGGGAAAACACTGTCGCGCTCAGCATGATCTAAACTTTCCAGTATGTTCAACACATGACGCCCATATGAGCCACCTATGGTTATGCTTGACGTGCTAAGTGCGAGCAAATGGCATTTCACCATTATCCAGTGCGCCTATGATGCGCTGAGGAACTAGCATCAAAATAATATAGACGCGGATTTTATGTTGCACGAAGTAGGTTGAAATGCTTCTGCAAACAAATTCTCTCGTGTCTCTGACCGAGTGCAAGGACTAGCTTTTATCCGAACCACTACGTCTTTTACCGCCACCTCCCCTTCATTTGCTTCCTTCCTTCCTTACATAATATCGTTCTTTCTTTCTTCTGTTTTTCCCCTTTATTTTATGGTTATTTTTCTTTTCTTTCTTCCTTACTTCCTTTTCCCTTTCTTTCGCACTTTCCTTATTACTTTCGTTTCTTCCTTTCTTCCGTCTTTCTTTCCGCATTACTACCTTGTTTTCTTCTTTTCGTCATCATCGTCATCATCCACCCGAATGTAGTAGGAAGCTACAAAGGAAACCTATACGGGTTTCTCAGAAAGAAAGCTTCGCAGTTGAAATTCGTCCTGGTTCGGGAGTCGAATCCGGGACCAAAGTCTTCGCGGGGCGGTTACTGTCTCTACGTTGCGGGATTTTGCAGAACTGCTTAGTCATATCCAGTATTCCTGAGCTTCGAGTTGTCGATTAATCGCGCTGTGATATGCTAGCACATTTTCTTTAGCACACATCTGCTGGCACATTTTAACGCGACAACGTTAAGGGTCCCGTGTAGCAGAAAATCCGGTGTCGTAGTCGGCATCCAGCGCCGTCGTCTCCGTGAGCGAAAATTGCCGTATATATTTAGGTATATGTATACGCCACGCTTTGCTATATGACGTGCGGAATATGTGGGTTATATTGCTATGCCATTCTATCACTAAAGTTGCTCATACCTTGTCTCACATTCTTGACAAGGTTATTCCTCGGAATTTTGAGAATGACAGCCCATATACAGATGTCCTTAAACAAAACACCGACAGCTCATGCCTTTGATGTTGAATCTTCTCAGAGTGAAATACTCAAAGTGCGAAACAATAACAGAAACCTCAAAATGACGCAATTTCTTTATTTTTTGGCACGGTTGTGCGCTACCTCCAGGATTGGCCCACGCAAGAACCCGCGTTTCTACGAGAAAGCTCGCCTTCGTGCATAGTGTTCGACCCGTCAGCGTTTTCCGGTAAATATTACGGTTACAGAAGCTGCAGCTGCCGAGAAGCGTGAGAAGCAGTCAGGGATCTTTGAATGCCACCGCGTTCCACTCTTAACGGCGAAGCTTAAGCGTCCTTCAAATGTTTCCTTTATAATTACCACTGATAAGCTGTACACCAATGCAAATGCCAATAGATCCAGCACTCTGATGTAGCACCACGGCCTCAATGGCGTCTCCAATACATCAAGCATCTCAGCACTAAAAGGCCAAATAAACTTACACCCTCTAGCCTCGCGCCATAGAATAGCACGTCTTAACCGCGTTCATAATTTTTTTTCATTATTTGCCTTTGTGACAACCCGTACATAAAAAGAGCACATCGCATTGCCCGCACTAGTCACTCTAACACAGTATATATCCCCCACAAGCCCATACCGTCAGTTTTGAGCAATCATTTTTTTCTGCGCAACAACACGAGACTGGAATGGCCTGCCCGCATAAGTTACCACTATCATTGACCCACTTGCATTCAAGCGACTCATCGAAAATATCCCTTTGTAATTTGTAGTATCTATCCTTGTCACTAACCCCCCACTCCCTTATGGTCTCAACAAGAGACCTTTGAGGAAATAAATAAACAAAATTAAATAAATACCATTCGCTGCACACCGCAGGCAGAAATCAGCCAGAGTCAGCTGGCTCTTTCGGTGAACATTTTTGACACTCTTCTTTTTTTGAATAGGGTCTTTAGAAAATTTCTACAAACACTATATCGGCATCGCGGACATTCTTATAGCGATGCATGATACCAACGTGGGAGGCCGCAGGCAATTCCAGTCTCATCAACGATGTCCACTCTCAGCGCTGCTATTTTAATGGCCACGTTCGCTTCGCGTCCGCAGAATGTCAGGGAGCTGTCCACCCGAAAAGGGGGAAAAAATGTGATGGATGAAGACTGAAAGTAACAGATGCAAAACAAAGACAGAAAGAGAGAGAGAGAAAGAAGAAGAAGGCTGCACGCTAAGTGAAGCAAGTGATGAGCCTTCACGAAAACTGCAGCAGACGCAGAGATCGTGAAGAAGAAGAAGAAAAAAATGCTACAGTGGCTGCGGCGGCCTGGAAGCGTTCGTTATAGCCCTGCATTGCTACATGGCCAAGTCGATGAGGGCGTTTTGTTTTTATCAAGTGGTCCAATTTCGAACCGCATCGCCAACGTCATTCCGTATAGGCGGCACGCGTTTTCGTCTGTTGGATATCAAGCGCTGTAAGGTTGTTTAATATAAGATGACGCGAAGGGAAACTCACAGAAAAACCACAGCTGAATGATGTCGCGAGCTAATGGAGTGTTCTGAGTTAGGGGTTTTTTTTCTGTTTTGCTCGGACACTTTCGGCACCGAAGCAGTCCTAGTAGGCCAATTGTTGCTTTCTTATCATTATTTTCGTTCACCTAGAGCGTAAGTGATAGCGCCCTTTCATTCCCAAAAGCTTTTCGCTATGAGTGAGAGCATTGCTTCCGGTATTGCGATCTTGCATGCGACCAAACAGTTCGCTAAGTGCTTGCGGATATTAGGAAGCAGGCGTTGAGTGATCGGTCATTTTAGCTACAGTGTTGGTTCTCGCACATATTGACTGCAGATAACTTTTACACTCATGTATATAACGCACTCTTCTAAATCGGCGTTGAGGCAACATAAGTGACATGGTGTTAAAGTCTCCATTACTTTGTTAAACTAACAAGCTTCCGAAATTTTACGAGAGCTGCAGGATGGTTTCTTGCTTTCGTGGCGTGCGATAATCATTGCACTCGTGTGACCTTCTCTTAAAATCGACCTTCAAGTAGCGTCGCTAGGAGGGTATTAAAATCTCGAGTACTTTGGGAAACGCTAAGTTACAGGTTTCAAGATTTTAATATGTAATTATGCCAAGCAATACTTCTACCCAAGAATCTGGTTCGACTGAATTCGGTGAACGATGAGCTTTTGTGATGACGAAATACAAGTATTTCACTGCAAAAGCCGCTCTTTGAATACGGTACATGAAAACGAAAGCTGGAACGTTGCCTTACACATTTAGGCAGACGAACACGATCTCACAGAGGGAGGGAGAGAGATATAGAGAGACAGGCTTACGTACAGAATAGCAAAGACGGAAAAGAAGAACCAGAAGTGGTTAATGCTGGAATGTAAGTGTAATTTGCGGTATTACTAACACGCGAAACTTCTCGCGCGCACGTATTACTCGACGCTGTCGACCTCGTTTATTGAGTGTACGTAACTATGACAGAATACGGAAATAATAATCTATCAGATTTGCAGAAGATACATGTCAAACTGGACACAATGCTGCAGTTTCTAGCTTCATAAAATCTCTGCTCACAGTTGTTTCAAAATATCGCACATCATTTCTGAACGATCTTTTTGAAAAAATAAATGTCACATGTACTATTGTTCAAGAGCACCACAAGCGCCGCTGACTGTACACTGACGGCGGCAGTAGAGACGTCAGTGACCGCCTTGTTTCGGTTTAACTTGCACCTTATAGTCTAAGTAGCCGTCGGACATTGTAGCAATGAACTGGTGTTGTACGTTTCGCCACCAATCAGTTTGTGATCCCTAAATACAGCTCACACACATTAGGCATCATTTGTAACGTGACTATGATAGTACTTGCGCTTAGCAATTTCGCAAGACAAGGGCTCCTTGCAGTTTCTGGCCACTACAGCACCTCCAGGCGATGTCACTTTTCGTTCAAGGAGCGTTGCCATTCAAGCTCTTTAACAATTTGCTGTTTATGGTTGTCGCAGCTAAAGACCCATCAATGCCGACCTGAAATTCTTCCGCGTCCTCAGAGATATATGTACACATGGAAGAAGGAAACAGAGTGGGGGGCAGTGTCACGTGACAATTCTAGGGATCTCCTGAAGAGAACAAAGCAATGCCTCGTGGGAAACAGGCCCTCATTACGCAATGGCCAAGTTGTAATTTACAACTGCCCAGAGGGCGCAGAGTATGGGAGAGAGTAGAGCGAGTGGTGAGAGCTGATCGACGACGAGGACGTCACAAAGAGCTACCCCAAATTAAGCATTGCATTGAGAGGTTCAACGTCCTTGTGGGTCCCGAAGAAAAGGAGTGGCGTCGCCCGAGGAAACTGCCTTGCCGTCTCTAGCTGCCTGACATCACGCTCCCTCTTAGTTTTTCTCCTTCCTCGATAATAGTAGCTCCTCCAATATCAGCACAATATTCAGAATAGAAGGTTCAAAAAATAAGACAAACATCCGTCATCCGCTGTGTCTTGGGCACACGACATTCGTGCGTCATTCACGGAATGGCTACACCTATAGGTAAAGAGCAACGCTATTTTTTACCGAACTTTTTCGGCTATTGGCGTGACTAACACCCTTCGGATACTTCGCGCACTTTCCGGTGTCTGCCTATCGGTTCGTCTACGTAACCATTTTCCCACCGACTTGGGCCACTGTGTAGACCAAGGTTTAATGGGCAGTGCGTCGGGCTGCTGTTCTCAGGGAATCGGGTGGGAAACCATCCTCCGGACCAACTTGGGTCACTGAGTACGTGCCACTGGATCTATATATATATATATATATATATATATATATATATATATATATATATATATATATATATATATATATATATATATATATATATATATATATATATATATATATATATATATATATATATATATATATATATATTTATATATATATATTTCGACTTGCAATCTTGTCTTAATATATGCTGATGCACGCGCGGACTTCGTGGTGGCGTCACTAGAGGGCGCAGCATGTGCAAAGGCACGCGCGAAACAACAACCCTGCTGCATGCACGCCTCATACATAACGCGCATCTCCGCGGCGGCAATGCGGCATGTCGCTACATCGCTTCAATGCCAATCACGTTAACCTTGACATTCATCGCGAGGAGGGTTCTGCCGAATTATTTCGCCTTGGATCACTGAAGCCTTTACCAGTATTAAATTGCGCGGTTTAACGTCCCGAAGTTTCACAGGGGAGGGCTCCACATAATGGAGGACTCCGGAATAATTTTGATCACCCCGGGTGACATAACGTGCACCTAATACACGAGCGGCACGCAGCGTTCTTGCATTCTGCGCGCATCGAAATACGACCGGCAATCGAGCCCACGACCTCGTGCTGAGCAAGACGACACTTCAGTGCACTTTCATGTCTGTACACAGGATTATGTAGGACAACGTAAAGGGGCTGCTCGCAACGACATCCTGAAACTTGCGGAGCTCCCACCACCTGCTCTTCGAGGAGCAAGGTGCTCCGGTTATTACATCGTTTGCCAGCCTCACAGAGGAGGTCCCCGCCATAATGGCACGCTGCTGAGCGGTTATTTACCGCCGCTTCTCATTGGCACGGGAAACTACCGGCGTGGTGCACTAATTGAGGGCTGGGCGTGACGCGTCCTCGGCGAGCGCTGACGGATGACGAGGCCCCGCGCGATGATCGTGCGGCGACTCCCCGCGGCCGGCCGTGATGTCGATGTCGTAGGCTTTCCGCGTTGTCGTGTAGCCTGCTGCGCGTGGATGTACTACATGCGGGAAATGCGTACCTTGATCCTTGATGCATGGCCAGCGTGACAGGACCATTTCACCGCTGTCGTGTAGCCACGGTGAGCGAGACTTCCGCTACTGCTGTCGTGTGCACTGATGGTTGCGTTCTTGGAGCGAAAGTCGGGTCTTGAGTTTCTCCCATGCAGCATAGCGTAAAGCACTATGGAACCGCTTTGAACTTCTTAGAGACAGATGGAACGAGAACTCCCACTGCTGTATACGGCCAAAAGAAGCCTTCTTTGTTCTCAATCAGGACTTATCCGATGCAGTTGAAACACACTGCAAGTGTTCGGCGTTGATTTGCTGCAGCGAAAATAGCAATTGCATATTTGTAGTGCCCGCAGGCACTGTACCTTCAAGAGGACCAAATGTCTCTAAATGCAAAAGGAACAATCATATAAGACGCGTACTATACCACAAACACGCAACTGTGCAACAAACAACAAGAATGCCTAATCCAGGCAACAATATCCGCGCCCACGTTTTCACTGTTCGTCCTCTTGGTCTGAATCTCAGAGAGCGCGTATGCTAATATTTACCAAGATTCCATACACCAATGGCGAACGCTTTCTCATTCCTACAGTAACGCCTTACCTGCTCAGTTACTACGGCGCAGCTGTAGCGTAAGGTTTCGCTGTTCTCCAGACTGAAGTTCATGGTTGAAGCTGCCAGCTGAAAACATCATGTGGGGAACACTTTGTCTTGAACTGCACAGATACGCTACGAGCGCGGCAAACCTATTGCGACAAGAGTGTCCCCAATAGCGTATCGTTCGCGAGAACGTGACTATAAGGAAGGAAGGGACAATTGAGTGCCGACACTAAAAACGAAGTCGACGTACATGTTGGTCCAATTGATTGGATGATTAAATGTTGATTACATATCTGCATTGTCACTCTTTTTCACGTTCATTATTCACTTATGTCGTATCCTATATTCGTATCGTACCTCAGGCGCGATTACGTCGACACTATTTTCTTTAGCGACGATACTTGGTCGAGTCTTTTTCTTTTCTTCTTGAAAGTGATTACCATATAGCCAGATCCCAGATACGCCCTACCCGTGTGATGTCAGCAAAGGGGACCTTGTCAACAAAGAGCATGCAAAGCCGAAGCACGCGGCGAAAGCGAGCGACGTGCACGAACATTTGGACACTCCGCGTGCGCGTGTCAGTTAGCGCATACTCGGTAGTTAGCTCTAATATTCAATTTTAATAGTAATAGTAGATAGCTCTAATAGAATTTGGTGTAGTAGTCCAACACCAAATGCACCAAATCCTTGTGAAGTTGTCAAATAAGATGTTGTTTTCAAAACTTTTGTAGTGGTAGCGCAGTTAAATATATTAATGCATGATCTAAGGCCTCAGAGACCTATCTTTTTAGCTGCACCATTGCCAACAACTTTTCAGCGAGACAGAGGACGCAACCGCGCGGATAAATCTCGCCTAGCGGAGATGTTGCGATACACCACTCTGGCAGGTTGACAGTGGCAAGAAGCGGCAAGCCCTGTGTTGCAGGCCTTTTGGCGGATAGTGAAGGGGGATCGAAAATGTTCCAAGCAGGGCTAGGGAAAAACTGAAAAATCGTATCAGGTGATTCCCTGGCACCAACGTCCGAAGTAGCCATCGTTATCGAGTCATTTCAGTTTTTCGGCCAACATCTAGGGGACCTCCTCTGTCTCGGCGCCCTTCACTAGTTAGTCATTTAGACTTAAACGACTAATTGTAGCAGACGTCAGCAAACCTTCACGTTCCTTGAAGAGGTGTCCAAATATGAAAATATTAAAAAAGACAAGTCCACATGTCGAAACGTTGGCTCCCGCTATTACCTATGCTTTTACCTTGTTCTCGTTTTTTCATCGTCAAATCTGTAAGGTAATTTAATATAATGCTACATATTATTCAGACCTGGAAATACTGTTCGTGTGTTAGACTTACAAAACCAGGTGGATATGAGTCACGTAATATAAAACAGATAGAAACAAACGAGTTCACCTGCCGGAAACTTATGTCTATATCAGAGAAGTCCTAGACTGCACTAAGCGAAGAATATAATTCAGCAGCAGCTCGTATCACCTATGAAGGCCACCTATAGGTGTTTCCAGGAGAGAGAGAGAGAGAAATTTGTTATATGAGCAAGGCTCAGAGGTCGGACGTCCAAGTGTGCAAATCGGCAAGCCTGTCACGTTCAGGTGATCCAGGTGTAGCTGCAGGACGCTTATTACGGGAAAGAGGTAGCACATGTATATCTTTGTACTTGTACATGTACTTCGTAGTTGCCGCCAAATTTAAGTTCTCAAAGCAGCATGGACTTTCAGAGCTAGTTTCGCAAAAAATGTAACTGCTTACATCGTAACTGGTAACGGTTACTGAAAAAAGTAATTGAATTGAAGGAGTGTTACTGAGTAAACAATTTTAGCGCTAAATTAAAAGAATTGCCCCAAAAATGTTGTGTGTTTGTGTGTGTGTGATAACTTTATCTAGAATCTGGCGATCGGGAGGCCCGGGCCTCGGGCCGCCTAGATGGCCACTGGGAGCTGCTGCTCCCGTGCGGCTTCCTTGGTCCGCTGGACGGCCCAAAGTTGGTCTTGGAGTTCTGAGCTGAGCAGCACGGCCGACCACCGCGCCCGTAGATTTTCTGGGGAGACTGCCATTTTATTTTGGTATATTTCACATCCCCACAACATGTGTTGAAGGGTGGCTCTAACAGACTTGCATAGCTTGCACATATCGCTCTCGTGTGTTGTTTATTACAATTAATTGCATGTACTTCGTTACGAACAAATCTGCTACTCACCACCAATGCCACTTCACCCATTACTCTTGCCTCTATGCGACGCTAGGCTCCACAAATGACGTCACAACGCTGTCGCGGTTTACGTCAACACTTGTCAACAAAATGGGACCGAAGCGCGCATTGAGTCATTATATAGTATCAGCAGTTCATTTGTTGTTTTTGTTGTATATTATTGTAAGTTATTTTCTCATGTTTGCGAGTTTCATATAAGCAAGGCAGCAGAAACAGTTTAAATGAAGCGCGATATTTTCTTCAACTATGCGTAAGTTAAATGTGATTTTGACGTTCTTCGTGCGAAACGTTATTACTTGCGCAACAAAGAAACAAAATTGCAGTGGCGCCCGCGGCAAAGCGTTTCTGTTGAGCATTGAGGTCGCTATAGAGGCTCTAATTATTCCTTGCAAAATTCAGTACAGTACTAAGTTGCAACTCCAAACATGACTCGCTAGAAGCTTTCATGTCTAACTGTTTACTTGAGGTCAAAAAACGTCCAAGGTCACCAAAAATTCGGCAATGAAAAAGACTGCCGTCGTCGCTACAGCTGCCTCTTTCTGCGCCGCCATTTTTAAAACCCAAAGCACCAACACTTCCGCTCCGTTTGCAGGTGCCATTTACTAGGGCAGTATTCAGACCACAATGATGAAAGATAACTCCCACTCATCCCTGGCACTCAGTAGACAAAAGGAAATCCCTGGACGAGCTAGCAGTGACGCATATTTTGAACTCCTGGACAAGTGAGGGTGGTCCTTGGGAGAGGAATGGGTAATAGTATCCCATATTTGTTTTCGTTCGTCGTCTTTTCGAAACGTATTGCCTAAATTATAAAATGATTATTTGGTTCTTGTTGCCAGAGTAATAATTTATTCTCATTACCTGACCAATGTGCCTACCTTTTGATTTGTGTCTCGGCCATGTAGTACGCCACGGCAGTCCAGTCGCTACGCCATTGCATCGCAGTACACGAGGTCGCTGGTTAGATTTTGCGCGATGGGTTCTTTCTTCAATCTGATGGTCGCTGAATGCAAAAACTGTGGTGTACTGGGTCCACGTGAAACAGCTGCTGTTGGTCGAGGTTGAACTTTACCGCTTCACGACGTGTCCCTTGTAGCCCATGAATTTCTTTCACACGTTAAGGCACAATATAGTTTTCAACCTTAGGTGGTTAAAGTACCTGATTATTCCTCAGACTTACCAACGCGAGGAATGACACTACGCTTCAAGACATCGCATGTCACGACCTCAACGGCGGCAGAACTAACAGCCCTGCGTCGAGCACTGGAATTCATCGAATGTGAAAGAGCTAGAAAATGGGCTGTGTTCTGTGATTCAAAACCGGCATTACAGTGCACGCAGTCAGTTCTCCGACATGGATTCCATGACCAATTTACATATGAAATCGCGAAACTTTACCATCATGTCCAACAAAAAGGTCACGAGGTCGTTTTTCAATGGGTACCTGGCCATTGTGGAATCAGTTGCAATGATTGCGCCGATAACGCTGCTCGCACAGCACATCATGAAGAGCACAACGTTCCAATTACGCTTTCGAGGACAGACGCCGCAATGCAGCTTAGACACCTGGCACGCAGTCTCACACTGACCGAGTGGAACTCGCCAAACTTGCGACTTACACGACTGCATCGACTAAACCCCTCCCTGCAACTCCGACCTCCACACGGACTTCCTCGACGTGAAGCTACGCTTCTCTGTCGCCTTTGGTTAGGAGTTGCCTTCACAAAGGCATACTCTACATTAATTGGAATGACTGACAGCGCAGCATGCGAGGTCTGTGGCACCGAAGAAAACATCGACCACCTGCTGTGCCACTGTCCACGATACACCCCTGAGAGACAAGAACTTGCCAAAGCTTTTCAAAAACTGGACAATCGGCCGCTTTCTGTGCAGGTGCTGTTGGAACACCGCTCCCATCGCCCGTCGGCCCATAAAGCGGTGAAGGCACTTTTGTGCTACTTAAGGACGACGGGCTTGTGCGACCATCTGTGACTATTAATGCAATTTCTGTAAGGCCACACACGTCAGCGAACTCACCGCAATTTCCTTCATTCCTTCCCTCCTCTCTTTCCCTGTTATCTTTGTTTTCCCCTTTCCCATTCCCCCGGTGTAGGGTAGCGAACCGGACATTATTCTGGTTAACCTCCCTGCCTTCTCCTTATCTCTTTCCCTCCCCCTCCCCCCTCAGACTTACCAGTTTCAATATCGTTCTTGCGTTTTCGCTACAACCAGTAACATCATCATCCTCGTTATCACCGTCCTCATTTGAGGAACGTAGGAAACATTTAATTTTGTCTCTAACCATATTTTCTTTGTCCGTGGAGGCATACCACATATACCCACGCCTTCCATGTGAGGCAAGGAATTGACTGAACTTATTCAATTTGTCAAGCTAAAATACGCGAAAAAATCGTAAACTACGACTTACACACAACCTGCAGACATGATAGCTCTCTCGGACTAATTCGGATATACGAGAAAACATGATTATGTCACGCGGAAACTCAAATAAACCCCTTTTCCAGCGTTTCTACAATTCATACACCAAAGAAGGCGTCCGCCATTTGCGCACGCCGACGCGTAAAGATCTCGGAGTCCAGGGAGCGGCGCGCCCGCTTCCTTGAAACCCTTCCAGACGGCGCTCGCCTCCGCCGCATCGCGGCCCATGCAAGAGGCCGCGTTTCTACCATAAAGCAGGCCTTCGTGCATAGCGTTGGCCGCAAGCGTTTCCCGGTAAACATTACGGCTACATATGCTACAGTTGCCGGGAAGCGCGAGAAATAGTCAAGGATCTTTGAATGCTATGGCGTTTCACTCTTAAAGGTAAAGCTTAAGTGTCCGCCAAGATTCTTTTTTTAGATTCTTTAACCTTCTGTGGGTTGGAGTTTATACTTCTGTTTTGATGTTGCCTTCTACGGTTAAAAGAGTGCTTGAACATAGTTTCAGCCCTTGTAGCCCCGCTCTTAAGGTCAAGTCATCGGGTATGTCAAATACAGCGATAAGTGTGATCTGTCATGCTTCTCTGGGTTCGCAAGCATCTGAGGATTCCTTCCAGCCCTTTGTACCGTCACTTCGGCCTTATTGAGAACGATATCCTGTCCGGAAAGCGAGTCGCGAGGTGCTTGAACTTTACTGTGCGCCATCCCAATAACATGTAACCATGTTAACTTAGAGAGTGTGCCGCGTAGTACATTTGTGGCGCTCAACAGACACTGGAGCTTCAAATTTCACGCAGTCACGTGAGCAAATCTTGCGCGCAGCCCAAGAAAGATGCTTCGGCACATCGCCGAACTGCGTTTCACACAGGCGCGACGCAGAGCAAGTACACCGACAGCAGACAGAGCTTCACTCGGCCTTCAACACTATTTAAAGAAGGGAATTGCGCTAAAAAAGACACGGACGAGTAAGGACATGGACGGGCGCCCGTCCATGTCCTTACGCTTCAACACTATACTTGTGCCTTGTATGCGTAGCTTTCAATCCAAGTCTTTTCCTTTCACGCCAGTTGGCACGCAATCAGCGCATACAGCCGCAAGCCATTCAGCCTCCGGTAGATCATCAGGGGAGCGGAAACCGCGCCGAGAAACGACGGTTCCGTTTGTTCCCAGCCGTGTCATCGCATCCTCCATATACACCTCGCAACGTGCCCCGGAGCAGCGTGATGAAATGGCGCCCCCCCCCTCCCCCCTCTATCGAGTGTTCGCTGCGGACACCTATAGAACGCGGCTCGCACGCCTTCCGGTCATCACGCCAGGCCGAGAAGGAACAGCGCGCGCCTTGGGGGTCAGCAGCGACGAGGAACACTTCGGCTGGTGATGACGACAATCCGGGCGCCGCCGGTCTCCCTTCGCACCCCTACGGCCTGCGCGCCCCCTCTCGCCTATCTACTCACTTAGGGTGGCGGCATCGCGCGTGCTTGTTTGGACACGCGGGCTCGCGGCGGGCCACGCAGTCGCAATTACGGTTATAATTGGGTTTCGCTGGCGGCTGATTAATGGCGCGGTACGTTTCCGCTGAAACTATCGGCCCGTAAATCTACGCGCCCGCCGCTGCGACCTGTCCGTCTCCCGCTCCTTCCTCCGCGGACTCCTTTCTTTCTTTCTTTCCTCTGCAGATCTCCCCTCGCCCGGCGATCCTTCTTTCTATATTCGACTTCTGCTCCTCCCCTCGCATAACCGAAAGGGAAGCGAAGACGGACTCGCACGTGCTGACTCCACCGGTCGTTAATTTGAGCGCGTGCGCGAGAGATTTGACGTATCGCGGCTCTCGATCCGTCCTTCCGCCCTTCCGTGACGCTTCCACAGTAAGATATTTCCATGTCACGGGCACGTCATCACACTGAGCGACGAATTGTAATAGCGGGCTATGGGATAGGCTGCTACAAGAACTGAAGGTTCAAAGAGTTTGCGCAAACGCTTGGTTGACCTGCGCAAGGAAGACGAAGACGAAGACGACAGCCAGCGCTTGTACGGCCGTTCGCACTCTTATCTTGGGCTGTTAGGTCAATCATGTTACTGCACTTCCGACCCCGACCATGTTGAGTACACAACACATACATGTATAATATGTAGTGGCTTCAGGCGTACGTGCGCTGAACGGTTTGTGCACAAAATCTACTGTTTGCCGTAATCATGTGCGCCAGACAGTACGTGCATTTCAATGCCGGATATAAGTTACCGTAGAAACCTGTCAACTCCCTACTCTCTTTTCATTGTATTTGCAGTCACTGTAATATGATTACGTTGCTTTGGTTCAGCGAAAAAGCTAAATCTGTGTTTTCTAGAAGCACGCATGCCGCATCTAAATCAACGAAACACATGTTGGCCGCATATAATATACTGCTGACTTCGACCCTCAGCTGGGGGGCTACAAGATTAAGCTTCACGGGCATTTGGTCTTCCGACGCTGCGCACTGTATACTCCTGACGCGGATATCATATATATAGAGTAGCTGACTTGTGAGGACGTGAGTTCGAATCCCGCTTTCAGACACTTTTTGTTCAGCTCAGTAATGTTTTATCAGGGTATAAATGCCTAATTTCATTAATTCCACCTTTGCGGAGCATCGGAAAGAATGACCGTTACTGCCTTGAAGAGCATCCGAAAAGGGCAACTGTTAGTCCTCGAAGGAGTCACCGAATGGGGAGTAACAGTTCGTCCCCTCGCACTTACCCCCTAAAGGGAGGAATAATTGTGGCAGATCAGTTCCTCCCCTAAATGAGTAACCTCAATAGCCCATTTCTTCCTTTTCTTCTTAGAGTAACAGTGTCGTTCTCTTGGTTTTCAGTGCACAGGTTTTCCGAAGCTCTTCTTTGACCAATATTCTCTTTATCTCTGTGCACTTCACTGAATTCGGCAAGTGCAGTCGCAGATAGCTAAAGAGGGTGAGGTGGAGAAATTGAAAGTGCGGACTTCCTGCTTATCCATATTAGATATAAATTGGCTAAGGCGCTATGAGTCATGAAAGTTACTCGAGAAATATATATATAGCAAGAATAAAAAAACATAATAAATAAATAAAAAGAAATACGGATAACGTGATGTCACGCATAAGCATGATGATCATCATCAGCATATATTTTGATGTCCAGTGCAGGACGAAGGCTTCTCCGAGTGATCTCCAATAACCCCTGTCCTGCGCCAGCTGATTGCAACTTGCGCCTGCGAATTTCGTAATTTCATCACCCCACCTAGTTTTCTGTCGTCCTCGATGCACTCCAACCCATTTTTATTCTTCTGTAAATTGCCTTCTCTTGATCAGGGTCTCCTGTGAGTAATTGACCTAGATAAACGTACTCCTTCAGCGACTCTAGAGGCTGACTGGCGATCCTGAACTCTCGTTCCCTTGCCAGGCTTTTGATCATTATCTCTGTCTTCTTCATACTAATCTTCAAGTTCACTCTTATACATTCTGTATTAGCGCGAAGTTGTAAATATAGCAAATATATATAAAGTTCGAATGCACGCTTACTCAGTAAAAAGTCAAACAAACAAAAGAATGAAAACTATAAAATAAGAACAATGTTCAAACACCTATTTACTACCAGGATTTTGAAGCAAGGTCGCATGAGACAAATATTTCACACAACGCATAATGCCCTGCTTGCAATGTACGGTATAGGCCATGGTCTAAGAGAACGCAGGACCACCCAATTGTTCTAAACGTTACACACAGATATCGCATCTGTTGGTCTTAAAGCAGACAAGTTTATAACACGTGTGAGCTGTCATGAACCGGTTTACCACAAACACATCATGTTGATTCAGTGCACCCTATATTATCTAGGAAGTGTTTGTTGAAGACCGCATCCAGCCGAGGTCGATGAAACAATGTTCCCACGTCTTTAGGTAAATTAAGGCAAAGTGTGCATGTTTAGTCATGCGTCCTCTACACAAAAACATATAGATGTTTTCGTTGCATCGCCGAACCACGCAATCGAAAACTATTCCTTGGGGAATTTCTTCGCGATGTGTCTTAAGTCACGGCTGAACAGAGTAACGCACATGTCGCCTGGTTCGCGGGCCCGTTTTGTCATTCCTCCTGTCCGGTCGTGCCCGGATTATCCAATGTGGCTGGGTGCACCCACCGATATACACCACCACGTCCACAAGATTATGCGCTGTGCGCGTATTCCGCAATTGAATCTTCCGCTGTGTAAGTACGGTTCTCTCACTTCTTGTGTCAATGTTTTATGCATTGCTTATGTCAATGTTTATGCATTATGCAAGGACAATGTTTTAAGCATTAGAACTGTAGTGAAAATACTTTCGGAGGCGGCGCGAAGAGGTAGCCGCCGTAGCGACGGTTTATTTAGGCCGACCAGTTATGGTGCAATGGGATCTCGGGTGCGACCGACGCCGCGGCCGCTCCGATCGAGCGCGCTAGCGTGTTCTATACTCGCGCTACCTGCACGTGAGGCCATCTTCTTTTCCGCCTACTTTGGAGGCGATGGTTGCGCCGCTACAATACCATTCAAGATTATTGTTAATGTTAGCGATAGCCCTCTGTTCGGTAACCTGCTGCAAACGTCTGTCACGGTACCTAACGGGCACATCATCGCACACAGGGAGTGCCAATCTCGTTTCCAACCACAATGTCAAACGCTACCCTGACACCGCGACATCGGTGTAATCACGATACCCGAGTTGAAACCTCGTAGCAACCACCAGTATCCGCAGTGATCCTGGCTGAAACTCCGCTGCGATTGCCTGCCAAGTCTGACAGGCTGACCCCGTCTGTAGCGTCATAATCATCACCGTCCCAATCACCTTCGTTACAATTGATATCAGTCAAGCGGCAGAGCTTGACTGTTCAGTTGACGGTTGTGGATCAGGCGTTAGCATCCCGCGCGCGCGCCCTCCTCACCCCTTACTCGCCCCTTCCTCCGCATCTGCTCTTTCTTTTTTTCTCCGTCTTTACTTTCCTTTTCGTCGCCTGTGTTACTCTCTCCACTTGTTTTAAAGCGGATCTCATGCACTCTGTTACTTAAGTCATTCTCATTGCCATGTTTTTTTGCCTTTTACCTCGGGACATTTGAATTTCGTAAAGTGGAGCATAGCTAATTGCACTCTTCAAAATGCGCTCAAATAGCCCTGTTACGGTATCATGCCCGTAGTTTTAATGAGCAAATGGAAAGCCTTAATGATACCCCCTTTTACGAAGCACGCCATTACCTCCGTCCCCGAGAACCTTGCAAGGTGCTCAAGAGCGGTAGCGGCCACCAAATGCGCGGTAAGCTCAAAAAATAAAAAAATAAAATAAAAATAAGAAAGAAGAAAGTAGCTGCAATTTCTTACGGCCATGACTTGCCTCACGCGTTAAAAAGGGTTGGTGACGGCGCAGGTCTCGGTCTCACATTTACTACAGCCAAGAAGCTAAAGAATTAGAGGTTCTTTGCAAGTCCAGATACGACGCCTCGCACAAGTAAGGTTGTCTGTAATCAACCACGTGTATCAACAAGTTCATACATATATACAAAAGCTGTGCCACTTATGTCATCCCGGTAAACTGCTGCAAAATGTATGTTGGTCAAAACGGCAGAGGCATTAATAACAGATCGCGAAAACACTTTAAGAGAGTTAAGAACGGTAGGCGCGCTTTTCTGGCTTTCCTCCGTTACACTGCAAAAAGCGCGGCCGCGAGCCGCAATTTAATACTACTATTAAATTGGTAAGAGCGTTGAGCAGAAAACCCGGGAAGTCACATAAAGTCTCCAGATGATTACGCTAGGTTGAGTGCATAAGCATGCTGTCAATGCTATGTTCCGAAAGGGAGCTGGCCTAATTGGCATCTGGAGCATGACAGTGGTGGGTGCGCAGCTTCTGCTTACCGTGGATGAATGTCCGTTAGTTCGGTTTCGAGGCTACACGATTGTCCCCTAGTTTGTGCAGCTTTCGATGTCATCTAGCTCTGTATCCTTATTTTGTGTTTGCTTTCCTCTCCTACTCGTCTTTCGTTATGTTTGTTTTTGTAGTTAATAGTTTTCGTGAATCTCGATCGTTAAAGTCATTTGAATATTAGCGCACTGTCCTCATCCCTCGGGTTACCGCGCGGTTTCTCAACCGATGAACTAAACGTATACTCGTGAATCTAACGAGCTCACGTACAGAATAGTGTGATTCTACGCTAGCTTCTTTATTTCTGTCCTGCGGCATTTTAGGTCCACTGCGGCGTCCTCGAGCGCGCGCATTTCGCACCACAGCCCCGGTTTAACGCGACCGCTCGCCGCCGCAAACCTCGCAAGGTGGCAGCGGCACTGTAGTCGCCACCAGACGTCGTTCGATGAATCACGCCGACTCTCGCCGATTCTCGCCGATTCTCTGGCGCACAACTACTGCAGCACTAATCGCCTCGCTACCTCAAAACCGTGCGTAGCTGTAGTGCGGATGATGAAGTGTGGATGATTACAGGTCACTGTAATAAAATGCTAATGCGGCGATAATATGAGTAATGGCGTTTCTGGGCGCGGTGCGAAGAAGCGGCCGCTCCCGCATCTCGTGCCTGCCGCGCACAAAACAGCAAACGATTCAAAGCGAAAACCACTTTTCGTGCGCTTTCTTTTTATCTCACTTGCTTGCGCACGCCCGCATAAGAGCGTTACGGTAAACGGTATACAATGAACACCGAAACTAGATCATATTTAAGGAGTTTTATCTTTCTAACCGACGTCGAAGGCGCAAATTTTCTCTCAATTTCTCTATCGGTCCTTATCGCGATCGTACTGGATGAAGACACGACAGTGCGCTAATTTCTCGCGATACCAAGCGTACAGCGTTAGCACTAAGCTGGACAGCATCACCAAACGCAAGTCGTCAGAAGTGCGTGGTTTATTAGCTAAATAAGGGGTTCTTTAGCAAAAGTGAAAGTTGCCACTGTTAAGCCTCTCTCATGGCCCTTCCTTCGACGACTTAATGAGAGAGGGAAGAAACAAGAAAGGCAGAGAGATTAACCAGAACAGAAAGTCCCGTTTGCTACCCTACACTAGGGGACGAGGGAAAGAGAGGTAGAAAGATAAAAAGAAAGCAGAGAGAGTCACGATTACAGTCGGCCATGATCACCACACCAAAAAACTTCTGGTGGTGATTTGTAGCAACAGGCGGGTTTAGCCTGGTGATCTGGGCCGGCAATTGCTTCGCCCGAGCGTCTCCTAGAACATCACTGCGCTATTTCACCACATATCAATCAAACAAGTCCCTTTCTAAAAATGTTATAATAAGACGTGAAGCTATTTTGAGGGCTATGGCTGATCCTTCTGGGAACGCAAGGTGCTGCAGGCACGCAGGCGGAATGTCCTTCTTTTGCAGGTTCTCCTGAAGGGCGTCCCTTTTATCTCGGTATTTTGGGCACCACCACAGGAAGTGTTCAATGTCTCCTGTCTTGTCGCATGCCATGCAGTTCAGAGAATTGATATACCCCGCCTTAAACAGCCATGCTGATGTATGAGCAGGTCCTGTCCTTATTCGATATATAAATGATGCTTTCTCTCGACAAAATATATTGGTTACGCAGGCCATATGTGGTGGAATCCAAACTGACCCAAACTGATTTCGAATGTGAAGTTTATTACCTTGATTACTTTCCGGTCGTCTGAATTTAGGAGGATGATAGAGCACTGCGTATACTTATATGCAAGAGCATCAGCTTTTTCAATGCCAGCAATAGCAATGTGGGAGGTAATCCACCGAAACTTTACTGTGAAGCCTTTGTTGCCGAGTTCTTCCTTCAGGGCTTGTAAATTGCGCGGGAACTCGATGGACTGTAGACCACGACAGAGTTGTTCCAACACAGAAGAAGAATCAGATTCTGTGGAAGCAGTCCTTAGTTTGCGTAGAGCAGCAGCTATTGCTACGCCTTCCACAACTCTCCACGAGGCTATACAGTCCAAACAGCGAAGCCATGTATATCTCAGAGAGGGAATATAGAATGCAGCTGCGCAGCGGTTTTCGCCTACTTTGACAGACCCATCTGTGTAAACTTGTAGCTGATTCGGGTAAGTCGTGGTAAAATGAGTGAGGACTAGTAACTTGACTTGCGCAGATGGAATGCAGTTCTTTGACTGCAATCATGGTACACTTAAGTTGCATGTAATATCTTCGAATGTACAGGGCTGTTCTACCTTTTCCCGCTTCTCTACGCCATGTGGTTTAGGCAAGCTACGACCAACCGATTCGGGGACGAAATGTTGTTAGCACTTAGACCATCGCCTGCAGTCATCACCTACGTAAAAAAAATATATCAGTATCCGGATTCTTGAAATACAGAGGACTTTGCGACCGACGCACGCCGCGTGATGGCAAGCCAGGTGCGTTTGTGCGCTCGCCTTCCCCACTTGTTACCTCACTCTCCTGCAATGACGCGACTCTGCGAGCTGGGGCGTACAATCGCGCTCAGCAAGAGCTACAACACGAAAGCACGTGTCAAAGCGGTCAGGCGTTGTAGCTCATACTAAGCGCGATAGTGCAGGTTTTGGGAGCAAACCACGCTAAACGCAGGACACAGAACAACGGGACGC
Organism: Dermacentor albipictus; assembly: GCF_038994185.2. NCBI lineage: Eukaryota > Metazoa > Arthropoda > Arachnida > Ixodida > Ixodidae > Dermacentor > Dermacentor albipictus. The sequence goes on along the minus strand of NC_091825.1, from coordinate 96,714,685 downwards.
TGGACGCTGCGGTGACTTTCTCTCGCCTTAATATTCCCCTTTCCCTTACCCCAGCGTAGGGTAGCTAACCAGGCGCATTTCTCGTTGCCATCCCAGCCTTATCACTTCTTTTCCTCCTCCTCCTCCTCCTCCTCCTCCTCCTCCTCCTCCTCCCCCCAATTAAATGTGACCTCTCTTTTTCTTTTTTATGGGGGAGGGGTGAAGGGGGTAGCTATGTGGTCTTTCGACAAGGAAAAAAACTCATCTTCGCCTTCTTTTTTCTTTTCCCCTCTCCCAGCGGAGAATGCACAACTGGGCGAGACACCAATTAATCTCCTCCTCCTCCCGTCTCTTTCCCCAATCTTACCACAGTGTCCACATTTGCGCCTTTAGAAATACCTGACGTTGCTTCTTTCCCACAGCGCAACCCACAGCTTCCTGCTGGCAGCACTTAGGAAGAGCGATCGCTCGTTTGCACGCCCCGGCAATGTTTTATCCCCGGCGCTGCGTTTCCCAGACGTTTCCCAAGCGCCACGCTGTGACTCCTATATCACTATAGCACCACAGCGTTGCCCGAGGCAAGACAGCTGCGCTATAAGTGCAGCGTCGGCGAGGCAGGTCTTGTTCCCCCGTTAGCCTCATCTTTATAGCGATCGAGCGTGCATTACGTTGTAATTTCCCTAGTTGCTTACGAGACACCGTATGCAAGGCCGCGCTGACTTAGGAAGGTCCCACTAGTTATATATAAAGAGTTCAGATATGTGCGTGACTGTTCGGAATACACGGCCCGAAATTCGGTCGAGATGTTTGCTTGGTTGCGAAACAGAGCTACTGGCAAGAAAGGCATGCTAAAGAACGGCAATACTTAATGAGCGTAGTAAAGGTTGTATTTCTCAGCCGAGCGCTTTATTGCGCCCTCGCGGGCTCCTGCAAATCTTCGACAAAAGTGGGCCCGTTCCTACCATTCTTCTTCGCCGTGTTTACGACCTGGATAATCGCTCGTTAAGGACTTTGACGAGAACACGTGGGTTCTGCAAGGAACGTGTTTATCTCGTTAAGCGGTAATGACCCGTGCTATAACGGGCGTGCTCCTAAAGTATTTGTTCACTAAGAGGGGAATTATTTTTCTTCAGATAAAGAACGATTAGGGAGAAGGAACTTAGAAAATTCTACCGTGTCTCTTCAACATGCCCGCTGAAGGAGGCTTACGGGCTCAACGAGGATGGGAGAGACAAGAGCTCGAGGCAACAAAATCTTTAGTTCAACTGTACCATTGTGAGCGAGTTTGGGTGCTAGTAATCCATATTGTACTAGACCAATCCTAGTTCTCTTGGGTGTGCAAATTCACTATCTTCGAACATTCACGAAAAGCACCTGAACTCTAGGAGCCCATTATTATGATAATTAGGCGCATTGCGTTGTTTTAGAGACGCGGAGTAGAGAAATTATTGCGACAAGCATTGAATCGTAACCATTAGCATCACCTACAGTAGCAGCAAGAGCAGTAGGAGTATCATCATCATCATCATCATCATCATCATCATTGTCGTCGTCGTCGTCGTCACCCCCGCCTTGTTCGTCAGCTTCTGGAAACTGTGAAAGGAGATCTCGTACCACCGTTGTCCTGGATAAACATAACGTTGCACCTACGCCTCAAATGTGGGGCGCAGGACGGTGAAGAAGCCCAATATCATCGTTCCTTATACCTACCTGTCACCCCTGGTTATATTTTTCTTCGCGTTTAGCTTTAATGTGCTGGTCACTGCTCGGTCCTTTTCATGACGAATTATATGGCGCACAGAACCCAGCTTTGCTTTAATTTTTGCCAACAGGCTACCATATATCTTGAGCGCTAATAACTTATTCCGGGCCTTTCTATCAAATTCACTACTATCTCTCTTCACTCATAGCGGATTTTCTTGCGTACTGCATAGATTTTTGTTGTAACTTTCCTTATATCTTACCGGGAGCGTGTGTCGTTAATTAGTCTTGTGATACCACAAAGAGAAAGAGCCAAAGGATGCATAGAAGGACAGGGAGGTTAACAAGATATATTTCTAGCTGCCTACTCTGCACGGGCGAGAAGGGGTAATGAGATATAAAACAGATGATCCCCTACGAGGTAAACCGAGTGCACCATACAACGTTAGCAGACAGCGTTCTTAATGTCTAACTTGTAGACCCGTAAATCTGAGGAACTTCAGCAGCGCAGATTTCATACCATATTGCTTAGCAGCGCCCGGAAATTTTGAAGAGGTGAAAAAATGCTCATTTGCGCACCACTGAGCGCAAAAAAAAAAGCGCTACGGTTGGTAAAGAAGGAGATAATGTCCTCCTCGTCCCCAATCCACCTCTGTTATTCTTCTTCCAACTCCTCTGTAGCCCTGCACCACCCATATACGTCCAGTTGTACTGTCTGCAATGGTAATGGGCGACTTTCCTTTAGCTGTCCGTTACAGTCAGGTTGAGTTGTCCCCATGCAGGAAACAGGTATTGCGCAGCACGCAGCCTTATGTTCGCTACCCTCTCCCTCCCCACACACACATGCACCACGCACAAACGCGCACACCAAACAGGAACCTCAGTAACGCCATTGTGAACTGCCGTGTGTACAACTACTGTGCATTTCGAGTAAGTTATGCACCCCACATTGCCTAACGTACAAGTTCACACTACACGCGTATAGTGGTGCAATGCTAGATCGCTGTTGTTGAGGGAAAAAAAAAAGCACGTAGGCGAACGCTGTGTGGGGCGGGGTGGGTAGGGAGGGGATGCCGGTTTATACTTCCTAGTGTAGTACTCTCCATCATGCCCTGCCGGACGCTCCTTCGTCTCTCTCGACACACGGCCATGCATATTCCTGCCTAATTGCAACGCCAAGAAGCTAATTGCCTGCCGCGTGCCCTTGGCTTCGACAGATCTATCGCCGCTTTTCAGCGGCGCTCCAGGTTCGCGACCTCATATACCGGTGCAGTGCACGCACATTCTTTACCGCATCCTCTCCACCAAGTAGCATGCGCTTCATTACGGTAATAGGTTGGGCGGACGAGGTGCGAATACGGCGTTTATCTCTTTCGACAGCGGTGGACTAAGTACAGTGGATGGATCATGCTTATCGCGACGATGAAACAGTGCGCAGACGGGAAAGCAGTTCAAGGACACGAGACAGGGGCTGTGTCTCAATTGGGCCTAGAGACATTGAAGCAGTTTAGACCGACTAAGTACTCCTGCGAAATTCTATTTTCGACAATTCTGTTGTAAGAAGTTGATTAGTAAAACACAAAGTTAACGCCAAACTTGCAAGACACAAGTTGAACATACTGATAAGAAAGACGTAAAAACTGGCAGCAGGACTACCACCCACCACATCAACCGGAAAACAGTCGAATCTAGGAGTACATAATACCTGGGAAGAATAGGCGGAGGTGCACTAGACGAACCAGTTCGAAAGAGTAAAACTTACCACTGCCGGTAGAACTATCCTCAGAAGACTTGTATACCCTCTTGAGGAAGAACGCAGCAGTCCACAACGTGCACCCTCAAACCTGAGAGCAAGGATAAACATAGTACCCATACTAAGAAACATGCAACCAGAATAGAACAAAGAAAGAAGAAAATCGCGAGCCACCAGGCTACAAAAAATGCTTAAGGAAAAGAAGGCAACAAGGCAGAAATAAGGTACACGCACGCCACAAGATACAAGGCAGGGAGATAGGTTATTTTCGTAACCAACAGATCGAACAGATAACAGCTGCATCAATAGTTGCTAGAGGCATCGAGGTAGACGAACAGGTCACCATAGCAATGGCCGTAGGTACCTGCCAATGGAGCGTGCCGGTCATCGTCGTTACAGACTCGCAGGTAGCCTGTCGCCACTTTCGGGCTGGAAGAATTAGCAAGGCCGCACTCACCATCATCGAGGACCAAGACACCCCTGAAACGCACATTGTCTGGACCTCGGGACACGAATTCTTGGTGGGACACCAAGTGGCTCACGCCGCAGCCCGAGAACATGAATGCACGCCGGCCAACCCGACCAGGATCGTCTACCGCCAGGCCAAGACAAAATGACACAAAGCAAGTACTACAACATTCTAGAACATTATAAGAAGAACGGGCGGGAATATCCGCCACTGCACTGCAAGCTTAAGAGAGAAGAAGCCTCCATACTCCGCCGACTTATGATAGGCAATTACCTCCGCGGCACTCTGCTACACGCGATGTACTCCTCAACATATACAAGAAACTGCCAATACTGCAATACGCCGAACACCTTTTACCACATGATCTGGGAATGCAAAAAGAACCCGCGGAAAACGCCCATCCAAGCACTAACAGAAGACCAGCGGGAGGCACAGCTGACGGGCCCAAGACCTGAGGACCAGCTACGGCTGGTGAAAGAAGTTCTGGCTATCAGCACACGGCCACAGCTACCTAAACAGGGTGGCAGCCCACCTGCGGGCATAACAGCTTTGTTTCCGCAATAAAGTTTATTCACTAACTTCGCACCAAAACCCTGGCGACGGCATTCGCGAGTCCAAGTAAACGCTTGTCACCCAGCGGCCGCGCCGAGAAACAGCCGATCTAGGTTAAGTCTTGAAGCGAAAGATGATTTCCTAACGCACCCGCCGTGGTTGCTCAGTGGCTATGGTGTTGGGCTGTTGAGCACAAGGTCGCGGGATCGAATCCCGGCCACGGCGGCCGCATTTCGATGGGGGCGAAATGCGAAAATACCCGTGTACTTAGATTTATGTGCACGTTAAAGAGCTCCAGGTGGTCAAGATTTCCGGCGTCCTCCACTACGGCGTGCCTCATAACCAGAAAGTGGTTTTGGCACGTTAAACCCCACAATAAAAAAAAATTTCCTATCGCGGCATGCGTTGAATGCCTCGTATAGTTCGCAAATCGTCGTGTCGTCGCCGTAAAAAAAAGCCCGAAAATGAAAAAAGGCGGACGCCGAAAGACTTTTTGTGTGTGTGTGTGTGTGTGTGTGTGTGTGTGTGTGTGTGTGTGTGTGCCATTATGTTTGCTATCCTGATGGAAAGACAGCAATGTACGATTCATGGTTCTCCAAAAGAAGGGGACGTTGAAGAGCGACTGGAATAAGAAACTTCCGCACTGTTCGAAACACTTCACTCGAGACGACTTCATTCTGTCCGGCAAGTAGACCATTGTTTCCTTTTCTTTAAATAGCTTGCTGTAATTGCAAATCGCGCAGTGTACTTTGTCCAGGCAGGCGCTTTGACAAATTATAGTAATGCACGCTAAAGCTTCGTTTGGTTTTTGTCCGTTTATAGTTTTCTGCCCCAGCATTAGTGCTACGGATGCTTTAAGCGGCCGGAATATTCTCGCTATTGTACTTTTGTTTGCAGATAGGTCACCAAGAATGTTTACTACCTAGGAAGGTCTGAAGTTTATCATGACACATATCATGGCGCGAGGCGACATATCGTTTCCATAGCATGCTTTAGTTTAGCAGTGCAAGAAGATGCTGTTTTCTCATTCAACGCTGTGGAGTTATCAGTTTATTTGCCCGCAAGAAATTTAGAACTGCAAAGCGCTCGTTTTCCAGCTTAGCGTTCGACCTGCGCACAGCGTCGCTATACAGTTTTCTTTCCGACACTGTGCACACAGCTAAATTCCATCACTGATGATTCAATTCGTTTCAAAATAATGCATGTACACTATAATTAATGCAAAGGACTTTGCCAAAAGCAGACCCTTGGTACATTTTTGAAACCCTCTGAAAGAAACTCAACTTGGTCCGATTGGTTGTTATTCACTTCTCGCGTTTCACCGGGTATGAGAGAGAGAGAGAGAGAGAGAGAGAGGAAGAAAAGGAAAGGCAGGGAGGTTAGCCAGACTGAGTCCAGTTTGCTACCCTACACGTGGGGAGGGGAATGGGGAGTGAAAGAGAGAGAGAGAACTTAGGTGTAGGATGTCTATAGTCGGGCACTCAAGTCTGTTGCCTTCAGGTAGTGAAAAGGCGCTCGAACTGCTTTCTGCGCTAATGAACTGTGAGGCCAGGCTCGCAAGATCTTCGCTTCCGTAAATGGCCTGTCATCCAGTCTATTCAAGGCACACTGGAATTTCTAGGGTGGCAGTTGCCTACTGTGTTCCGAAGCTCGGGTCGTATACTTCGAACCCCGCGCACTACGAGCACGGACAAGCGCCAGTCATCGAACGCAGACGATCTTATCACACGTATCAGCTAACTATAAAATGAACGGTGCACCCCGATTCGAAAACGGAACTTTCATTTGCCTTTATCCCAAGACACAGTGACTAGGTAAACTTACAGTATTTAGCCTCGTTCTATCAGTGCAGAACATTCGTACTTGGCTTCTGAAAGCACGACAGACATTACTGCCTATATATTGTGAGATGGTATGTTTATGTGATGTACTGCAAGACAAGTCGCACTGAGAAGTTTACTGTGAAGGTCGAAAACAGCCAATTATCGTACCTGTAGCAGTGAATGTGATATACTGCAAGACAACTCGAAATGAGAAGTTGACTATGATGGTCGAAAACGGCGTACTATCGTACCTGCAGTAGTGAAGCAACGCGGCGAACAAGTGATTGCAGCTTTAGGGGAGGCTCGCTACGCGCATGCACTTGTTTTCTTTAACCTCCAGCTCGCCAGAAAGGCTCTTTGTCCTTAAGAAAGTCAGATGCGGATGGCTGGATAGGCCGGATAGCGCAACTATTTCCGTGATTTCGTGGCTGAAATTATTGAGATCGATCTAAATAAGGTTATCGGCAACAATGACCCTTTCGGCTCAGAGCAATGTGACCGCAGCACCAAACGAAAGAGCCGCCGTGAACCTGGATGTTGTAGGCGATATTTGCTTATTTCGAAAGTGTTGCCAGCACAAGTAGCAGACTCTGGAGCTGTCAATGTGCTAGCGTAATATTAAGGATCTCAAGGAAGTCTCTCTTACAGGCCGTTTCCAAATCCACGCGATCGTGTGCACGTCATATTAGTGCCAAAAGGTGCCAATTATTTGTTTTCAAGCCCCCTTTTTTCTTTCGAATGGTACACATACTAAGTGAAACCACGTGCAAGGACGCGGAGCTAGATATACGACAGGAAAGAAAACATTAAATGGCTGAAAATTGAGCTGCAGATCGCTTCTTGATGTTCCAGAGCAGCTACCTACTTTAGCAGCGTTCGCTTATATTATTCTTGGTGGTAAACGCAGAGCACCACGGTAAAACACCACTTGTATCGCCTGTGTTACACAAAAAAAATATCACTAACAAAATTATAAACCACGTAAGTTTTATTCACAATTTTTTAGAAGTCAAGATTAGCTTTGGCTTTAGTTCCTTTATCAGCTACCGGTGAAATCCTGTCGATATTCTTGACATCCTTAATGCCGAAATGTTATTAAACTTGCACGATTACATGACGGGAACGTTACGGCTCAAGTGTCAGCAGCGTACGAATACCGATAGGTCCGAGGCTATTTTGTTACGTGCAGACTTCGGCAAAACGTAAGCAATCTGTACAAAGATGCGGGTGTAAACGTGAAAACCGAGTACTTCTACTCCACCGTTCTTTCGCATTCATAAACGTCGATATAAGAAGTGTAGCATAAAAACTTTGTTTTTTACCTAAAGCTGACATTACTATTTTATTTAGGCTTCAAACAATTAACCATTGTGCGACCTGTTTATGTTGCAGTTCAATTTTCCCGAATCATCGGATGCCAATCATCAGCGGAGTGTCTGATTGGCACGACTATGTCATTCATGAGAACACTCACAATTCAACCTCACCATTCGAAACACTACTCCACGGCCCACTATGTACATACTAAGTTGGAAAAGATAGATTTAATGTCCGCTGTGCAAACGTCTCCCTCAGGAAAGTGAAAATGCTTGCGTCTTCCTTCGCCCGTACAATGTCCTCTGTAAATCCGATGAAGACTAACGCCGAAATCGACAAACCACACCAGTGTGCACCGGAGCGCCCCTGTTGCGGTTATGGTCCGATGAAACGGTTCTCCGGCGCGCACTGGTGCGATCCGTCGCGGGTGCCATAAATTTTGCGACCACGCGGCTCATTACGACTGAGGCGTCTCGTTTGCCTGTTTGCAACCACCATACGCTCCTATAGGGCCACCCACTTCTGTGCATGTAGGTCAACACGAGGAAAGAGAAATAAAAAAGCAAAAGCAGCGACATTAACTAGGCCTTGCCCAGTTTGCTGTCCTACAGATGGGGAGACTAAAGTTTGTTCTTTCTCCTTGAAGTTTATCAAGTCTCTTTAAAGTGATAATCGGCACTGATGAAGCATGCAGGAGGCAGCTCGGAGGAAACAAAACTTGCAGATGTATTGCAGCGAAAACATGTTTACAGAGTGAAATGCCGAGTTTGCAGAAGTATGATGAGAAACACACAGCAGCTTCTTACTCTTCTACTTTTTGCTAAGTTAGATCCTAGGACAACTGTCCCGACATACGACCAACCCAGTCTCACTGTTCGACCACCCAGCGTTGCATCGTATGGAGTCTTATTGATCTCTCAGTTTAGTGATTACAGCCTAGACAGAAAGGAATAGGTTCCAGACAGTCTTTAGGTCCACTTTAGTAAACGATAAAAAAGGGAAGTGGCAAATGCTGGACAGCCTCAACATATACCTAACCAATAATCAATACGGTTAGAATTTAATTTAAGCCACCTACTTGGTCGTGTCTAATCTCATTAGCAGAGTTGTTAGACTTTAGGAAAGCCTTTGGCACTCTTTCCCGTCATGGCTCTCTCTCTCTCTCTCCTACTCCCATGCTCCTATAGCGATTCCTCGCTGCGTGGGTGCCTCTAATTTATGTCGTCACGTTGCTGCGTAATTTGTCCGCGCGTCCGCTCTCATAGAATACCAGAAGTGACACGCGCACCGGCAATTGACAAGCAACTCCGTCAAAGGAGCGTTTTTGCCGAATCCCACGCTGTCATTACGCTGGCCTCTGTGAACTTTCTACGACTCGGCTAGTCTTGAATTGGGGAATTCTTGGAATCGTCTCCGCGCACGTTGTAGACCACGTAAAGGTGCTTGACATAGTGGATCTTTTGTCGTAGGCATTTAGACCTGACAAGAGCGCGTGCGGATTCATAGCGCCCCACCTTTGCTGACGGTGTCAACGCTCTTCCGTTCATGGCTTGCATTCGAGTGCTTCAAACACGGTCTATTAGCGTGCAGAGAGAGAGCCAAGGAATTTGGCTTGCATACTAAGTGCGTCAAGCCGCCTTTTATGCGTGTTGTGAGAGATGCGCGGCTTAACCGGGAGGGGGAATGAAAGAGAGAGAGAGAAGACAAGATTTCGAATTAGGCGCGCGCGCCCTGCACGGAGCCCTGCGTTTCTACAGTCGGCGACTCAAGCCTGTCTCCCTCAAGCATTGTAGAAAAGCTCGTGTCGCTTTCTGGCCTCGTGAGCTGTGAAGCCAGGCTCCCAGGGCCTTTGCTTCGGCAAAAGGCAGCCCAACGCGAAAGGTTACAAACTGCTAACTACCACTGCGAGCGCTTGCCGCGAGATACTTGGGCGAGTGCAGCCCTCCACTTTACGGCCCCGTCGCCGCAGACCCGCTCCCTCGAAGGCGCGTATTAACGGGACACCGACTCCACTATGGCAATGAGGGGCGGGCTCGCGGCAGAGCTGTGACGGGGCCAATATCGCAACGTTGCTGCGATTGCCATACACGTGATGGCAAATTGCCATCACGTGTATGCACCCAGTGCGTGATTGTGCGCGTCGGTTGCAGCGCTTAGGCAGCGCTAGTTTCCTCCCTCTCCCCGGCTACCAAAGTCTGCTATAGGCTTTCTTGCATGCCAAACAGATCTAGGCACGCAGAATCGGTTCCCGCCCCGTCCGCAGCCCTCGATTAGCGGGAGCGCCCGAGGCGCGCCGGCGACCCACTAATTGCTTCATCCTCGGAGGTCGCGCACCAAGCGGTATAGAACGCGTTCACCGAGAAAAGGGTAGGCGCTCCAGTTGCCTACAGGGCCTTCGCACGTGAACGCCAACCGTGTATACGCCATAACGGAACACCCGCCGAAAGCTTGCTAAATACGTTAAGCGAATGTATTAGGGAGGTTACTGTTTTTAAGCACGAAATGCTTTTAGCTCCTGTTGCCGGTGACCTTCAAGCGATCTGGAGCCAAAAGCCAGAGGCGTTATTCGGGCACTCAAACGAGAACATGCGGGCAAGTTGCGAGAATAAAAGGAGATCATCCAAACAACCAGTCAAAACTTAAGGAAATGCAGCCTCTGGCCCCCAACCCTTTGTACAGGACCGCATTACATACGCTACAGTTCCTGCCCAAACAAGCTGCAAAAAAGTATTGCTTCCGAGTTCTCCCTAATGTTTGTTCACACTATTACGGGAGCTGTAACTTCTAGTACGCTGAAGCTTTATTTGTCATTTCTAATAGCTACGTTCAAAAGGCTGATACAGGGCAGCCTACACTTCATTGTCTTTTTTGGCGCTGAGACAGGGTGGCCTGTGCTCTTTTGAACGCTAGCGGTCCGTGTACGCGGCGCGGGTTTTGCGTCGCCTCGAGAGATGACGCCACGTTGTGTGTCTCCTCCTTTTCTTCTTCAAGCTGGGCAGTGCGCTGTCTCCCCAGCGCCTTTCGCTGCCTGTCATGCCACCTTCAGCCGCTTTTATTCTATGTGAGCAGCGTCCACATGGACCAGTGCACAGTATTGCGTGGTGCGGTGTGGTGGGGTGGGGTGTGCCGTTTGAACATGCGCTACACCCATTTTAAGATTGCGACTAGTATTACCTTCAACCAATCTGTTTTGCCTGCTGCCATTTAATAATAAGCTTCATTTCCATCACAGCGATGGAGGGGCCGCGGGCGAAAGCTGCTGAACAGCTTGACCAGAGCCCACGGTCCCCTCTACAAGGCAATACAGCACCATACATGAAACGTACAGGAATCTAACAAAAAACAACGCAGAATTGGTTGATCCTCGATCACGGGAGAGCCAGCAATTTTTACGGAGCATGTCTCTCGCTCGTTGATATCCTCTTCCCAGCGGAGAGCGCGCAGCGGACCAGCATTTTTGCGGAGCGAATGGTGACTATGCGCACGAACAGCAGTCGCACCTCGTAGGCGTCGTCTTCAGACGTGGCACTGGCTAGCCTGCAAGCGAATATGCTTCAGAATAGAGCACTGCACGGACCTGATTATACGCTTCGCGCCCTGCCCGGGCCCGCTTTATGAAGCCCGAGCCCAGCGCGATCCCGTGATACGAAGCCCGGGCGCAGACCGGGCCCGGGTGTTCATTGCTAAGCTTGGCCAGGGCCCGCATGTGCATGACCAGTCCCGGTCTGTAAGTAAAAACCTATTTACTTACAGATTGTACTCTATGTGTCAGCCTTACCTTCTTGGGGTCTAATAAGCTGCAGTGCAATAAAAGCAGCTGCAATAAAAGTTCGAAATCTTTGTTTCACCCATGGGAACATCAGTGATCGTGCCCATTGCCTGTGCTGTTATTATTCCTCTAGCGCAGATGGATTTTGCGAGCGTGAAGGAAGCCCGCGAATACACGCAAAGTGCCTCGAGTGGGCAGTACGTCGCTCGGTAATCTCGCGTATACTTGCGGGCTCCTTTCGCGCTCGAAAAAGCACTTCCATGTAACACGCGTTTAGCCACAGGAAGCTGTATCGTATCAGGAGTTTTTCATGTTGCTCTACAATTTTCTCATTGCCACTTTTCATCTAATTCTAATATTTTAGAAGTTCAATAATTATTTAAGACTAATTATGTAATTAGGCAGAATGCAAAATATAATCTGAGTGTTTCCAAGCGACGCAATCAACATGCCTTAATTCTATCCAGCTACGTGGAATTTGCGTATTTTTAATGTTGCGCTGAAGTTACGTGGGGCACCCTGCATATATATATATATATATATATATATATATATATATATATATATATATATATATATATATATATATATATATATATATATATATATCCAACTCATGAACGGCAAATTCTCTTCTGTGATCTTGTCTGCAGACAAAGCGCGGTCGTCCAGTCGTGACAATGCGTTGGAGACCGATTGTCCCACTGCTTCGAACAGGCAGTCGCACAGGAGCTGGCCGATAGTTTCGGTGCCACCAAACAGCACAGCACTGTCAAAACCTTCACATACTACCTACGGCTTAATAAAGGCACAAGATGCTCGACAGATACGCAACTAAACATAAACACCGAGTGCATCTAACCTCGCTATAGGGCAATGATCGTCTGGCCGCGAGTACCTTCGTCTCTAATTGCAGTGGAACTTGGTTCACGAAGCAAAAAGACCCATGTGATCAGGCTGCCTTATCGTAGATTAAGTCGCTACCGAAGACCTTGCGTGACAGATGACACGTCGGCGCTTCGGGGACCCAATGCCCACGCGAAGCAACAGCAAAATACCGCAAAAGGACAGAACACGTTCTTGCTATTGCTATCTCTTTTCGCGTTGCTCTTCGGTTCAGAGCCAAGGTGACAAGCGGGACTAAAGAGCTGAGCGGAGAGAAAAAACGGAACGAGTTCCAGGTCGTTTTGCTTCTATTAGCCGGGGCTTAATTAAGCGATCCAGCAGCGGCCGTTCATTTGCGAACTCGTGCAGACAGACGCAGTATCTGTCCCGAATTAGTCCCGGATTCTAGGAATCGTTTGGCCTACAGGTCCTTCCTGGCAGTCACAAGCGGCCCAATGTTCGGCGGAATGCATGCATATGCGACTGATGCGCAATTAGTCAAACATCCTAATTGCGCTAACGAAGCAACGATCTGCTGTGACTAATTAAGTGGCCCAACGCCACTTGTCGTCTGCGAGTGCTCTGAAACCATGGAACCGACCGAATCGGTTAGACTCTTGGGCGGGATGAAGACGTCGTACTTTGCCTGGGCACAACACTTCAAGGAGGCAACCAATGAAGAGGAAACCATTTCGCGTGACAGATGATCCCTTCATTTGTAGACACGCCGGAAGCCTTAGATAAGCTATCTCGAAGGTTTATCCGCAGTGTTCTGTGCGCCTTTCCACCTTGGCTTTCTTTTTTTTTTTTTGGTGGTGGGGGGGGGAGGAGACAGGAATTCGCAATTTCTGTGCGTGAGTAATTAAGCCAAGGCCTCGTTGATGACAGAGACGCCAATAGCATCAAATGAGCTAAGATCTTCGTCGTTAGCATCGAAGCTCGCCTGCCCAACGGACTGCCGTTGACGTCGTTTCCTTCATATTTATTTATTTTCAGCGGATAATATAGTACCAGGTCGTATGAATTATTTGTTAGGGTACTCAAACCTTATGAATTTCGGACGTATAATAACCTCAAGCGGAGAAATGTGAATTGGAATTTAGAAAGCTTAATTTCAGCTGGACCTGTTTTACCCAAATAAAAGCGCTATATCGATCCTGCGGTAATTATAAAGCAAATTTGTACAATTATTACAGTCGGGTCCATGGTAAGTGGAGACGCTACTACCATAACGGAGCGACGAAAGAAGTCACTAAATGCAAGATATAATTCGATTACTTACTTTTCATTAATGAGGCACATTACCCGCCAACACAACAGTGAGGCTTCTACAGAAGCCGAACCGGATGACTTTGAATTACTGTTCGCTGCCCTACGGTTCTGGAATGTGGACCGCAATCTCAATATGCAAGGTTTATTTTATTTTTTGCTCTCTTCTCTCCATTGGACACGGACTCAGCGAATCGAACTCTCGACCTCATTTTCAGCACCACCAACGGCATTGCAGTGGATACACTGTGCGGCAGCGAAAAGGGGAAAAAAATAAGGAAGAAGAAGAAGCAAGAAATATAGAATAACATCCAAGCATTGCTGGAACAACGACCACCAAGCTGAGAACGCTATTAGCGGCGAGAACTTGAAGTGGCGCCCCCTCGCGAGTGACGTCACGGCCAGGACGCTGCTCGCTCCGGCTCACTCGGCTGCCGCGCGCTCTAGTTTTCTTGGTGCGTGCTTGCGGTATTGGCGGCTTGAGCCGTACTTACAGAAGGTCAGTCATCTCGGATTACTTCTGTTGCCATGCGTGTACCGCACTTTCTTCTTTGAAACCGCCTGAGTCCTGAAAATGTGCGACTTGGATAGGGGTCTACTGGTCTTGCAATGCATATATGCACCCAGTCTGTTCATAAATATTGTTTAAAAATAACGTCTGAAAGTTCAACACGCGAAGTTAATTATGATGCTTCTCTAAACGCCTAGCATTCCTTTATTACTTAAGTGTGAGAGACATAGCATTTTACATGGAAGAAATACCTTGATATTTGGTGTCAACATTATAAATCCGAGTTAGAAGGACGCTGCCCAGCGAAGCTTTCATCATAATTCTTATCACTCTGGTGAGCATTAATCAAATGTGGCAACTGTATTAAGGCCTAAATGGAAGAGATAGGCGCGCATTTTGTGTGAAAAGGTTTGGTACTACTTTCACCGTTCTCTGAAATAGGCACCCAGAAACGCATTGGCTGTTAACAGTGCGGCGCATCGTGTATAGTGTATATATACTTCACGAATACCATAACAGCAATCACATGAAAGAAAATTTCGAATTTAAGATCGAGAAGCGATCAAATGCAAGTGATCAAATGTGTCATAGTGACCCTCAGTAGCTTTTGTCGACGATATGGCACACCCCTCCCGCAACGGAAGCAACCGACTGTCGTTATGGCGAGGGGCGCATTGTTCGCGAAACCCAGCAGTTCACTACAACTTCGAATTGAAACCATGAAGTAGCTCTTTACAGCTCCAATTACAATGACTATATCATACTCGAGGCACTACAGCGCAGCTTAGGCTGCGTTGAAATGGAAAATGCAAACACATTCTGCCTCAACATGTCTCGAGCCTGCGTTGTTTAATTACACAGACTGAAAACTATTTGCTTCGTCAGTGCATAAAAGAAAACCTCGCGTACCCGCCTCTTAAAGAAGACACCACAAGTCTCACATGAACACCTGACCTTCACTGGGGAACAATGATACTACTAATGAATGGGCCTTCGGCTTCTTGCTGGCTGCAGCGAACCGGTCCAAAAGGCATATTTCACTCAAATATTTGACCGAGCAGCCTCTGTCAGTTCTCCAAACAGATTCATCATGTCTGTTTCTCAAGCAAGAAGCACCAGTAAATTGCTCAAGTGAGTTGAACGTGTAGCACCGAAAGGGAATAAATAGGTACATTCCTTTCTTTGTGCTACAAACAGCTGTAAACCTCAATCAGCTTCCCTTCAAGTTACCGCCACCTAAATTTAACCGGTGAAGAAAGGCCTAATTTTGAGAACCAGTTAAAAACGCAAGTGGTACTAGCCAAATTTAAACTGCAGTGGTAGTTAAGTCCTCGTGTTACTGCCGAGGGTTTCTATGAACAAATAGAAAAATTCGGTACTATACCGTGAACTATTCGTCGTGAGCAAACATGTTTTAGCGGGTTAAAATCAAGATAAATGTTGTAGAAGTCATATATAGTCAGCGTTTAATTGTGACCCGCATATTGCCCCATGGTGGGTATAGAATCTTAACTAGACTCTTATGTGCTGTGCTTTTGCGTCTATGCTTTTATTATTCACGTGAGCTACCACTGGAAATTGTAGATCTGAGCATGAAAAACCAGTAACGGGCTGGTCTGAGCTCCCTCGGGTGGCACTATAGCGTTGCCTTCGAGAAATGTATTGTCTAGGAAATAAGTTCCTTGATTACATTTTCGCGAACGAAGACACCGTAAAATATATATTTGAGAGGCCCGTCATAAGTATAGAACCATTGGAAACGAGAGCGAACAAACGGAAACACTGCAGAAGACGTCTGGACACCGCCCAAACTGCAGCAGACGACAGGCGCGAGTCCGTGCCCTGACGTCACGCGAGCGGCACTCGCAGCGCCCTTCTAGGTCGTTCTCGGGGCTAATAGTATATTTCATGCACAACAGGCAACTCTAGGAAGGTTAGAGAGACTTCTCCCACTTTTCGCATTGGCGACTAAAAAAATAGTGCGTCACATATCAAAGAAAGGGATTAGTAAGCGCCGTATAATCAGAATTGAAATTAGGTATCGTACGCCTACGTCCCCAAACATGACGTATTCATTAGTTAGCTTAATTGTCCCCTTACGAACGGAGTAACAATGTTTCTGCGACCAGCAGCCACAGCGAATCACTTGCGCCGCGACCAAGACGTAGCACGTTACCTACAAGAACCAGAAATAAACATATGCACAAGTCATATGTGATTTCACGTTAACTTGCACCCGCAAGCAGTAATTGGAATGCGTGAAGTAGTTATTTCGTAGCAAACGTTGCAGATCATAAACTTACTGCGCTTCACAGCGCGAGGAGTGAGCCATCTACGACCGCACTACTTTCGTATAGCTTCCGCTGCGTTTCCTTTTGTATGTGTGAAACGTTCTAGTGGCACAGTGCATCGCATTGCTGCAATGCTACAAGTCCATCGAGATGTCGCTGACGCCGCTCACCGCCGTCTTGGGCAGCTGTGCTCCAAATCGACGAGGAGTATGCAGCATGGAATTCTTACGCGACGGGGAACTCATTAGCCTCACCCGGAAAGCCGTGACACGACACTGTTTTCTCATGCGTGCATTTTCCATGGCTGCACGCTTATTCCCCATGCAGCTCCCGCCAACTTCTTAAATTGCGGCGGCCAATTTCTGACCTGATCGATCAAAAACAAATGAATTAAAATGTGACTCGTGCAGTGGCGTTCAGAAGAGAAATGAGTCCCTTAATCAGGCGGGAGCTGCCACTTCATAATGGAACGCGATAAGCATCAAAGGAGTCAAGTCAGTGGCGCAAAATTTAATGAGCTCCCACACATGGGGAAGTGGGCAGGAATGGAGGCATTTAAGTGACCGTTGGCGCGCGTGAGTGAAGCGGCTTGTTAGTTCGATGGAGCCTCGGAACTTTCTGTGAAATTTGAGGCATCATTTTAGCCTGATCGATGAGATAACCGAGCGTTTGGTGGGCGCGTAGTAGAAAAGAGAGAAAAAAAAAGAACGCACAGCTGTAGCAAAACTGCCTTAGGTATACGCGGCTGCAGACCTACCACAGCCGCGCAAGCCTTCGTGGCCAGAAAGTACACCGCCTTCGAGCTCGTGGTTGCGGTTGCCAACATCGCGTCTAGTTCCGTGCAGTACCATGAAATCGCTAAAGCTGCTGCTAGCCGAGTGGAGGAAACTCATAACGTTAAGGCTGCAAGAGGGTTTCATTGCACCCATTAATGTTCACTTAGGCCGGATAATATTGACTCGGGTGATTGTGAAAAGTGTATAATCACTATAATGACCCATTCTCAGGCTCTCTACGGCGTCAGGAAGAATTTGAATAAACACCTTTTTTTTTGTTCCGTTTTGCGAATCCACGTAACTCGCCGTCATTACAAGGTGGCCTACGAAGATCGTAAATATGACAGTGGAGATTTTAATTGATTACATCACCTGGAGGGCACTTGTTATTTTCGTGCCGGAGACAGGAAAAGGCAGTGCAAGCCCAGAAGTTTTGATGCCAGATCAAATATGTAAACTACCGTTGAAGCCGTGGCAGCGAAAAGAAGACTGGCCTGCTTGAAATACAAGCCTTCTTTCTACCATTGAAAGTTAGGCTACTTGGTATGAATTCATTGCGGCTAAAAAGCGTCCTTAGTCGAAACTTTAGTCGAAATTCAACGCCTCTTGTTGTCCCTTGCTCCCCGCATCCATGTTTCCTTGCGAGTGGACACAACAGCTACAAGCAGATTTTAAAGCAGCCACCAAGCAACTTACTGCAACAACGGAGACACCGGATGTGGACAGACATCTGCTCCATCTCTGGGATGCTCGAAGAGGCCTGACCAAACGATGGAAGAGGCAGAGGCACAACCGTACGCTGAAACAAAGAATCGCCCGGATCACAGCAGAAGCTGAAGAATACGCCACCAGCCTCACTAATAGCAATTGGCACAACCTCTGCGACCGCCTTAATGGCACACTAAGTACTTCCAAAACGTGGTCCCTCCTCAGAGCATTACTCAACCCAACGCACACAAGAACGCACACAACGAACACAGTCCGCACTATCATCCACAAAGAACAAATGGATGATGACGCGCTCCTCCGAACACTGCAACAAAGATACATTGCTACAGGCCACCGACCGGAGTACAAAGACTATCCACACGAGGAAGAAACCCTATTGGATGGCGATATTACAGAGACAGAAGTGAGGGCAGCCCTACACGGCATAAGACGAAACACAGCGCCCGGAGCAGACGGCATTCACTATGCACTGCTACGCAACCTCGACGACCAGGCCATACGGCAACTCACTGTATACTACAACGACAATTGGAAAAACGGAACGCTTCCACAGGAATGGCGACACGCCGATATCACCTTAATTCCGAAACCCGGGAAACCGCTGTCCCTCCAAAATCTCAGACCCATTTCCCTAACTTCGTGTGTGGGCAAGCTCTTCGAGCACGTAGTTCTAAATCGCCTCCAGCTTCACCTCGAAGCGAACCAATTCTTTCCCCATACCTTATTCGGCTATCGTCCAGGTCTGTCTGCGCAGGACATACTCCTACAACTTAAGGAGGATGTTGTGGATAGTCCAAGTAAAGCTCAAACAAGAGCCATTCTGGCGTTGGACCTCAAAGGAGCCTTTGATAACGTCTCACATGACCTCATTCTAAACAACCTTGCATTCTCCCGATGCGGAAAGCGCATCTATGATTATGTCCGAGCCTTTTTATCGGACCGAACAGCCACCATCGGCCTAGGTGATATTCGGTCGGATATCATAAAACTTTCCGGCAGAGGGACTCCCCAGGGTTCGGTTCTCTCACCCACCCTGTTCAACGTGGCAATGGCAAAGCTACCGCCACTCCTCGACAAACTTCCGAACGTGCAGCACGCCCTGTACGCCGATGATATTACAATCTGGGTGACCACAGGGTCAGACGGCGCCATTCAAGACGCACTACAGGAAGCCGTCAATATAGTTCAAGAGTATGCAACAGCCGGAGGACTCACATGCGCAGCTGAGAAGTCGGAGCTCCTGCTTGTATTTAAAAAAACGGAACAGGGCCGATATTCCACCATCCATCACATTGCATCTCAGTGGCAACGTTATTCCAAGGGTAGACAGACTACGTGTACTTGGCCTTCACATACAACACAACGGGAAGGCCACACATACCCTACACGTGCTCCGCCAACAACTTACCCAAATAACGCACATGATAAAGCGCATTACAAACCCCCGACAGGGACTGAAAGAAAAAGACGTACTCCAAATTGTGCAAGCCCTCATAATTAGCCGATTAACCTACCACCTCCGCTATCATAATCTGACTCAGACTGAGATGCACCAGATGGACACCCTCCTCCGTACGGCACTAAAGGCAGCGCTTGGACTACCCCAACATGCGTCTACGCAGCTGCTACTACGACTGGGGGTGCACAACACCATCCGCGAACTAGTTGAAGGTCATCTGAACAGCCAATTGCAACGTCTGCAACGAACAATGCAAGGGTGCCACATTCTATCCCGGCTAGGATACCAAACACCGAGAGAACCACAACAGGAAAACCGCACACTTCTTCCGCTTAGCATTCGCAACAAAATTCACGTGGCCCCAATTCCCCGGAATATGCACCCTGACCGCCATAAAGGTCGACGAAAGGCAAGAGCACAAGCCCTGGCTCGCCTATTTGGCGATGACACATCAAACACTCCAGTCCTATACACCGACGTGGCCCGCTACCCACGGAAACGTGCCCTATGTCTAGTCGTACTAGATAGTGCAGACATTATGAAGGCTTCGGCCACGCTCAACACTGTGGACAGTGGCACGGCGGAAGAGGCTGCTATTGCCCTAGCCATCGTACACGCTTCAACCATGCCGGCACCGGATGGACCTATCACAGTGGTCACTGATTCTCAGACCGCCTGCAGGACTTTGGCACAAGGGAGGGTGACACCCTACACACACCGCATCCTTACATCATTACACCCCACAGCGTTACACAGGGTGCGTATCGTCTGGACGCCTGGACACGCCTCTCTCCATGGTAATGAACGCGCTAATGCGGTAGCCCGAGAGCTCGCTAACCGGGCGCCATTGGAAGAGCTGTCCAACTCAGACGACGCACCGACAGAACCACTGAACTACACTGAAACTCTACAATATTACAGAGATACCAGGAGACACTTCCCTGCACCACATAATTCCCTCAATCGAGAAGATGCCGTTGCGTGGCGACAGCTTCAAACTAATTCATTTCCCTGCCTCTTTTATCTTCACCTCTTCCACCCCACACAATATCCCTCATACTGTCCCTATTGTGGAGCAAAGCCCACAATACATCATTGCACCTGGGAGTGCCCACATCCTCCGGGCTACTCCCGTATTCCTTCACCTTCACCTTCCTCCTGGGAGACTGCGCTGACCAGCTCAGACCCGCAAGAGCAGCGACGGCTGATCCGGCGGGCACGCGGAGTGGCGTGGGCCAATGGGGCCCTGAACTAAGGGCTCCACCCTGCGAGGAAGTCGCCCAATCTGATGACAAATAAATGTTTTCTCTCTCTCTCTCTCTCTCCTTGCGCTGCTGAGGCACAGAATTGCCTATATAATTCACTTATCACAGGATGCCAAACGCATAACTTCACTGTCGACTAAGCAACTTGCGCTTACGTTTTGTAACACTATAGGAACGGCGGCGGTACGCGACGCTATAAACCGATGCAACTATGAGGTCGGATGTCGAGGAAACTCTGACGCCACCGGAAATCTGGTGGTTATGCATCGTGCACGTTGTCACTCTTCTCGAGAACTCGAGGGATAGGCTTGTACTTGGCTATAGGTTCGCCAGATTACCTATCCTGGTTGGCATGCACAAAGAAGAAAAAAAAAGATAAAGGAAGCATTCAGCTGGACCATGCTCACGAACACGCCGGGAAAAGTAAACGAAAAAGGGAACAAAAGAACAGGTGGTCATTGAAATCACGCAGTCTCTTGATTTTATATTTATCCGAACGTCGCTAAGTTCGGGTCCGCTAACACAGGTGCTTCTCAACTAGAGGCTCCTACTCGATTCTGCCAAGTGGAAGGAAAACGCTGCCTCCAGAGAGTTCTTTTTTTTAAATCTAAAGAAATGTTGAAAAGGTTATTACAAAGACAAATATACATACAGAAAATTATGGAAAGATGAATCTGGATCTGAATCTCAAGGATCGTCGGGATGCACTAGTCTAACAATCTACAGTGGGAAAAGTGCGAAAAGTACATGTGTACGCAATAAATTTAAACGGGAACATGTCGAAGACGGCTGGAATGTGTTGCTGTGCTCTCACGTTCAGCTGCGCATTGTATGAGTGGCTTAGGCGCAGGAGCTCTCAGAGCTCGCATATAGCACTTGTCCGTCCTTTGAAGCCGACTACAGCAAGATTAGGTGGCGCACACTGATACAGCTGAACATGATTACCTGGCACTGCGGTCAGTTTGTTTCCGTCTAGCGCTTCAATATAATGGTTTTAATGTTCAGGGGGCGAAGACCCCGTCAGGCTTCTTCGCCTTTATTCTTCTACCCCCGGCGGGATTTTTTTTTTTGCGAATAACCATGCTTGTACTTGCATTGTTTTCTTCTCTGGCAAGTTGCGCGATCCTTAACTTCTGTAATCATGTTTATTATTCGACGAGCTTCAGCCTCAGAGGTTTGTATTGATAGATTGTGTTGATAGGTTGCACTGATTGTATACACTTCTTTCCAAGACTATCGGCAAATCGGTGTTGACGAATTTAGAGTGCCTGCTGTAGGTGCTCTAAACCGTTTTTATTCGTCCGGAAACTGCCTCATGATGCGGGTCGTGCCATGATTAAATGAGAGTGTGATCGATTTGGATGAAATTAAACATACTGGCAAACATGTTTTTGCAGGCTCCTCCCCAAATGCTAAGTTTCACAATATTCAAAGAATGATAAATTGATGCGACATATCAAGGTTCCGGCAATAAAGCACATTTCCCAGATGTCCTTAAACAGCATGTCAAAAATTTAAAAACAGCAACAAGACAGCGTCATCTGCAGTTTCTGCAATTAGACACAAGTCAATCAGTCATGTGAATCTAATACAGATAAATAGGAAATACGCACATGAGACATACTAAGCATTAATACATAGATAGCACGTTATTTACGAAACAAAGATTATTAAGGCTTTCAGAGTCGATCGGTATCATAACACGTCACTCAATGGCGGAAGCGACCTTCGCATCAAAAAAGGACGATCACCATGGCGATTTCATTGCGGATCTTATAGCAGATTGCTTCTCAAACTTAAGACAACTTGCGAGCGACCACTTGGCCTTAAAAAAATATGTAATTTTGCATAATTCCAGAAGTCCCGACCTTCTTAATCGCTGTGTTATGCTTGTCTTGTGAAACATTGTAACGCTATAGAGTTACATGTTTTCTGATATAATGACGTGTACTTCCTCAACCTCTTAACTATACGCAACGCATCCGTGTCTATTGGTACCTGTATTTCGCCTAAAGCTCCTCTTATCCGAGCGTCGCAATGAAACAGTAGGCGTGCAAGTAAGCAGCTTGAAAGCGAATAGCATAAAGATGCGGTCCCACGTGTCCAGAGCGAGTGCACTTTAAAACGTGTCTGTGCGTTAACACGGGCGCAAAGACCATCCATCTGACGCATTCGACTCTGTCCGGATATCCCAAGTGAGAAAAACGCGCCTAAACGCTTCGCCTTCTTTTTTTTTCCGCTAGAGCAGTAAAGCAAAACGGCTAACGCGCCGAAGGAATCTGCTTTCTGCGCTGGCATCAAAGCACGCCCGGTTAGTTTCTGGAGCGTCAGCGAAATCGCAAACGTGCTCTGCTGACAGCGGCATGTGGCGGCAGATGTTTCAAACGTCGCGATAGCGAGGCAGTCTGTTCTAGATTGTGTCACGTTACTCGATTTCGTTTATTTCGGCAAGCCATGCGTGGCGAGGCACGTACAAGCAATGCGTCAGGAATTTTCATGTCTTCAAATGTTCTCTCTATCTCTCTTTCTGTCTTTGTATTGATGGCTTTCTTGTCGCGATCCCCATTTCCAAAATCAGTGACTAAAGTATCTGGCTTACTGCTCTGATAATAGATCACACCAGTGTTTCTGTCATTATAGTGATCATTTTTGCGTCATGGCAATGTCTGACCACCTAAAACTTTTTCCACGTTATACATACTGCCGCATATTGTTTACCTGAATATCTTAATTTTATTAATATTGACATGAATAGGAGGTGTTGGCGCCAACAGATGGCGCCAGCTACACTTTTTTTTTTTTTAGATGAGCAAAGTAGCATGAAAATGTATCACACCCAACATTACGAAGGTAAAAAAGACACATTAAAGAAAGACATATCGTTAACGAATGCTGAATTCAACTGAATATGTGGCTGAATATGTTTTATAGGCAGGAAGGAAAACGTGGAGAAGGAAAGGCAGGGAGGTTAACCAGTTTAGCTTAACCGGTTTGCTACCCTTCACATGGGAGCGGGATGGAGGGGTTTAATAGCGGTATAGTACGTACGCGCATTACCTTTGTCAGAGTCAGCAAAAGCAACAACGTCAATCATATACAGGGCGTCCCAACTATCATACACCAAAACTTTAAAAAAATATGCAAATGCCACCTAGCTGGACAGAACGAAGTTAATGTTGTTTGGCGTCGCTTGGAGATACACATATTTATTTTTTTTCATTCCGCCTGGTTACATAGTTAGTCTTGATTAATTATTCAATTTCTCAAATATCATAGTTAGATGAAAAGTTTCAATTAAAAAATTGTAGAGCAACACGAAAGAACTCTC
The DNA here is from genome assembly GCF_038994185.2 of Dermacentor albipictus. NCBI lineage: Eukaryota > Metazoa > Arthropoda > Arachnida > Ixodida > Ixodidae > Dermacentor > Dermacentor albipictus. Next base: position 96,690,809 of record NC_091825.1, on the reverse strand, counting down.
GATACAGCTTTCTTCTGCTCGATATGTCCTACATAAAAGTTTTAATACGCGCATAATTGCCGCGTGAGTGGCCGCTCGAGGCATTTTCGCGGGCTGCTTTCGTGCTCGGAAAAACACTTTAATGTAGCACGTATCGAGCAACAGAAAGCTGTATCGGGAGTTCTTTCATGTTGCTGTACAACTTTCTCATTGAAACTTTTCATCTAAATATAATGTTTAAATTGACTAATTAATTCATTAAGACTAATTATGTATCTAGACATAATGCAAAAAAATAATGCGAGTATCTCCAAGCGACGGCAAAGAACATTACCGTGGTTTTGTGCAGCTATGGCGCATTTGCATATATTTTAAAATCTTGGTGCATGACAGTTGGGACGCCCTAGTATACGTCGCAACAAAAGACAACTTCATTTTCCGTTGGCGGAAACGGGTTCAGCCGATTACACTGCGGATTCAGCATAACTGGCCACTCGACGTACTAACCAAAATGTTGTAAGGCCAATACCGCATAGTGACAGTGAATCCGTTTTACGCAGTGTGGGCTCTGAACCACGTAGAAGTTGCGCTGTGTACCACGTACGTAGTACATCCGACCTAGAGAGCGCACCAAGCACGTCTATGTAAGTGGCGATATGAAGTTGCAAACGCAAGCAAATGTTTATGAGTGGCGAACATTTCGGCGGCAGCAAATATAGAACAACACTTCCCTGCCGAAAAACGAAATACGAAAAACACGCTGCATGCCTCATGTTATGTTCGTCTTTACACGGACAGCCCGCCCGAGCTCCACACATTATTTCTTTACTCTCTTGCTGCTGTTCCTGATGCACTGACTTTTGACAAACACCAAAAATATAATTGTACACCTTCATCTTGTTAACTGCAGTGTCTATGTAGTTCTTTCTTGTTCGGTGCTCCCTGCAACACCGGTTGTGCTCCTCATTTAATTTACTGCAGTGTTCTAACACGTTCGCCCTGGCATGGTCTGCTCAGTGAGCTTAGTATCTTAATTCGTGTTTTGACCCCTTTTCCGCACAAAACAAGAGAGAGAGAGAGAGAGAACGCTTAATTGCGCGCGCACTGTACTGCCAAACCGTGTATAACCTAGACAACGGCTACTTTACCTCGCGCCTGCGCTATAGCTTGGACCAGTGCATTGCAGGCGCGCATGAAACCCGCGGCTCAATTTGTTAATAACAGCCTGCACGTGTCTGCCCAGGCGACGGCACCCGTTCAACGTCGGTTGCGCCTGCACGAACGTTCACACCGCTTTCATCTCCTGTACGAGCGCGTTACCTATACACCTAGCTTCTTTTTTTTTGCTTTTTTGATCCGCTTTTCTTATGTTAAAGCTTGTCCCACTGGCAACAGAGCTCACTTTACTGCCCACCTAATGGATGAAATTGGCTACAGCACGCGGGCGATGTGCGCGTGAGGCAGTATAAAGAAAACTTGCAAGATAGATGTATCACGACCTCGTGGAATGAGACGCCTGCGGTGAATATATTTCCCTCGCTTCGCTTTCCCGACCTCTAATGGCATCGCCCAGGGGACAGCGTGTCTGATGTCCGGGTTCAGAAGAGAGGAGGCAGGAGTGCCCAAACGTGACCAATGAATAGCGCGTACAAGAGCTATAAGCTGAACTATAGTTCTCGTCCGCCCTAAATTCACCATTAGGTTCCACCGTAAGCTAACTATCACTGCCATTAACTATCCTACCTTTAGTTTTAAACGCGTCCTACTTGTAACTAAACACGGGAAGTGTCGGCATGTTTTAGTGCGGTGCAGTGCTATCCACTGCCGCTAATGATTATTGCAGGAAAAACATTGAACGTGTAAAGAATGGTGAAAGCAAGAAATTGGAAAAGGACATGTACACCGCATGACAGAGACAACAGACAGCTGAAAAAAAAAAAACGTTATTACTTGACAAAAATTTACATAGGTGTCAGACGGCCACTTTCTATCGCGATCAAGGCCGATCCGGATCGAAATCCTCGCGCGCGATTGGCTCCTTCCTGCACATTGCACAAAGGCGTCAATCGCGACTGAGAAATTCGAGGTTGATAGAGCCCGATCACGATCGAAAGGGCGCCATGTGACAGCGGTATTAGGCATGGAAGGCTTCTCCAAGATAACCTTGAATTCTGAGGTTTTACGCGCCAAAACCATGACTTGATCATGAGGAACCCCCGCAGTAGGGGACTTCGGATTAATTTTGTCCATCAGGGGATCTTTAAGGTTCCCCCAATGCCCGGGACACGGGTCTCACTGCATTTCGCTCCCATCGAAATGCGGTCGCCTTGGCCGGGGTTTAAACCCGAAACCTCGTGCTTAGCAGCGCAACACCGTAGCCGCTAATCCGCCACGGCGGGTTCGAAGATAAGCTGCGTGTGCTTCTGGGCAGCGATCTTCGGCAATAAGTTACCTCAAAACGACTAAATCTGGCTCTCACTCTCCCAGTTGATCCAACGATGAAACGTCTGGCCAACCCTCACCTTCCTTCCCATCCCCCTTTTCTTTTCCTCCTCTCTTCTGCCAACGTGTCTTTGCTTCGGTATAGATACTATGAGGTTAGGCAGTGCTTCCAAGTCGGTGGTCTGTGAATTCTCAGAGTAGTCGAGGGCGGTGAGAGAAGAGGATTCCAGAGTCTATATACAAGCGTCAATTATAAAGAGAGAGAGAGAGATAGGCAAATGAAAGACAGGGAGGTTAACCAGAGATTATCTCCGCTTGGGTACGCTGTACCGGGAGAGGGGCAAATGGATGCGATAGATGAGAAGCATCGTTATACACCGGGCGTCTCGGAAGACATTTGCAACGACTTTATCCGTGAGGCTGCGTTCTCCACAGTAATCGAAACAAAACCTAACTTCAAGTTCTGGCCGCAATATCAATATGCTACCGCTTCGATTGATCTGCGACATCTCCACACGTTGCTGCAGTTGCCTCAGTTTGCATGCAGAGCTTTACCTCAGAGCACTTCTTCTATAGTTCGAGGGCGAAAGCGTATAGTGTGCAGCGCTCGACTGCGCCGCTATGCAAGCTGATGAAAATACGCCTTATGGAGGGAACAAGCGCGAGCTCCAGCGTGAGCGTCATTACCTACTTTGTGTTACACACCGAAGGAAAGATCAACTTAGCGAAGAGGCGTAAGCGAAGACAGCGATGTTGCCCATTTTAACAACTACGCGACGCTATACCAGCAGGGGCGTTCCTCAAGGCGGTGCTCTCAGCCCGACGCTATTCAACCTCGCTCTTGTTGGACTTGCTGAGTACTTGCCAACTACCATCAAAATTTCAATATACGCTGACGACATCTGTGTCTGGACTTCGGCAGTCACACGTCCTCAGATACGTGCGCGACTTCAAAGAGCGGCCACTTCGACAGCGAACTACTTGTGTAAACAGGGTCTCAGCATATCACCAGAAAAATGTGCACTAGTAGCATTTACTCGCAAACCGATGACGCCTTATATCATCTCAATCAATGGGCGGAGCATTTCCTATGTCCGAACCCACAGATTCCTTGGCGTAATTATTGACCGAGACCTCTGTTGGAGCCCGCACGTGGCCTACATGAAACGGCGCCTGACAGCAACTTCCCAGTTGTTCCAATACTTGGCAGGAAAGACGTGGGGGATGTCAGTAGACGCAATGCTTAAACTCTACAGAGCTCTCTTTCTTGGTTTTCTAAGATATAGTCTACCTGTACTGACCAACACCTGCAAGACAAATATTCGTGTTCTGCAGGCAGCACAAGCTCAAGCACTCAGAGTCTGCCTTGGTTTGCCCAGATGCACCTCAACAGAGGCAACTCTTGCGATTGCTTAGGACCATCCAATGCGAACTCACATTACAGTGGAAGCCCTGAGAACGCACATCAGACATTTTGCACGTGCCACCTATCACCACCTTGCAGCACTACCTTCAGATAGGCACCAATCATCATTCGCTAAAACTATCATCAAATACAACGACAAACTTCCATCGGGCTTCACCGCTGCATCTAAACCATCGATACCCCCTTGGTGTCTTATCAGCCCTACAGTCCATCTCAGTGTACCAGGAATCGGAAAAAAGTCTGAACTGTCGTCGCCTGTGCTGAAACAACTGTCTCTGCTTCTTCTGCACGAGAGGTACGCGGACAGGGAACACATTTATACCGATGGTTCCACAAACATCCAGTGTTCGTCCGGTGCTGTGGTTGTCCCAGCAAAAGCTATTACCATCAGCTTTAGGACTGACCACCCAACAACATCGACATCTGCTGAACTAGCTGCTCTTCGCGCTGCACTTCGTGTCGTCAATCGGGAGCCACCTCGACAATGGTCAATCTTCAGCGATTCAAAGGCAGCCCTACAATCTGTACTATCAGCTCTGCATCACGGGCCATTCGAACAGCTCGTATTCGATATTAGATGCCTACTCCATACATCACAGGAGAAAGGACACCACGTGACGTTTCAGTGGCTGCCAAGTCACTGCGGCGTCAGTGGAAATGAAGACGCCGATAATGCCGCTCGGGCAGCTCTTGAAGACGCACAAGAAGAGGCCATACCGCTTTCACGATCCGACGCAGCTAGCAGACTTCGAGTGCTTGAACATGAGATCACGCTATCTCTATGGTGCACACCAAACAGCCAGACCACCCGGAGCAACCGTCAATACCACCTGCCCTCTTTGATGCATCTCTATATGCCAACTGGACTACGTCGAAGAGAGGCGACTCTGCTTTACCGCTTATGGCTGGGGGTGGCTTTCACTAAATCTTACTCCTTCCGCATTGGAATGGCCGACAACGATCTCTGTAATGCCTGTCTTTGCGAGGAGACGCTGGAACATGTTCTGTGCGACTGTCCTGAATATAATGTTCAGCGACAGTCCCTGGCATCTGTTCTAGCGCGCCTTGACAGTAGACCATTGTCCCTCGACACGATTTTCACATGCCGCCGAGAGAAGATATCTCAGGTGAAGGCGACAAAGGGACTACTTAGGTTTTTGAAAGAGACGGGATTGGACAAGCGGCTGTGAGAGTGACGTCGCGTACCATGCCAGATTGATGGACTCTAACGGACGATGTGTGTGTGCTGTGCTATGTGCTCTCTCTCCCTCTCCCCCTTCCCCATCTTTAATCTCCCCAATCCCTCTCCCATGTGTAGGGTAGCAAACCGGTTAAGCCAAACTGGTTAACCTCCCTACCTTTCCTTCTCCACTTTTTCCTTCCTTCCTTCCTTGCCCATTTTAAAGCTAAACTTCGGCAGTCATATACTGTCTACGAAATTCTTCGGGGCCAGTGGACGTTTTTATCTCATTTTCTTTATCTCTACTCTCATTTTATTACCTTTGTTCCTTTACCCCTTTTCCCCGGCACAGGGTAGCCAACCGGTATATATAGTGGCTAACCTCCCTCAATTTCACTCACTTTTTCTTCTTCCTTTGCGACCACTCATATTTCGTATAAGCCCTTGTGGCCAAAGAGAGAGAAAGGATGCATAGAAAGACAGATAGGTTAACCATAGGCATTTTCGGTTGGCTACCATGCACGCAAGGAAGGAGTAGGGGCATAAAAAGAGAAGGAGAGCGGAAAGGAGAGAGAAAGAGAAAGAGGGCCTAACACAAACAAACCGCGTACGCTATAGGGTGGTAGGGGGTGGTGTTATTTAAGTCTATCGTGAAGGCTCGTGGACCGCACGATTCTTACTAACGCGTCTAAGGCCTGTCTATGAAATAAGGAGGAGCTTGGGCCTCACTATGGATGCATCTAGCAGAGGTATACCGGCCACTGTCCCACATGAGCGTCTCCTTTTGACGTGCGAGCATCAGCCTGCACGGGGACAAAGAGGTATTCGCAGCATATAGAGTTAGAACTTTATCGCTCCACCAAATTCACCCCCGTATCCAATAAAGCTGTCTACTGCACTAAACAATTCGTTACGTATGGCATTACTTGTTAAACTTCACCACTCAGTGAGTAGGTCCTTTGTTCTGTTATGACATGTAGGCTGTCCTACAGGCTGTTTCCAGAAAGTACGTAAACAAATTCAGGCATGTTTTTGACTGCCACAGATGGAAGAAAAAGAGAGAGGAGACTGAAAGATGAAGCAATTCTCTCTTTTTCTTTCGTTTATGGCATTAAGAAGTGTGCCTCAACATCGAAATCAACTAGCTCAACAAGAATCTCCTCTGCATAAAGATAGTGACTGATAAATTTTGTCAGGCGACTAAGTCCACGAGTGCACATTAACAACACGTAGTTGTTGACACAGGGAAACAAAGGCAAAGTCTCAATATAGGCCCTCTAAATAAATTTTCTAGGGGGAACTGTAAAGAAGACAGCGAGAAAGAGAGAGCTATTAGTTGAAACACAACTATAAAGAAGTTCCTTTAAATACGCGCAACCGCTCAATTACAAGCGCAAAAGGCGAGCAAAACTTATCTTTCGTGCGCGGCTTCGTTGAAGCAAAGTGTCGGGGCAAAAAATAATGTAAACAATAAGAGAGACAACGAAGCGTGCCAGTTGTGGGCACAGAAACGATTACGGGTGAACGCGGACGTGATGCACGACGGCTGCTCTATGTCGAATTAGTTGTCACGGCTCGATTTTACGACGTCACGCAACAGGCGACCGGGCGTGTGCGGCGGCCAATCGCTGCCCTGTGAACAGCAGCCGCTCGCCAGAATAGGCGTGGCCGTAACGTAAGCACGCGTCCTGCGAAGTCGATGGGGTGGAGAGGGATCACGGCGCAGCATACCGAGTACAGCGGTGCACCGTAGCCAAAGAATTAAAGGGCAATTGACTCGTCGACTCAGGTTTCACGCAAATGACTAGAAGGAAAACCGCGAAATTGTCATGCGTAAATGCGCTCGTTGATCACACTGTACGCTTAACTGAAACATAAAAAAAAAACTTCTTGTGTTTTACGCGTCAAAACCACGATCTGATTATGAGGCACGCCTTTATGGGGGGGAGGGGGAGCTTAATTTTGGCCCCCTGGGGTTCTTTAACGTGAAACCGATGCACGCTTCATTGGTGATTTTGCATTTAGCGCCCTTCCAAACGCAGCTGCCGCGGCCGGGATTTGATCCCGCAACCTTAGGCTTAGCGGCGCAACGCCAAAGCCATTAGGCAACTACGGCGAGTCTGCAACACTTACAGCTGCCATAGGACACGGTGGCTTTATTTGTCCCGCCAATCAGTTTGCAACGGCAACTTCTTTATCAAATTGATTATGTTCACAATAAAAAACTACACGCAAACGCGCACGCAGGAGGAGGTCCGAAAGCAAAAGGCTGCAGAGGCATCGCCTGTCGAAGCTGGGGAACAGAGTACTAGCTAAAACATCATTCAAACGGTAGTAAACATAGTTATATGAGAATAAGGCAATCAATTTATTAATAGACAATACGTAGGAAAACTGTAAACATAGAACAATATTCTAAAAGACTAATATGGAAATAACTTTGGTTCCACCATGCGATCAACAAAGTTTATGGTAAGGTAGCATAGGACGTTTTAAATATATAAAGCGGTGAAGTAGTAATACAGCTAAAGCGCGAGTGGAAAGAGACAAAATGCGCACAACGTTTCAGTTACTTGCTTTCCATTCAACAATAATTGACAAGTATGAAGGCTGTTGATACATCATTGACTCCTTGCCTACTTGTTCATCATGTTGCTAAGAGTCATGTCCCAACTATTCAACAGAATGAGACCTGTCTGGACTCCGCAGCAAAACCTACTTTAAACGTAGATAGGTGACCATATATGAGGCGATTGGTCGCTCCTTGCGCGTCCCGCTGCGCGTTCAAGTGATGTCAACGTTGGTCTTCCCGTTCTTTAATTTCTTTTAAATTATTTTCTGCACACTAGGATTAGTTTAGTGGCCCAAGCAGCCTGTCATTTCCCGTACTCAATGCTACTTATTGATGTCGCTGAAAGAAAGCATACGCGACTCCTCCATTTTAGTTTTACGTAGGACCGCGAATGAGTCCCATGAGTACATGCAGCTACCACACACACACACACACAAACACACACACACATATATATATATATATATATATATATATATATATATATACATATATATATATATATATATATATATATATATATATATATATATATATATATATATATATATATATATATATATATACGTACTATATATGATATAAATATCACAACCTTGAGAAAAATTGATAGTTTACTGCAATAAATGGAATGCATTTCTCTCAGCGATTGAGTTATCTTGGAGTGAATAGCTTCAATATCAGAGATGGATCCCATGGTGTGCTCTTTGTTATGTGGATTCATGCTTTGCTAGGCTTCAAGAGCTGGGCACAACCAGAAAGAATGGCTGCTTCCTCTTCATCCGGGGAGTTATTTGTTGCCCCTCCTGTCTTCAACTCTTGAAACACGGCTGGCATCATGCTATGTTTATCGTAAAAACATCTGAAATTTTCATTTCTCGACATATCAATCCCAATAATGGTGCTAATAAACACTGTGGCCTGTAAGAACATTATGTTCTGCCACCGAATTCGCTTTCCCGCAACGAAACTAATCTCTGCTCTCGTACTCAAAACCCGTCAACGGATGTTGTATCATAGGTGATATAGCAAATAATGGTTGCTTCAAACGACAACCAAAATGCCTTTGCCGCTGAAAACTTCCCAGCAGTTTAATGGCTTCATGGCGAGTTATTTTCTGTAGGTCTTGCAAACACCGTGCTACTTTTCCTACGTTGTTTTCAAGTGTAAGAGCTTTGAAAATAACTTGTTTATTTCCGAACTTCCTGCGCATTAGCAAGTAAAGGAAAGGGCAGCCGAGGACGACACAGGATTAGGTGGTGTGATGAAATTAAAAAAAAGGAAGGATTACAGGCGTATAGGATAGTGTAAGCTTGCACAAGACAGGGCTAATCGGCGATCGTTGGAAGTCCGTCCTGCCTAGAACATTATTATTATTATTATTATTATTATTATTATTATTATTATTATTATTATTATTATTATTATTATTATTATTATAACGGTAAGATGGCAACAATAATTATTATTATTATTATTATTATTATTATTATTATTATTATTATTATTATTATTATTATTATTATTATTATTATTATTATTATTATTATGAAACGAGTTAACACTTTGAGGATGTCTGCTCCTGAAACGACAACCTTGATTCGCTTATTAGTGTTTGCCGGCAGAGGGTAAGGCTTTGAAAATGGCGTTAGGACAACGTTCATCCACACACACAAAAAGAAGAGCGTTAGCATGCGGCTGGCCCCGGAATAATGCAAACAAGCACCGAGCGCTTTGGTACATTAGATGCCCAAGCGGGCCCTCTGCAAGGACGCTAACAAACAGACGCGCTTGTTCGAAATTTCGAACGACATCCCAGAGAAAAAACTAAAACGCACAGCGAATCAGGACAGCTTGTAGCTTCGGCGGAACAATTCATGCTGATATGACGGGCACGCGGTCAGTATCATCCATTGGCTACACTTTTTGCACGTCACAAAAGTGACCTTGACCTTAACGAAATATCTCTCTACTGCCGTCATTGACGTTGCCGGCCGGTCGAATTGCAGATAATAGCCCTCGCACTTCTCGCCTCGAAGTTTTCTTTTTTGTCCTCTTCGGGCAAAAGGAGGATAAAAAAGAAAAGCTCACGCGATTGCCAGGTTTCTCTTACACCGCAAGTAATCGCACGCCCCAATTACGTATCCTGAAATTCATACTCAAAATTATACACAAAACGCCGGACTAGGAGCACCGCGATAAAGAGGAGTAAAAATTAAAGAAAAGACGGTTGATTCATTACGCCTAATTATCGGCGCCGTTAACACGCGGACGGCGACGTGATTCTCGGTTAAAGCTGCGAAGCCCACGGTGCGCGCAGCGTCTTCGCACACGTAACGCATAACCTGCTATCGCGCCACGAAGGAATTGTCGTCTGCTCTTCGCCAAGTGCGAAACTAGGGCTAGTGTCCGAGGTAATCGTTATGCCTCTGCATCGACGCCCCGCCATTGCTATATTTCCGCATAGTAAGAGCGGTAGCTGCTTTATGCGCAATAAATGCTTCGCCTGTCCATTTCCCCGCTCGCAAAACTCCTCGCTGCGGTCATTAAAGGAGCCGTTATATCGCTTCTCGCGCGCTAATCGCAAGTAGTCCGTCGGCGCCACGACACGCTTGATTAGGGCGGACACCCTCCGTCGCTTGATAATTTGATCGGCGTGAAACGAAGGGACCGCGAAGATACGCCGCCTGGTGACGAAAGAAGAGGGGCCCGCTTCCAGAATGTGAAAGCAAGAAAGTGTTCGGGCGAAGGGGCCCAGACAATTTATGGGCGGCGGAGGCATTTGCCGCATTCCTGGAGAGCCATGAATACTTAGAAGCAGCGCAAGAGAGAGAGAGAGAGAGAGAGAGAGAGAGAGAAAATAAAGTACGATTTTCTGCAGCATCGAACAGAGACGTGTGAAGTAGCAGAAAGAGAAGTTACGGTGTATACTTCAAGCAGTGTTTAAAACAGCAGAGTTTAAACCCTTTTCAAAATTAGTGTCCGAGCAACCGAACATTTACGGTGATATTAAGTTCGGCGCCACTCGAGTCATTATCGCTCTGGAAGAGGGCTGCAAAGGCATGAGTGCAACGTTAATGTCAGCGGCATGAGAAATTCCGCAAGCCGGCAGAATATTAGTGTTTTTAAAGGTCAGTGACTCACTGAGACGAGCTACAAGAGTCCTAGCAAATCCTCAAGAGACAGCCGTGGGTATCGCTTTCCAGTTTGTCGCAATTAGTGCTCTGGATGGTTTTAGTTTTCTTTCTTCAGTTATCTGTCATTTGTTTATTTCCTATTTTCTTTCCTATTTCTTTGTTTCCCATCTTCTTCTCCTCTTCTCCATTTTTTCATTTCTTCCTCACGAAAGAGTAGTCAGACGCTGTGCCCCTATCGGTGGCAGTTGTCAGCTTGCTTACTCCCTCTTTCTTTTGTGTGCTTGTATGTTTTCAAATAATAATAATAATAATAATAATAATAATAATAATAATAATAATAATAATAATAATAATAATAATAATAATAATAATAATAATAATAATAATAATAACAATAATAATAATAATAATAATAATAATAATAATAATAATAATAATAATAATATACTTCAGTTTATTGAGGTCAAATGTTAACGCGGCTTTTTCCTTGCGTACCTATCCGGCGTTTAATGTCGCGTCATCTGACTAGCCACAAAATACACAAAGACGAAAGACTGGTGGCAACGTCGCCTTGAAGATGCCGTGCCAGCTAGCCATGACGTGATCTATTTCCACGGTACCTTGTCCGGTCGACTTTCTTTTTTTTATTGGCAAAGATGGGACTACGTGGTGTGGGGATGCGCGACCCTCGCGCCTCCCCTGATGTTTTTCCCGCATAGCGCGTCTCCTGTAGTGCGGCTTCGCCGCACACGCGGCGGTCCGAGTGGTACAGGCGCAGTGCGAGAGATGGCGCTAGTGTTGCGCGCCGCGAGGTTACTTAGGCGCCGAAAGGAAGGCGCTTGCTCTCTTGGCTTCGAGACAGCAAACGGGCTGCACGTGCAGCAACGCTCTTCCCCGGCGGGTCGCCGAAGCAGCGCGGACATCCCGCGCGCGCGGCGACCGATGCATCTGCGAGACCGCCTCGCGTGGCCGCCTTCGAACGCGCCACGATTCGCGTGACTATACACGCGAACGACCAGGCGTTGGGATCCAGCATGGGGCGAACATATTCGCTCGCTTCCGGTCGCGGTAAGTCGGACTTCTAGATTTGTCGCGCGCCCATCGGCATGTTTTGTGGATAGCAACTCGGCTAGCAGGCATTGATGTATGAAAGGTGCAATAAATGCCCTTGTGACTGTTTGCACTACACTGTGTTGTCGTTCCTTTGTCCCAAGAGTACGGTGTGAGAGAATCCCACATCAGACCCCACAGTGGTATCCTTAAAAAAAGCGCCAAAGTCCGCATTGGATGAATTTCAAGAGCTTTTACTGAGCCACAAAGGCCCGACTACGAAAAGATATTGTGCAGCTCGTGGCGTCACAATGAGGTACCGTCACAATGAGGTACCGTATTCTGGCGCGAAATTCGATAAATTAAACTATTACTTTCTCTAATTGTGGTATAATAATAAATTTCTAGCCCCACAATTTAGAAAAATGAAGTTTTTGAAGAATACTTTATCAATCTAAATTCATTTATTGTTTCTACTGAGTATACCTTTAAGATAACTAGGTTACTGCTCAGGGCAAATTCCTATTTCCCTATTAAAGTGCATGTGAAACGCAGATATACTCTCGTTAACTAACCACTAAACCAGATCGCATTACCTTGGTTTCATTTAGGAGAAAAAGCTAAATTGCATCGAGTGTAGAAACAATATTCTCTTTCAGAACCCAAGTATTTTTGTCATTTTTTTTCTACCGGAACTACCAAATGTTATTAAGTAGGAAAAAAATTGCGGCCGAGAGATTATTAATTCATAACTCTGCACCAAGAACAGACACCGCAGTTTCGTAAACAGCAGATGTCAAAGCGTGTAAAGCAGACAAATTTCAATGTACAGTTTTACAGCTTACGTCAAATATTTACAGTACACACAAATGCGTTGGTTTAATGGTATATTTAAGGCAATTAATTGATTTTTCAAGGGTTGTATTTTTTTTTTTTCCGAGGGTCCGTTTTATCCTGACCAGTATGCGCTCCGGGAGTGGGTTCATCGTACCCATTTTTATTCACTCGCATCGTAAATCGTGGACTCTGGCCTGGATTCCTTGATGTAAGAGATGGTAACCAGCGCACGCCTGGAGGCCAATATTTGAATTTTAAATGAAGACGTTAACGCCGCCCTGTCTTACACCTGGTAAAGTACGGTAGGCTCGGCCACAGCGTTAATAATGATGTGGCAAAGCAACATTACGGGAAGGTAACGAGCGAACAGGTCTTGCCAATAATAACACAAGGAAAATATACGTCGGCTTTTCCTGCAACATAGGAACCGAATGCGAAAGTTTGCAGCGCGCCAATTTATTACCGGTGATGCGGAAAGCGCGTGGGCCTGCCCACAAGTCACCGCGCGAGCACTGGATGTGCAGCAACGGCGCCCTCCATAGGCCGGGAGCTCAAGCCGAAAACTGGTTTTTCGATCGACCGATCGAGGTTTCGCGGCTGATCGAGAGGTGGCGACATGTTCCAAGCGAAGAAATATGTCGCAATGTTTTCGCGCGCCGCGGCTACGCGTAGACTGGGCGTAGCGCATCTCACAATGTAAACTGATATGCATTTATAAGTACATGCTTTCTTTAATAGTGTTTCCCCAAGGGAAAGAAATTAGGTTTCTATGATTGTTTGCTATGCAGCTTAATACGCGAGCTATGTGGCAAACTAGCGTACTGGGATCTTTTTTTTATTCTGCGGTGTTCACAATATGTAAATACATAGCAATGCTGCGAAAAGTGTTAAACCACCGAAAAATGCACCTCCTTGCTATGGCACATCTTTTTCTGCAAGCCCTCATCCCTATATCCATTTAGGTCTGCGACTTTTGACAGTTTGACGCGCATAAAACGAGTGAAAAATTTATAGCTTGAACCCGAAGATACGACTGAATTAACACGTCAGTAAAAGTTTATCAGATGAACAATGAAGATAAAAATAATTTGAACTGTATTTATAAATCACCATCGTGCAATGCCGAAAAAGCCTATCTTGACTTCAGAAGTAGCTTGGTAAGCTAGAAAAAAAATAAAAAGGAACGTAAGAACGAAAGACGATGGCGAGGCCGCTTTGAAGTTGCCGAACCAGCTCGCGGTGACGTCACAAATTTCGAAGGCGCCCGGCCTGTTTGTATTCATGTTTCCTCGGCAAATACGAATTCCATTGTCATCTAGGAGAGTAACAGAATGCACTCTGTCAATTTGAACAACCCTTATTTGTCCACAACGACCCAAAATACGAAGAATACGTTGATGTCCGTGACGACGCGCTAACGTTCTGGCGCTGTGATTACGGCGCGAAACTCAAGATATCGAACTTTGACCTTCATTTTTTTTTCTTTTCTAGCAATCAACCTATTTCAAACAAATGTAGGCTGTTTTACAATTTCTCGTATTTTTGCTGTGTCGTCGAGTCTCGCGGTTAGCTCAGATGGCACCGCCACCTCCCCGGAAAGGCGTGGGTACCGAATTCAATCCTCGGACCTAGTTAAATTTTTCTTAAACTCCGAAGATTTCTTCTTGAAGAACCCGCAAGCGTTACCTTTGCATCTTTGTGGTACCTTTTGTTGCTGTTATTCGCCTGCTAACATGCATATTACCGTGCTCAAGTTAACGCGTCTTTGACATATCGCTCACTTTCTTTTAAGTACTAAATATAAATTGCTGCTGTCATTTTGAATAAATCACGGTATTCTTAGACGGTTCTTTATAGTTGGTATGCTTGATAGCTTTCTTGGTTGAACGCCCCATTTCCTCACAATGCACACTTGCTTGGTATAATTTTTTACCGCTTGAAGTACCGTTGGTACCCGATCACAGCATTGTCGCGCGAGCGAAGTTTTTCTTTGGGATGAAGCTGATGACAACGAGGGTACCTGATGACAATGATGATGACAACATAACGGAAAGGACGAACAAACACCGCAAACGCAGTTTTCAGCTTTTATTGTTGTTGTAGGAATAAACATTATATTCTCCGGGCGGGTCTCGGGCTACACATTTTTCGGTGCTCTCTAAGTATTCTAAAAGTGACACAGTGACACAATAGTAGCAACATATATTGTAGACTGGATAGTCGTGCATCGTGTCAATGAGAGGCGCCACCTTTTATTCATGCTTCGCGAAAGACTCGAGGCTTGCATGTGCGGACGTATTGCTCGGATAGATTGCTCGTGTGACCTGAAGAAGTTGTCAGAGGCATAGTCGTCAAATGAGCAGTCTTTACAAGTTGTAATACGTTATCAACGCTTTATACACATAAAAATGCGTTGTAAAGTGCTTATGTAAACGCGTTTATCAGACAAAAGCAAGGTCAGTAGTCCATGGAAACACACATCTTGTTCGGTCGCAAAACAAACAGGCTCCAAGTTTTTCTTTTTTTTTACATTAGCTCGTGAAAGTTCTCCTGCATACATGTAGTTTACTGTGCCCGGACTTCTTGTGGAGCGGTGTAGGGTAGCCAACCGGACGTGATTCTGGTTAACCTCCCTACCTTCTTCTTATCTCTTTCCCTCCTTGTGGAGCGTACGAGTTACTTTTATTTATCTTTATTTTTTGCCTGGCTTCGTCGGTTGTACGTTAGGTTAGAGCGTTTACGTATGTTTCTTTCTCTTTAGGAGGCTGGAAATACAAATACTGTTGTCTTTCATATTCCGCGATTTTGATATTTCGCGTGAAATATATTACGCCGGCTTTTCGTGTTGCTATATTGTTCCCACGGCAAATTACGAGTGCTTGCCGCATACCGGTCTATCTGCTTTCCTATCAATATCTATTTTACATAGTGTGCTCATCATGTAAAATGATCAACCACTGCCTTTTTCAGCGGCATGTTTATGCTTGTTCGAAGCTTCTAAATGACTGCTAGTTGCCAGGAATAATAGTTCGCTACATTTGTGAAGAACGCACGAAAGCTCATTTGAGTTCGTTTTCGTGTATATATATATATATATATATATATATATATATATATATATATATATATATATATATATATATATATATATATATATATATATATATATATATATATATATATATATACATATATACATACATACACACACACATATATATATATATATATATATATATATATATGTGTGTGTGTGTGTGTGTGTGTGTGTGAACGATAAGAAAAGAAACCGAGGTATCCGATTTTTATTATTCATGAAATGCCAACTAGCAATGACACCAAGGAAAGCATAGGAGAAATAATCTGCAATTCTTAATCGAATTAAGGAAATTATAAATAAACGGAAATGAAAGTGGATAAAGAGCAACTGGCCGCAGATGGGATAGGGTATATGTGTGCGCGTGAGTGCGCGGCGCCGATTGTACACCTATGCTTCTGCGCCTACATTTGTGGCGAAGACCTTTACTTTGACGAGTGCCCCCATGACTGTATCACACACGCCAAGCGCAATACGCGTTAAGACAGATCATTAACCCCATCCGTCGTAAGCTCTTCATGAGCTCCTAACATTATTTCACGCCGTAAGCTGCTTAACAGCCTGACTCGTTCTGCTGTCACGTAAGACTAGTGTAAAGATGAGGACGGCTGCTATGACGAGCGCCACCGAGAGGTCTATCTTCACGGCGGGCGCACATGGCAGTCAGGCCGCGTACACTAGCAACAGATGACCGGGCCGGTGTGTGCATGTCTCTTTCTCGCATCGCGTAGAAGCGCCAACGGCAAAAAAGGCGTCTGGACTCCGCCCGATAACCAGTACCGCCGCTGCCAGCGGCCGACGCGGAAGAAAGTGTTTATCCAGCGGTTCGACAGGAGCGCCAGAGTGGGGGAGGGTCGAGTGTGTGGCGAGGGTAACGCGGAGACACGCGGTAGACACGGTGGCCACGCACAGACGACGTGAGAAACGAGGGTGGCTGGAAGAAAGAGTGCGAAATATGAAAGAGACGCATAGGTGAGACGGGGGGAGGGGGGGGCAGGTCAGAAAGGCAACCATGGAAGGCTGCGTAGCGAGAGCGACGCGTAAGCGCGGAGGAACTCGGCGAAAGATATAAATATCGGCAACAGGGAACGCAAAATCGGCCCGTGGGCTTTTGACGTCCGCAGCGGCTCGTAAGGGACACGACGGCTTGGTTGTCCGGGCTGCTAGAACCGTCGAAATGCAGCGACACTACATTGCCATATGAAAAGAATGAAGTAATACAATAGCTTTTTTTCCCCCTTTAGTGAAGAGAAGAAAGAAAGCTGTAGCAACTAGAGAGAAAGTGATGGAGGAAAGAGAGGAAAACGAACAAGACGCGCTGTCCACCGTGTCTGCGGGATGGCTGTTTGCCTTTCACTTTCTTATTGACACCAGCGCAAGCCTCTCCTTCTCATTTCTTTGTCATTTTAGTTTACAACATGACTTGTGGTTGTTTCCTCAGTACACTGAGACAAACAACGAGAAGGGAAGGATGCAGTGTGGTCTAGGAAAAAAAAACAAATATCCCGCTCTCTACGCGACAAAAGGGAAGAAAATAGACGTCTAAGCTATAAGGAATGGAATTCGACTTCACAGCCCGAATACAAAACACAAAAGAAAGTGGGACAGCAACGTTGCTTCAATCCTCCAGTGCGCTGTGAAGATTTATGTTTCAAGCACCCATTAGAGGGCCCGGCCGCTTACAGTATCTCTGCATCAATGCTGACCAGGAAACCCAAGTAGTGCAGCACATATTACCGCGATAAATTTGAACGCTTGGTTATTCTCTTATTACCAGCGTTAATGCCGACGTGTGTTGCCCCCGCACGTACGTGTCAGATTTTCTCGCGTGTTCATCCTTCAAAGGGTGGGCGAGGCGACGCAAAAGGCGCTTGGTCGTGCTTGCTTGCGTGTATATGGAAGTATACATACCTGCGTATTCTCGCGCCATTATGCGTGGGTGTGGTTTTTAGGTTGTTTCTTTGTTTACATACATGCGCACGCGTGCGTGCGTGCGTGTGAGTCTGTGTGTGTCTGTGTGTGTGCGTGTGCGTGTGCGTGTGTGTGCGTGTGTGTGTGTGCGTGTGTGTGTGTGTGTGTGTGTGTGTGTGTGCGTGCGTGCGTGCGTGTGTGTGTGTGTGTGTGTGTGAGAGAGAGATAGAGAGAGAGAAAGTGTGGTATGCGTAAGAGAGAGATTGAGATAAGAACACTTCGAGCAAAGGAAGGAGGAAGTCAATTAGTAGGAATTATTGGCAGCTCAATAGGTCTATATCTGCCGGAACGGTGACGCGTGAGAGCACGAGAACGTATGGTCATAATCCAGCCGCACTTAAAGTCGCACGAAACTATATGTTAGCCTACATTAGAGATCGCGTAGGCAGGGACTATAATTGAACGCGCAGTGTAAGGTCCAGGGGTAGTTATTAATTGTAGTGAAAAGGTTAAATACAAGCATAAAAGAGTAACTCGCATCTGCGTTTGGGCTACTCGTATAGAGCTAACTTTCAATGCTTTAAACGAAAAAAAGTTAAAAAAAAAACCTCCAGACTATGAGTAGTACCCAGAGCCGGTTCACTTAAAACTTTATCGTGCGCTGTGCGACTCGCTGTAGCTTTCGCAAGGCTCTGAGAGACCCAATGTCACGTCCCTCCAAGCTAAGTGCTACAGAGAGTATTCATGTGACATAACATACGCCTTTTTGTTGTCCTGTTCACAGCTTCCACTGTGTTGCTGGAGATGATCGGATCAATACAAAGCGCAGTCTTTTCACAGCGCTGCTTGTACAGAAATGTAGCGGCTTCAATGGCTTGAGTGCATAGTTTCCCATTCTGGACACTGTCAAATTCCGCCATATTGTCAAATTCACCGTATTGTCAGCTCTGATTGGTCGGCAAGGCTGCAACGGCGTCTCTGATTGGCTCAAAGTGTCCTCATCGTAGAATATGAGAATGCCGCGAAAACAGATAATGTCCAATAACAATAACATAACAATAACATAATAATAACATAATAATAATAATAATAATAATAATAATAATAATAATAATAATAATAATAATAATAATAATAATAATAATAATAATAATAATAATAATAATAATAATAATAATAATAATAATAATAATAACAACAACAACAGGTATGAACTGCAACATATCTGCCACTCTCCTTTCCAATGCTGTCCTGAAGAATTGAAGGTGCTCTTGGGGCCCTATAGAGCCCGTCCTTGCTCTGGGTGCTGTTACGCTCGCATTTATTAAACTTTTGAAGAACACCTATAAAATCATGACTCATTCCACTCTGTGAAGGTCGATGACCAGCGAAGCGGTGTAGCACACGACAAAGAGGTGCCACAGAATTTTGAACAAAGGTACGAACACATTTACTGTCTTGATCGGTGGTCGTCGCGACGAAAGGTGCACATGCACATTTATTTTGATACATCCGCGTTAATTCGTGTTTAACATTCGTTATATACGTTCACGTTTTCATTTCGCGATGTATTGAGGCAACGAATTTGAGGCCGAAATCACCGTGCCCACTGGCAGTGTACCAGTGCCGTTAGCGCCATCGCAGAGGGAGGGGCAGCAAGGGAACGCTAGTATGATGAGCGGCATCGGAGCCAGATGTGGTAGAAGAGGACGGCGAGCGTGCGAGCAGTGGCACGAGCAATTACTGATTATGATAATTTTTTTGCTTTCACAGATTCGTTGATGGCCGCGAAAACTGCACAGAACCCTAGCCTTAAACAGCTTTGCTGTAAAAGGTTCCTTCCCGACCTGCACACAATAGGTATGAACTGCAATATATCTGCCACAGGCAAGATGTGCGTCGAAGGATGCTACCCGAAAAGTAAATAAATCGATCAACAAAAACAACAGAGTGATTGCTTAAAGATAACCGTAAGGTTGCCTCTCTATATCCACCTTACCAGCTTTATTTTTCACCTTCAATGTTCCCTCGCACCTCTCTTTCTTTATCTTCATCCCTTAAGTGACTTTTCGTTCCATAGACTAGCAAACCGGACATGTGCGTGGTTGACCTCTCTGCCTTTCGTTCTCTTTCCATTTCTTTTCTCTCCCCATCGGCTCCTTGCGTCAGACGAAGTAAGTAAAGGCAATTTTGTCCTCCTTATGGCAGTTTTGCAGCACAATCTTCTAGTTATTATAATAATGAAACTGTTTATTAGTTTTCCATCATTTTGCACAACGACTAGCGTAAGTGAGCAAGAAGCGAATTCGAGACGTCCACTTCTTTAGCGCATCCTAGTCCTAACGTATGTAAGATTTCTAGAGCGAAAAATAGGATAGCGCTGCGGCTACCAGAACATGGCATTATGAATTGCGATAAGCGCTTCTCGGTGGCTTATCTTGTTGAAAGCGATCTATAGCAAAAAAAAAAACATTGAACGAAAAAAAAAAACCGACGAAGACACGGCAAGACACATTCAAAGCGCATATACAGGGTGTCCCAGCTTATAACTTTAGCCAGAGTTTAAAATATGGCGATGCGCTCTAGGACGACGCGACCAAATGCATGTTGCTGACTATCGTAAGGAGTAAGTCACGCTATTTTCTGTATTCTGCTTTTTATCCTGCTTAAAGCTATCATGAACCTCCACGAGGGATGCACTTCTGTGGCGTAACTCGCACAGCCAACGCCTACATCACTGCGGGCATGTCACGTGTTTTTCTTTTTTTTTTAATTGCGGGCATCAGCAGTAAGCGGGAAAACACTAATGCCTAATAGATAGAACTTTCTAATTGGGATTGTTTGCCAAACATCGTTACATGTGAAGTTGGTTAAATAATCTTGACTAATTATGCAATTAAGCAGAATACAAAAAATAGTGACTTAATCCATACAACAGTCACCAACATCCATTTGGTCGTATCGTCTTAGAGTGCAAGTGCATATTTTTGAACTCTGGCTAAAATTAGCTCGGACACCCTGCATATACATTATGCGTGTGTGTGTTCGATAGGTCATGTTGTTGTGGCCATTTTGTACTGTACCCGGCATTTCAGAATAGCAACAAAATATTCTTCAATATAATGTGATCTCAGGCATCACTGCAACCAAATCTGACGAATTGTTTTTGAGTCGCCTGGCTGAACTTTCATTGGTGCACTGCTACGCAAATAAGAACTTGTGAGACGCATCGATAAGTTGTTTTTTATGAAAGGATGACCAAGTAGGAAATTATGTTGTTGAAGAGCGGGCTATCCCAACCATAAAAGTTTAACTCAGCTAATAAGGAATCTATGGAAAATAAACCGAACGAAAGAAAAAGAAAACAAGACTGCAAGAAAAAAATTGTGTACAAATAAAGTCGTAACAAGTAAATTAATAAGTAAAGTACTAATAATAAACATTGTGGGGCACGAGATCTGAAAAAAAAAAACTGAATTCTGGCATGCAACGCATTCTGGCATTTGCATTTCGTTTCTCGACTAGAATACGCTAACAACATTGTAGTGTACTGTTTTACTGGCTACTGCTACAGGCTGCTCGGGAATTGAACGTTTTCGGAGATCCCGTGGTCCGTAAACTTTTGTCGCCGGGTGCACCACATAACTTTGGAGTAGCTTGCTACCCAATACATAGAGCCCGCTGTATCTGTTACATGAGAGTGTCCAGTCACAGCGAGCGTTACCCAAAAAGTCTCGATCGGTACAGCATCCGTCGTAATACACTTGCGTGTCAGTTCCACATATATCACTACAAGCCAGCTTTATGAAGTACTAGCGCCTTTTCTCTCGTATTATCCGTGCATCAGAGTGTGTTGTGCAACATTCACATAACCGCAATTCGACGC
The DNA here is from genome assembly GCF_038994185.2 of Dermacentor albipictus. Classification (NCBI taxonomy): domain Eukaryota; kingdom Metazoa; phylum Arthropoda; class Arachnida; order Ixodida; family Ixodidae; genus Dermacentor; species Dermacentor albipictus. The sequence goes on along the minus strand of NC_091825.1, from coordinate 96,669,292 downwards.
ACTGTATGCGCGCGGTTACGGTTCCTTTGCGCCAAGGACGCAGGAGTGAAATGCGCAAATTTACAGCATTCGATTATGACCGCTTCACAATGGCCCGCTTCACAATGGCCTGCTTCACAAGAGCTTGGCTTCACACAGATCCCAAGAAGTGCGTTGGATCTGCATTAATTATTTACCTACCGAATAAGATCGCATCCTCGACGCTGCTCGCATGCACACTCAAACACGCGCGGTCTCATTTCTCGCTGGCGCGACGAATCGAGACGAGTAAATATAGCGTCGCGACCGCGAGATGAACGATAAGTCCGCTCATCACATTCCCTTAAACCCGCGAGGAGGCGCAGCTATTCGAACCGCAACCAGTGTCTCGCACGAGCGCTCCGTCTTTATCAATCTGCGCGCCCCGCCACCGGCGTTCTGCGCGCTGCGAAAGGTCGTCCCTCACGCGTCACCTAGGCACTCGATCTGCGAAAATCTCGTCGCGTCGTCACCGGCCCTGATTGCCCCACTGTGCGGGTTCCGTTAATTAAGTGCAGCGGGTCCTTATCTGAAGCGGCCGCTCCATCACGGTGTCGAGAGTCCTGATGCGTCTTCGTTTCGCAATATAATGGTTATGAGCGTCAAGAGACGGCACTGATTGATAGTCCTCGTATACGCCAGAATAGCCCCGGCCGGCATATCGCTTGCCCCTAATACGGGCCTTTCACCCGCCCTCGCTTAAATGCTCGCTATCTACAGATTCCGTCTTTCCCGCTATCGCAGGACGTTGCAGCTAATAACCACGCTCGGTGCATATCGGCGAACGACAGGTAAAGCCGAGTAACCCACGCTTTTGGGATGAACGCGCGAAGTGTTTATTGCATTTTTTTCCCATTTTCTCTCTTTTCTTTCCTTTTTTTTATTGCTCACCGGTTCACGAACTATGACGAAATGGTAATTTATGCGTTATAAAGATACAGGGAGGCATATCTACAGTTTTATTTATAGAAATTGAAGGCGGTCGGCCTCAGCTCGTGCCGTATAACCTGCTACTCTGTGATAGAGAAGTTGAAGGAAAGAGAGGTAAATTATGACGATGATGACATTAAATGTGGTGTTAATGCTAGTCGTCAGCGTAGCATCATATTTGAGTAACAGCCTTGGATTACGGCATATTTGAGTCATAGCCTTTGATTTAGCCTTCTTTTTTCCATTTTCTCTCTTTTCTTTCCTTTTTTTTTTGCTGACCGGTTCACGAACTATGACGAAACGGTAATTTATGCGTTATAAAGATACAGGGAGGCATGTCTACAGATTTATTTATAGAAATTGAAGGAGCTCGGTCTCAGCTCGTGCCGCATAACCTGCTACTATGTGCTAAAGAAGTGGAAGGAAAAAGAGGTAAATGATGACGAAGATGACATTAAATGTGGTGCTAGTGCTAGTCGTCAGCGCAGCATCATATTCGAGTCACAGCCTTGGATTACGGCCCTGCGTTGCGCGGAAATCATATCATGCCCAGTACTGCTGGTAATGTAGCACACTTCGTGTGAGGCCAAGCATCCATAATTAAATCCTCCCAGTATGCTGTGCGTCAGTACTCTGATTAGTTTAGTCTTACAAGAGCGGCTCATCGTCACGGGCTCATATGTCAAGTCGATTATGGCGAAAACATAAGGTGTATTCTTAAAAGCGCTGAAACGACACTTCAGAGAAGAGTAAACCTGGCGGTAGTGGTTTTGTCTCATGTAAACGCAACAGTTATGGAAGTGGACTGTCTTTGCGGCATAAAGAAGCTAAATTTCTTAGTATTACAACACCAGTTGCACCCGCATCAGGGAGTATATTGATGGTATTGCTTTTTAAGTTCTAGGCCATTATTTAATTGTTTTTAGCCGAGTTTACGAAGACGTTCGCGCTTGCATAGATGACGTCAATTACCGGTCTGCTCACCTATCATGTGAAGAAAACAACAAGATATTGCGAGAACTACAGCATGTTTAGAAAACAGAAATGCGCATAAATAACCTTAGTCACGAACCTGAGCTCCTGTACGCATTACGGCAGCAAGTAGTCCTCCAAAGTATGGGGCCGATTTCGATTTCTCAAAACACGGACTGAATCAGTCAGCAGTTTCCACGTGCGACAGCTTCGCATTTGCTCGAACGCTAAAGGGAAAAGAAGAAAAAAATCGGAAATTTAACTCAGTGGCCTATGTTCTCCTTTAATATGATGTTGTAATATAATGTTGTAATGTTGATGTTAATATATCGCTGTTGCTTAAGGATGTTGGAATTTATTTTCGGGAGCACTCTTGTGCGCGTTTTGCCTCCTTAGCTTTCACTTATGTGCCACAGAAAGTTTGTCCGAGTATACTTGCAGTAACTGAGTCTGTGAAGCAGGCAGAGAGAACGCACTATTATAACATATTCGCCCTTCGTACTATGCCCAACTCCCCAAATAATTACAATAAGAATTTAAAGAACACACTTTCAGATTTCAGCGCAAACTTGTCAAAAATGGAACACCGACCTTTATTTTGTGCTGTAATAATGAACCATGCATTCAAAGACTAATTAAGGAAAATACTGTTTTGAGATATAATTGTTTCAGTACACAGTGTTCTTCTGTAGTCTTTTTTTAACATTATGGGCAGAAGAGTGTCGCATGTATTTACTTCTTCTGTATTATTGTGTGTTTGTTATTTCGAAAGTTATATGCCTTTCTGATCCATCAGTTAATTTCAGGCTTACAAGGCACCGAAATATACGCGCAAGAAAAAAGAAAGCGGGGGTGGGAGGGGGGTGGCTAATTTGAGAAAGCGCACTGTTGATGTACCGCTAACTTCACACAAACACAGCGAAGTCGAGCGTCCGCCGCAACTTCAACACTGGCAATTACGAGAGAGCTGCACTTGGGCTCCGGAGCGCGTCGTTTTGCTGGACCGCCGAAGACGCCCATTGACTGGGCATGATTTATGGAGCCGCCACGGAGATGGAGAAAAGAAGCCCTTTCTCTTTGGTCGGGGCACAAAAGCGCATTAATCTCCCTCATTCATGCATGGCGAGCATCGGCGAGATTCCGGGGGGGGGGTGAGGGGGGGGACGCAAGGCAAGCAGAGAGGCCCCCTTATACTTATTGGGGCCAGATGTCGTGGGTGGAGGATCGCGCAACGCTAGGGCACGCCTAATCGCAAGGAAAATAAAGATTAAAAGAAAAAAACGACAATTGAGCTTCATCAGTTATGTTTTGCGCCCAGAAACGTCGACGTCAGCGGTCAGCAAAATCATGTGCATAATTCATGCAGAGTTCCGAACCAGTCTGGGCACCGACCGATGTGCCAAGGTCTTCCGGAGAAACGCCGGAACGTGCTGAAGGGGGCCATACGGACTTGAATTTTAAATTCAGTCATGGAAATGTTCCGCGTGACATACGCGAGCCGCTTGCTTCTCATTGCGATAACGAAAATGTAAAAAAAAATGAAAAAAAAGGAAATTTGGCTACGCTGCTCCGCAGTCGAAATGAAATCAACTGCTGTCATTGCGGTTCACACGTTTGCTTGCTATCACACCTACGCGTCAGCGGTTATAAAACGACACCCCCCTCTCTCCGATATGGCATTGCAATGAACACAGCCTCGCTCGTGTTTGCTGTGCGGGGAAGCACAGTTGCTAAAAAATCTCCATTAGCCGATAGCAAAATTCTGTTACATTAGCTGTATTACTTGAAGTGGCGAACGTTACTTGACGGGACAAATCGTGGAGTAGTGTTAGTGATTTCGAAATACTTAACGAGTCACCATTGTAATTATTCCTTTCAGTGCATATATTCAAACTGTGCAACTGAAGATAAGCAGTGATGAAGTGATATGCATTTTGTAGAAATAACTTGCTCAACCTCACTTTTGCAGGTTACGTTTTAAAATCGCGTACTAAAGTCCGTTGGTGTTCCGGTCAACACTAAACCAGGACTGCGTCTTCTACACAGTGACATAATTGGGTCATCAGTCACGGGAGATTTTTTACTTATTATTCTTACACTTATTGAGTCACTTGTTATATATTACAGTGCAGTTCTCTGTGTAAAGCTCGGTCCACACGGTGCGATATTACACTGCGTTTTTCGCCGCTACGATTTCCGCAAATGCGATCTTCGCATTTGCGAGCACCTATAGGAAAACCTAATTATACTTGGGGCCAGTTCGCTTCGGTAAGAACAAAGTAAAGCAACTTGGAAACTGTTTTTGTGACAGTTCTTTGTGTTTGAGTGGGTTACCTCATCACAACAAAACATTAAGTACGAAGGCAGCAGCGGAGTAGCGACGTGTCTTCAATCCTCGTTGTGAATGGTTCCCCGTCCTTGCCGCATGTGCGCTTTTTCCAGAAAAGTAGTTCAGCACTCCGAACATAAAAAAATCGCACGCGCGAAGGGTCCGACGGCCCATTTGCCACAAGTGCGAATTCGCAAGCGCGAAAACGCAGCCAAATTCTCACCATGTGAAACGGGGTTTAGCCTCCGAGGAGCTCGGCGGCTATGGCGTTGAGCTACCACAGCACGAGGTGGCGGGTTCTACCCCGACTGCGGCGGCCAAATTTCGAAGGGTACGGAATGGAAGAACGCTCGGGTACCAGTGCTTTGGGTACCACTTCAAAGAACGCCAGGTAGCCAAAATTATTACAGAACCTTCCACTACGGAGTCCCTCGTAATCGACGGTGTAGTTGCGGGTCGTTAAACCCCAGAATTTAATTTAATTTTGAAGTTCGCAATGGTATATTTCGCTCTGCCTAGGTGTACATGTACCTTTCCTTGATATTCTGCACTACTGCTAATCCCAGCACTGATGAGGTAGACTACCCGGTTGCATTATCTGCTACTCGCTCATGCTGTGAGGACCCACTCTAGAGAAATAGCGTGATTATGTATTTACTCGGGCAACTTTCTCTTTCTCTCACTTTGAAGACCCCATAATGAGACTGTCACTGTGCGCATAGAGAAGTGCGCGCAAAGACGCACAATGTCTTCAATTACACGATTAGGACACGCATGCAAAACCATCGTGTCGAATAGATCAGAAGATGAAAATCACCGTTGTGAGCCTAAACCGCCAGATACGTAATCAGACATGCGACAGTGAAGCCCCTCCTTCACAACCCTCTCACACCACTAACCCCTTTGTAGAAATAAGCCACGACTATACACACGCGTGATACACTGCGGGAAAGCTTACAAAATAGATTTTTGTTGTTGATGATGCCAAGTAGTCTTGCAAAAAAAAAAAAACTGCTGATATTTATGTTGGCAAAGACATTTTGCGAGTAAACCAACTTTATTAAAATCAAACTAACAGAATGAGATGAGTTACCTCGAAATTGCTACGGCTGCTCCTCTGCACATGGAAGGTAACCTTGACTTCGTAAGGCTTCTTGTTACCCAACGGCACCTTATGCTACCAGATATAACGGTCAAACTGAACCGTATTCCTTACTAGCAAAGCATATCTTCGTAACGCGCAGAAACGTGTGTATCATTCGTCGAATGCAAAGAGCTGTGCCCTGCAAGATACACATTGACACTTAGTCGTCGACTGTGTAAGTGAGAGGCATTCGCTGTGATATATTTGTGAAGCGCAGAACGAAGATTTTCCGTGCTGTCAATTAACTTTTATTGCTGGGACCATTTCCCCTTGCTTTGATCACCAGCCTTTCTCCGCGCGCTCCTCAGTACAGCTGGAAGAAATCTGTGCAACGAGGAACCGTAATAAAGAAAGTGAAAATTCCTTCCCCTTCAAACTAAAGTGAGATTGGAAGAAGTATATATAGCGTATGCGACTCTTAAGGAGTGCCCGTTCATAGGAACACTCTTTGGCTTCTTCCGGCCGCCTTATAATATGTTTTCTTCGTTCGCAACGCGCACACTAAAAATCGTGAGTTTAACTTGGAGCATATTTTCTCCTCGTAAGACACGTACATCGCAGAAAGACGCCTAGCTTCAGAAAAAAAAAACAGTAAGAAAACTGTCTGACGAGCGTTCTAGAATAGCTTCTTCAGACAAGTTGCTCCCCTCAAAATGGCGCGCCTGAATATGCCTCACTACAACAGCGATGGGGGGGGGGGGGGAGGTAGAGGGGAGAAGGGGGAGGGGGACGACGACAAGAGGTGTCGAGCACTTGCGCCTCCCAGCTTCGACATCTATGGTTATTTACTTTTATTTTTTTTCTTGCCAGATTAAGAGTAAGTTTCAGTGAACTAGAAACGACGCAAAAAGCTGCGTCGCACTCCGCGTAATGAGGCAGGCAAGCTTGAGCCGTCAAGAGGCCCGTGCTTTAATTGGGCTTCTTCCCGTAATAAGTTGTGCTGGGGCGGCTGGGCTGCGACTGGGCGCGGCTGCGCTGTGTGGGTGCCCTGTGCGGCGCTGTACGAAAGTTGTGCGACAGCTAGATGCGCGTAAGTGCCGGTGAAAGAAAATGTGATACTTTCACTTTATTACGTTATAGTGTTACGTTATAGTGTTATTGTGTTAGAGATGATCCTGAAGGAGTGTTCACACAGCAGAGAGCGTGCCGGCTTGTAACTAAAGAACAAGGATTATTCGTATGCAAATGTTTCGTCAAACGTAAGAGCTTGTCAAGCACACCATCGTGCAGAAATCTCGCTCGTGCTGTTAAACAAGCGCTGCATCCATTTGCTTCTGCTTTTCCTTGCAGTTACGCCGGCTAATGCGGGGTTCATCGGCTTTCGTGCAATCAGTTTTTGTTTGCGACAATTTTGCATTGTCATCCGTTGGTACCATGCACTCGGTTTTGCTTTTTCGTGGACTCCACAAACCGATCAGCTAATCTATGCCTTGTATAGCGATAGTTGAATTCTTTTTTTTTTCTCGTCTCAAGTCTACCTCGTTCACGCTGAATTCTTCCTATATATGGCTGACAACACGGCGACCAGAACATAAGGCTGCACGGTAGCAAAACAATGCGCGTTCGCAATACGTTGCGTCCCACGTGAGAAGGAAACGCATACGCGATGCGGAGCGTTCAATTTATCATCATCCCAAAGCATCCCAAATGTGAAGTGCCTAGTTGCTGTTAGCTACCGTCTTCGTCACTTCTGTTTACCTTTTCTTTTACGAGCAGCATGCTTTTTTGGCCTCGACACTCGCGCTCCGCGAAGGGCCGCGCAACACAATATGTCACACGCCAACGCCCGCGCAACCGAGTAGCTAGATCTTCCGTTTTCTCGTTCGAAGCACTCCCACGCACAACGTCGCTTTTTTTCGCTCTGCCCTAATACGACGCACCGCTCGCTACACTGTGTGTTCTCGCATATGGCTTCCAAGCGACGTCTCGCAGCGCCCTGACTCGTCTTGACAAATGTTGCTGCCGGACTTCGTCGGAATAATCCGCGACACAGAGGTCCGCATTTCTGGACGCTGCGCTTGTCTCGTCGCTGCTGCCGCAAATACGCAGTCCGCGAAGGCTAGCGTGGTTTGTCCACTGACTAATATTCGATGGTCTGGAGCAACCAATGTATTAAACAAGAACGTAACGAGTAGATTGAAGCGCGAGTGAAAGAGTGGAGTGGTCCTCACGAGAGGACCGCCACGGACTACACCTGCCATTCCCGTATTCCGCTCGCGCTCTCATCTAGTCGTTATATAATAATATATGTTATATACTACTATACTACAGTATATACTACTATACTAATAATATACCAACTCGTCCGTTCCCAAGCTCTGCTAAAATATACCATGCTGCTTATCAAGTAGGTACACGACGGCAAGTAACGATATTATTGCGCGACACAGTTGACCAGAAAGAGAACAAACACGTAGACTGGACGGACTCACGTTCTCTTACTTTTGACACTGTAAACGCCCCACCATTTGCGGTATTCTTAGATGTTTGAGCTTTCAACCTCTCTGTGAGCTACTCAGAATTGACGAGGTTGGCAAATTGAACGATAAGGCGGAGACAGTGTCCACAATCGGCCCCGTGATTAGCATACGGCTTAAAACAGAAAAGCTAAAGCGTCACGCATTGACAAAGAAACGAAATAGGCTGGCAAGTAAGAACGGAAAAAGCTCAATCGAAACCTGTCTGGCCATGCAGATTCCATCAAAGCACAGCAATCACTGCGCAGATTTGATTAACCAGCATCCATAAATTTTGCTACTTGTATTAAGCATGAAATGCTTCTAGTTTCCGTTGTCGGCGACCTTCAAGTGACCTTGAGCCAGAATCCAGAGCCGTTATTATTCCGCTACTTAAACGGGAATATCCGGGTAAGTCGCGAGAACGAAACAAGATCATCCGGACAACCAGTCAAGACCGCATTGCATACGCTAGTTACTTCCCAAACATGTCACAAAAGATACTGCTTCCGAGTTCTTCCAAATGTTTGTTCACAATGTCACTCGCGCTGTAACTTCTATTACGCTGAAGTTTTATTTGACATTTCCAATAGTGACGTTCAAAAGGTATATATACAGTGCACTATACACTTTATTGCCATCTTTTGGCGCTGAGACAGAGTTTCTGGTGCCCTTTTCAACGCCAGGGGTCCGTGAGGTCCGCGGCGCGTCCGAGCCGGTAGCGTCGGGCGCACCGCGGATGGCTGTTTGACCGAGACGAGACTTGCAATGAAGTTCTGTCTGTGGCAGGAAACTATTGCGTCCATATGAACCAGTGCACAGTACGTCGCGGTGCGGTAATTGTTTGGTGGTGTGTGTCGTTGCGAACATGCACTGCACCCATTTTAAGATTGTGGCTGGTATCATCTCCAACCAATCTGCTTTGTCGGTAGCCATTTCATGCTTAATCCACTCTCGATTACAGGAGAGCCAAAAATATATATATTTTTTTTTTTTCATGGAACTCAAGAAGACGAGACAATGGCGGGCACGCATTCGTATTCTGCAAGCATCAGATAACACAGCGGTCTTGTGGGGCGCATAGACAATTGAGTTCGCACCCTTGATGCGCGACTCGCTGTGTGTATTTTGCTTAGGGCTGAGTGTGCCGAATTCTTCCGTGAGTTTCTCTCATTTCAGGTCCTCTGATCCGCTGTTATCCCTAACGCTTCCTCGATTTCTCTTAACGCACCGTGGCCTTTTATGGCTTGTCCTTTCGGTTGTTCCTACTCTTTGGCGCTTCCTTTCCTTCGACTGTACCAATTTTTTTTCCACTTCAGTTTTACTTCCGTCACGATTCATCTGTTCTCTTCACCTGCTCTCTCCTCGTTTCGTGCTCTGTTTCACGTCGTCTCCCGACGTTTCGTCCTCGTGCGAGCGCCCTCTCTTTCTTCCGTTTCGTCCGCTCGGACGTTTCCGGTAGAAGACGCAACCGATCGACGACGTGCTCGTTCGATGATGAACGACGCGCCAGAGGCCGTGAGCTGCTCCCCGGGTCGCTGCCACCCGCGCGAGCGCGTCGCGACAAAAAACCTGAGCAGGGAGGGCCGATTCGTCACCGTTAAGGCTCGACTGACGTAATATGGGCCCCACCATGGGGAACAAGAGACACCCCACCTCCTTTCCTTTTTTATTTCTAGTTTGACGAACGAATTTCTTCCGCGCGGGCGAACCAAGGATGGAAGCGCGTATAGCGCACCGTTCCTACAACGAACGAACGGGATTCGTGTTTCGACGAGATTTCGAAGAAGAAAAACAAAAACGCATTACATGAGCACAAGCACGCCAGGTCGTTGACGTCTGGCCCTATCTGCAGCACGACGTCTAAAGTGTTATCACTGATTGAGCAGTCAGTTGCGTAAAAGGAAGATGTTATTTTAAATACAGGCGAATCGCGGCCGGAAGGCTTTGTAAGCATATAGATGAATGTGAATTGTCATGCCGGCAGTCCAGCAGTAGGCCTCACTGTGTATCGACGAGATTTAGTCGACGTGCCCGTCGCAATCTGACAGGGAGCAACCTTGGCTCAATGACTTTTTATTCTCAGGAGATACTGCTTTGAACTCTACGGGATTCTAACCTCGTCCACCGTGCTCCTGATATAACAATCTGTGACGTATAGTGATGTGCTCCTCCCTCTCTCGTATTCACTTTATTTTGCTCTTGTTCAAGGACGCTTGAGTGGCCTCCATTTTAGGAGCAAATTACTAGCCTGCTTCTACTTCTATTTTGTGTGGTGTTTATGTGTTCCCTTTATAATAATAATAATAATAATAATAATAATAATAATAATAATAATAATAATAATAATAATAATAATAATAATAATAATAATAATAATAATAATAATAATAATACAGTAATAACAGTAACAGAGGTTAAGGTAGCAGCTTTTGCGCTACCCATCTTGTCACCGCTATGTACACTTCTGAGACGCTAGTGTAGCGCTAGTGGGATCTGCGTACACTCACAAGTTGTGTTCATCAGGACCGCTTTCAATGTTTTCGCTACCCTTACTCAACGTTGCGTTCGTCAAAATGGCCGATCGAGAATACGGCGTGTCTGCAGAATCCTTCTTTGAAGCCCTGGACTTATGTGTGCGTGTGCGTCAGAAATTCCGCCTCTCTTTACACTGTCTTTGCATTCCCGCGTGCATAGTTTTGCGTATACATACAAACACGAATTACTCACCAGTGACGCTTACTTCGGGAATCACCCACGCTCAAGATATGACTTTCCCTGCGAACACAGTTTGTCATCCAGCGAGGAATCCGGACGAGCACCATAGCTTGAAATTTAGGCGAAAGTCTAATGACGTGCTCTTCAGACCGCGTCTCCTTCGTTTTCCCAAATGTGCCAGCGTTGCCACAAACTATAAGTTGTTCAATGATAAAAAAATTACAATATATGGTGATTCAAAAGACGTTCGAGCAATGAAGCACATTTTGTAAGCTTGCTTAAAGAGTCATATTCTTGTCGGACACCCCGCTCATCCTGTCACCTGTCTTTCATTTTTCTTCGTACTCAAGCTGAGGTGCGCTAAAGCAAGACAAGAATATGATACACCAACTAGCCTATTCAGCAATACTTGGTAAACAGTCAATACAGAAGGAAAAGAAAAGAAAACGTTAAGCACTTTCTGCAAATAGGCAGAATTTATTCAATCAAGTCAATCGAATAATACAAAGTAAACAAATAAATAAACTCATTGGCATGCTATGTGTCAATAGATAGATACAATATCCATTTCACTAAAGAAGGTAGGCGAGAGTTGGAGCAGGTCGTTGTAAATGACGCGTCACCCCACAGTCCAAGCAACCTTTTTACTCTTGAAGGACGAACACCAAGTTGATTCACTGCTGACTTCGAAGCACGTAATTGTTGGTCAAACCTACGAAATGTTGTGAAAACGTGCTCTACGTTCTCCAATGCATGACCGCACGTGCAGCGAGGCATAGCTGAACGACACACACGATACAGAAAGCTATAAATGCATACGCCACTTCCCACCTGAGACGATGAATGAGAGAGTCTACACGTCACGGCTGAGCAGCAACAGAGATCGGAAACTGCAGATGGAGAAGCAGGCCGCAGTTTAGGCAGTGTGTAAAACATGGAGGTCGTAACGTATCTCCGGCTCTTGCGGGAGCTTTTCTCGCATCCAATATAGAAAAGCATGGCTTCCGAGAATAATGTTTTGTTACACAGAAAGAGCGTCCCAGACAGTTTAGAATTCACCAACATGTGGTCCATAATAGGCCCCTATTCCCTAAATGTTCAAATTTGTTGTTCCGATTTGGTTGTCCACAAATACAGGGAAACATATTCCGGATAAAGTCTGGATAGCACTTTTAAACACTCGAATAAATAAATCATTGCAAACGCAATCACTAACCCGCACACTTTAAAACTTAGCCTGCTTGTTGACCACAGCTTTTGCCTTACTTTGACTAAATATTCGATCGCAAGAATGTTTAGTTCACTGACGAACACCAGGAAAAGAATTCTGCGTGCTCCACATAACCATGGAAATTAGAAGAAAACAAGCATTCAGCAATTGTCAGCCAATGTCTTAATGAACTCACACGTCAATCACGCCTACTTCTGCCAAGTGTGAACTTAACGTGCTTCTACGTGCTTCGCAAAAACAGCAGACAGCAGCGAGAAGACGAGTATTCATTTATTGTCTGCAAAGCCCGTAATTAACTCACAAGCTTAGTACGCCCATTGCTTCGATTACGTGCCCACAACTACTAATTAAATAAATTCTGAGGTCTTACGCGCCAAGCCCGCAATCGGATTACGAGGCACGCTGTAGTGGGGGACCCCGGAATAACTTGGACCACCTGGGGGTTTTTTAACGTCTTGCCACTTCTACCAATGGGGATTTCGGTGTATTTCATTCAGTTCTCCCATGGACATTGAGAAACATTGCGTACAACGGGCGTATGAAGCTCTGAAACTCGTATATAATGTATTTTTTTTTGCAAAGGCTGTAGTTAACTTATAGTGTTCAAACTGTGATCGAACCCGCCGGGGTTGATTAGTGGCTATGGTGTTGAGCTGCTAAGCACGAGGTCGCGGTACCGGTCATGGCGGCCGCATTTCGATGAGGGAGAAAACACTCGTGTACTTAGATTCAGGTAAATGTAGAAGAACCCCCGGTTGCACATATTATTCCGAAGTCCCCCGCTACGGTGTGCCTCATAATAAGATCGTGGTTATGGCACGTAAAACCCCATAATTTTCTTTTCTAAGCCTTCATCGTACATCACACATAACAAGCCCATCATCGCCATACAAATTGAATTTTGGTGCATCGTTTAGTTCTCCCGGGGAGCCCGGTAAACAAAGCACGCACTTAGTAGAATGCCATTAAAGAGAATGAAAACGAGTAATTAGTAACACTTTGCAAAGCTCCTAATTAACTCACGTCCTTTAAAGCTTTTTGCGTATGACCAGTAACATGCCTCCTCTCATTCCTAAATATAAAGCTGATGTCTCGTTTGGGCTCTTCCAGAAAACCGAAGAATTTCGCACGCGTTGTGTATAATGCACGTAACACTTAAAAAAACAGAATACGAGCGTTTAGCAATTTTCATTTTGTCCTTCAATTGAGCCACACATTTTTATCTGTACTTTGCACAGTGCCCATGACATTTCCTGCATTTTCTCAAAATTTTACTCTGTGCATATTAGGCCATCCTGGATAGCAGAAAAACTCGCTCATAACGTTTTCGCACGCTTCAAGCCCAAACAGCATCAGTTTAAATATCGACATGTTTGCACAGCGCAAAAGACGAGGACTGAAGGAAGAACACAACACAGGCGCTGACTTCAACTGATCTTTATTTGCGAAATCGCCAGAACTCAGTGGAAAAACAAGTAAAAAAGCCTGATGTACTAGAAATATAATTTGATAATTTGATAATTTCTTGTGCATCGGGCTCTTTTAATTGTTTTTCCGCTTAGTTCTGGCGATTTCGCAAATAATGATCAGTTGAAGTCAGCGCCTGTGTTGTGTTCTTCCTTCAGTCCTCGTCTTTTGCGCTATGCACATGTCGATATTGAATCACCAACTCGCCCAAGCTTCGACCTATTAAGTTTAAAAATTCCCTGATTAGTAGTCGGACATTTCTGTCTGTCAGAACGCGAACGAAATTCTCAAGAATAACACGTGAGCCCAACGCCTTTGTAGCGGAACGTCTTAGTCTAGCAATTTATTAAGCCAATACAGTTTGTCCTATTGCACGCTTGAATGCGGTGTTGTTCCATTGCAACCAAAATTTGCAGCATCACCATGAAATGCGTTGCCTCCTTCTAGCGCCATAAAGCTTTCGCATCCACGAACCAAAGTTCGACAAAACTTTCTCTTTTGTGTACAGCCGAGAGCAACAAGCCGGACCTACGCCGAAAAAAAAAAAAAAACGTGCTAAGCGCTTCATAAGCAACTTTTCTCACAAAGACGTGAGCTCGTCCAAAAGTTGTGGCGTGAAATCAAGCCTACATTTTTTTTTTCTTTTTCTGCAACCTATACAGCGCTCCGCACATTTCCTTCAGTTTTGTACTCATCCCCTCGGAACGCTACTTTTCCCAACGCTACCCCTTGCAGCCGCTAAGCAGTTTTCAAGTGCGACGACCTGTTCTCCGAGCACCGAGCGACTTGCGAGCAGGAGAAGGAGAAAGTGAGAGGGAAAACGTGGAAGGGGTGGTGGCTGCTCCAGAAAACACAGCTGTTGCCAGTTTCGCGCATCCACACACGATTCCCGGCAAGCGCAGAACAGCTGCAATGGCTGGGTTGGAAAATAGCAAGAAATAAAAAAACAACGAAGGCACAGCAGGAAAGTGAAAGGAGAAGTTCGATACTTCCGAGTCATCACGAGTTTGTTTGTGTTGCTAAAGTGGTGTTCTTTTTACCGTCTCGCCGAATGCAACAACGTCGGAGCCGGTTTGTTGCGCGTGCGGCCCAAAGCCTGTTGGCTACACATTGGGGCGCAGCATCAAAACACAGCGGCAGGAAATGGGAGAATCCGTATCAAATGGACTGGTCGCAGCGTTAGCATGCATGAAAACTCGTACTCTTCGCATTCGTTAAAGATATGTGGCGTATCATCTACGAATAGGCACATTAACGAATCTTAGGTGGTTGAAATTAATTCGTAACTCCTCTCCCTTTCACCAGTTTGGCTTCTCTCACTAACTCTCTTTCCCGTCCCCCAGAGTGGGGTAGCCAACCAGACGCATTTCTAGCTAACATCCCTGCCTTCTCTCTTTATTTCCTCCTCCCTCCCTCCTCTCATAACCCACTCCGCACTTTAGAAATGCTAAAGCCTATAATTTGAAAATATAAAGAAAAGCTTCTTTTCAAGAACATTCGCGAAATAAAAAAGCATGCTCGTGCTAAGCACCAACGTTCAATAATATAGAAACAAAACAACGAATGCTCACTGTTTAACCTTCGTGGTTGGTTAAGGCGTGCGGTATGCGTGCGGAAAGAAAACACGGCAGACGAAAAGTAGGCCATTGTTTTAATCACATTAAGCACGCCAAAAGAATAATAATAAGAGAGTGCATAATCCAGTGATATAGTATACTGTGGCAATCTCGCTAGTGCGGGGTGCTTTCATAGGCGTCCGCAAAAGAAAAAAATGGCTGTGGCTTAGGTAAGGTTAAGCCCAGGATGCGAAGCATACTAGCCTTTATTTTAGTTGTTGAACCACTGTTTAGCCTGGTGAACTGCTGTTGCTTGGCTATATTTGGTTCGGCTAGACGAAGAAACAACTCATGCATTACTTCTTCGCCTTCAAGAGTGGAACGCGACAGCGTTCCCGTCGACCCGCCAAGGGGTGTAAGACAATGGGCTACAGGGCAGCGACTACGCGCCCCGCATTGGACGCGGTGAGCGTCGAGCAAAGCAGCGTTCGGCGCGGCAACGAAATGTGCGCCTGAGCAAGAGACGCACGCCTTAGAAACAGCGCGTTTCTAAGGCAACACCGCATTCACTAGAGGCGCTTTTGTACCGCTTTGAAGCGTTGTACTCGTGGCTCAGTGGTAGCGTCTCCGTCCCACACTCCGGAGACCCTGGTTCGATTCCCACCCAGCCCGTCTTGCAAGAGTTGAGCCAAAGCCACTTCTCCTCTGTCCTGACGTCACGGTGTCACGTGATTTCATGGTCACCGCCGCGCCTGAGGAGCTGGGTTGAGCCCTCGTAATATGCTTCGCATAAAAGGGCCGCCCCCTAACTGATATACAGGGTGTTTCAGCAAACACTTTTTCAAAAAATCTTACGGTTTGTCTGTGTCAGATACCCCAATTCTAGTACATGAGCTTGTCTACTTGAAGAGGAGGACATTACGTGCACGAAACATTGAAATGCATAATTGATAAACTAATAAAAATTCACTAATTACGATTTTAACTAATTACCGTATGGCGCATACTAGAAGTCATAAATTTTAGCCGAGGATTTCGCAAGGCGGATCCACTTGGAACCAATTCTGAGGATGACACCAGTTTCGAGATATTAATTCCCGAACTTTGCGGAGAAATAATTGGCGATCCAGTTACTTTCTTAAGAAAACGTTGTTTTATGCATTGAAGCACCAAAGTAACTGGAACGCCAATGCAGTTCTCCGTGAAGTTCTGGAATTCATTTGTCAAAACTCAATTCGCTCCAAGTGGATCCGCCTTGCGAACTTCATGGCTAGAATTTGAAAATTGCAATATGGACCATAACGTAATGAATTAAAAACGTATTTAATTCATTTTTGTTAATTAGTCGATTATGCATTCTAATTCTTTTTGCAAGTAATGTCCGCCTCTTCGAGTAGACCAGCTCTTGAACTAGAATTGTGCTCTCTGTCGCAGACCACCTTTAAACATTTTTTAATGTGTTCGCTGAAACACACGATGTGTCATAGGTATGGTGTAACGTTCGTTCAACTGGGACTGCCGAAGACGGCAGGTGGCTCCAATGGCTGGGATCGCAGAGCCTGTTTGTTGGCCGCGTTATTTCTGCCTCTCACTGTGGTTCTTCAACATCAGGCGCTCTTATCACAGACTTCCTTTGTACCTCACTGTTTGGCGATCCCAATGACCGAAGCCATAGTCAGACACTTCCGGCTTAAGCCAAAAAATAAAATTCATAAGGAAGATAACGAACCGCAAAATGTTTGCTAAAAAGAAACCTTCAGAGCACATTCAACCACACCCCTCACGCCAATGTCGTGCGGACTCAGAGGTCTGCGGTAGTTCGTGCACGATACCGCAGCTTGAGTAGAAGGTTCCGTTTCTTTTTATAACCTCAAGCCACTAAATATATACATCCCTCTGATTAGGCTTAACTAGTACTCATTTGGAATAACGTTCATTTATAGAATATTACATTACAATATGGAAGAAGCTTGCAAGCAGCTTACGACACGCAAGCTGCTTGCGTCCCTTAATCTGCAACTATATTCTCCTTATGTAATGACCAAGTTGTCAGTTAATGCATCGCCTCCTCTATCGTTTTATATTTCTTTCCCCCACAAATAGAGGCGCTGCTTAACAGGTACACGACAGGCACAAATCGATCGTATTTTGTTCATGAACCCTCCAAAACTTGCGGGAGTGCTTAATGAGTTTCTCGAATGCTCAATGCCACCTTCCTGCAGCTCATTCGTTGAAATTGTTCCTGGTTCAACGCCTTTCCCGTGAAGTACATTTATGTCAGTCAAGGCTGACAGAGTCGACGTCCCATAACGAAGGGGTGGTGGATTCAAGTGTAAAGGGACGCTCGCAAGAAAAAAAAATGATTTTAAGTGATCATACCGCGTACATAGTCACGCATTCAATTGCTTCCTCTGTCACCTTCATCAGTAATATCTGTGTGCTCTCTTCCAGCCCTACCCACCTTTTCTTTTTAATGCGAAAGCGTCAATGGTCCACCGAGCGAAAAAGTCGGCGTCTGTCATCTGTAGCAGCGAAATACCACCTAAACTCGCACTGCCATTGGCTGCAGCGCTATGTCTTGAGCGGCACCTCGAAGGAGCAGAGCGGGCGAAAGGGTACGCCTGCTGGCCCCGATAACACTCGAGGTGTTGTGTGAGGGAAGAGGCCATCGTCTTGACGCCACGTCACCTCGAAGGACCACACAACGCCGTTCAATTGGACATTAATGCTTTCGCATTCACGCCTGATAAGAAGTTCTTAGGTGTGCTCTGATATTTTTTTTAAGCTATAGCATTTTTTGGTTCTTCTACCAACTTTGCGGTTTGCCAGTTTCAGGTCGCTTGTGGCGAAATTGAAATAGGGTCGCGATTTTGTAGCGATGCTTCTTCCGGTGATAATGCTCGGACCACTAACGAATGCGAATAGCGCGAAGCGGCATTAGCATCAAAAACGACACCACTGCAATATCACTGCCTAGATGGCACTAGTTGTCAGGGAAAACGAATAAAAAAAAATGTAATGGTCGGTTTCTAACTCTGGCCTCCCAGCACAGAAGCTCGATGTTGTAACTTTAGGGCAAGAACTTTGTCTTCTTTTTTTTGCCTCATTGTGTTGACACCCGCCGTGGTGGCATTGGCGTTGAGCTGCTAAGCCTGAGGGCGTGGGCTCGAATCCTGATAGCTGCGCTTCGATGGGGGCGAAACGCAATGTCACCTTTGCACTTTGATTTAGGTGCGCAATAAAGAACCCTAGGAGGTCAAAATTATTCGGAACCCCCACTGCGACATTCCTCACAACTGCCTTGAATTCTGCGGTTTTACATGCCAAAACCACGATTTGGTTATGAGGCACGCCGTAGTGGGGGACTCCAGATTAATGTTGACACCTGAGATTCTTCAATGCGCGGTACACGGGCGTTCTTAAATTTCGCCCGAACAAAATGAAGCCTCTGGGGCCGGGATTCGATCCCGCGACCTCGTGCTTAGCAGCGCAACATCACAGCAGCTAAGCCACCACGGGAGATGCCTTCCAAATACTCATATCGTGGTTTTGGCCCGTAAAACGCTACAGCTAAACTATTTGACTAGATTTTGTTGAGGTTAGACTGCTTCACAACACTAAAATAATTTTGATGTGATTACAGTGACATTAATTGGTATTGGTTATGCACGCATTTTCACGTGCTTGCATTTCACACGAATGCGGAAAAGTTACCTCAAATATTGAAGCAATATGTAAAGTACACCAAGCACTAATTATCCTTCTTCTTCAGTAATACATTTTGCTTTCACGCATCTGTAAATTCAATATTCGCAGGTCAAATACACGTTCGCACAGTGGGAACGAATTGTTCGAGGAAACGAAACATTAATCGGAGTGCCGCGTACCGTCAATATTCGTCGCTAAAGAAACTGTGACTGAACTTGGCAGTGGTTGATGTTTATAACCCCTTAAGCCACGGCGTCCATATTTCTTTGTGCCAGTTCTGTCCGGTAGTGAGAAGGAAAAAAAAAGCACAGGAACAGAGGCTGCAGGTCGGTTGATCCCACTGCTTTCCCAATGTTACCCCAGCTCACATTAAACTGCAGAGCACTGCTACATAAACGTGACCAATTTACTATTCGAACTATGAAGTTTTACGGCATGTTCGAAGAACCGCGTTCTATCAGTAATGGGGTAGTAGTGATTTGTTGCTTGTTACATCTGCAGCCAATAATGAACTTGTACATATTGCTCGCGCTGGTTACTGAAATGTATTTTATTAAATATGTAGCGTTACTAACTGTAAAATAAATCGAAATTTAATTACTCTTTTTTTTTAGGAGAACTCCCTAAAAAACTAAGAAATCTTCTACTATATTTTCTTCCTTTAAAATAGTCTGCAGCACCTCAGAGTAACATTATATGACTTCGATGCACTTATTTACCATTTCGTCGTACTTCATCAGTCTAGAATTTAATCTTAACAATGCGGGAATATTTCCTAAGCGTGGACGATGCCATTACTGCAAGGAAACCGACAGAAGGAAGTGCGTTCATGCATTCGTAATGTAAATTGAAGGGTCCATGTTAATAAAGGCGAGGAAGAAGCTCCGGGGCCGTCGGCATTCTCTTATTATTATTACTGTCCCGCTGAGTAAATAGTGTAGGCGTTTGTGGAGGC
This sequence comes from Dermacentor albipictus, assembly GCF_038994185.2. Lineage (NCBI taxonomy): Eukaryota > Metazoa > Arthropoda > Arachnida > Ixodida > Ixodidae > Dermacentor > Dermacentor albipictus. The sequence continues at coordinate 96,649,808 of NC_091825.1, read as the reverse complement.
AATAGAGCGTACTAAAGTGGAGCAGTGAATTAATGATGGAGTAAACAATTGTGCATTTAGAACGTCCCCGAACCTTCAACGCACAACTCGCTATAATGTTGTGGAGTTGCCTACTAAGCGGGAAATAAATCACTATTACAACACGGTGCCGTCTCTCTAATTGTAGGCCTAACAGTGCCAGAACCAACAGCACATCACAATAATGACGGGAGAACGTACCTAATGCTTTGTCCTTAGCGTATACAACGAGACCAAGCGGTGGCTGATTTTACCATCTATTTCTAGGTGTGAGGTCGGGCAGCAAGTAACGAGCGGGAATAAAGATCGACGGAAGCAAGTCTGGCAGACGAATGGAAATAATGGCAGACGAAAAGAATCGGCGCAAAATATGGCGGCCGCTGATGGGACAAATAAGGTCAAGCACGAAATTACGGACGCGTTTGCTCACGTGGGTGCGGGCAGGAGTGAAGCGCGTGTAATGTGGCTCGCAAGTGTGCCCTGAATTTAGCCTACGCGCAATTTTACGGCTGCATGTTCCACATTTCAACGGCAGATCTGCTAACGACGGGGAAACGACACAATTCAAATAGACGGAATACGGCTTACGTCTGGATGTCATTCGGTCAGCGCTGTAGATTGCGTTCCGGAGCTCAAAAGGGAGCAGCTTCGATTATTATTGTTGAAAATAGAGGATTTGCGACATAACCGTAACTTTTCGGCTCGAGGCTTCTCTCCGAGGCGCAGATCGGAACTTGCGTTATTATCGCCGATACGGCCATTATAACCCTAAATGTTACGTGTTGGCATTTTTTTTTAGATATTGAACTTAGGGGGCACATTTATATTTGCAGAATTCAGCGATTACTCAGTCAGCAAACATTTTGCTAGAAACATAGTGCCTAGCACTACTTTCGAGATATGCCGACTCGTGAAATGCATTGCTGCTCCAGCTAACAATTTTCCGCGCGGCATTTCTTCCCCACTGCTGAAACATTGTCTGGAACAGCAGTTTAGTTCGGTGAAAATCTTAGGCATCTTTTTTTTTGCTCAAAACTGACGGAAGGCACAAATTTGCTAGCAGGAGGTTGTGCTTCGAGTACTCGCCGACTTTATTTCTGCACCCACAACATGTCCGCTGATGCCAACAGTAAAGAAATTGAAATAGTGAGGTCTTTTGCGTAACTCATTGTACGGGCGGTAGCAGTGCAAATTTTGCTGTATATTGCTTCTATTAAGCTCGGTGAGAAAAACATACTGTCTGGTCTTACGTCCCCTTCACTTCTAGTTCTGGTATAGCCGTCGCAGGAGAAGCTACAAATGTCGTACCAAGTCGTGCAGTAAGGTAAAGTGTCGGCGCCGACGAGTCAGTAACTCATGGTAAAATGTCAACAGCGGAAGCAAAACACACACACACACAAAAAAAAGAGAAACACGACAGGACGAGCGATCTCGTGCTCCCCTCCTCTTTGTCCTTGCGTTTTGCTCCCCTGGTAGTCTGTTATAATCATGATGTTGTGCGGGATTACGGAAACGGGTCAATAAGAAGATTTTCTCGCGTCGTTATTTCTGTGTTATTATAATAGTTACGATCGCGCTTCGGAGTCAGCTGCAATCAGGCGTAATGCCGGCTACACACCTTTTCGCTCAGCCAAAGAATAGATACCAAAATTTCCGTTGGTGCTCCCTGTGGACAATAAAGCTAGAAACGAAGTAGGCAAGACGCATCATGTTCGATGTACAGAACAAACAACTCACCACGGCGGATGACCTTCCGCCTTGGCACTACTTTACTATTACCAGTAACAAAACAACGGAGATCCATCGACATGATACAACTCCCATAGCACCAGAGACGACTGTGCCTCGTGGACACTGGGCGGTGTGTATATACAGACGCGGCTGCTGCCGCTCGATTAGGCCCAGTCGTCTTCGTCAGTCCAGCGCACTTTTAAATTCAAGTTACGTGACACTAAAGAACAGAAAATCTTGCTACTTGAGAAAGTCGCCAAATTGCGAAACAGCATTACAGCGTGGCCGACGTCAACCCTGAATCCCTAAGTGCGGTACAGCACCTCAAGAAAGCTTGCAAGACGCCACGAGTTTGCAGAAGGCGCGCGGAATCAACACAGGTCATCCCCGCTGGCCGTCAATGCGCACTGGCATCACAGGGACGTGGTCAAAACGAGTACAATATAGCGGACAGAAATACGCACTATAATTGCGCACAAGAAATATCACCTGACACCCTCTCTTCAGGTCACTTCTCTATCCTTTTATGCCCAAAAATCACTTCTCTTTCGGGGCACACGCTGCTTAATCCTTACCCTGCAATCGCTTCCACGTGATCTCTCTCAGGGGTAGGAAATCTCTCTTCCGAGACTACGGGCTGGGGCGGCCCTTACACCTTCCATCGCCTGCATGGACTGGGTTATTTCTCACACCTGAAGGCTCAGTCAAAGGAACAAACTGTGCTGCTCGAGCACACTTGCTCAGAGCAAACTTCGAACAGCAGAGACTGACAGGCAACACGCTATTCTTAGATCGCAAACCTTTTCAGTGACTTCACTCTTGCCGATTTCACCTGCTTCAGGAACTTATCTGAATAAAATCTGCTCGGTACAAGTACCCGTCTGGCGTCTTGTGTTGCCGAAATAGGGCGGCATCAAGTACCAAGGCCATATTTTGTTGCATGCCTTTCTTTTGTGATCTTGCGCCTCCCCATCCTTCAACGCCTTTACAATGTTTTCATAAACCTTGCCGCAATATTCTTAAAGCCTTAGAACAAACGCAAATACGAAAACTTAAAGAAAGACTCGGGAGAGTTGGCAGGTATGTGCTCAAGCATCTTCAGCAGACATTCAAAGCATGTTATGGCTCTTCAGGATCGAGGGTGAAATCAAAAGAGCATTCCAAGAGCTGTAAGCTTGAACTGAAATTGGAACAGATAGTTCGAGGCATTGCCGCATACACATAAGTTCACTAAGGCCCTAATATGATTTCTGCATGAAGATGGCGTCCACAATTCTTTTTTTTTTTTGAAACGCACATCTCCGCCGCAAGGCAAGCTTCTTGAAAAAAAAAAGAAAAGGAACTACAGTAGTACAGAACAGTACAAAAGTACAAAAGTACAGAACAGTACAACAGTACAATTGGTGGTGTACGAACGCGTCCCATTAACCGAGCTGATAATTCGTGCGCAAGTTTCAAAGTTAAGGCCGTCGACCTCCTGGCTGGCATTATCGTTGATTTTCTTGCGGTCCCATCCGCAGAATGTAAATTACTGCGTTAATTGCTACCAACCGGCAGTGAATGCGACCGTCTTTAGTGCGCCCCCAGTCAATATTCGAAAGTAAACATGAGAGAAGAACCACTGCGCACGAGTGTGCGGCGGCAATGATGACAAATGAATGGGGGCCGGGTGTGAAACACGCCGGACGTAATGGCCGCACAAAAGAGCTGGACCGCGCCGCTAACACGGTGTGAAAAACTGTCGATACTCGCACCGCTGAGGCTTCTTCGCTCGACAGCTGAAAACTACGCGCCGTGACTCACGACTTCGGAGGTGTTAGAGGACGCGAGAACAGGCTCGCACTAAACATGGGCGCTCACTTCGATAAAAACAAGGAAAATAGACTAACTAACTAGCTAAACCGTCTGATTGCATCGCGTCGTGCGTAGCTAAAGAGGTGCTTAAGGTGTCTAAGAGAGGTGAAGGAACGAGAGATGCCTAAGGTAAACACGGTCTTCAAAAAGCACGCATTTAAGCTAGACAGCACATTTGAGAAATGCCAGAAAGGGATGAAGGGGCTCAGCGTGCTTCGTGTCGAATCAATTTCTTGAAAGTTACCTTTTTTTTGTGTGTGTTAGGAAGCGTAGCACGTAACGCGGAAGCTAGGATGCGCTTTCTTATTCGGATATTGAAAATATGGGAGTAAGGTCAAAGGAAAACAAGGCGAGATGGGCCGCGTGAGTGAACGTCCATACGACAAGCTATACATAACAGGACTGGAGCGACGGCCCTGAAATTGCACTCGCGTCGCTCCATTGGCAGGCTGGCCACCCACGGAGCCGACTCGTTTCTTCGACTGCCCCCAAGCGCAGCTGGCGAGATGATATGTAGCGGGGAAGAAGATAGAACATTCTGGAATGTTAAAATAAGTGAGGGGGGGGGGCAGGGGGAGGGGGAATGAAAGAAGAGGAACGGTTGCGCGTCTGCCCGAAGTCGTATTTCGGTGATTAAGCGTATGTTACTGGCCCGTGAGCCCGAGACGTCGTTAATTGAGAATATGACGGAAAAGCGTGGCACTTCGCGCCGAGCGAAAAAAAAAATGAATTGAAATTGGCGGCTCCTTTGCACACGTGCAGTTCTCGCAACCTGGCCTGAAGAACAGATGCGCGTAGGCGCAAAATGAACAACCTATGCCCGAGAAAAAAAAAATGATAAACGGTCAGCGAAATGGGTCTGCGCTAAGTGCTGGTGACAGAGAGCCTGCTGCTTCGAGCCTAAAGTGTCAACGCCATTTATTTCTTGCGTCATAAGCATGCACTGATCAGGTGCGAAACAAATAAAAAGCACTTCAAAAGACTATTGCGCCTAGGACCGCTTGTAGAGGGAAGCTGAGGAAGGTGAACGACGATCATCTTCGACTACAAATATTTTGAAGACGTGCTGGCAGCGAGAACTGGAATCTTTGCTAATGTACAATGTTACCCATGTTATAGTCTATCAGTTATGTTAATGTTCCCTTTCTCTTTTGTAGCTGGCTTTGTTGTCCACTTTTATGCTCGCCTGTTTGAGGTTTTGTATGCTTCTCTGAATCTTTCTGTGCCCCTTCTGCTAGGACCAAAGAATTGGTCGGTAGTATGTCAAAATAAATAATAAGTAAATAACTGAGAGAAATTGCTATTTTATTTAGTTTTATTTATTTTCATTTTATTTATACTTTTTTTTATTTCCTTCAACCTCTGACAAGCACAGAAGATTCAGTCGGTCTTTACAGTGACTAGCATTGCCATCTTTCTTCTCGTCTTCTTTGCTCTCAAGATTAGACATTCTGCCTTATCAGCTGAAATTCTGTCGCAATTACTCTTTAGATACTCTAACCAGCCCATCTTCCTGCATGGTCACATATTCAATACTGTATCGTCTTTTTCGGCAGTTCCCTGCACGAGTTCACAATATTAGTTCATGCAGATTCCAGAAATGCCCACTGTAGCGGAACATCTGCAGCGTAGAAATCGAATGTAGCCAAATGTAGCATTTATCATCACCTAAAGCAGTGGGTCACTTAAGGCATCATCATCGCAAGATGACGTCCTACCGCTACGCCAAAATACTAAACGCTTAGTCCTACTTCTGAAACGTGGCACGTCTTCGTTGGAAGTTGCATCACACTGCCCAACCGCATTAGCCAACGGTGCGGGCAAGGTGATGTAGACGATGACTCTCGCACGGCTGCAGAGGTATCCGGAATACCGTAATGTCTGCCCAGACACTACGGCAGGTTTCCGGCATAGTCGTTCATCTATATGACAGTGTCATCGACCTGGTAATAGAGCACCGAAAAATTCAGTGGTGGTTTGGCGGCAAATGGGAGAAAAAGTGCGTTAGCATTACGTCGCACCTCTTTGAGTTCCCGGGTCTATGATTTGAGCCGCATCCACCGCATTACAATGTGGTGTTCAAGTGCTCACTTGACACACCTCCTGCCTCTTCGAGGAGTGAACTGCAAAAAACTGATGGTGAGCCGGAGACGACCACCGTCATTTGCGCTACATATATATATATATATATATATATATAGCTCTCCTGTCCTCCCTATACTCATACCATATGGCAGGCTTCAAACACTCCACCCACCTACACTTTTTTTTTCGTTTTGCCACTGTTAATGCTAACGTATTTAAAGCCTGCAAGTTTACCTGCGCTGTATTCTTTCTAGACGTCAGAGGGGCGTACGACGCCACACACGAAGCAATCTTTGGTAGGCGTGGCTGGTTGGATGTTTTGCTGAATATACAATTACCTGTCTCTCTGAGATCATTCTTTCTTAGCACCGATGAAGGCCCTTCTACTCTGCATTACACCTGGCGCGGCGTCTCCCAAGACGGTGTGGTGTGCTAAGTCCTACGCTGATTAATCAAACGCTAGATGGTCTCCTTGATCACCTTCTACTCACAGTTGAATTAACAATGCACGCGGATGATATCCCGTCAAAAGACCACAAAAGCGCTGTTGTGTGTTATAGTGTAGAAGCCGCACGCTTGGTGCGCCATAAAAGACGCAAGAACGGAGGACGAGAGGTGACGCCACCTCGAAATTCCCGCGCAAGCTCACAGCTGACATAACGGATTTTGATGCCGTCTGCTCGAGCTCAGTTAAGTTTTCATCCGTAAAGATGATATACATTGTATTCTAAAACAACCAAAGAGTAGACACAGCAAATTTCAATAACTTCGAACCAGGTTGACCCAAATTCTGAAAAGTTTACTTTGCAATCCGTGACTTCACACTGAGGTACCGAACTTGAGGTTTCGGAAACTTTGACAGCCATTTCCTTTTCTAATAATTTACGTTATTACCGCGATATCAACGAAAGTAGAGTTCTCCGAAAATACTTATCAATATAAACAGGTTCAGTGTTGCCCTACAGTGTCCCTTTAAGGCAAAAGAAATCTGCCAATAAGAAGTTATGTAAGGGTACGAGGTATACATACCTAGGCTATGTGAAAGTCGAGATTCACGGAGATGTACAATACCGTGTAACTCGGTGACTCTTATTCACAGGTCTGTCTGTAATGAACTGCATGATGCTGTCAATCAGCTGTTCGTCAGATACCCAAAATCGCCCCTCCTCTTACTTGGCGACTTCAATTTTCCTGACATCAGATGGGAACGAGACTTGGTTTCCTTAAAACACAACTCAGCTGAAAGCAAAGAATTTTTAACTTTTTGCCACGACTTCAACTTAACTCAGCTCGTTCACTTTCCCACTCGCATAATTTCCACTTCCGCTAATATTCTAGACTTAATACTTACCACTACACCAGACCTAGCTACCGACTTAACTCATTCACCGGGGATTAGCGATCACTCTATAATTCACTTCACTCTACGGGCAAAGATTCCTAACAAGAAAACAACTAGGGTCATCCAAGACTACGGTAAAGCCGACGTAACTGGAATGAATACGGAATTTCATGTCTTTGCTGATCGGTTTTTCGCCGGTTTTGAGCAGCGATCGGTTGAGGACAACTGGTTGCTTTATAAAAACAAACCCTTGCCTCTTATTGATCGTTTTGTGTCTAAAAGGAAAGTTTCATCATGTACTCGATCTCCATGGTTTAATAACACGTTGAAGCGCATGCCCAACAAAAAGAAGCGGATATTTCGACGCTCCAAATTCACAGCCAGAATAGACCACTGGTCTTGCTATCAAAAATTTAACAAAGAATTCTGTACTGCGCTAAAGCCTAAAGCCAAGAAGGAATTCTTTGATAAAACTCCACCTTTGCTACTTTGTTCTAATCCCCGTAAGTTTTGGAGCACTATTAACGGTACTAACAGTACACACATTCAGTTAATCCAATCTGATGTCCCAGTAGTTCAAAGCGAATGCTGCAATGTTCTGAACAATGTGTTTGTTAATCATTTTCATAAGGACACCCGGACACCCCGACAGTATTCCCGCATATACCAAAAACAAACTTCTTACCAATGGATTCTATCGCTATTGATGCAGTTGGTGTCGAAAGGCTGATTATCAACTTGAAGATGTCTTCGTCGGCCGGTCCAGATTGTGTTTCATCAAAAATGCTGAAATGTACACAAGTTTATTCTTCACTGATATTGTCAAAGCTTTTTCAACAGTCAATAAAGATGTCTACATTGCCCTCTGATTGGAAGATAGGGAAGTTGGTCCCTGTGCATAAATCTGGTGATGTACATTCCCCCAATAATTACGGCCCCATATCATTAACATCCATTCCAGTAAAAATCCTAGAGCATATAATATACTCGCACCTCATTGAATTCCTTGAGTCCAACTCCTTCTTCAGCATTTATCAGCATGGATTCCGTAAAGCAGTTTCGTGCGAAACGCAATTGCTATGTTTTACTAATGACTTGTTTATTAACGCGGATCATGACTTTGATACTGATTGCGTATATTTAGATTTTGCTAAAGCATTGGACTCCATCTCACGCGATCTACTTATCTTCAAGCTTGCTCAACTTAACATAGACCCCAATGTACTTGCATGGATTAAGGAATTTCTCTCTAACCGTAGTCAGTATGTGACGGCTAATGACTTCTCTTCACCTAATTCTGCCGTAACATCTGGTGTCCCCCAAGGGTCCGTTTTGGGCCCTCTGCTCTTCTTGATTTATATTAATGATCTTCCTACTTGCCTTTCGTCGTCAACTGTCCGACTGTTTGCAGATGACTGCGTGGTTTACCAGAAAATTACTAGCCATGACGATTATCTCAATCTGCAACGTAATCTAGATAGAGTATTTGAATGGTGCAGTCAATGGCTCATGACACTTAATACAAATAAACGTAAAAGCATGCAGGTTTCTCGCCACAGCACTAATCATTGTCCGCGTACTTACTGCCTCAATAATATTCCATTACCATCTGTTGAAAGCTACAAATACCTTGGAGTTCACATTTCTTCTAATCTGTCGTGGAATACGCATGTCGAATATGTAACGAACAGCACCAATCGCATGCTTGGTTATCTGCCTCGAAACTTTTTTGATGCCCCATCGTCCCTTAAGTTAACACTTTACAAAACCTTGGTACGTTCTAAATTAGAGTACGCATGCGCCATATGGCATCCTACTCAGACTACGCTCATTCAAACTCTTGAAGCCATTCAAAATCGCGGAGCACGTTTCATCTTGTTGAATTATTCACGTCATTCCAGTCTCACATCTATGAAGAAAACCCTAGACTTGCCTGACCTTTCGTTGCGTCGAAAGTCATCTCGCCTTAGCCTTTTTCATAAAATCTATTATTATAACAACGAGATGAAGGACGTTCTGTTTCATCAACCTCATTACATATCTTCAAGGACCGATCATCGCTTCGAGGTGGGTCTACCTTCTTGTTGCACGAAATTGTGTAATGACTCTTTTGTTCCGAGAACAAGTGTCGCATGGAACCACCTTCCCTCCACAATCGCCAGCATAACTGATGACCCCAAGTTCAAGATCGCTTTACAAGACGCCTTGTAATATATTGTTTTGTTTGTTCGCTGCACGCCTTGCCATTTTCCCCCACTCCTTTCTGCAGTGCCTTTGGGCCCTGAAAGTATTTTAAATAAATAAATAAATAAATAAATAAATAAATAAATAAATAAATAAATAAATAATATATCACAAAACGTGTGCACGCAAGAAATAAGCAAGGCATTTAACGTGCAAGTTAACCACAGCTAATTAACCTCACGTTTTTTCTTGGCTTTATTGCCTCTTGGTTGTATACGGTCACGATTAAATGAAATAGAGCACCTCTGCTTCCCTTCTTCTTGTTAATTGGTAGCGAGAGTCTCGCCCATGGCAGGCATGTAGTATTAGATGGTTTATTAGCCGCGTGCCTGCTCTACAATAGGTTCACGTGTTACGTGACGTCATCGGTCAAAAAAAAAGAAAATGTTCCACATCCGCACGCCATGTCTCTGAGTGGTCATGGCTAACATTCCTAGGGCTAGGCACACATATTGCACATAAATAACCAAATTTGTAGGTGGCTTCATTGATGGCCGACGCCGCAGCACAAATGGTAGTGCATTGCACGCGTAGTTCGAAGGTTCTGGGTTCGGGTCCCACCGACGGTACGTTTTCTTTTCCACTTTCATTTCCCTTATCTTCGTTATCTCTACATTTCAATTTCAACCGGAGCTGATATATATATATATATATATATATATATATATATATATATATATATATATATATATATATATATATATATATATATATATATATATCATAAGAAGCCAACAAACAATACTACCAAGAATAGCATAGGGAAATTACACGTACTTATCAATTCATTTAGAGAGAGAGAGAGAGAGAGAGGAGGGAAGACGGAAAGGCAGGGAGGTTAACCAGACTGAGTCCAGTTTGCTAGCCTACACGTGGGGAGGGGAATGGGGAGTGAAAGAGGGAGAGAGAGAACTTAGGTGTAGGATGTCTATAGTCGGGCACTCAAGTCTGCTGCCCTCAGGTAGCGAAAAAGCGCTCGAACTGCTTTCTGGGCTTTTGAACTGTGAGGCCAGGCTCCCAAGATCTTTGATTCCGTAAATGGCCTGTCATCCAGTCTATTTAAGGCACGCTGGAGAGTCTCACGTTGATTATCGAAGCGAGAACAGTGGCACAGAAGGTGACTGATGGTCTCTTCACACTTGCACTTTGCGCACGTTGGTGAATCCGCCATTCCAATACGATAGCTGTAGGAGTCGGTGAATGCTACTCCTACCCACAGCCGACACAGCAGTGATCAATTCATTTAAAGAAATGTTAAGTTAATGGGATTGACAGTGGATGAACGAAAAATACCTGGCCGCAGGTGGGCCACGTCTACGTGTTCGCATTACGTGTCCGATACTCCTGATATTTGAGCTACTGCAGCGCGATTTTCCCAACCACTTTCTGGGGTATTTATGTTCATCTACTAGAACTAAACCTCAGAGTGTTAGCCAGCGCCACACCCCACGGGCTTGACCGCAGATGTGGAACGTCCTTTTTTTTTGTCGCAGGGGTCACGTGTACGTGATCTTTTTGGGAGAAGGCAACTGGTTAATAAACCCACGCATGCTACCTAAAGGCATTAATGTTGCCGGATTCGAGACCCCCAGTTATGTAATGAAAGAAAAGAAAGGAAACCAGGGGCCCGATTTTTATTAGCCATATAATAAGAAGCCAACAGACACCAAGGACTGCATAGTGGAAATTACATGTACTTATTAATGAAATCAAAGAAATCAATAATTAATGAAAACGAAAATGGATCAAAAACCAACTGGCCGCAGGTGGGACACGCAGGCTGGGCCCTTGACTTCCTTTCTTCTCGTTCATTACATTGTGAGGCCTGGAATCCGGTAGCATTGAGGTCTTCAGGTAGCATTTGTGGGTTTATCAACCACTTGCCTTCACCCAAAAAGATCACGTACACATGAGGCCTGCGACAAAAAAGGATGTTCCACATTCGCCATCATGGTCGTGGGCTAACACTGCCAGGTTTAGTTCTAGCAACCATAAACATAAGTGCCCCAGAAAGTGAATGGGAAAATGCCGCTGCGGTAGCTCACTTGGTAAAAGCATCGCACGCCTAATGCGAAGACGCGAGTTCGTGCCCCACCTGCGGCAAGTTGTTTCTTTCCATCGACTTTCATTTCTATTTATTTTTCCGTCTATCATTTCTTTAATTCAATTAAGAACTACGGATAACTTTCAATATGCTGTCCTTGATGCCATTGTTTGTTCGCTGCATATATATATAATATGACTAATATTATATATATATATATATATATATATATATATATATATATATATATATATATATATATATATATATATATATATATCTGACACACACACACATATAGTTCAAAGAATAGAGGCGCGTAGAAAAAAAAAAAGATTTCATTGACGTAATGTCACGTCTTACAAATAGCAAATCCTGTTACTTGCTTCTATTCTTTGACCTATTCATTTGCCCGATTGTGTGATATTAGGCTTCACTGATATATATATATATATATATATATATATATATATATATATATATATATATATATATATATATATATATATATATATATATATATATATATCTGTAACACGATTGGAGCATACAAACCAACAAACTCGCTCTCTTGCACACATAGCGTCTCAAGAAAGAGTCGCAGGCACTCAGCGTTACGTTTTACGGGAGGGCTTTCGCGTCTCCATGATTCGATCACAGTAGGCTCACGAGACTCCTCCACATCTAATTCCGCGGCGGACGCGCGAACAACAAGACGCGAGCGGCCGAGGAATGAGGAAAGGAAGTCCGGAAGGAAGAGAGGAAGAAGGATCGCCGGGGGAAGGAGAGGAGGCGGGGGACGGAAAGCGGGCCTCTCCTCCGCTGCCACCGCAACCTACGCACGCGGCGGCAACCGCCCGCTTACGCACGCACGCGCGCGACCCCCTTCTTTTTACGCGCACCGCCGGGGAGGGGCCGGGCGCGCGAGCTTCGATTCAGTCGGCTCCCGACGGTGAAGCTGTGGAGACCGCTCCCGGCGCAGTCGCTACCGACGCCGCGCGCGCTCTGGAGGTGCTTCAACCTTTCCGGCGCGTTTGTGCGTTGTTTCGCGTGGCTTCGACCCTCTTGTCTCTCTCCCCCCCATCTCTCTCTCTCTCTGTATCAAGCCGCCGCCAGGTGATCGGCGACCGCGTTTCTCTTCGGAAGCTGCGGAAATCGGGGGCCCGTCGCTCAGATAGAGAACACGGAACCTGCCGCCGGTGGATTGGTGCCTCTTCGCGTTGCCTCCACGTGTACGTGTTGTGTGTTTGCAACGATGCGTGCGACAGCCGAAGCGTTGTCCCCTGATTACTTCGCTTTGTGAGTTTCACGTTTGCGGCCACCTGTTTGTAAGACGCGCCCGTTCGTGCGTGAAAGGTGCTTCCGTGCCGCCGCTAAGTGAGCGTGTTGAAATTAACTACCTCCATATGTTGTAATGTACGCTGACCGTTTACATTTTTTTCTCGCCATAATTTAATTATGAATTTTTCGGAGATCATCGACAGAAAGAAAACTTGGTGCGCCGACGTGCCCGCAAACCACCGCAAATGTGTGCTTCGTGCAAAGTCTGATGACGCAGTATTCAATTCGTCCGACTGAAGGGAGCCGTCGCACTTCAACAGGAGCCTGAACTTTTACCCCGCTACTAACGTCGAGCCGAATATTTCTCCGGCGAACAAAACCATCGTGTCCTCTCCCCCTCTGACAATCGTACGCACTTGTGCAGTCCCGAGACAACGTAGCCCGAACCATTTCGGTGAATTCTCGAGCGTGCACTTTGTTGCACACGATTTCGCACGCGCCTCCTGCACGCGCGCAACGTACGTTTCCGTCACGCTTCACCCTGCCTGCACTGACGGCACCGTCCGCTAGCCGCCGTTGCCGCTCCACCCGCCGCCCTGCGCCCAGCCTGTACCATGCGGGCCACCGCGCCGCAGCATGCCCATAGCGCGTCCGGAGAACCTGCCGGAGGAGCTGTGGCCGCAGCCGTCCACGTCGACCGCGTGCCTTGAGAACAACGACCCCGGGCCGTCCACCTCCAAAGCAGCTCCCGCCGAGGGCAAGGCTGCTCCCTCGTCCAAAGTCGTTCGCGTCGCCGAAGCCGGCACCGTCGCGCAGGCCGACGATGAACGGATCTCGGGGGCCGACGCCTCGACCGAAGGCAACGGCGACTCGAAGAGCTGCGGCGCCGTGGCCGCCGCGGTGCTCCGGTGTCCGCGGCCGCGCCAGTACCGCTCCAAGTCGGCCGTGTCGACGGACCCCAGGAGCCCCTACTACATCAGCCAGGGCATCCAGAACAACGAGGCCGTGCGGCGGTCTCCCAGCGTCTCGTGCGTGCTGGACGCCATCCGGCGCGAGACCCAGGAAGGGGGCGACGTGCCCGGCGTGTCCAAGGCCGCGCTCGAGAAGCCCAGCGTGTCGACCATCCGGCAGCACTACTACCCGGAGGGCGGCTGGGGTTGGGTGGTGTGCGCGTGCGCGCTGCTGGTGCACATGCTCACGCACGGCGTGCAGGGCGCCTACGGACTGCTCCTGATCGTCATCAGGCAGCAGTTCCACGACGACGACGAAGCCTACACCTTGCACGCAGGTATGGCATTCGCGCCTTGTCTTGCAATCGGGAGCCATATAACCCGCTACTGGGTCCCAATTCGTATTGAGAAAGATGAATATGTGGTCCCCTATAGGGTGTCCCTTTGTATAGTTACGGTGAAGAGCCAGGGCAGTGCCAAAACTGTCAGTCACGAATCTACCTCTTTATTGGGCGAACTAGTGCCCAGAAGATAAAAGTAACGCACGATGCACAATGCTAGCGGTAAGCAACTTGTCGGTTGTCAAAATCTTTACTGATGGGTCAACTCCGTCCGCTACCTATAGGCGCCCACCACACTGTACTTCGACAATCACTCGTTGTCGCTTACGTTCGAGAACGTACAAGAGCATTCGCATCGCGCGCGATCTAATTGGACACGACTCTTTCTCCACGGAACCTCTCACTACGTTCAGGAACTTTCAGCTATAGTAGGCATGTCTTGTTACCCTCGGTAAATTGGTAAGTGACATAATTTTTCAAAATCGTTGCCGTCAATTATCAAAACAATCTACACGTGATATTATATACTAAGCAGTTAGTGGACTAGAACGGTTTGCATAAGGACAGATTCCGACCAATCGAATAACAAATACGGTATATAATAATCGCAGGCTTATGGACCAGTGCTACAAATGAAAGGCGCTGCAATATCGGCCATTGATGACGCGTTTTCGCAATGGTTACCGTGCCAAGTGGCCTAAAAACTTGCCTTTCTTCGTTACTAAACGTAGCAGAACGAAAAATAAATGTTGAACAATGATTTGATGGCCAGTGCAAAACGATGTTGTTGCTTCGATCGCAGAAACGCCCATCAAATGATCTGACATCGCACGTCAAATATACGGGTACGAGACAGCGGCTCGACCGTTGCCATAGCGACAACCGATGGTGGCAGTTTACAGCACCCTGTAAGCGCAAAAAAAGAAGAGAAAAAGAAAAGACAGAGAAAGAAACTGGCAAAAAAATGATGTTACGGCCATTCGGTCTGTCGGAAGTCTCATGAGACCTCCGGTGCAGGCTGTAGGGCCTGTTATATTCCGTGCATAAGAACGCTGACAGCAAGAGGCGATAGGGTGCCCATGTCGAGGGATACGGCGCTGAGTGGATGAAAGACGTGCGCTTCTGCGGTCAGCTTTCCAGCGTTAAGAGTGGGTGGACTGAGCGTGACGATTTACAAAAGTTCAGTCTGTATGGAGCAAAGATGTCGTCATCTTTCAATATCGCTTGTTACTCGCAACTATCACCACCGAAAGAATAAACTAGAGACAATTATAAAGCTGATATTACATGCAGACTGATAATTCCCGTTCTTTCCTAGGTTTAGCAGACAATTTTCATATGGGGAAACTTGAAGGACCAGTACAACTCAAGGCGCAAACGGATTGGATAGCTTAAAATTGTGCTAGATGCTTTGATCCCATACATGACCACGCTGTTCAATTGATGCAATATTCGTGTTGTGGTTTGCTCATCATACAGCATTTAGCAACATCCTGCAGTAATTTAACCCCATATAGCACAAACACTATTCCAAATCAAGGAAGATTGGAGCGAATTGGTTACCTTTAATTCTATTCGCAGAGAGTACAATTGTACCAAGAAAATGAAAGGATATTTGAGGTACAATTTACTTATTATAGTAATTAAATAATTTTTTCTGATCTTAAGGTTTGCTGAACTATCCATAACTAAATTTTCACTTTAGTTTGTCAAAAACGCTACTAGGGGTACTGCGTTAAATTTCCAATGCTTAAATCGACAATTCGAGGCATCAAATTTAGCGCATAAAAAAGGATACGTTGGACTTTCTGGGGTAAAGGTATGTGAAGCAATCAGCTTTCATCCCCGCCCTCACCGCTGTCCCATATGATCACAAAATGCATCAGAAATGCTTTGAGTTCCTAGATCGCAATGTGAGCAGCCCGTAACGATCCACAAAACACGTGTGTGAAATGTTTCGGTTCCGCGTGCACGCGAAACTTGAATGAATTCAGGCCGCTATATTAGCGTCGCAGCAGGAGAGGGTGTTTAGAATTTGCTAGTTGCTTCAACCTTTGTTATACCTATCCTTTTGTCCAATTATCTTATAGGGTAAGTGAGCGCTGCAAGCGATATCGGTAACGTTTTTTATACATTTTCGCAGTGGTGACCTCAAGCGAACTGAAGACGCAGTCTATAAGCAAATGTTGAAAATGTACTGTGTGCGTTATCAACTACTAGAGAACTGTAATTAAGGAAATATCAAAATACGCAAAAAATACATCTTAAAGCAAACATCATCTGGAAAAGTAAAACTCACATCCCTAAAATAACGCACATCGCATCTCGACGCCATACACTGGCCCCTACCGCCTCGACAGCAGTGAGAGATCTTGAGATTGTTTCTCACAATTCAGTGGTAACACTAGGTGCAAAAATACCAAGTGTTGTGTGGCCTAGTTGTCAAAAAACTAAGTGATTTTGGTAGTAAACACGGGCACAAATATTTGGGAAAAAACAAGAACATGGAAAACTCAGTACCCTATGTGCTGCGTTCTTATAGAGCCGTCAGCTGCACTTGAGTCGCTCCACGTCTGGTTTGGTCCCTACGCTCTGCTTCTATCTCTGCGGTTGCGTGCGCTTGTTTCTCTTCGGTGCGGTTCATATTGATTTGTGTCGCACTCGTGGTATATGAAAAGACGACATTGGACCACGTCCGGGCCACATTGTCATCGCGGCCTTGATGAGAAGTCCCCGCTATGCTGGCCTACCATATCATCGCTTCTGCGGGCGCTGTCACGTATACACGTAAGCGTAGTCGTTTCCGGACACGCGCTCGAACGAAGAACAGCGACGGCTTCTGACGTAGTATATATCCTTATTACGGCTAGGCGGATCTGTATTTTCGGTGGCGGCTTTTGCGACGTGGTGACTCGTAAATCTTGCGGAGGCAGTTTTATCCTTTGTTATGCGCTCAAAACCCGACCCGGTAGAAAAAAAAAGGAGAAAAGAAACAAACTAAAATACTGTAACAGAAAGAAAAGCTCGGAGATGCGAGATCTGAAGACTAAATCGTGTAGGTGTAACCTCGCTTTTCATATAGGAACACAATGACTTTGGTTTATCGTAAGTCCTTCGTCATGACCCCACAAGTCACCGTCACTGCGTTTTTTTTTCTTGCTTCTTTTTTGTACCCTGGCGAATGAAGGTTTCCCGGTCGATGTGCGATGTACGATAACGCAACATTGGACGGTATGCTTTCGTGCATAATCGTAATTGTGTACACTACCCATACAAACACAGAGGCACTCTTGAAAGGTGCAATTTGTGAAGCCCAAAATGAGAAGCCTTGCTTGACTTTGAAGATTCGCTGCTGCAGGTTTTAGTGTCTCATCTCGTTGTTCATACGTATACGGGTGTGTTGACTGCGGTCCATTATTTGAGAAGCTTTAGATGAAATCTAAGCGTTGTCACACAAGCTTTCTGAGCGTTTCTTGCTGCCAGCCGGGCGTAGGACTCCTGGAAAAGCGCCAATTTTTTTTAAAAAGATACATCTGCTCACCGCACCAGTCAATGCCACTAATAACATAGCCATGTAGTATACTTGTAGGGTTGATACTTCGATGTGTCGCGTGGTGCCAGGTTTTGCGTTTTCTTTTTTTTTTCATGCATGTGTTTGGCGTGCCTATACATAATTGTATGACCTCCTGCAGCCGCATCGCTGCATTTGATTCTTTCATACTTTGTGTTATCTGTAGTCACAAAGGGAGCGATAGAGACTCCCATAAAAGAACGAACTACGAAAAAAAAATTCTGCAAAATGACGGGAAGAATCCACGCATATAATATTTCAGTGAATCTACAGAAGAAGTAAGAAACAAAACAGAAAAGTTATGTCACTAAAGTTGTCATACTTTGTCTTTCCTTATTTCACATTTTTAGCGTGGTTTACCACACAACTATACAAAAGTAAATGAAAGATGTTGATGTGCTCACTAGAGTTTCAATCAAAAGACAATTACGAACTCTATTTTAAAATCAATGGCGAATGTGTTATAACAACTCGGAAGAAATAATGAACGAAAACTGAATTCTTATTGAGTCTTCCAGGGAGCTCAAAAAAAAAGACATTTTTCTAAGTGTGAGCTGCCCAGCTTCATAAACTAATTATCGCAAATATAATACCGACTATTCGCGTTTGCTTTTCGAAACCCTGCTACCGTTCACCGATCTCTCAGCGAGACACACCGTTTTCTTTTCTTCCATAGCTCGTCCTGCAGGCAGTCAAACGCTTTAATGAAACTTATTTCTCGCAGCTTCGCAGGTAAATACTGGCAGAACGCATTAATTATAAAGCCTCTCCCGCTGCGAAGCATTACTGTTGTACCCCTTATGGCTGGGGGGGGGGGGTCGTTTATGAACGCTTATTCTTACAGTGTTGGAATGATTGCTAGTCTGTCGTGCGACTCCTGTAGGTGCAAGCAAACTATCGAACATGTACTGCGCACCTCTCACCGGCAGACGTTGAGTGCTTCCTCCTCTCAAAGCAATTTTAAATTGGCTAGATCCCAGACAATCGTCTGGGTAAAATATACTCGGACCGTGGTCACATCCATCGCTGCTATGAAGGAAAAAAAAGAAGCTATTAGCACCCGAATTCAGTTCCTGGAGTGCGCCGGCCTGACTGACCATTTATAACTGCACTCTGCATGCTCCTGCATGCACGAAGTGCTCTATGTCTAGGTGTTTCTTTTCGAATTTTCTGTTTTACAACGTGCAAAGTAGAAATCCAAGGGATCGTTTCCTTGTCTTTCCTCTGGTTGCCTTATTTCTTTCTCTTTCAACGGCACACCATCATTAAGAACTCTAAGCATGTTTCTTTACCATCCATTAATATTCAACCGGTGAGCGATGACGCTCGATGTGATAGTGGCGTTGTGCAATAACGCCTCTTTCTTTTTTTTTCTTTTTTTTTGCTGAAAGCGCAATAATGCAACTGGAAGCGTTTTACTTCCAACCCTCCCATCTCGCACGCCCAGTTAAACCTGCCAATACACACCAAGCATCCACCTAGTATCCGCATGATCGGCAGAACACCGTTCCTGCTAACCAATCACGAGGCAACGCTCGCCGCTACGGTCGCCGTCAGTTATGGGATACCGACGAGGAAATGTGGCAACACGTCACCACTATCAACAGCGCGTGTGTTCCACTGAAATGACAGCAACGAAGCCTCCAAGGGTGTCTCGTCAACCCCTCCTCCCCCCCCTTCCCTCGCCGCCGAGGGCTCCTGCCAGCTCCGTACCGTTCATCTACGTCGCGCGCCTGTCGCGGTCAGAGGCGGCACCTCGGAACGCGCGCTTTTTCCAGACCACGCGGCGTGATCGGGAAGAGCACGCGCGCGTCTAGCCGCCACCCACGTTGGCGCTTGCTTTGCCGAATGCTATACAGCGCTCCTGGCCCAAAACGTCGCCCGTTGGCACCACGGTAATTTGTACGCGGTGCACAGCACCGGAAGTGCGGATGAACGCCGTGCTCCTTTCTTTTTTACTACTTTACTTCCGGTTCCCTTCGTTCCCGCTTCCTATGCCTAGAACACCCGTTTTTCTCCCGTATACCCCTTTTCATCTCTTCCTCTCTGATCGTCCGGCCATTCCACCGCCGGCCTCCCGACTTTCACTCGAGCAGGTGTGAGCGGCGCGCACTCTCGTAACTTAGCCGTCACGCATTTTACGCCGACCTGTCAGGCAGCGAGCTCCACCGCCGCAATCCCGTAGATCACGAGGCGCCCCGCATGGTACTTTGCTCCCCGCAAGAGACCCTTGGGTAAACACGAGGAAAGACTCATCGCACCGATGCTCTGCCATGGTTCCTGGGACTGTAAGAAGAGACCCACGAGTAGACACGAGGGTTCGAGCGGGGCGAGAGAGAAGAGCCGGAGGCCAGCCGAACTAGAGAGACGGAACGGGGAGACGCACGAGAGACGCGGCCGAGGAAGGCAGCAACCCGCTTCACGCCGACGCTCTGCAGATAATAAACAGTTTGCATTTGAGAAAGAATCCAGCATTTTTCATTTGCCGTCATGGCGCAGCCGACAGGATCTGCAGACGCGTCTTTCCCGAACGAAGAACGAGCGGCCACCACGGAGCCCAGCAGAACGCCATCGGTGAGCTCGGAGTCGACATTCATCTATTCACCGATGAAATCAACTGTCCGCAAAGTTCTGAGCGCCTTGAAAAAGCAACGGCTGACTGACGAGCTGAGAATCCGTGGACTTCCGTGCAGTGGCCGCAAGGACGATCTCGTGACCCGTCTCCAAGACGACAACACTCGCCTCCAGACCGAAGCTGACGGCGACGACCACGAAAAGGCGGACTCCAAGGCGCCGGCTACGATCGAGAGTCTGCGTGCAGAGGTTGACCAACTGCGACGGCTTCTAACCCAGCAACGCGGGTCACACGATACGAGTGACACAACGGCGGCACTGAAGCCAACGCAGGCGCAAGCTGGGGACGAAACGGGCTCCCAACGTTTCGACGGGATCCAAGCCCCCGCTATGGCAGCGAACCAACGGCCTGCAGAAGTCAACCGTGGCGCATCTCCGCAGCCCTCGCCGGAGAACACCACCGCCACAGCTACAGAAGGTACGCCAAGCATGACTGAAATCGTGGCCATGTTCGCACGCGCGCAGCTGCAGATGACGGAAGCGTTGTCGAGAATGTCCGCGCCAGCTCCGCCCGTGCTGATCCAGTCTACGAACGATACTGCGTCCGCCATCCCCGAGTACGACGGTGATGTAAAACGAAATGTCCAAACGTGGATTACGCAGGTGGAACGCATTGCTACGCTGGCCCACTGGTCCCCATCACTGACGCTCGCAACGGCAGCAACCCGGCTGCAAGGTGCCGCAAAGGACTGGCACACTTCTTACGGTATGGCTTGTGAAACGTGGGACCTTTGGAAGGAAGCACTTGCCTCTCGTTTCGACCGGAAGCTAACAATGCAGGAGTTCTTGGAGCTGCAAGCTTCACGAAAACTGCGCAATTCGGAGACCCTTGTGGAGTACATGTACTCTAAAAATGCTCTACTGGACAAGTCTCCGTACCCGCTGGCGAATGAAGAGAGAATTTCGCTGATACTCAGCGGGATCGAAGACGACACCTGGGCGAATCCTCTGGCTGCACAGCCCTGCAGCAGTGTCATTGATTTGATAGACCGCGCAGCGCTGCTCGACACCAGGCGGCGTAAAGCAATAACGACGCAAACAGCGCAGTTCCGACAATCTCAAGCTGGACAACAGAGTCAACGAAACCAAACGAGGAACAGCTACGAGAACAGAGTGGCAGCTGACGCCAGACGCCCCGGGCCGAACGCTCAGTCAATGCGGCGCGAACACCGAGAACCAGTTCGAGCTGCGCGAGCACGAGCCTGCTTTAACTGCGGCTACATGGGACATTTGTCGAGGGAGTGCACCAGACCCAAGACGGTGGCCACAATCCACGCGGAACGACGCCGAGAAGCCAGATATGACGCAGGCAACGCCGGCACAACCTCCAGGCAAGCCAACTGCTTCCTGCAATCGACGGGCGGCACCCTACCCATCGTGAAGGGCTTCGTTGAGAACCGGCCGGTCAGAGTCTGCATAGACAGCGGCTCCAACGTCTCCGTACTCGGCGAGAGCTCCGTGGGCCCTGAGGTTTATCCCCGACCCTGGACGTCTCCCGAAACGATAGAAGTGCTCGACCGATGCATCAGACCGGCGAGAATGGCGACTCTGAACGTGACCATCGGAACATCGACCGTGCGACTCGAGGAGGTGGTGATCGCGCCGTTGCCAGGTGCCATGGATCTGATTCTTGGTTCGGACTGGCGCCGCGCTGCGAATGTTGACGTCACGTTCCACCCCACTAACGACGTCACCCTCGTCCCCGTTCAGCCATCGGTGAGTGAGCCATCGGGTCACGCACCAAGCGCACACAGCACGCATCGCGTCGGAGAGACCCTAATAGCAGCCTTTGGCAATCGCAGGGTCCTAGACGAACTACCGGCGAGCGATATCGGCTTCGTACAGCTAAAGACGAAGGACCCCGGTCCTGACGAAGATTACACCAATCGAATCGAAGAGGCAGGATTCAAAATGTCCCGCGACGCAAACGCCGACGAACGAGATGAGCTGCGCTCAGTTCTTCATCGTCACCACAAGGCGTTCACCACGAGGAAGGACGAGCTGGGGCTCTGCGCCCACGATGAGCACAGCATCGAACTCAGGGACGATATTCCCGTCGCCTCAAAGACATACAGATCCTATCCCGCTGACCGCCAGTTTCAAGAGAGCGATCCCGAATGCCAAAAGTTCCGGCCGGAAGCAGGAACTGTTAACTCCATCTACGAAGTGGAAGACGACATCGTGGTGAGAAGATCGATCGAGGGCGGACGAGCTTGCAAAAAGGGTAGTGGTTCCTGCGGCGCTCCGAAGCAGCGTAATGGCAGTCTTTCATGACAACAACGTACAGCTTGGAAGCGAGAAGACGAAAGCCTTGGTCCAGCGAAAGTATTGGTGGCAATCTAAAGTAAACGACAACCGCCGCTACATCGAGTCATGTCACACGTGCCAGATGATTACCTCACGAACGACTCGAGCTGAAGAGTGCCTCAGCCCCAGAAAAGTTCTAAACGAGCCCAATGTTGTCATCTCTTTCGATCACATGGATCCCCTGGATGGAGGCGAAGGTTATATCCTCGTATGGCATCGACCACGCTACAAGGTACATGGACGCAGCAGCAGTGCCAAGCACATCTTCCAAGTACTACCTGGAATTTCTTACGAACCGGTGGATCCCACGATTCGGCGTTCCAAACATCATCCCCGGAAGATCAAACGAAAAAACTGTAAACGTCGAACAGCTGAGGAAGTACTAAGAACGCGCCTTGGACACCGAGGAATTGACATCGACGGACACGTGCGCCTGAGGACAGTCGCAAATTTTGGGTAGGCCGTGTGAGCGGCGCGCACTCTCGTAACTTAGCCGTCACGCATTTTACGCCGACCTGTCAGGCAGCGAGCTCCACCGCCGCAATCCCGTAGATCACGAGGCGCCCCGCATGGTACTTTGCTCCCCGCAAGAGACCCTTGGGTAAACACGAGGAAAGACTCATCGCACCGATGCTCTGCCATGGTTCCTGGGACTGTAAGAAGAGACCCACGAGTAGACACGAGGGTTCGAGCGGGGCGAGAGAGAAGAGCCGGAGGCCAGCCGAACTAGAGAGACGGAACGGGGAGACGCACGAGAGCCGCGGCCGAGGAAGGCAGCAACCCGCTTCACGCCGACGCTCTGCAGATAATAAACAGTTTGCATTTGAGAAAGAATCCAGCCTTTTTCATTTTTGCTGTCACAGGCGGCTCACGTATACACTGCAAACGACCGCCGTCTTCTCTTCCTGAACTGAGAACACGCGGTTGTAAGCACGCACGCACGCACGCACGGACATACGAACGTTCGCGGACAGGTCGCATGTACAAGCCGAGATTCGGACGAGCGCTGGCGCCTATCGAAAATTGCAAGAACGTAGAGACGGATAAAGAGCAGGGAGGAGGGGGAAAAGGGGTAAACACGTCGAAAACACCGCAGGGACTACAGTAAAGAAGTAAACCGGAGTCGAAGCAAAACAACGCAAACAGAGCAAACGCCTGGACGCTGCCGACCCGGTAGACGCGATTTATAATCACCCAACCGGACGCCGCCGCCTTCGTCCCAGAAAAAGCCAGCGCCGCGGCGACGGACCGGCGCCTCGGGGCCCATGGCTAGCCGAGCACGCGGCTGCGCTTCGACGAGTTTAGGAGGCTCGTTGAAGAAACGAGAAAACGAGAAAAGAAACAGATCTCCGCTCGTCTGTCTCGCGTGTAAAGCACGTCGACGGCTTGTTGTGCTCATCTATTGGAAAAGATATGCGACAGCGTTTAGCGCTTTGCAATTATGCCGGGACACAGGTTAGGCCGGCGGTGCGGCATCGCTCCCGGTGGAGGTGTGCCCGCCAAATGGGACGGCATGCCTAGCGCGTATAAGCGTGCTCATAAACTCTTCGTATGTCTCTTAAAGACGTAAAGAGAACTTCATGGCTTCGACATATTTAGGTTTCTGTTCCGCGCCTTCCGAAGAATTATACCCCTCGTCAGAACTGCCAAATAACTGAAACGTTATTCGCCTTCCATGCATGCATGCAAGGTAAATCAATAAATGTATCTGTTACTTTAGCATGATTTACGACGATGATAACCACACACACACACACACGCACACACACAAACACACACACACAAACACACACACACACACACACACACGCACACGCACGCACACACACACACACACCTATCCTATGACGGCCATTTTTTATCTAGCTCCTTTCATGCCTCAACCTCAATCGGGGATCCCGGCCAGGCTACAATAAATACCATGTTATAGCCCGTCCGTCCAGAATCGCCGCGCCCACTTTATTCTTTCTAGCTCTAGTCGCTATCCTAGTGTTTCCTCAATGAAACTAACGATTGACCTAACACACCTGGCTATGCGCAGGAAGTGTTCCTGGCTGTGATTCTTCCATAAAATATATCACTTTGATGGGACACCTATATTTAGGGAAGAGTTGCTCCATCAGCCATCGCCATCTCGCAATGATCATTTCCAAAAAGTTGGTGCACTCCTTAGTCTCGTGAAAAATTTGCTCGGACTCATTTATACCAAGAACGTCGGATGACTGAAACCAACTTCCTGCCTCTATTACTGCCACCTCTAAGTCCAAGAACTTCAATGCCACATCCAACGCTTATATTTGTGCTTGCCGCTCCTCTCTGTAAAGCCTTCGGGCGATTGAGAGAACAAAAATAAATAAAGTAAGCTCGCGGATTTATGCTTACCGTGTGCAATTATGCACACGTCTCATCGGTGCCTCCTCGTGCTCCACTGCGCTCCTGCTCACGGCGCCTGCTGTGCGGATATTCTAGTTCAGGCTGCACTTATTTTTATTCTCGAAGACGATCTATCTTCACGGAGCTTAACGCGATCGGCCCTGAAAGTACCTTTAACTGGCTATCATAAGTAAGGAATCGGCAGCACGTAAGTCTTGACGCACCCTGTCAACTCTAGAACCGTCTGAAATATACCGTCGGCAGTGCCACCACCACCACTACCCCCGTAAGCATCATCCATCATAGGCATAATCATAACAACCGTCTGTGCAAAGACATTGAGGGTGCCAAGAGCTTAAGAGTATCACCACAGCCAAATTCCGTTACGCCGATCAAACGTTGTTTAATTAGACGAGATTGTTGCTGCATAGTGAAAAAAAATTTCTTGATCCCATCATCGTTTATTACCTCCTGATGGCACTACCGTTACTGCAGCTCTGCAGTGACGCGATCAATCGTTGCTGAAGAGACGGTCAGGTATATACGGCTGGTTACCCTAGCTCGGGGGCATTTTTAATCGCATTACAGACGTACTAGATAATGCATTTCTGTTTATGCCGCTTTCTTTATTACTTCTGTAAGCTGGTAGATTCGTTAGTGAAAAATTTATCCTGGTAACTAACGGCACACACACACAAAAAAAATATGAGCCCTATCATAATGGCTAAAGGAAAGCTACGATGCCCATGCAGGATTTCATATCCTTACTTTTTCTTGTCTTGGCTGCCGCGCTACGCACTGGAGTGCTTATTTAATGCCCTTACGCAATATCACCTGTAGTTATTGAAGTTTACTGCTCTTCCATATGTTGAATACATACACCGAAGTAGATTGCGCCCAACAGGAGAGCGTGTTCGATGTGACGCTGTTTAAAGTTTGTCATTTTGCCCGCTAACTTCATTTGTCTATAGTTTGTTCTTGTTACGTTCATTCACTGCTTTAAGCCTTATCGTTCTCGGTGCACCAGCATGGTACGGCGCACTAAAAACGGCTGAAGGAAAACAACAAACAGTTAACGCGCTCGTCTAGTAATTAGTGGGCGCCACTAATGATCACGCGTGGTGCGGCTATCAAACGACGCAATGAACGGCGAAAAGGCGAGATCCACTGCATGAAGCACAGTCAAAGAGGACGGTCGATATCCTGAAAAAAAAAACGTAAGTGGAAATGTGTCCGCACACGCATCCTCAGGACGTCAGACGGCGAGATAGATGCGGCAGCACAATCAATAACATAACAAAGAGAAGAGAGGCGGCAACAGTAAGCCAATTAATTGATATTCCTGCTGTCTGTTTCAATACTTCTGGCCTTTTTTTTTTAAAAGCACCGAATTTGTTTCTTGCTGGCGCCACAGACATTGAGGAATCTTTGCAAAGCTAATGCAAAGCCGTATCTATGGCTTTGCCAGACGTACGGGAGAAAACGGTAAATATAACATTCGATTGCTTGAGCTGACTGGATTTCACTTAATGGCGGAAACTTTAGGTTTGAGTGTGATCCTCATGTAAAGAAGATTTATGCTTCTGACATTCATTGTTTGAATTTTTGTTGTCCGAATAGGAATAGCGAGCGCCTATTAAAGGTGCCATCATCTCCTGAACATCATATGTTTTAAGAAATGGTGGAAAGTCATGCTTTCTTGTATAAAAGAAAACGCGCAAAAGCCAACGGATGATTGTCAATGTAAACGGACAATCTGAAAGAACGATCGAGTGAGCGAGAGGGAGAGAGAGAGAAAGAGAGAGAGAGCGAAAAAACGAATGTTTTCCGACCACCGCCCGTCGACCACCAAGCAACCCCGAAAGGGCCGAGGAAAGCTATTCGCTTTGAAAGGCCTACAAAGTATCCGAGTAGAACGTCGATTTTGTTACACTGATCGGGGAAGAGGTTGAACTTGAACGATGTGGTCGTCTCAATGCATTCATGGTCGAATAGCTTCAGTGTTTTCAGCGCAAAGAATGGCGATATGAACTGGTTCATGCCTCCTATATTCCGCAGAGCAGAAAAATAAAGGACGCCGAGCACCAGTTCTTTTTTAGACTTTTCAAAAGCTTTCGATAATGCTGCTCAGTGGCGCCTCATCTCTAATCTACTTGTGCTCCGATTGGATTCACTAACATAGTTTAGGCTTCTGAACATCGTCTCCTTACGTCATCAGTTCACAGCCTTAAATAACTTTTCATCGCATATTTCCGAGGTTACTTCTGATGTACTGCAGTGCAGTGTATTGGTCCTCTGTTTTCCTAAGTTTCATTAGATACAGTCCGACTAACTTATCATCGAAGGTAACACTTTACGGTGGATACTACGTTATATATTGCGCTGTTAAATATGTTGACACCCATGTGGCTCCGCAGAACTATCTTGAAGTCGTAAGCAGCTGGTGCTGTAAGTCGCAGACGTGCCCCAAACACTATGGAAATGGAAATTTGTTTCATTCTCCCAAAGGTGCTTTCACTCTCAGCTTTCTTATTTCATTAAAAAAAAAGCTGCGGGCTTACCGCCATTGTCACACAAATATTTCGGGATTAATCTCACGCTTACTTTGGGAGTTCACATATAATGAAATCTTGCGCGGCAGCTTCCAGATCTATGGGATACTCGCTCCTCTATTTGCGAAATTCTCCAGCTGCTGTCCGAAAAATTGGCATACCGAACATTCGTTCACTCGCAGTTAGAATTTGCTTCCTCAGCATGATCACTCCAGCAATATTATCGAAGTTGTCATGCTAGGATATAGACAGCATATAGATCAGCGCGTTTCATTTCTCGTAGTCATGACAGGCTTAGCATATAAGTCAAAAGAAATGTGGGGAAACAGGGGGAAAGCGGTAGATGGAAATTCAAGAAGATTAGCAAAACGAGAACAAGGTGAAAGCAGGAGCCAACGTTTCGACAAGTGGACTTGTCTTTCAAAAGAAATGAAGTATCTCTATGCAGGCGTTAGCAACTCGACCCTTAATAAATATTTGCCTCTTTCCTACTGATCTACTCATGGCACTTGATTCCACCTTCTGTCTCTTCAAGCTCCCGCACCTATATGTAACGTCGCTTTCACCCGTGTTGCAGCAACGACTTTATATCACATCATGTGACGGGCCTAGTGCAGAGCTCCGGTATACTTACGTAGCGCTTCGATATAACTGCCACGTTTACATCAAACGATTTCGACGTGACCAAGTTAAAAAGCAGAGTTCTTGATTACATGGGGCTTTTCTTTTCTTACTTTTTTCGCTCTTTGTCAACATTTAGAGGTTGTTATGTTGAAAACGAGGGTTCATAGAAAAAGGCTTAGCAAGTCAGTTCTGCTGAAGCCCGCTAGGTGGAGCGAAATTATTTCAAGGGAAAGTTTTCATCTGTTCAATTGTAGCATGAATTCTCCCTTTCAATATCGGAAATCCATTAGGTCAATTCTCGTATAGTTGTTTCCTCCAGTTTAGGGGAGGACTGCTCACGTCATTCTACGGTGTAACGCGTTTATTCAACACTCGTGGCGCCACAATGAAAGCCCGCTATAATCCCGTAAGTAGGTCGCTTAGAAAAAAAAAAAGCGTGTTGGAAGAAAGCGGTTTCATGAATTCCACTTCACTGAATCGTGTGGCTTTTCGTGCCAAAACCACAATTTTAATACGGGACACGCCGTAGTGAGCACTCCGGTATAACTCTGGCCACCTGGGGTTCTTTAACGTGCACCTAAATCTATGTATACACAAGCATTTTTGCATTTCGCCCCCATTGGAAGGCGGCTGCCGCGGCCAGGACCGAACCCACGACCTCGAACTCAGCAGCGCAACGCTGTAGCCACCATGCTACAGCTGCGGGCAATGCTTTCGTTAAGCCTCGCCTCAAGCGCGCTGTACATTTCTCGCCGAATCGCAACCGAAGATCGACACTTCGTGAAACTCGCGGAGCCGACAAAAGGGCTTATCGAAATGGAATGTGCCGCGTCGCGGCACAATTCGCTTTGGCATTCCATGCGATATCAGAAGCGCCGACGCCGTATAAGGAATCGCGAATTAAATCTGGTGCATCTGATACACACACACACATATATATATATATATATATATATATATATATATATATATATATATATATATATATATATATATATATATATATGTGTGTGTGTGTGTGTGTGTGTGTGTGTGTGTGTGTGTGTGTGTGTGTGTGTGTGTGTGTGTGTGTGTGTGTGTGTGTGTGTGTGGAGTTAAAACGGGGCCGAGGACATCAGAAAGTCTCATTTATCGGGTGCATGACACCGCTCAATTCTACCTTGGCGGCAGGTCGAGGTCACGCGATTTCGTACGCGCGCCTCCTCTCTAGATAATTGCTGCATATTCTGAGTACTTCTTTTATTGGGTGTGCCAGCGCTTTGTAGATACACTCCTACCAGAATATATATATATATATATATTGTAATGAAGAAAGGAGGAGAATGGCATACCGATCATCATCAAGAACAGAGGGCACGAGACCGGCGTTCGAAGACCACCATCTTGCTCTCCGCGCTCACTGTTCCGAGCTACCGCCCGTTTGTTGGACTCGCTCAATAAACATCTTTACATTTGGTGGATCGTGCTGGGTGCGCACATCGTCGGCACCCTGGAACTCCGATCCCGCACGTTGCACTCGACCATGCAAGCTGACGCAGCCCAACAGCCGCCACCTCTCCCGGCCGCCGTTTGTCCCGGCCCCGTTCGCCAGCGAGACCCCCCGGTATTTTCGGGTACGGAAGACCAGGACGTCGAGGACTGGCTGTCGTCCTACGAAAAAGTTAGTGGACCCAACAAGTGGGATGACGCTACTAAGTTGAGTACCGCGAACTTTTACTTGGCTAGCGTGGCGAAGCTGTGGTATACGAACCACGAATCGGAATTTGAAAACTGGTCTGCTTTCAAGGAGGCAATATCTGCCGTTTTCGGTCGCCCTGCCGTGCAGAAGTTACGCGCCGAGCAACGGCTGCGCACACGGGCACAGGAACCGAATGAAACATTTACCGCCTATATTGAGGACGTACTCGATCTCTGCAGGCGCGCCGATGCCTCAATGAGCGAAAGTGCCAAAATACAGCACATCATGAAGGGCGTCGACGACGATGTCTTTCAGATGCTTCTTGCGAAGTCTCCTGGCACAGTGTCTGAAGTGGTAACTCTGTGCCACAGCTACGACGAGTTGAGAAGGCAGCGGGCTCTCACCCGACGTTCATCTCAGACGTACAATCAACCGCTCGCTGCACTGGACATCATGCCTGCCCAGCCATACCTTATCGCACAAATGAAAGAATTTGTGCGTGAGGAGGTGGCCCGTCAGTTGTCTCTCCTGCCGTTTGCTCAGCGTCAGGAGCTCCCACAACAGCAGCAACTGCAGCGACCAATCCCGTTGGCTCCCGTGCTTCGACACGTCATTCAAGAGCAGATTTCCGAGGCCATGCCGGTGCCCATTCAGCAGCAACCTGTGGCCGCGCCTCTTAGTTACGCTGAGGTAGTAAAGCGGCAGCAGCTTCAACAGCCCTCACCACCCCATGGTGTGTCGTATGCTGCAGCCCCGATTCAGCCGTCCGTGACATGGTCTGCTCCCATCCCTGCAAATCCCTGGCGAACGCGCGACAACCGGCCGATCTGTTTTGCGTGCGGTGGCCCTGGTCATATCGCCCGATTCTGCCGCCGTCGCGCGCCAGGATATTCAGACGCCCGTTCACCGAACTACATAGATCGTCCCCGCTCTCGTTATGAAGATCCGGGTCCCCAACCAAGCACGTCTTCACGTGACTATCCGCAACCCACGTCTCGTCGCTCACCTTCACCCCGTCGCCGCTCCTTGTCGCCCATGCGTCGTCGACCAGCCCCTGAAAATGAGGGAAACTAGCCTCCGCAGTTCGTGAGGCAAGAACTGCGCTGTCGAAATGCTCAAGTCCTCGAACTTTGCCGTCGAATATTGTCGAAGTTTTCGTAGAAGGCATCCGTGCATATGCTCTTGTCGATACCGGTGCTGCCGTTTCTGTTATAGACGCCACACTTTGCCGCAAGCTTCGGAAGGTGACCACGCCTCTTGAGATGATGCCCTTACGTACAGCGAATGGAGACCCTGTTCGGCCTATAGCTGCCTGCACTGCTCGACTTATTATAGCTAAAGAACACTACATTGTCGAGCTTATCGTCCTTTCCTCTTGCTCGCACGACATTATACTTGGCTGGGACTTTCTATCGTATAATCACGCCGTTATTGATTGTGCCAGATCTGAACTTGAGCTCTTCCCCTTGTGTGACGAGTCCTACTACCCTGCTCATCAAGCCGCACACAAAATAGTCGTCACAGAAGACACAGAAATTCCGCCGACAGCAGCTGTTTTGCTCCCCGTATTCTGCAACAGCATATGTGATGAAGCTGCATTCTTTGAACCATCATGCCTTCTTCTAAATCGGAAGCCACTTCTTTTGCCTTATTCGACCCTCTCTATTTCGAATGGAACAAGCGCTCTCTGCCTCACAAATCCTCTTCCATATCCCATCAGACTGCTTAAAGGTGAATCCCTTGGATGCGTGCAACCCATTGATGTCGGCCAAATTTTTTCCGTGCAGCAAGATTCAGCTCGACGCGACCTCGACGTCATCAGTGCTCTTACCCCTTCTGATGTTCCAGCTGCTGACCTATTCGATTCGTCCATCGCAGACGGACTGTCCCCATTTGAACGCACTGCTCTTCTCAAGCTGCTCTGCCAGTTCCGCGACTCCTTCGATGTTGCCCAACGTGCCCTTGGCCGAACTTCTACCATTGTCCACAACATCGACACCGGCTCCAACTCGCCAGTACGACAACGCCCTTACCGCGTCTCCACCGCGGAACGTCAAGTTATTACCGACCAGGTTGACGATATGCTTAAACGCGACGTTATTCGCCCTTCACAAAGCCCGTGGGCATCCCCTGTGGTTCTCGTTAAAAAAAAAGATGGATCGATTCGCTTCTGCGTGGATTACCGGCGCCTAAACAAGGTCACTCGAAAAGACGTGTACCCTTTACCCAGAATTGACGATGCCCTTGATTGCCTACAAGGTGCCGAGTTTTTTTCGTCGTTAGATTTGCGTTCCGGGTATTGGCAGGTACCTTTAGCAGAGGCCGACCGTTCAAAGACAGCCTTCGTCACGCCTGACGGTCTATATGAATTCAATGTCATGCCCTTCGGCCTCTGCAATGCGCCTGCCACCTTCGAACGCATGATGGACTCGGTTCTGCGGGGTTTGAAGTGGCACATGTGTCTCTGCTATCTCGACGACATTGTTGTCTTTGCGCCAGATTTCGCAACCCATCTAGAACGCCTCAGCCATGTCCTGACGTGTCTGAAAACCGCTCAGCTGCAACTAAATCTCAAGAAGTGCCGTTTTGCTGCGCGAAAACTTACAATTCTTGGTCACGTTGTATCAAAGGATGGTGTGCTTCCGGACCCAGCTAAATTACGTGCCGTGACTGACTTCCCCAAACCGACGACTCTAAAGCAGTTACGAAGCTTCATAGGGTTATGTTCCTACTTTCGTCGGTTTGTGCGCAACTTCGCCTCTATAATTGCGCCTTTGACCCAACTACTAAGCAGCGCCTCCAATATCTCGTCATGGTCTTCTGAATGTGACCACGCCTTCTCCACACTTCGCCGTCTCCTGACGTCACCACCTATACTGCGCCACTACGATCCTACGGCCGCAACTGAGGTGCACACAGACGCCAGCGGTGTCGGCCTCGGTGCTGTTCTCGCGCAACGAAAGCCTGGGTTCGCAGAGTATGTCGTCGCATACGCCAGCAGAACGCTCACCAAGGCTGAATCAAACTATAGCGTCACCGAGAAAGAATTCTTGGCAATAGTCTGGGCGCTTGTCAAGTTCCGCCCTTACTTATATGGCCGCACGTTTGATGTAGTTACGGACCATCATGCATTATGTTGGTTGTCTTCGTTGAAGGATCCGTCAGGTCGCCTTGCCCGCTGGGCTCTTCGACTTCAAGAGTTTGACATCCGCGTTATATATCGTTCCGGACGCAAGCATGCCGATGCTGATGCACTGTCGCGGTCACCACTATCCACCGAAACTGCGTCCATATCCACTATAGACCTTCCATTGTCAGTTCTTGACGTCGCCACCGTCTCCTCTGCACAGCGCCACGATCCCTGGATCGCTTCGCTTCTTGACATTTTATCCGGGGCACCCACTCTTTCGACCACTCGAACTCTGCGACGCCAAGCTTCGCACTTCAGCATCCGTGATGGCCTCTTGTACCGGCGCAACTACTCGCCAGATGGTAGGAAGTGGCTCCTAGTTATCCCTCGAACGCTTCGCTCTACAATCTGCGCTTCCTTTAACTCCGACCCGCAGTGTGCTCACGGTGGTGTCTTCAAGACCTATGAACGCTTACGGAAAAGGTACTACTGGCGCGGAATGTTTCGCTTTGTCCGCAAGTTCATTCGCGGCTGCCACGAGTGTCAGCGACGAAAAAAACCACCGCATCCTGCCGCAGGTTCATTGCAGCCCCTTCCATGCCCAGAACGCCCATTCGACCGCGTTGGAATTGACCTTTATGGACCTTTACCTTTGACCACGGCCGGAAACCGATGGGCTATCATTGCTGTCGACCACCTTACACGATACGCCGAAACCGCTGCTCTTCCCACGGCGACAGCACAGGACGTCGCCTCTTTCATCCTGAGGCGTTTTGTGCTTCGGCATGGTCCTCCTCGCGAACTCCTCAGTGACCGTGGCCGCGTATTTCTCTCCGATGCAATTCAAGCACTTCTCCACCAGTGCAAAATTGTACATCGGACGTGTACTGCCTACCACCCTCAGACGAACGGTCTCACTGAGCGGTTTAATCGGACTCTGGGCGACATGCTTGCGACACATGTTGCATCTGATCAATCAAACTGGGACCTGGTTCTCCCATTTGCGACATACGCGTATAACACCGCTACGCAAGTCACAACCGGGTTTTCCCCCTTCTTCCTTTTGTACGGTCGCCAGCCGACGCACACTATCGACACGTTGCTGCCATACGCACCAGATACCTCAGAGTGCACGCCCGTGTCAGCAGCGGCCCGTTACGCTGAAGATTGCCGACAACTAGCCAAGCGCTTTACTACAGCCGACCAACAACGCCAGAAAAACGCCCGCGATGATGATCACTCTCCGGCCGCAACATTCGCTCCTGGAGCACTTGTGTGGCTGCTTGTACCACCCTGCGCCCCTGGCTTGTCGTCCAAACTGCTCCCAAATTATCATGGTCCCTACCGCATCGTCGAGCGTACTTCCCCCGTAAACTATGTCATTGAGCTTCTTACGCTGCAAGGCGACCGTCGTCGACGTGGACGTGATGTTGTTCACGTAAACCGCCTCAAGCCGTACTTCGACCCTCTTGTACCCACCTGTTAGATCGCCAGGATGGCTCCACCTTTCTCGACGGGGGCAATTGTAATGAAGAAAGGAGGAGAATGGCATACCGATCATCATCAAGAACAGAGGGCACGAGACCGGCGTTCGAAGACCACCATCTTGCTCTCCGCGCTCACTGTTCCGAGCTACCGCCCGTTTGTTGGACTCGCTCAATAAACATCTTTACAATATATATATATATATATATATATATATATATATATATATATATATATATATATATATATATATATATATATATATATATATATATATATATATATATACAGTAAAAGCTCGTTAATTCGAACCGCAAGGGGAAGCCGCTTCAGTTCGAATTAACGAAAGTTCGAACTAACGAAAGTGAAGGAGGGCAACAGTACACTACGATTTGGAAGCAGTAGGGCATGTCAGAAATTTGGCGTTTCAGAAAGTGATGGCGTGTGCCGCGGGCACACGCCATCTTCAAGTCGAAACTCTGGGTCCGACTGTGCCACACTACCGATGTCCACCGAAACGAACGTTAGCCGAGGCTTAACACCATCACAATGAATCGCGACGGCCGATACCTCCTAAGCTGAAAACAGAGGTGCACAACCGATGAAGACTGCCGAGACCAAGACGCTGAACATGTGAAGGTGGCGAAGGCCCTGATTCGTTGGTTCTTGATTGCAAGCGCAGCTGCGACGTACTTGATTCGCTGTGTTTTGGAGCTTGCCGTGCCATCTCCGCACAACATTAGCAGCTGTACAAGATTTGCAAAGCCTCCGAGATTCGCAACGGGCATGAAGTCTCGGAGGTTACGTAGAACGGAGAGGCGGCAGCCGCCGCTGCCTTCTGGCTGACCCCGCGTCGGTTAGATTTTTTTCCGATTTTGCCTTCTCTCGCCGTTCTCTCCGTTTCGGAGGCAATACAGCCTTGTGTGTAGGCAATAGGCGCTTTCTCTGGCCATGTGCCAGGCGAGCGTAGTTCGAATTATCCGTGAGGGAACCTAGTCGCGTTCGAATTAACGGACTTTTTTATACATAGACTTCTGTGGAGCTTGGCCGGACCAAATCGTACAGTTCGAATTATCCATAAATTCGAATTATTGAAGTTCGAATTAACGAGCTTTCACTGTATATATATATATACACACACACGCTCTGTTAAGCTCTACCTCTACCATGTGACAGGCTTTCCACATTTCACACACATATACGTTTCTTTTTCTTTTTATCATTTTGACGCTCCTTATGCAAACGAATTCCAAAAAGAAAAAAAGAAAAGAAGAAGAAAGGCCAGTGCTGGCTGCTTCCTTACGAGGGAGTAACAGTTTGTCCTGCGTTTGAATTTTTTCTGCAAAGTTCGCACGCCACCTGATGAGCACACTCCGTTTACTCTGGTCAAAGCAGGGCAAACGCTATCACGAACTAAAAAAGCTCGAGAATAGGAGTCAAACATGGAACAAACGAACAGTCACGACAACTACTTTTGTTCTTAGACTGCACCGCCTATGCGGTGGCTCACATTTTCGGTGCTGCGAGGACACAACGCAGTTCCCACACGAATATCTGTGTGCGCGTCTCCGCTGTGACGCACTACATACATGGCATACCTCGTTGATCATGTTTACGAATACGACCTAACACGGGCAAGGATTTCGCGGCAAAGCATTCTTCTTTACAACCTTAAGGCACATCTCGTCGGCGTTGCTTTTACATGCTCGAACTCTAAATCTACGTCGCGGCCACATCAGATGTCAGCCAATCGTTGATATTATTTTAACGCGACGTAATCCGCAAATGATGTTTTTCCATTCTATCCTCCCTTATACGGCATCACGCAGTCGCACACGCAAGCGCGTGTCCATATTACGTCACCCTCTACGGTTATCTCAACGGGACAGTGTGTCATTAGCAAATAAACCAAATGTCCATCAATCATATCAAATCACTATTCCATTCGCCGAAGCTGGATGTTTATTGCCTCGCTTAACTTGCCATTGTTTCTTTCGAAGGGCAAGGAGCCCGTAGAGGACCCACTTGTTGGAATGCTTAATACTGTAAATACGGAAAGAGGTAAGGAAAACACCGTTATACATGGTGATGATCATTAAAACATTAGTTAATCTGCCGAGCAACCTCTGTGCGATGAAGCATTTTTATAATGGTATGCTTAAAAACTGGGGGTTGAAAGACGATACATAGAGACAGCGAGCGCGGTGGACAAAACTATGTGAAGTAGAGCAACAACCAAGCAATAAAAACAAAGCGGAGGTAGTAAAAGTGAGCACATCCTACGACGTGATTATTCACACCACTGCAAAACAAGGGAAATGAAACATGTTGGTATATGCACAACACACAGGCATGTAGTATGTGTACGCATCTTGAAGTCGAGCCATGTAATCACTGCCACAAACCATGCATCGAAGAAAACGCAGAGTGCAGCATCTGAGATAATCGCGGCCGTACATGATTAATCAGCATTGTGCAAAGTACGGAACACGAAAGCAATTGAAGAGTTTGTGTGAGCGTTCTAGAAGTGTAAGGTGCTGTCCAGCGATTAAATGGAGCCCTCCAATATGCGGCTCCTAATTAACTTTGATGTCGTTCTAGCAGAAAGTGCAGGCTGTAGCTTTATTTCTGTGGGAGGATATGGGGGAATACCACCGCGAAGCCATATACAACAAAGCAGGGTGCCTACACACTTGTCAGAGTGGAACATTCGCGCGTTATCTACACTCACGTGTTCTCATTAACAATGGAGCGCGCTGTACGTAGATCGAGTTATTATAGTCGCAGCGCTGGATCACAGGGTGCAGCCAACGGAAGAAAATGCTGCTGAAAACAGAACAGACGAGGTTAAGGCCCTAGTTTTCGCAAAGAAAGCACATAATACTACCGCAACCCAATACAAATAAAATTGATTTCTTTCTACTTGTCTTCTTGTCCCCTGTAAGCAAACGCAAAAATGAAGGATCCCTGCAATTTTCTACAGTGTCCTGGAGCAGGTTTCCACGGCTACCCCCCGAAACAACGAATTTCTAAAGTGTCACGATTAGATATTGTGAGCGCTGTTTGGGGCCTCAGCAAGACAAGTAGCTTGTTTTGTTTGGGTAAGCGCCAACGCACTTCAACGCTTACAGTGTTATGACTTCTGAATTTAAAAGCTAGCTTGAGTTACTATGGATGACGAACTACGCAAGGCAGATGTTCATTCACTTGCAACCTGTCATGTAACTTTTCTCGTCCTCATTACTCTGTGTTGTTTTTCATTTCCGAATGTGTGCAAACTCGCCCAACAACGTACAGTGCAGCATATCGTGAAATGAACATGTAGCGGGTAATAAATCCAATATAACTGAAACACAGCTTGACTAGAGAGAAAGATAGAGAAAGCAAGGAGAAGAAAGGCAGGGCGATTAGCCAGACAACCGTCCGGTTTGCTACCCTACACTTCAAGGAAATGCAACGGGAGAATGTAAAGGGGAAAGAGAGGGGGAGTGAACACTGTGTGGGCACGCTGCACTGCATGAAGCAAAGCCCCTTGAAACAAAAGTCCAAGCAAGTGCCCCGCCAATACATTGGGCTACCGTCATCCTGCTGTCTGAAGCTAATCTCGGTGCTTCCTCATAGATGGCGATGCGCGTTGTAGCCACCTGGGATAACCAAGGGACCAGTGGTCGTTAGCAGTATGCTGCAATACGTGGCAGTATATCGTTAGAGAAAACAGCGAAAGTCTTTGTTTACTTCCTGAGGGCGAATAGAAGGTTGCGTGTGAGCCATTGTGCTTACTTAAGAATTGAAGACACTGAATTGAGAGCATCCAGCCCTTGCACTTCACTTCGCGCTGACAGAGAATGCAGCTTATTCGTGCGCATTCGAAAAATATTCATCAGAGCTCGCAGCATCAGCACCGCTTGCCGGTCTTCTTCGGGTAATTTGTCAGGAGCCCCCGCTGCAGCACTCTACAGCGGAGCGTTGTATCACGCGAAGTGGCTCCGACTCCGGCAGTGGCATCGGCTGTGGCATCAGCTGTGGCTTCGGTTATGACTCCGGTTGTGGTACTGACTTCAGCTGTGACTTAGGTAGTGTGGACCAAGCTGTATTGTTCTCGGCGATGACCTTGTTGTCATATTTAGATTGGATTCCGTTAGGCCTAGGGGGTAGAGGAGGAGCAGGTGTTGAGGCGCACTGTTCATCGAGGCATCGGCGGCGTTCTTGGAAGTACGACGGCGTCGGGAGCGTCTCTTTCTAACGGCCGCAAGAGCTTTCCGACGAGACGAACGGTTTCTCACAATCTGCTTCAAGACTTCCCTTCCCTTCTTCATTTTGGGGCAGTCCTTCGAGGTAGCGTCATGGGACCCAAAGCAAGTTAGCACTTGAGAACCGTGGCTGTACAGGAGTCTGCAAATTGGGGCTCGGCGCAGGTGAGCAAACACGTGTTCTCGCATACGGCGCTCACCTGTCTCAGCCTCACGCAGTTGCGGCATTGGAGTGGCCTTGGGACGAATGGTCGCACGAGGTGTCTAAAGTGGACCGCCTTAACGTGCAAGGGAGGACACTCGCCCTTGAGGAGGAGTGTATTTTAATCAAGAGAAAAGAGGAGAGGTTGTCTCGCCCTTGAAAACTACCTTCACACAGCGGGATGCGCCGAGTCGAGACACATGAGTTATAGCGAAACCAACAACGGCTGGCTTCACTAGAATAGGCAAGTCAGCGCTGCAGATGGACATGTCCACGTCCTAGATGACATCAGTAGTGGAACTACTGATTATGGGGATATACAAGCGGACCTTCATGCCACCAAGTTCTGTAAGTTTACTCAAAAACATCAGCGTAGTCAGCGGCGTCAATAGCTAAGACTTATTTTATGGGTTGACTCTGACGTCTGTGACTTGCTTTCGTTGCCACCGCTTCAAGTTGCATCGAGAGAGACTGCCCGTTTAGTCGCCTCAGGATGTCGGTAGCGAGTTCTGGTACAAATAGAAACGTACCGACTGCGGTATTACGAGTTCGTCCTACCGTTGGTGTGCTAGAAGACATGGACGCCCTGGTGTTTCTTCCTTTCGCCTTGCGGTTCCGCACAAGCTCAAAGTCTTCATCGGAAAAGCTCTCACTGCTAAATGAGAAGCCACTGGTTTCTTCGCTGTCGGTGTCGTTACGGAAAACGGTTCGCATCCTAGACGCAGCCGCCATTGAAGTCGTCATCCCAGGCAGAGGCGCGAGGACGTCAACGTGAATCAGCGTCGCGAATCATGGCGGCTCTCCAGAGATGTATCCATAAATCGAGAGAAAACAGCTGAGCTAGAAAAATAGCGTCCTCGCTCGCAGACATTTCGTCTTCGTCCAGCTTGATTAGAGATGGAAAAATGGCTAGTAGGACTCATTAGGCTTACACCTAGTTACACTTAAGATATGTAGTTTTCTTGCCTCCGCGAAGCCAGCTATAGTCAGTCGTCACACACCAATGTGTGCTTCCTCTTATTAACATGCCGTGGACCGTAAACTGAACATTAAGCTCGTTCACCGTCTTAAGCAACACAGGACGCCCGCCACAACTACCGAACCCGAGCACGCTCAGCAGGCATGAAACTGCTCGCGTGCCACGGAGGCTCGGCACACGACGCCGGCAGGCGCGAAACAATCGTTCGCGAAGCCGATCGGGATCAAACTGTCTGGGCCCTTAATCCGGCCGCGTTATAGGACGACCCCCCCTTGTGAGCGGTATGTGCCAGCTCCCCTGTATGCATAATGAAACGAGAGTTCTCGCCAAAAGGGAAAGACTGTTTACACAGCCTAGCGGCGCGCACGCAAAGCACGCGACCTCCTCCGCTCCTCTACGTCTTCTTGCATAACGAGGCTGACGACGTCGACCGCACGCGAAGTTTGTCTTCGACCGACCTACATCGTTCGTGGGAAAGGGGGGAGGGGGGGAGGAGAAAGCGGATTATCGCTCCTCGGGCGTCCCGAGCGGCGGCGGCAACGGGAGTGCATGCAATCGGATGCAGTGCGCTCATCTCTCCCCCGAAGCGTTCCCATGCTGATATCGCGCGATAAGATTGCGTGACGTTTTCCTGCTACGCAACGTACAGACCTTTGCCTCCGTGTTATGTACCACGTATATATATATATATATATATATATATATATATATATATATATATATATATATATATATATATATATATATATATATATACGAGGAACCCCCCGGGCCTCGAGGACATGCTCACAGGCATCGCCACTGTGTTAGCGATGCGATGCATATCGTTGCTTTCCCGCGCAATGCGCGCGGCCACATATACCGGCATCGGAAAGCGGTCAGTTTCATACGCATCGCGTGATGAAACATCAATGCAGGTACACACCGGCACCTAACTCCGCCTAGAGTGTCTGGGCTTTGCTTCTTATAGTGAACGTTAACACATGCGATTGCGGTTCGGGGAGCTAAGGGGAGCGCTACAGCAAGTCGCCAGCGTCGCCTACACATTCGTTTGATAAAGAGCACTACTGTTCCTGATTCAGCCTGACCTATTTGTTAAGATTCACTTCCCCCTTATAAGAGGAAGCTACTCTTCTCAGGATACTAGGAAAGGAAGAGACCAGGTTAAAGTCTATTACATACGTGGGAATCATCTACTGATGACCTAAATGCCGTCATAGAAGTACACCTTTTACTTAGCCTTATCTCCAGCCGTCATTGCATAATTTTTCTATGACACAACATATACTCCATGTACCTATGAGGTCGACTTCGAACGTTGCGTAGTCTACCCTTACCCCTGAAGACGTGCTGATGTGTGCGAGCCGCAAAGTAGGGATATCCGCTTACTACGTGTCCGCAGTCATACATAAGAGCGACGGGGTTTGACTTCTCAAAGCAACAGCATGGTTGTAACAGATGCCGTATTGTGGAGGGCTCCAAATTCATTTTGGCCATCCGGCGTTTCTATTCACCCTTGCAAAGCGTTTTGAATACATTGATCTTTCTTTTTTTAAGGGGGGGGGGGGGGGCGACTTCGCGCAGCTTTGGCGTACGTGGGACCTAGTTATCTGTCTGACTTCCTAGTCAAAAAACAGCTTTGTCACACCTCCAGGACATCGTAGCCAGTCACAATAGGAATGAAACTGTTGATATCAACGAGAAAAAACCGACAATTAGTCGCAGAGTAGGGAAAATTAACAGTACTGGCGTAATGAGAGCTAATATAGTTGAAAATTAAACACATCGCACCATATATTGCGTTACGTCCAGGATCAGCACCCCTGCATGGCCTATTCGATAAAAACAAACAAAAAATATCAAAAAGAATAAAACGCCAGAAAGACAACGTCGACGCATGCATGTATGCGCGTGCATGCACATAAAAGAAGCGAATGAAGAAATTCGACATGAATAAAAGAAATAGTGTGTCTGAAAGGAATTGTAAAGGTCGGTAATGAAACGAAGAAAATGATGCAAATATTGCAAAAGATATCATACGATTACGCATCCTCTTTAATTCTACGATTTCAGTGCATATACCATGTACGATAACCTTGCCTCCTCTCGTGTCGACTTTGATTGACATGCCTTTCATTTTTTTTTATTCCCGCCTTCATTGTAAGTAGACGACCGCTATCGGGAGTCGAACCCGGGCCCTCGGGCTCAGCAGCGTAACGCAATAGTGACTGCACTACGGTGGGCCGCAGTCCCACTTCTGTGCGTGCAACCGAACAATCAGTTCCTCCAGACACAGCTTGAAAAACATAGCAGTGCGACATCTCACGCACACTGCACCTTCGATAGTTGAACTCTTTCGTCGTGATGGACAAGCTTCTCTTTCACGCTGCCGGCTACTAAGAAGGTTCGTTTCAGGAACTGAATACATGGAGCCCTTTGCACAAAGCTTTTTTTTCGTAAGTTTACAATTGGTCAGTTGCCCTAGATGATAACATGTCCAACATGAGGATTGGTTGAAATTTTCTTTTACGAACAATTCCAACATAGAGCTTTTTGGGAACACGGGCCCTGCAGAAGGGCACGTCAGGGGACAGATTTAGAGTAGAAGCATGGACATAACGTAGTTCTCATAACATGCTCGTTGCGGAGCAAACAAAGCATAGACACTTTCGGTAGGATTTCGCTATGAAAGCAA
Organism: Dermacentor albipictus; assembly: GCF_038994185.2. Classification (NCBI taxonomy): domain Eukaryota; kingdom Metazoa; phylum Arthropoda; class Arachnida; order Ixodida; family Ixodidae; genus Dermacentor; species Dermacentor albipictus. The sequence continues at coordinate 96,607,438 of NC_091825.1, read as the reverse complement.
AAAAAAACAAAAAAAAACAAGCAAGAAATTCAGTGGCGATTTAGCAGTAAATGCCCGAAACATGCGTTAAATGCGTTAGCATTTTTCGGGCATTTATGCTATTTATGAGAAATGCGCTCATAGCATACAAGTGCGTTATCTTTATGTAGCTCGAATAATTACGCTTCTACCCCTTTCAATGCACCTGAAAACGTTGTCCAGGATTTGTCCGAAAGCTGCGAGAAACGGAAGCGGTGCATTCAATTTCGTGTGAACGAGCCCGCGCCCGCTCCGATATGTACGCCTTTTGTATGCAGACGCGATCTGTTTGATTATCCGCCATCTGCGTTCTAAATGTTACCATACACATTATGGCAATCAGTTATTGTAAACTAATTCACTGCTACAGTTGCGAATGTTCTCCAATCGCACGTCTTTACGAAACTGTGGAACCTGTAGCGCTAAGCCCCACACAAATCGGTTTTGTACACAATAAAACCTAAAAATGTGCATTTTGTAAGTACAATGTCAATCGTGTTAGTAACACTGTGCAGTGAACCACAAGTACGATGTGAACGTCAGCGATGCGAAGACAAGCGTTGCTTCATTATGGTCATACGACCCATGCGCCGTACAGCCAATTTGGGTTGCTTACTTGTAGACTTCCAATAATAAATTGTTTCATAGAATGCCAACATCGAAGGAACCATTTATAACTATAAAGTCACTAAAATGTGGCCATTTGTTCTGCCAAGTAGCTAAAAAGGTCGCCAGTCCTAAAATATAAAACTGGTCGCTAGAGATACAAGAAAGTCGCTAAGTGACGGCAAAGATTCGCTAAAGTGGCAACGCTGTTTAGACTACTGACCTTAAACCCCTCATTCTCTGCAATTATCCGGTTATTGCACTTACGCCTGAAACAATGAAGAAGTGATCAGTTAGTGTCTTGCAAGCGGTCCTTCGTTTTAACAGTCTATACAGACTTGGAAAGGCAATAGCACCAGTTCCGCTAGACTATACATAGGAAGGCCCTCTATTTCTGGCCCGAATAGACTCGGCCACGTTGTGAAGCCGTTAAGACCCCGCTACTGACACATATTTGCTTATTAATTATTTGCACCGTCACCATTGACCATGTGATATACTCCTTACGCAAGCATGACTTGGGAAACCTCTTTTTCTCTCTCTAAATTGCGTCCCTCCTTCTACACAGGGTCTGCCAATCGGGCATTTTACGGTTTCAGGGTCACGACTTCCTCGCTTCATAATCTCTCTCTCTCTTTTTCTCTCTCTCTCTTTCTCTCTCTCTCTCTTTCTTTCTATTTCTTTGTTTCTTTTTCTTTGTATTTCTCAATTAGGATATCGCGGCGACCTGTCAACACCTTGCCACGGCATCACAACATCACCGTATACGCAGAGGCCGCGAAAACGCTCATCGCACAGCGTCCCCCGTTAAAACGAAGCGCTACGCTGAAACGTCGATTGTTCGGAGAAAGCCGGCTTTACGGGAGCGTGTACACGAAGCAGAGGGAGGGGGGGAGGCGTACGCGTGCACGCTTCTCCTTCTGCCACGCCGTCACAGCAATGCGCCGCGGCCCTGCCACAATTCATCGACGCGACGTCGGCTCGGCGTAGCGTCCGGATCCCCCAAAGCCGACATGGCAAGTTTTCTAATGCGCCTGCTGATGGAAACTGTCTGCTCCGCGCGTTGGATTGATCAGAGAGAGCTGCGTAACTTCTCTTTCGCTTCCGATGTGTACGTTTTCGAATGCGCGCGTGTCGTATATATACGCTCGGCGTGTTGAGACGCCCGGCAAGCACAATAACGCGGAGAGGTTATCGATTTCCTGTCGTTGCGAGGAAAGCGCTACAGGGTCGTGAGAAGTTCGGGCTCTTTATTATTTATTTATTTTCTTTTTGTCTTTTCCCGCGCGACCGCTTTCTTTTTTGTATTCGGTTGTGCAATGGCTAAATAGTGCACGGATGTCAGCCTATATAGCTTTTGGTTAGTGCGGAGATTATCGCGCACACATCTTCATAAATGCATGCGCGCTTGTTTCGACAGACAAATAAATTAAGACAGCGCTTCAAAGCCGATTACTAATTATGTATTCTGCACTGTACGATGCGAGGGAGGAGAATCTCTCGTGACGTTATACCTCGTGAGACAATCACGGTAAGCCACCGTCAGGCCGACAAACATTAAAGCAATTCCAACAAGTAAGAAAAAAAACGGGGGGAGGGGAGGATGTGTAAAGAACGCTTTATTGTGGCTTTGTCAGGCTTTCCATGCGCGTATTTTTCTTTCTTCTTTTTTATGGCGCGCAGGCATTCTGACAGCATGTAAGTAATTCAAACATCGTGGCTTTCCTTCATGTCCATGTGGCTAAAGCACCATTGTTAATGCATAGCTCAACGTTGTAGGGCGTCCGTCGTATAGATAACATGCCGCCCGAATTGTAACCCTCCTTTTCTCTCCTTCCCTATAAATGCCGAGAGGTGAATACTTACTCATCTTGGCCTTCTCATTCAAAATATTCATTCTGTCAAAAACATTGATAAATAAATAAATAAATAAATAAATAAATAAATAAAAGAACTTTGCCATCGTTATCATTCCGAGGAACTTGCCAGGCGCCTTTGGCTGCCCTGAAATGCCGCGCTATCTCTAGCCTGAGGAGTCTGCCTGACTCCGACCTCATTGACTTTTCTGAAATAAATTTAGACCGCGTCTATCGCGATGTTAAACCAAGCCGGCCAATAACAGTCAGACCGAACTTTTGGTTGGCATTAACACATGTTGCGAGTGTTGGAGCGAGAGAGGAGACAAGGAGGCCCGAGAGGCCCGAAAGAAAGGAGAAAAGCAAAAGAGGTTAACCAGTACAAAAAAAAAAAGAAAGAGACAGATTTGCTACTCAAGACTAGAAGGCGGGGGAAGAGAACATATGAAGATAAGAAGTAGAAGGATTCATATCAAACGCCCATTTTGGAATCTGCAAGTGAAACAAAGGTATAGTGAAGCCGCTAACTAAATGCGACGCGATGAATGCGTTTTCTTTGATCTTATGGCATCACTAATTGCATGCAATGTTTATTTCCTCAAGGTGTGACGAAACGCAAACACCAAATATGAGGGATGCCATGTGAGACGCTGGCGCAACGACGTGGATAAGGACGCAGCGAATGCGGATCTGGGCCCGTATTCACAAAACATTCTTGCGCTAAAAGCGTTCGTGCCAGCCAATGGCGATGTAGGACATATTACTAGTGAAGGCGATCAGCCATTGAGAAGGAGCACTTACGAACGAAAAGCTTTGTGAATTCGGCCCCAGATGTGTAAGCGCATAGGCGAACGACGCATATACGTAAACATATTTAAGGATTCTGTCTACTTGTGGCGCCACGGTGACACATACCCTATCGGCGAAGGTTGACAAGCAGTGAACACATACCCAGTGGCACTTATCCATGCAGGGAACTAAACGGGCCAAGAACAAGTAATCTTCATAGAGGGCGTCTCAACTATCATGCAACAAGATTTAAAAATATGCAAATGCCACGTAGCTGGACTGAACCAAGGTGTTTGGCGTCGCTTGGAGATACGAAGATTAGTTTTTGAAGTCCGCCTAATTACATAATTAATCTCAATTAGTTCAACTTTTCAGATATTATAATTAGATGAAAAGAGTCAATGAGCAAACTGTAAAGCAGAATGAAAAAATCCCTGATACAGCTTTCTGTTGCTCAATACGTGCTACATAATTTTTTTCGTCTTTTTTTGCGAGTATGAGAGGAGCCCGCGAATACACGCAAAATTACCGCGCAATTGGCCGCTCGAGGCACTTTGCGTGCTTTCTTCGGCTTCTTTCAGACTCGGAAAAATACTTTTATATAGCACATACTGAGCAACACAAAGTTTTATCGGGAGTTTTTCATCTTGCTCTACAATTTTCTCATTGACTCTTTTCATCTAATCATAATATTTGAGAATGTGATTGATTAATTAAGGCTAATTATGTATTTAGGTGAAGTGCAAAAAATAATCTGGGTATCTCCAAGTGACGGCAAACAACATTACCTTGGTTCTGTCCAGCTACGTGGCATTTGCGTATTTTTTAAATCTTGGTGCATGATAGTTAGGTCACCCTGTATAAGTGTTCGCTAATCAAAGAATCCACTGAATATCATGCGCAATTACTGGTCGCGATCCCCGCACACGAGCACTGAAGATCACGTGCGGCACAGTGAGCACCAATGAACGACTAAGCGATGCGTGAATGTTTGTCATCCTTAAGAATTAATTGTAGCAACGCTTTCGTTGCCCTGCTGGAATCGCTTGGGAGGTCAGCATTCCAAGGTGTTTTTTTTTTCTGACAACGGTCTGTGATCAACGCTATATAGCAAAGATCTAATGTAGTCGTGAGAGACTGGTAGCTTCTCAGATTTTCGTTTTGTGCCATCTCCCTCTCGCAGGTCACTAAATCTGATTCATCATCATCAACATCATCATCATCATCATCATCATCTTCATCGTCGTCGTCGTCGTCGTCGTCGTCGTCGTCGTCGTCGTCGTTTCGCAGGTCAATACACGTATGATGGAATCACAAACAACACTGCCTGCATATACGCGGCGTCTATGTGACGCAAAACCTTTCGCTCTAAAGCACTGCAGAAGTGCAAATGCTTCACCGTGATGCACGCCTCGGTCGTATGTTCAAAACACACGCGATGAGTGCGATGTTTTGCAGTCTCGGGAATTGCCCGTCACCAAACATTCAGGATCTGTATACTCGACGACTTGTATTCCCGTGCATACATGACACCCGATCTTTCTTTTCGTGCGCGTTGCCTATTGAGTGTACAAAGGGAGGATTTTCTCACCGCACACACAGACACACAGATACAAAAAAAAAAGAAAGAAAGAAAGGAAGGAAGGTTCTCTGGAACGTGAACAAAATGGTACAATAATATTCCTGGCGTGCTGTCACCGGAGGCACTCTTCAAGAATAACTTCGAGCTGTTGATCCTGCACGCCTGCGAAGGATCTGCCTTTTCGAGAACAAAGCTTCTTTCTTTGCCGCGCGCCGTCCAAACATCTCCGAGAAGAAATTTGTCAGAAAACGCGAAAGAACAAAGAAGGTAGGAGTGCAAGGAGCGCCGGAGGAGAGTGAGAGAACACGGTGTGAGAGAGAGAGACCGTTTCTGTCTTCGTTGGATAAAACGCCTTCAGAGAGCGCGTCTCTTCACCACTTTGCTGCGTTAACGCCGGGAGCCCGTCGGATAGGCCCGCGCCAGAATATTTATCACTTCTTCGACCTCGTTCGTCGTCACATGCAAATAAGAAACGCGAGGGAACAAGGCAACCTCACGCAGAGGCAAAAGAAAAAAGAAAAACGCAGGCAGGGATGGGGATTTCAAGCGAAGGCGCGGATGCAACAAAAGCAGCAGTCTTTCGCTATCCGCCGCCCCCGGGCGAAGCTTTCCGTTTGAGGCCCCAGACAAGAACGGGGGATTCCCGGTTGCTCCTCGGCTTCAATCAGCTTGATCGGAATGCCGTGACGCTTGGCAAAAGCGACAAAGGTGACCCGCAGGGGGCTTTGTGCGCGGGGTCGCAGTCGTATACGAGGGACAATTTGCGGGACTTACGGTGTTGCATTATACTGCCTCGGCGTGAAGAAAATTGCCACGCAACCTACTTCGAAATCCCAGAGAATTGAATCATCACGCACCCACAAGACTCAAATGCGAGCCTCGTGGATTGGTATAGTACAAACACAGTAGCCTCTAGAAATGGTTCTTTTCCTTTCACCTTTTGCAGGCGATGAGAAACGGACTTTCTATACGCTAGGCACGAACTCTACACCACTGGTTTGCAAGGTGGTGCCACCCGTTTTCACACATGCTAGCTCCTGAACTCTTAGCATAAAGAGAAATAGATGCCTTCGTTGATAAGCAGAGAGCTCTCGGTGCAACAATAGCTCCAGCACAGCCTTTTTTTTTTCTTTTACCATTTGGAAACCGTATGCACTGGCTTCCACATGTGTGGTGGCGCCGGTGATAAGTATGTAGCAGAAATTAAGTATAAGCTTCGCAATAGGCGTCGATTTCTCGCACTCGCACAAGCAAATTCTGGACAGTTGTCAACACCGGGGAAGTGCGTCAATGATACAGGCACGTTCACCAAGATTAACTTGAAGAGAAGAAGAGGCTTGCGCATCTTGCCTGCTCGCAGGGATTCGGGCACGATCCTCGACCTGATCGCGGCTCGGCTGCGAGTTCATAACCGACCGTGAACGAAAGGGTCTCATTCACAGCGTACCGCATGTTATCCTCATAATCGGCGATTACCCAGCCGAGGAGCTGGATGCTGTCGATAAAATTATGAACAGCTGCAGCCGGCGCTCTCTCAGGAAGCAGTCAAGGCATAGGGAATGCGCAAACGTTAACGTATATGACAAATATCCAAAAGCTGCACTGATTCTTGAAAAGAAAGTTGGAAAGCGAACGTTCATAAAGGTGCAAAGTAAGAAGGCCCGATCCCTTCGTCATAAGTGACTGCGTGTCTACGAGTACTGACGTATACGATGCTAGGGTGGTAAAGTTTAGGGCTAAGGATAAATGAAAAATGTCAAAGTGACCTGCTGTGTTCATATGACACAGTGAATATTTTGCCAGTGCAGAAAGGGGTCATCCAAATAAACGATACAGGACGATGCTCCAGCGTTACAATTGAACAGCTATATATATAATAGAAGACAAGACAGAGGTATATTGCTTGTATCTTCCTAGCGCAAGAAAAAAGCAATATGTTATAACAAACTAGCCCAACAAGACATTCTTTACAAATTTCAGATTACATTGTGGTGTTTACCAGTGCAGGAAGAACATGTACAACAGACTATTGAAGACGTTAAATGCCATATGCTAAGGTAAGTAGGAAAATAAAACAATTTTTTAGACGCTATAGTCCAGACCAGCGTCAGCACAGAAGGCTATGAGCTACGTCTTGCTGCCAGCCTTGATCAGTGAAACAGCGGTCAAGGGCTCCAAACAAGAACGAGTTTTTATTCAGCTCAACCGCCACCACCCTCTCAATCGGCCGTCTGCTCCCTGGACACTCCTTTACAAACATTTTTTATAGAAAATCTGTGGGCAGTCTATAGGCGTCTGTAGACTGTCTACTGATTTTCTATAAACATTTTTGTAAGGAATGTGGTACAGCGGTTTTGCAGCTGCATCGCGGAGGCACGCCAAGATGATCTGCGCGAGTGCGTCTTATGATGGTTCGTCACATGTGCACGTAGAAAGGGAATTCTTACGAGTTCCTGCAACGCCTTGTTGGACTTTTGAGGAGACGTGGACTGAATGAGACATCGAGAATTAATGGCCATGCAATATGTCGCCCTGAAGTGCTGTCCTTTTTTTCTCCTTTTTTGTTTTTGTTATATTTCAACACATGTCTAGAGCATTTAGCCCTTCGGACGAGATAACGCTTCTGCGTGAAAGCGCGCGCATCTCAGAGATAGTTGGCGCTGGCAGGAGGGAAATATGCGTGCGATTGAGGCCCCATACTCCGCCTATCGACACAGACAAAGAAACGAAATTGCTTCGTTTTAATAAAGAAATGATGCGCTTAAAAGCGTATGTTTCTTGCAGTGAGGATATTTAGGTAATGCCTGTTGTTCTATCACGTAATGTTGTAGAGAACAAGGCCCGTGTTCACCAAAAAAAAAAAAATGCTCTTATACTACAATTGTTCGAAAGAGGAAATTCCACCCAATCCAGATGCTGGACATACTATTACCGAAGGCGCCCAGCTAATGGCAAAGAACACTTACGAACGATAACTCTTGTGCATTCGGGACTAGAGCCAGTAACCGTCACACCTGTACGGCTATACGTATAGACCGACTCGTTATACGTGTACTGCTCTACGTTCAGTTATTCGGCAAGACACGCTTACCAAAGTGCGGGAGGGATCGCCATGAAGAAAGCTTTGTTTTTATTACAGCTGCTTGATCGAACTGATTTCTTCGCAATTTCTGAGCAAGTTTGGTGTCGAACAAAAAAAAAAGAAAGAACAGTGCCGTGCGCGCTTATCAAACGTCCAACCTCCTCGAAACGCGCCAGGACGAGTGGATCGTAAAACGCGCGTAGTTGCGATGGGCCTGGTTTTTCTTTTTCTTGTTTTTTTGGTTACTCAAAAGTTGCGTTTCTTTTGTTTCGTTTCTGCTCTTGCCAAGTGCGGCCGTACGCGCATTTCGAAAACTGAATCGCGAGCTCCCACACGAATGAGTGTGCGTTACTCTACGCTACATGCACGCGCATGCGGAATGTATAGCCCCGAAACGAGGCTGCATCGGCATAGACTTGTCGAAAATTACTGAAATAAAACAACGAAACACGAAGCGCAAGAAGCGGAAGCAAATTCCACTCTAAGGTCAACGTAACGTCGTTTCGCCATGCCTTCCGCCCGAAGCCCGCGTCTCTCAATTTTGCCGTATAGCATAGATGCGCAGCGACTGTTCGGGCAGCCAAGGACGCAAAGAACGGGAAGAGCCAAACGGGAACGGGAAGAGCCGAACGGAAACAAAAAAGTAACAAAGGACAACGGAGGCGGAAGGAAAGCAAGAGCACTTCCGGCAAGCTCCCTTCACATAAAAGAAACTCAAGAAGCAGCTCTTCAACGATGTAAGACTCGGAAAAGATGATACAAGTTTGATTTCGAAGTATGCCCGGCTGCGCCTTTGGGAAGTATTTGCTGCTCGAATGGCATGCCATGGATCGAAGAAAAAATTTTTTTCAGGCGATAACGGGATTCCTTTTTCTTCTTTGGTGTACTGGGACTACGTATCCACTTTCTACATGTTTTACTGCTCGAATTAATCGAAACGCGAAACAGCGATGGCTGGCTAAACATGTGCTCTCCAAGAACCTCCCAAAAAGTAAAATCCAGCAGCCTAGCACACACATGAAAACAAATAAATAAATGAAGAAAACGAGAAGGCGACCGTGAGTATAACATTCCAAGGAAAATTTTGCGCTGTTCCTTGAATTATTTATGCGCCTAATTTTAACATAGTATGTAGACGGGTTGCAAAGAAAATATTTATTGTGCGCACGCACTCTTTTAAATGCTCTGTTTGCTTTTTTTTTTCTCTTTAACGTAGGCCACGATAGTTTCGTCAGAGCCGGACCAATACCTGCACTTTCGCTCTTCACCACTAAGCGATCTAAATCGTGTAACTTCGTGTCACCAAATGAAGTCGATTGGTTTAGAGCGCAGCTCTTAGGCGCCCGTTCTTGCGGCTAGCGTCGGCGTTGTCCGGCGGCGCCGGCGTAACCAAGCGAACGAGCGCCGCGAAGAATGAAAGCGAACGCAGAGCGCAGCGGGGAATGAAAGACGCGAGGAAGAAAGCGGGGGAGGAGGGTGCAGCGCAACCATGAGGCGGAAAGTGGAGGAGGAGAGGAGGGAGGGTGGCCTGCGCATGCGCTGAGTTGCCGGCGGCCTATAGACATCCGCAATCACGTAGGCGATCGCACCGGCGCTTCCGAGGCTGAGCCAGGGTGCCATGAGATGGGGAGGGCTATACGCTCGTCCGTGGCACAAGCGCATGTGACGTGGATCACTGCTCCTGCAAGGTTGCGATGGCGAGCGGCCACGAGTAAGGCTCGATGTGACACTCCCTTGGGTGTTGTCGCCTCTGACTCTGGTGACACGGCTTCCCCGCGACCAAGGGCCGCATTTGTCGTTGGTGGAACGAAAGCGGGAGAAGAAATGCGCAGTGCCGCGCAAGACGGGTTGTGCGACGACTGTGACTGCGATATGGTGCCAGAGTAGCACGCGTCGCCTGTATGGGAACAAAACACTGCATGAGCGGAGGTCTGTCTGCGGCGGCTGCTGTGAATGGCACCCACGCGTCGCCCCGCGCGACCTCTCGCGATCTCCCGGTTAGCCACACATCATTCGCTCCATTTCGAACGTTCCACACGAGACAGATTGTCAAATACTTGGTGAAACATGCTGCATAGCACAGATAGTACATGTACCAGAAGCTTAGGGCTCGTATTCACATACACATACATGAAAAATAAGAAAGGTCTTACGCTAGAATTGTTCGTAAGAGCAAATTCGAGCCAAGCTGATGTTCGAGATGATATTAGAGAACCGGACTAAAAAAAAATTAACTTATGGGGTTTTACGTGCCAAAACGACTGTCTGGTTATGAGGCACGCCGTAGTGGGGGACTCTGGAAATTTCGACCACCTAGGGTTCTTTAACGTGCACCAAAATTTAAGTACACCGGTGTTTTCGCATTTCGCCCCCATCGAAATGCGGCCGCCGTGGCCGGAATTTGATCCGGCGACCTCGTGCTCAGCAGCCCAACACCATAGCCACTGAGCAATCACGGCGGGTAGAACCGGATTAGTCAATGGCAGAGATAACTTATAAATGAACGAAAAGCTTTGTGGATTCAACCATAGAATGATTTCGTTTTCTAAGCGATGCATATTCAGCACAGACACTGACGAGAAGCTACGCGGCAATACGCCGCACTTAAAGTTGCTGAAGCATCAATAATGACTCTCATGCTACTTTCAGTATTAAAAATGGCTGCATTACATTGCATGCATCGCAGTTTGAGCCAAAGTATAGCATGCCGGTTGTTTAAAAACCGACAAATTACACTAATTATTGATCGCAGTACGGAGAGAATTTGCTAATGTGCAAACGACCGCTCAGCCGCCGCAGTAGTGGGCATCAGAGTGTACGGACATCACGCTGCGACTCCTTGGCAGACCACGCATACGAATGCGCACGCCACTCCTTCGAACAGACAGGCTTTCCGTCTTCTACCTCCGATTCGCCCTCTACGTCGGTAGCGCGCGGAGCCGGAGGGGTAATAGCATATCCAAGCCCGCTTTACCAAATTACCTAATAATTAGTGACACTGGTTCAAGCACGTAAATTGACTATGCCGAAAGCACTGACGAGGTCACAGCGAGAACTAACATCAAATATAACACCTATAATCGAGTGCCCAGAGCAAGCGCTACAGATGTGTAGAGTCGTAATAGATCAGGCTCTTAACCTGCTCGAGCGCACGTGGCCATGGGTGGTCCGAATAGTCGCTGCATCGTGAGAATCGCTTAAAGGGTCCCATTTTTTTTATGTCCCTCGTGCAGAGGGGACACAGCTTGTCTCGTTAGAACCATCCCGACAATCGAAAAAACGTGACGCTGACTATCGCTGGCTTGGACACGCGGGTTCTCAAGGAAGCGACGAAACAGAAGTCGTGCTAGGTCATTACTTATCCACCTCCCCGGGCTCTTCGTGCATCAGTGCTTCCGCAGAACGTGCACAGCGCGATGGTCGGTCCCATTACTTAGGCTTCGATAGGTCCGTCTGGATCCGCATTCAGTACGTACAGGTGGATTCGGCGTGTTCCACTTGTCAAATGGGTTCCGCAGCAGCTCCAACGGACTCGGCCTTTTCATTGCCCCTCATCCACTCCTTTCCTCCGGCGATATTTCTCCGCCTTTTCGTCAATTAAAGCGCACTCGCTCATTCTCGATGCGTGTCTACGTGACGACCGCCATGTTCCGTCTGTTATGCGTAGCCGTGCCGTGTCCTTATTTATATCTAACCGGCGGACATGAGTCTGTTTAACAGCCCTACCATTTCTTTTCTCTCTCTCTCTCTCTCTCTCTCTCTCTCTCTCTCTCCACCCTGCGGATGGCATTGAGGCGCTGCCGCAGCTGTCTTTAGAGCAACAAGCCAAGCTCGTGGGCACTGCTACTGCAGAGAATTCGACCACTGGAACTTGAAATTGGTCAACCATTCTTGTGTCCGTTTTAGACTTGCTTTAATTGCATGAACGGCTGGTAACGCACTTTGCTCAGCGTCACTTACGTCGACGTGGCAACCTCTTCTACAGCTCCTGCTATGCGCTTGTTGCGCGACTAATTCTCTAAGCTGTTCCCGCCATGTGAAAGCGAAAGTATACTTTAACGAAAGAAGTTTAAGGTGGAGTTTTGTATCTTCAAGCCGAACGGGGATAAGTTTGAACCCTGCATCTGCAGGCATTGTGCATAAGACTACACTCTGCATAAGAGGACCGAATAGAAACAATTAGCTGACTGCATAGACTCAAACGCAGTTAGACCTCACTCTCTTGTATGCGTGGACTTCGCAACACTCTCCTTTCACAGCCAGGGTGTAACCGAACCAGGTGTTATGTCACTATTAGACAATTAGTACAAGCTTAAGCTTGATACATTCACGGATACTTAACACGTAACAGTGATTCGTTTCTTTTCTCACAGACAGAATTGAAGAGAAACAAAAAATACCGTTTTCTTTCTTTCTTTCTTTCTTTCTTTCTTTCTTTCTTTCTTTCTTTCTTTCTTTCTTTCTTTCTTTCTTTCTTTCTTTCTTGCTTTCTTTCTTTTCTTTCTTTCTATCTTTCTCTCTTTCTTTCTTTCTTTCTTTCTTTCTTTCTTCATTTTTTTCTGTTTGCCATTGGTGACCCTATTCCGAAAGCCTCATCCTTTCGCAACCTGTTGACGCGCGCCTAGTGCACCCGGCCACTCATCTCTGTTTCCGCTTAGTCCTAAAGCACTCTCTTCTCCTTTTAACAGCTCTCCCTCAGGAATCGCCAATCCTCGTCGATGCGGGGTCCACATCCCTTCGATTTATCCTGTTCCTCGGCGCTATTTCGTCTTTGTTGCCTTTCTGTACGATCCGATTCGGAAGGTACGCATGGAGACCCTGGAATAGCCGCTCGGCGGGCCCTGTTTACCGCACCCGTAAGTACACGGAGTCCCGAAGCACGTCACACCCACTCCTCCCCAAGCGCGCGTCAGCGCAATCTGCACCGCACGACGGTGTCGGGAACCGTCCGCGGCCGGCGCCGTTGTTCTCGCCCCGTCGTTGGGTTCGTCGCTCCACTTTTTTTTCTTTTTTTTTTTCACCCTCGCTTTCGCTCGGAGTCTTGCCGCGCGGCGGGGAAAACGTGATTCGCATGCGATCATTGGGCTCTCGCCGGCGGGCCTCTGCTGCCGACGGGAAGCGCGCTGGACGAGCAAGCACATACCCCCCCCCCCCCCCTCACCCACCTCACAGGAACAAACAAGGAAAAACCCGCAGTGGCCGGTCTTGGTAGAATCGTACAGTATTGTGGAATCTGTAAATAGCGCCACCTGATCGAGCCGTGGAATTCCCGATGCCTTTCCAACGCAAAACTGCTCACGCACGGCCTAAAAACGAGCCACCGTGCGAGAAATGGGCAACACAAGTGCTATTGCCAATTTTGGGTCCAATAACATTTACGTCAGAGACCAGTGCTGTCCAGAGACACTTGCGTGTCAAGAAATATTCCTAAGATTTGTCGATGCGATCGCAGTGACATCGTTTCGACATCACATTGACGCCGCTTTGACATATCCATTCGCCATGATTTGTTTTCCTTTCTTCTTCTTTTTTTTTGTTTTTTTCTTTGCACTGGAATGGCAGGCCTTATTCATGTCGTGTAAAACTTATTGGCTTCCTTCCTTCCTTCCTTCCTTCCTTCCTTCCTTCCTTCCTTCCTTCCTTCCTTCCTTCCTTCCTTCCTTCCTTCCTTCCTTCCTTCCTTCCTTCCTTCCTTCCTTCCTCGGCTTGTGACAAATTAACCGGAATAAAGTTATGCAATGCTGGCTAGCTGGTCACTGCAAAAGGACACGATGGCAAAGGCGCCTGCCTATCGGAAATGGAAAGTGTTCCGAAAGCTTTGAAGCTATTGAATTGTCACGTTATTGCAGCAGAGAAAATAATTCATCATGAACGCTGGGACACACGGCCACTCAGCGACAACTTGCAACGCACTGAGAATATTTCTCGCTTATCCGCAACGGTCGATGTCGTTTCACATTCCGAAACTACACCTAAGCCACGAGCAGCGCTGCAACGGAAGTCTCGAAACTCGCTTGCACCGCGTAGAATACTTTGGCGCACGTCGATGTATGTATGCACTGTAAGAAACCACTTTATTCCAGCCGAGCTCGTACTACTACCACGAGGATCAAGCTGTGCTGCTGGTGATGATATATATACAGATGAAGAAGACGTACAATGGATGCTGATATGTGCAGATGATGAAGTTGAAAGTCAGGCATGTGTTTCCCTCACACTAATTGCCTCTCGCTGTGGAAGCGTTTACTCATTCCATGCGCAACGGGGAGCCGCCGCCATGCCGTGCCATCGAACCGGCTACCTTATAAGCGGCTGCTGTACTGCGCAGATGCTGAGGTAGTCCGGCGTGTCTTGTTGCTCTGCTTGCGGTCTGCGCTATACGAGTTGTGTATATGAACTATGAAACAGTCAGTTTTTTTCTCATGAAAGAATGGTAGGTGACTGAAATTCAACCGGCACAATATTGCAGCTTGAGCCTGTGGCAGTGAACATAGCTATACAGCGAGAACGGAAAATAACTGAACCATAAATTCACCAAGCACTCTCTGCATAACATCTGAAGGCGATAGTTACAAGTCAAATAGCGCGAAGTACTGTGGTCACCGTTACGTACGGCCTAATTGGTGATGCGTAGTCGACGTTGACTTGCGCCCGCTTGGGAGAAAGAACACAAGACAGATGGCAGTGTTGCTTACGTTCTTACTTTTGTCTTGCGTCATTTCTCGCAAGTACTGCAGAAGCGGTTCCATCCTTTCTTGCACGATTCTTGCGCGGTATATGCAACGCCGTCACTGCAACACTTTCTTGGGAGCGTAAACAATTCTTCAGCAGCAAAATAACTTATGAACCGAGCTGTTGTTAAAAACGATGCGACGAGCTAAGCGTGAAACTCGGGTCGTGGCTATCTGCCGATTGGCGCCGCCTCGATCACGCTGCACGCTTTTAATGATGCGGAGGCCCCAAAGTGTGATCGCGGTTCTTTTCCATCTGGAGCGGGATATCACGTCTCCCTCCGATCTTTTTTTTATATACTGTCCTGTCCCCACCTTCTCCGTTCGTTTTTGTTTCCTTGAGGTGGTCTTCACGACTTTCGCTTCACTATTCGTTCGTGTTTACTTTATCCTATTTGTTTATCCTACACCCGCCCCCCCCTTTTTTTGCTTTTCTTTCATTTCGCGCGCGGTGTCCCGCGATATGACCGCATCAGCGCACGCTTTGATGTGCGAACGTGAGCGCGCTGCGAAAAGCGGGATAATGAAGCTGGGCTGCCAACAGGTATGCGCGTTGATTATATTTCCGCAGAGATTAATGAGCCCTCGCTCTGTACGTGTTTCAGCAACGCGCACTCGTGGGGAAAATTGGAAGGTGCGAAGGACCGAATATGCGAGCAGAAACCGTATATATAGTAATCAGCTGGGTGCAAAACGTTACGGCAAGAAAATAGAAGATACGTGCAATATAAAAATAAATGAATGCAAGTGCAGCTCGAGGGCGACGATTGCCTCACGCTCCGCGGCTTGCTAAAGCCGCAATGAAATTATCAAGATCGAGGGAGTCGTTCTGGACGAAAGTCGAAGGAATGTCCGGAGGTGCGCAATGGACGTAATTAACTTCGAGATAAAGATATGGCACCAGAAGAAAATCTGCGTCTAAGATGAATGCATAGAATGCTGTGCATTGAACCATTCCCGCAGCATGGTGTTAAACGATTACATATGCGTCATCTTACATTATGTTCCGATGCTTCCACGACCCTAGAGGGATCATGCTAACGTTAATGTTTCCCAGATAACAAAACTGTGCAGAAACCATTGAACATTATTGTTAATATAAGGAAACTTTAGCCGTGCGCGAAAGTAAGTGTGTAGAAGAAACGGGTTCAGAAGAAACGCCTTTTTCCAAGCCGTTGAGGTCACACAATGGCCAGGCACCAGGCCGGGAGCACGCTTGCGCCTATTTTGCCGGCAGGTACCCGACGGCATCTCCATTCTGCCTCTCACAGCACTGGTGGATGCTCTGCACTGAGGCCGTGTGAAGTTATGACAATGTACATCCGGACACCACACCTAGAAGTCCTTATGGGCCCACTTTCGAGATGCGAACTCCCACAAGTAGTCGAGCACCAGGCCGTGGTACAACTTTACTGATTAGAAGAACCGGTGGGTTTTCGGCGCCACCGGAATTCGAGCCCAGTGCCTCCCCCGTACGAAGCGGATCCTCTACCACTATGGGCCACCGCTGCGGTTTCCGTTGTGTTCTGCCTGATGCCGGAGATTTAAAATTTCCAGAAAGACGGCAGCGAAAATGGTAGGCAAAATATACTGCGTCCAGCCAAATGTGTGCGCTTTATGCGGAAGCAGAGAAGAATTTAAATGCCGTAAGGGCACGGGGGGGGGGGGGGGGGGGAAATTGGCAGAAGTCACTATAAGAGAGAAGCATGCTCGACCAGCGCAGACGCCCTTCTCGTCATCGTACTTGTCATCAAGGGGCGGCAATCCATCAAGCGGGTTAACCTCCAGTAAACTTGCAAGCCGCCTGCGGCAGCTTCGCCATTGCTTGGTTTTTGCGGGCTAAAATTAAGCGCCGTCTTTTGCGCGAGGCGGCGCGAGATAGCCGAGAGGTTTGTGCCTGGAGCGCCACTTAGGTCGTCGGCATCGTTGGTCCCTTCGCGAACAGTGCCACCTGATGAGGACCTCGGCGCGAGTGTATATTTAGAGCACAGATGAGCTATCACCTCATCACCGGACGACTGCGCGGGTTCGCGAAGAGCTTCAAAGCTAGGGCAAGAGAGGCATACGTTGCTGAATGCGGATACGCGCTTGGCTTGGCTTTTGGTAGCCCAGCCGTCTGCGGAACTGTCGTCTGCTGCCAAGATGCAGATGTCACGGGAAGATACGGTGGCGCCGCGGCAGGAAATATTAGTGATGAGCGCGGCGATTGTGTCAGCACGCTTATTAAAGACCTTCCAGATTAAGTCGCCCGGAAGTAGCCTAGCAGCTATTCGTCAGTCTTGTTTCGTGCGTTTTCGTAGCTGAAGTACCGGGGAGTATTTATTGCAGCTGACTCGCCTGCAAGATACTCACGTCGGAGAGCATTAGGACACGCTATGCAGTGCAGTCACCTTATTAAACGGTGTCAATCATAACAGCATGTCACGCGTAACGATGAGCTTTTAGTTCGTATGAGGGCTCTTTGACGTTCGCCGGTCGCCTTCTCTAATTATATTCCCGACATCACGATTGGCTGGCAGATATTCTTAGGAAAAGTTCTACTCGTAAAAATATTTTCGTGAATACGGGTCCAGAGTCTGAGGGCAGCTTGCGATACACGGACTGCACGCTGAGTAGGACCTGAAACATCAACGCGAACTTTTTCTTTTTCTTTCTTATTAGTTTGGTGCGCTGTATATGCTTTACTTTATGAAATACTCTAATCTTGCGATCGTATGCCCGTAGGAAACCCAACGACGAAAAGCTGGCTCCGTTCACAAATTCACGCGCGGAAACGAATACAGAAGCAAGAATAAAACGCACGGCGTCCGCATTCAGTGCTTATACTTGACCGCGCGCCACAGTATCCATCACACGCAAACGCGGAAATTTGTTCCATGGACACCATCCCGCGCGCGGCTCGTGGGTATATGGCCAGGCGTGTGCCCGGTACTACTGCCTCGCCAGTGCCGAGATTTTGTCATATTTCCGCTAATGCCAGCAACACTGAGTGACCGCATTCGGCGCGGTGAAACGCAGTAGGTGCGCTTTATGGGCATTCGATGCGAGTACGCACACGCGTGTCTGCATTCACGAGCGATGTGTCTCGCGATTCGTCTCGAAACAACGGGAACTTGCGGAACGTGGAGCGTGCAGTCTATACGTATAAATATAAAAGAAAAAGAAAGGAAAAGAGAGAAAAGAAGATGAAGAGGAAACGGGCAGAAACGGAGAGATCCGACTCGGCGATAAGCTTCAGTGGAGCTATGGCGCCATACTGCAAGCACGGTTGGACGGAATGGAAAGATCTGGTTTGCGATAAGCGTTAAACGGGGACCACGCGGTGACTTTCGCCGCCGTTCGACGCGTGGCATGCCGGTCGACGCAGCGTCTGGGCGTGGCGAGCATAAAAAAGATCGCGTCGGGGGCGGCCAGCAATACGAACCGTTATTCCTGGCCTAATGAGGCTCACTTCGCGCTGTCGTCCAAACGCCCCCATCTTTCTTTCTTCCTTTTTATTTTTTCGCGTTAATTTCGGGCGTGCGTATATGCCGGTGGAATTCCGCCTGTCAGAAAGGCCGCGTACCGTCCCTCGTAAAGTGCAGTGGGATGGCGCTTTAATTTTAGCCTCAAATTCCCTGCCTCGCGCGCCGGTTCGACCGAGTCCCTCGTATTTGATGTTCCGAATAGGCAGCTTCGTTCTAGGAGGAAGAGAGAGAAGAGGTGCGGTGAGGAGGAGGAGGGAAGAGAAAAGTAGAAGGCAGGGAGGTTAACCAGAATAACGTCCGGTTGGCTACCCTACACCGGAGAATGGGAGAGGGGAAAACAAAGATCACAGGGAGAGAGAGGAGGGAAGGAAAGAAGGAAATTGCGGCGAGTTCGCTGAAGCGTGTGGTCTTACAGAAAGTGCATTAAAAGTCACAGATGGTCGCACAAACCCGTCGTCAGGTGCGGTGAGGAAGGCCAAGAAGGCTAGGCATGCCTGGTCGATATGTCGTGTTTATAAAACCCTAATTCGTGGCATCTTCCGAAACTTGAGGGAGAGCGATCAATGTTCAGATGTGTCAAAGACACACGCTTTCTTTCGTCCTTTCTTTCTTTATCTCTACTTTGCTATCACTTTACCTCCCCCTCCCCTCTATCCCCAGCGTAGGTTAGTAAACCGGATCTACCCATTTGGTTAACCTCGCTGCCTTTCCCCTTCCCTCTCTCTCTCTCTCTCTCTCTCTATTTTCCGAAACATAAAGCATCCCGGGAAGGCAGCTCAGAACGAGAACCATGAGAAGACGCATGACCGTTGACAAATATTTAGCAATGCTACAGGACCTCCGCATTCCTTGACGAAAACATCACGAACAGCTGCATCCATGGTCACACGCAGAACAATTTGGCGGTAAGGCCATTGTTCTATGTCCAAGGGAAACGAGCGCATGCCTCGGAAAATAACAAAAATAAAGTAGATCAATCTGCCTCCACAAATGTGGCACTGAAGTCGACCGATATTCCCTCAAGGTCCGGAGAACATCAAGCGCGGGACCAGTCAAGCATAAAGCACTAAACCCGATAGGCACGTGTGATCGCAGGAACTCACTATAGATGATACTTGCTAAGCTACTCGCCCATCAGTGAATCCGCTCTCACAGTTGTTTTGAGCGTATAGAAACAAGGCTGCAGCTTGACAATTTTCAAACCAAAGCCGGTGTTCCCTCCTGTCGTAATGGCTTGCATTTTATGCACGAGCATGTTCAAGAGGTTTGAATTCATTGCACACCCAGGCCGCGCAATCGGAATGCATTTCAATTGCATTCACTTGAACCTTAATGAGTCTTAAATGAATTGTGGACTATATCACGTGTCAAACCGACGACCGCATTACCAGACACGCCGTAGTGGGAGGCCTTCCGTATTGATTTTGGACCAACTGGGATTCTATAACATGTACCTAAATCTAAGTGCACGAACTTTTCTTTCTTTCTTTTCTTTTTTTTCGTTAATCCACGCCAACATAACGAGGCCACCGCTGTCAGGATTGAATCCGCGACCTTTGGCTCGGCAGCGCGACGCCATAGCCCCTGCACTACCGCGGTGGGTTTTTAATTGAACATTATTGCGCTGAATGTAATCGTTCGGCAACGATAGCTTTAGGTGGCCATTTGTGCCGAAGCAATTATTGTGCCGACTATTGTAATTATCATCACCACGCTTATCATCATCTTGCCGGCTTAGCAGTGAAAAGCTGCCAGATGAGAAAGCAATGTACGCTTTAACTAGGACTCTATACTCAGTTCTGCGACGTGAGGCCGTCGTGCAGGCTTTTGGAGTTGCCCCCGTACAGCCTTCGTACCGCCGCTTTTGGTTTATTGATCGACGTTCATCGAAATTTTGCAAACTGCGGTTCTTCGAGCCGGTGAGATTGGTCCACAACATGAAAAATAATTTTGAGGAATATAAAATGAAACAAAGACAATCAAATGGAAAATTAGGATTTATCTGACAGATCTACGTCCTTAAATAATAAAATCTACATAAATGGTCATGTAAAGAATAACCACAACAAAACAAATTAAAGAATTTGGCGCAGAACTACGATCCTGCTCTACAGTCATTGTCGTTTTCCTTGCTTTCTGGTTCAGCTGCCACTGTATAGGCTGGCACCTTCGGGGCATTCCACCGGATTTTTTTTATCATTATTTTTAAGTCCATCTGCACCTTTCGCATGCAAAGCACGACGGCTGAGCGGAGGGCGTTGCTAGGCAACCCACGCTGGGCAATGACCACCTGCGGCTAGCAGCTCCTTCGTCCCATCGCCGCAGTAGTTGATCTGTTGGCTTACACGCTTATCAATCACTTTTTTTCCTGATTTAGATATCCTCTTGCATGGCGCAAGAGGCTGTCATTTCCAAATGCTGCTTCCACGCAGCCAATCGCATTCAACAACGCACGACTGCAGCCGCCAACGTAATGCGAAAGGCACCCGCTTGACGCAATGCGAATGTGCTGCAAACGACCCGACCGTGGGGATTGACCCACGCGTCATCACCATTCCTTCTCTCTTCCCTCGAAACAAATTGCGTGAACTATTTTTTTTTTTCGTTTGCTTGAAAAGAAAGAAGAAGAAGAGAAAAAGAAAGGAGAAGACGAGAAAAAAGAAACAAGTGATGTCCTTATAACGCGAGAAAACCCGGCGCTGGTCATAGCGTAATCAACAGGCACACGGCAGCTAGACGAGGCACCGAGCGACTGGAGCTATAGCAGAGACGGCCATCTATTTGAACGTGCACGTTCTGCACTTTCTGCTTCCTTTCTTACTTCCTACAGAAAAAAAGAAAGTAAGCGAACGCGCAGGAAACGTACTTCCGCAAGAGAGCGAAGATCATTGCGTGTAGAATCGGGAAGACAAGGAGGCCCATTCATCTCGGAACGAACCTTTGACTCCCTGCATACGCACAGTCCGGAAACGCTAGAATGGAAAAAAAAGGAAAGAAAGAAAAAAAAAAGAGCAAGAAGCGGTGGAGCGAGTGGGCGGGGTGTCAAAGAAAGGGTCGAGCATGCCTATCTACCTTTTGTATTAACTTTTCTTTTTTGGCGCTCCTCTGCCATCGCGATATAGGGGTCAAAAGTGCACGCATTAGCATCGGAGCTTTTGGGGGAGGAGGAGGAGGAGATGCAGTCACTAAGCTGCGCATACGCTGAACATGCGAAGCAAAGAAACTACAAGGGAGGAGGGATATAAATGACGGGCTCGGTAAACCGTCTGTGCACTGCTGAACCGTTGAGGAATAAGAGAAACGCTGACCCTGCAAATTGCAAAGTTTCAGAATTCAAATATGTAAAACGTCGCCGGTTTAACTGGAAAGCGAACAAGCAAAACGGAGGGGAGCTCTGATGTACAGGTCTTACCAACGTTAACGAGCTCCCGCCGCCTTCCCCGTTCGATGCGGTTCATTTGCTTCCTGGTCGTTTACAAATGCCGCTGCCTATCGGTCAGGCGCCCTCCCCACCTTCCCCCCAGCTGTTAGAGCCCGCGGAGTTTAGACTGAGCCTATACTAGCTTAACATGCGGCCGCTGCATAAGCGACCGGGTTAGGTCGGCACCTTTCATCGCCGAATTACTTTATTCCCACATGGTGGTATAAACTTTTTTAAAACAGGGTTGAAGTGCCTCAGACAGGCTGGCCAACGTTTCGATAGGTGGACCTATCTTCGTCAAAGGCGGCCCCGTCATCCTCGGCGTGTTAGTTTTAAAGGGTTAGTGCAGTGACGTCACGTGCGGGTGTTGTTGCTGGCGGCTGGTTTTAAAGAGAGAGATTACAAGAGGGAACAGGCGCTGTCGTCCGACGTCTGTGAGCCTCATTCTCAAGACGAAGGGACAAGAGCGTGAGAGTGGGCACGCGGGGAGGAAAGAAAAGAAATAGAAGCAGAAAAAAGGGGAAAAAAAAAGCAGGGGGGTGCCAGGGCCGTACCAAGACACAACAAAGGGGGGGGGGGGGGTGAAAGAAAAAGAAAGAGAAAAATGAAATCTTTAAGAAATATGGGGGCTTGGGAGCGTGTTGGGGATGCGAACGGTTAGGAGGTAATCCGAGGGAGTCGTTGGCGGCATGTTTTTGAGGCATTAGAACGGCCGGTCAAGCAATAGGTCGAGTAATTTTGAAATAGTTAAGGTGGCGACGGGGAGTCTGCGGTGCAGTGTGTGGGGTGAATGAAAGGCAGCGGCATGGTCTTTCAAGGGGCACTGCCCCACGCGCTTAACGTAGGTGTCGTTACGGCGGCATCCAGAAGGCGATGGTTGAGGCGCCGAAAAAGGCATATTGACTTGTATCAGTAAGATTAACTTGTGGATCAGGTGTTATTTTCACGGCACTTGTTCAGACTATGTCGCCATTTGTATTCGAGGAGACAGAAGCAAGCATAACTTGCCCACTCGGTGTAATGCTTCTAGTGATTCGTATATATATATATATATATATATATATATATATATATATATATATATATATATATATATATATATATATATATATATATCCTCCCCACATACGTAAGAACTTCAGCATTTTGTTGTATACTTGTAAACTTAAGTTAGTTTTGAAGTGCGCGACTATGATTTGAAGGATGACACGAGGCGCTGAGCACTGAGTGAATTGCGAAGGTATTAGCTCGCAGTTGATACATAGTCCAATGCTTCAGAGTATAGTTGTTGCAACAACATGTCGCACCCGCGTATGGTTCAAACAGAATTCGAGGTGTCCAAACGCAACAATAAATCACTGTAATGCTTCGCTCTTCAGACGAAACCGACAATTTTTTTTTGTTCTTTAAGGGAGTGTGAATTTTGCACGCTGGCGAATGTTATTAGGGAAAGGCCATCAGAATTATTCCAGGGATTGGACATGCAAAGGGCCCACACGAAGCGCCGAATATTTAGCGCCAAATTTTTTTAGGACTGTTTTGGAGAGGCGAAGGGACAAGCGATATAACTAGCATAGAATGTAATGTCCTTTACCCATACCCTTGTGACCTTTTGCTGGTGTTTTCTATCCTGATTTAAGGAAGTTTGATACGGAAAGTCTGAATATGGAATTCATACAACTGTGGTCCTCCATTCTCTAAAGTTGTTTTCTAAAGAAACAACGAAAATGGTTATACTAGGTTCAATAGTGTGAAATATACATGGCCACAATTAAAAAAAAAATGTACCTCACAACCGGCACTGACTTTCTTTTTTTTTGTGCCACATGTGGTCGTTTATTTTGCGCCAGTGCAATTGTTGCTATCTAACAAGCAACTTGAGTCATAGTACTATTGCAAGGAATGTGATTGCTGCGTAGTACTCACCTCAACGCGTACCTAAAAAAAGGTTAACTGTAAGGATATACGATACATTTTACGGGCCTTCTTTCCTGACAACCGCTGAAAATAGCAATGGCGATTCATGCGTAGACATATGTTCCTGACAAGATAAGTGTAGAAAAGAAGTTCAAAAGACTATGAAAAAAAATATCCCGCTATGTTTTTGTTTATTTTTCAACCGCGTCATTGCGTTATCAGCTTTTCATCCAAACTACGTCAATTTCGCACGTTTCCCAGATTGTTTCCACAAGCCATTTCAAGGCGTCGTTGTGAAGCAGGCAGTATACAGCAACGATTGCCACGCTAGGTCGGAACGTATAGTGTGATGAATTCGAAAGTAGTAAAAGAATAGTGATCTAAAGAAAGGAAGGACGCTTGATTCTACAGAGGGAGCAAGGCGAAGCGTTGTCAGGGGAAAGAGTCCGAGCCGCGACAGCTCCAATGCGCGCGTGGCGCGCCATCTGTCGGGGCAGCGCCGTACATGGAGAGGAGGGGGTCTTCTGTGTTTGCCGCAAGATGGCTCTCCGTGTGCGGAAAGCGCAGAAGAAATGCAGCGAAACGCACTTCGCTACTCGTGTAATTGCGACTTCTGTAAGTTACATGTTCATAATTACCGATATACACCACAGTATAACTTTCCACGGCTCGTTTCGAAGGCAACACCGCATTCACTAGAGGCGCGTTTGTACCTTTTGGAAGCATCGAAATCGTGGCTGAGTGGTAGCGTCTCCGTCTCACACTCCGGAGACCCTGGTTCGATTCCCACCCAGCCCATCTTGGAAGTTGCTTTTTATTTATGGAGTGCCTGCCGTGATTTATCGCTCACGGTCAACGCCGCAATACGCCGACACCGACACCGACGCCGACGACACCGGCTTTTCTGCGACACGAGCTCCTTAACGCTATCGCGTTGAAACGGTTGCGACGGAGACGTGCCTTACCGGCCGTATAACGTAAATAGGCCGTTAAAGTCGATGGGCCGAAGTCGCCCGCTCCGCGGCTTCGGAGATGTGCCGCGCCGCCGATCACTGCATAACCGCCAGCTTCGAGCATTCTATGCGGCGTGCGGTCCGATGTGGGAAAAGCGGGCGATTTCGCGCCGAAGGCCCGTCGTATCACTGAATATAAGGCTCATTTCCTCCGGCTTTCGTCTTATGTCCACACGCTTGTGTCATTTTTGTGTCAGCACTACTTTTCTTGTTGTTGGTGGTGGTATTTTCGAATAAAGCATATAATGCTCGGCGGATTTTCAATTTCTTTTTGACTATTACACGGTTCTCGTTCGTAGGATTGCAATCGCACTTTCAAACACTTCGTTTAACTTGTTTCTCCACGAACGCGCTTGTCCCACCGTTACATTTCTCCCGCAGTTTCTACAGGAGCTTCCACCGTGTGTTCAACTTGCGCCCGGTAAACAAGTTAGAATTATCAATTTTAGGAAATACAATTTGCTCACGTTTATGTCAAAGCCGCTTGCGCCAAAATTTGTATACCTCGAGGCCGTGGCGTTTTCTTACGTTGCTGCGAGAAATGGAATACATTGTTCGATATGACAACTACGTTGTTTATTATTTACGGCATAGAACATATATACTAAAGACGAGGACAAGCCTCTACTTGTTTTACCATTATTTGGCCCTACACAAACACACAGTTCATAGTATGCAAGCACTCGAACAATACTGGCCGAAATGTATGTCTCGTGTCACCACAGAATTCGGCGGTGGCTTAGTCCAAGCATCACTGGAGCATGATGAACGTCCTAGAGAGAGAAACCAAAATGGACAAGTTGGACACGAAGCGACACACGCGTCTATCTGTCATGTGTAAAATATCACGCTGTAAAACGTTCGCATCCATGTAATAGTACTAATAAAGAAAGACGTTCACCGTGATTCAGTAGCAACAGGCCCACCGACAATTCGTCAGGTCACAAGGATGGTTAAGTTCATAAACGTGTCTCGGGAGAATCCTTCACCGACAAGAGATCAGATGATGCGGATGTGAAACTTCGCAGACGGCGAGTGTGACCAGTGTCGATACTTTAAAGAGTGTGCGGTAAAATCCTGATGCCCGTAAACGACAAAGTTGCAACGAGCTTTGGCGCAGTGAGGGGGCAATGTGGGAGCCCGTTCATTGCACCTTCTAAAACTAACAGTCTTCATGCGAACCTTCCCATACTTCAGTAATCATTCTGAAGGGCTTAGTAAAAGAATCTCTTTTGGAAATCTTAGATGGCCTTGGAGTGTTGCTCCTAACAGCTGATGTTGTGTATGGCTACGTAATGATAGTATGCATGGATGTGGTGAAAACATTTTTGTTGTTGGCGCTGTTGTTCTTGCCGAATGAAACGCAAAATCGGCAGTGGCAATGAAAGCAAGAGGAAAGACAGCTTCATAGAGCTTCCACAAGGATAACCTGCACTAGTTGTCACCATAGGCCAGCAAGAGGGACAGCCACTGCCACTCAAGCTTGCTTGCCCCCTTGCAATAGGAACCCTTGTGTTTGCACATATCGCTTCCACATTAAACTACTTCGAAATTATGCAGTAATTATTACTTTAGAACCACCAACAAAATTCGTTGCCCATATTTTCAATTCCGCACACCTTGACCCGTCAATCAATCAATCAATCAATCAATCAATCAATCAATCAATCAATCAATCAATCAATCAATCAATCAATCAATCAATCAATCAATCAATCAATCAATCAATCGAATAAACGTTTATTTATTCGATTGATTGATTGATTGATTGACTGATTGATTGATTGATTGATTGATTGATTGATTGATTGATTTTTGAAGTCAGTCCACTAGTTGACAGATCGGTTGATTGGTATATCGGGAAACTGTTTGGTTTCGTAGTCATTCGTTCACCCGTTCCTTGTATTCGCCAGTGCAGCATTGCAACATTCTTTAACACACGAGTCCCAAACTTAAGTCAGCGAAGGCAGGAAACGTTTTCAATGCTTCGCTAACACGGCGTTGGGGAAGGGGGGAGGCACATCATAGCATTTAGCACCCTCTGCACCCACAATGATGATAAAAATGATATTATTAAGGGACGGCTCGAACGCCTGCACAATAAAGAAAACAGGGGTATCTATCTACTCGTTCCTGCTTCAGAACACAAGGATAGCCCGTCGGCATGCGCGTTCATTCGACTCTGGCACAAGCGGGCCGCGCTACAAAATCTTGCTCCCCGGGCCCGTTTATCTTCGAGCGCGAGCTGGCAAACGAGCCAGAAAGACGCCGTTCCGGGGTCCGCCCATCCGCGGAACAAAGGCGCGATCCTGACCGAGCGTTCGCGGGGACGGGTGTCGAACGCAGGCCATTCCTGCTCCTCTCCGCAGCGTTAAGGGTTGCCTCTCGCATCGCAGCGTCTCACCGCCGCTACGCGGCGTTAGTCTCGCTTTGTGCGTCAACTTTCGTTTTGTCGGGAAAGCGGTTTCGCGGGCAATCGCTATTTCTCACCGCGCGTTGTCGAGCTCCTCACGGGCCATTGTGTCGACGCTTTCAACGTCTGGGTCAGGGCGCGATGATGCACGGCTTCGCTGCAAGCACTGGCGGAACGCAACGTATAGATCCTTTTTTTTTCCTTTCGTTCCGTTGTCGGTACCATTTCCCTGTTATTTCTGGCACAGCTCCGATAGCCAGCGTCTTGTGCGCTATGTGTTTCTATTCCATCAAACACCGGATGGTTTCACTATTCTTTCTTTTTTTTTCCCTCCCTAACACTCCGAAGAGTCAGGGTGGAGAAACGTTGGGGCGTAAACGCGTCGTACACAGTGAAATGAATCGAGAGATAGGGGCGACAAAGAATGCTGAGATTCCCCATGCTGCATGACAAAGATCAAACATTACCGGTACTCGCGAGATATTTCCACTGAAAATTGCCAGGGGATTATGCGATCCACTATCCTGTCATAACCTTATCTAGAGTGTACTGGCTACTTGGCCAGTCATATTTTGGTGCCGCTTGGTGGCAAGCGTATTTTAGATTGCCAGAGACAAAAAAGAGAGAGAACATTACGAATGAGCACACCCAGTACTGCGCAACGCTGAAGATACAAATTCACTTTCTTTTTACCGACTAAAATAATAATAAGGTGTCTAAAATGACAGATTGCCCGACGGCTGTTTCATCCTTTGAATGGCATGGCTAAGGTGGAGTCGAGCTTATCGGTTAAGCTGGCTACCGCAAGGGAGCGAAAAGCCTTGCCACGGCATCACAAGAACTTACTTTCTGCTGGAGCATTTATCATGCGTGTATGCTTGGATGTAGCTACGATGAGCGAAACGGGAACAAGGTGAAAGCAGGAGACAACGTTTCGATGAGTGGACTTGTATTTTTCAAGGCGGCAACACTGATGCCTTCAACATTCGAATCCGGCAACATTGATACCTTCAGGTAGCATGTGGGGATTTATTGACCAGTTGCCTTCACCCAAAAAAGATAACGTACTCCTAATGCCTATGTCAGAAAGGATGTTCCACATCCACTGCCAATGTTTGTGAGTGGTGGCGCTGGTTAACCCTCCCAGGTTTAGTTCTAGTAGTAAAAACATAAAATGCCCCAGAAAGTGGATAGCAAAACGGCGCCGCGGTAGCTCAATTGGTAAGAGCGTCGTACCCGTAATTCGAAGATGTAGGATCGTTCTGCACCTGCGGCTAGCTGTTTCTTTTATCCGTTTTTTATTTCCATTAATTTATCATTTCTTTAAGTCAATCAGTAAGCACAAGCAATTTCCCCTTACGTTATCTTTGGTGTCATTGTTTGTTGGCTTCTTGTGATAAAATTAATAAAAATAGGGCTTCTCGGTTCCCTTTCTTCTAGGCCCCTTCTTGTCAGAGAACCTTCCACTGAGCTTTCAACTTCATTGGCCGCTTTCTCGAGAGCCGCAGTGAAGACGAACTGAAGTCTTGAACCTTTCCGCTTGGTATATAGTGACACTGGAACAGTAATGCTCATTGTAATAGTAATTTCGGGTTTCATATTTAATACTGATTATAGATAGAAACTAAGCATTTGTGTTTCTGTGAATAAAAAAGTGCAAGGAAAAAGAAGAAGAATTGTCAGGTGATATGCAGATTCAACGAACATTTTCGAATCTGTGTGAAGCGAAGTTTTCGTGTAGCGGTTCATCGAATGTTATAAATTTGCCTATTTTATTCCTGCGTCTCTGGCGTAAAAAAAAACTGGCATGCGCGCATGTGCCCCCGCGCGCCCATGCCACGCAATGTGACACCATCGGCGATCATCCCAAAGAGCCGGTTGACGTTGTCATGATAAATGTACACACGCGATTGTAGCCTTATGATTAGAGTGGGGCACCCGGGGTTCAATCCCACCATTAGAAATGTAATTCATTTTTACAGCGAAGCTGTACCTCTGACCCCCGATGCATTTGTCGTGCCCGTGGGTAAAAATAACTTCTTTCATGGGCCCATCCCGGAGGTAGTGCAATCGCAGGCTAAAATTAAAGCGAAAAGTGGGTATCCTTTCGAATCACACATGCAGTGCATGCCACATAGGTCCTTTCGATAAAGAAAATCACAAAACACCTATCGTGTCGACGTGATGAATGATGAGCGGTCGTTGACAATGGGAAGCTCAGAATAATTGATAACGGCATCCGCTTGTAACAAGGGGCGTGAAGTCAATACCCATATAAAATATAAGCTAAAGTGCAGGCTTGAGACAGCACAGTTTGTAACGCAGGACGTGACGTCACAACATTACAAATGCATAAAGAGGGCCCGCTTAGTAAGGCACTGTATTTGTGTTGTGACAGCGCTATGGGAAGGCCACGTATAGTGAGCACTCATGAAGAACAGCGTGCATACGAGGAGCGGCGAAGAAAACAGAGACCACAATGTGACCACCGGCGTCGTGTTCGTGCCAGGAATGAACATGTGTCCAAAACGCTAAGCGCAAGCGCGGTTGGATGATGATGAATGTCGTGAAGCCGAAAACGTGGCCAGGCGACGAAGATACAATGCAATCAACAGTTTCGAGAGTGCCAATTCTAAATTTAGGATAAATTTCTAGACGCAGAATTTTTACTTTGTTGTTCCACATGTGATCGACTGTGGTTCCAGGTTTAGCGCATTTCGTTTGTCACTGGTCCACACTTTGCAGGTGCATGAAGTGGCGGTGAAAGCCAAGTCGCAGGCCGTTGAAATGCCTTCGGCTAATAAGTAAAGTGCATGTGAGTGCCACCACGTGAATAATTTCGAGCCACGTCGCAATGGGCAGTCGTTCTAAGTGTCGCTTACAACTTCGCTGTCCAACCATCTTCACAGCACAGCAGCTCGTTTTTAATAAGTCAGCTTACGTTTACTTCAATTCACACACTGCCACTACAGCTACGAGTCTTACATTTTGTCTAATATTCTAACATGTTGCTATCGCATTCACTGCTTCACCCTTATGGAAAAACGGTGCAATTTTTCTTTGCGAGAAATGAGCGCGCTGAAGCCGCAGTTATATTTTCTGGATTCAGTTCGGCGAAATCCACCGCAGAACTTATACCAAGGGGCTTCTCAACCACCAACTACCACTCGTCGGGCTGTACCACACATGTCGGGCACAACGCATCACGTGGTGTGCCTGCGCCGCGCGCGCAGTCGCCAGCACCTGCTTCTCGCGTTTCTTGTCCTTGTCTCCGAAACAAGTATCGGCTCCCTACTGAAATCGAGTCAATTCGCGGCGCCGTCTGTATTGCCATCAAATGGCACATACGTTTTCCTAACTGCCAGTCTCGACTATCTAAACGGCCTTATTCGTTATTTGCGTGCTTTTCCCAACGCATCTTATCCATTTCTTCCAATGAGCGTTATTCCTTCACAGAGCGTTTGAATTAATTATCAGCGCTGGACGTTGACATCGAGCTAATAAAAACCTGTTAACGCAGTCGAGGAGAGCACTCATTTGTGTCTATTAGTCTTGCGACTTCTCGGCCGTGCGCCCAGTGCAGTTCATTTCGTAGTGCTTTGAGGTCGAGATCTTCCTGCAAGATAGTACTTTAAAGGACGATTCGTTAGCAGTAAGCTATTAGTAGTTACGAGTTGCAGGTCCACATGCCCAGTGCGGTATAGTTAACGCGTACACCACTGCAAACTGCTTCGCGAGCGGTTTAGATATTGCAGTAGCAGCTATCTCTCGTCGAAGCCATTACGACCAGACGGCGGGAAGCGAGATATTTGGAGAAACAAAAAATGAAGACTAACTGCTAACCGCCATCTGCTGCGGCGTTTAAATAGTTTCGCAAAATAAATATCCAGCCAGAGGTTCATTTGGCTTCGCATTAATCAACTCGGAAAAGAATAACAAGAACATCGATGTAGACGAAGGGGGGAAGGGGGGCATAAATCTATCGCGCAGCAGGCAGCCGTCAAAAATGGGGGAATAAGGAGAAATGTTTGTGGCGCAACAATAAGATAAGTTTAATGGTGGGCGTTCGGCGGATGAAAATGGTAAAGTGGTAGCAGAGGATATTAAGCTGCAATCGCGGGGCTTTCGCCAGGCCCCTGGTTGTGATTTGTTTCTTTCTCGTCTGGCTAATAAAATTTTATCTTGCGATCTACTCCAGTCAATGCCCTCTTTGGTCAGGTAGTTAAAAGGTAAAGATATTATGGTGCTTTTACGAAACGCTCTACGGCAAAGCAAGCAGGCACGGAGCAAACGTATAGAACCTATACTCTTCTTTACAAAGTGCAGCAAGGCTCTGGTGGCTTTTCCTGCGCGGAAGTCCATCGAGTCGATGGGTCGAAGGCATTTTCTTCTGTGAACGCTTTGGTAAGCCAGCTTAGACTGTCAAACAAAGCCTGGCTTTGGTCTTCAAACGAACAGAAGTAAATAAGGACTTATAAGGATCTGGTAGCAATCACAAAAGCTGCACGAGGCAATGTCCACCATGCCGATGCGAAAACAGTGTCGAAACAATGCCGATGCAAAAAACGCCTGATATATGCTTGCTTCAGCTGCCGAAGTTTACTAACGGGCGCTGAAGATCCACTGCCTTTGCAACATTATCTGCTCCGAAAGGCCCACATTCGGGGCGCCAATTCGACAACAGATAAGCGTTCAAGCAACAGTAGCTCTTGCAGTTCACCAGCGCTTTGCAGGGCTCTCAAGAGCTGCGAGCCTCTTAACTTGAGTGAATCGGCGGTGGGGAATGGGCACTTTATTTACATATACCGCAGACCCTTTCCGGGCCAAAGCAAGAGTGGGTACATCAGTGAATATGTAAACAGTACAAAGCATAAAAATAAACAAAACAAAGGCGATCACTGTAAATACGCAAACGCTATAGAAATAGTATTAATACAACAAAGAAAAAAAAACCTCAGTTAGTCGGGAATTTAAACTATTAAATCTCGGAAAATGTCATTGTCTCTACGATTTTTACAAATGCATCAAGTGTCGTGCAGTTCGCTGCAGGGCTCGGTAATTTGTTCCAATAAAATATGGCTTGTGGAAATAACGTATTTTTATGGGAGTTTACTAAATGGTTGGCGGATGGTTTTACAGTGGTTAGCTCTGGTCGAGTGGTTAAATGGGTCTTGCAAGTAGCGAGAACAAGGAATATTGTAATGCCCATGTTACAGAAGGTACATAAATTTAAGTTTAGAAATTATTCTGCGGTTTCTTAGTGGTTGAACATTTGTTCTCTTTATTAGGCTAGTTGCGCTACTGTATGGCGAGTAGTCCGAGTAGATGAAGCGTGCTGCGAATTTCCGGATATTTTCGATTTGGTCAGTTAAGTATTTTTGAAATGGGTAACATATTATGTCTGCGACTCTAATACCAATCTTGTAGGCATTCGGTTTACCTTATTACGGGGCGTTACGCAGTCTTCTTTTAAGGAAGGGCAGTTTTCTACGAGCTCGCTTACAAACTTGAAGTAATGTGTGGTTCCCAGTTCAGATTACTTCTCAGTGACTCCTAAATATTCCACCTCATCGTACATGGCAATTTCAGTTCCGTCCAGTTAGTAATTAAAGTTATTGGGTTCTTTTTTATTGGTGACATTAAAACATTTCGTGTTTATTGGCGTTAAGCTTCATATCCCATTTCAAATTCCATGCTTGTACGTTTCTTAGAGAATTTGGAAGTGTAATTTGATCATCCCGATTTTTCACAGCTGTGTGCACTACACAGTTGTCTGCAAAAATACGTATTTGTGTGGGTGATTGAATGCAAAATTGGATATCATTGATGTAAAGAAGGAATAAAACGGGTGCTAAAACTGAGCCTTGGGTTACTCCCGTGCACACGTCTAAGTATTCTGAAACACTGTTATTTATGACAACGCACTGTTTTCGGTGTTGTAAGAAGTGGTAGATCCACGATATAATTTGACTGTCGATTTTGAAAGCCACAAGTTTTCTTACCAAGTCATGACGCGGAAATAAGTCGAAAGCTTTCGAGAAGTCGAAGAAGACTGCGTCAATCTGACCCGCTTTGTTAATTGCCTCAAATAAGTCATGGGTTATTTCCGCTAATTGTGTTGTGGTTGAGAGACCTGATCGGAAGCCATGTTATTGATCGAAAAGGAGATTGTTAGTTTCCAGGTGAGCTATAATAGCTTTAAAGATTATATGTTCGAATAATTTACAACACGTGCTTGTCAATGAAACGGGGCGATAGTTGTTAAGTTCGAGCTTAGAGCCCGACTTGTGCATGGGAATAATTTTTGCATGACGCCAATGTTCTGGAATTTCTAATGTTTCTAAGGAAGCTTCATAAATTT
Source organism: Dermacentor albipictus (assembly GCF_038994185.2). Classification (NCBI taxonomy): domain Eukaryota; kingdom Metazoa; phylum Arthropoda; class Arachnida; order Ixodida; family Ixodidae; genus Dermacentor; species Dermacentor albipictus. The sequence goes on along the minus strand of NC_091825.1, from coordinate 96,574,182 downwards.
TGTGCAAATACAATGACACTGCATTAGCATATCGGTTTAAAAAAGCGTGTGAAATGTCGTTCAGGACCGGAGGATTTCTTCACATCGAGGTTTCGTAAGAGACATAAAACTCCCTCTTATATTTAGGCTAGGCATTGCTTGTTCGCACGAGTTAGGATACGTCGGAGCGTTCGTAACTTCCCTTGTAAAGAGAGACTTGAAAAAGGTGTTAAATGCTGTGCCAATGGATTCAGGGTCCGAAACTCTTTGGTTCGAAGAAGTCATTTGTGTTATGAAAAGTGTTTCGTTAGATAGATATCACCAGAACTTGTGTGGATTGTTGAGCATAAATGATGGAAGAGTACTGTTATGAAATCGGCATTTGGCTTCTGGAAATGCTGTTGATAAGTCCGTCGAGATCTTGCATCACGCCTCCTTGACGCCTGCGCTTAATTTTTCGTTTCATTTGAATTATATCACGTGTGACCCACGGATAATGCCTGCTAGTTCGTTTTTGTTTTTCGAGACGGAATAGAATTCCTTTCAGAGAAATATAAGAGATTCTTAAATTGTGACCACATTTGGTGTACGTCGTTTGTAGCGTTAAATTGGGCGAGGTTGGATTCCAAAGCGTCTAGCACCGCGTCATCGTCTGCGCGTGCGTGGTCCGTGACATATGCAAACGACTGTTTGAAAGGCGCACTTGTTGTTGTGATAGGATAAGCCATTGAAAGCAACTTGTGATCAGAAATGCCTTTATCTAGTGTGATAGTGCATCCTTGCAGTGCGTTTCTCACGAACATGAGGTCAAGAAGAGAAGAGGAAGTAGCAGCAATTCGAGTGTCAGCGCAGACCCATTGGCGCTGACTTGTACAGCGAAGCATGGTCGCCGAGAACGTTATGAACTCAGAGATGTTGCAGTGCTAGGGGTTTTGCATATGCCCATCTCTAGGGGGGTCAGACGTAATGAGAATTAACGGACAACGATTTCACAACTACAAGTTGCATTCAAGATTAACTCAAACGTACCATCAGTGAACTTGTGACCCTGGTGCAATGAGTTTGCTACATCATTCCAACATGTGGCCAGTTCACTCGTGAAATCGTTCCCGCTGTCCTACATCTCTTAACCTCTGGTCTCGCGAGTTGTTCTTCGTCATTTAGCCTCTGGTGGTGCCTTCGACGAATGTGAATGGGGCCGGCGCTGTGTCTGCAAAGATTAATTACGCCTGACGTATTCGGGGCCTGCGATTAATCACTTCGGTCTTCTTTACGTCAGCGCTTCCTACGCTATCGCGAAGATCTATATATGTGACCCGTCGTGGTTGCTCAGTGGCTATGGTGTTGGGCTGCTGAGCACGAGGTCGCGGGATCGAATCCCGGCCACGGCGGCCGCATTTCGATGGAGGCGAAATGCGAAAACACTCGTGTGCTTAGATTTAGGTGCACGTTAAAGAACCCCAGGTGGTCAAAATTTCCGGAGTCCTCCACTACGGCGTGCCTCATAATCAGAAAGTGGTTTTGGCACGTAAAACCCAAAATATTATTAAAATCTATATATGTGTCGATTTCGAATTGGACACAAACATATGACGCACAATTTCCTCCTCCGAAAATAAAACCCACCAACTTGCGAAAAATGCCATGAACCTCTTACAGTCATGCACATCCTAATAACATGTCCACACATCGACACACAGAGACGGAGGTTTTTACACAGCCTGTACAATTTGCACACTCCATTACACCCTGCCCTATTACTATAAGATGACCCCCTAGTGCTATTTACTAACCTGTTCGAATTTTTAGAGAAAACTGGTTATTTACACCGACTATAATGTAATGCGGGTTTACCTGCTCTAACGTTGTGTTTCACTTTGTCTTGTGACTGGCGCAGCATGGCCTTAGTTGCCTTTGTGCCATTAAACCCAAACTAACACACACACACACACACACACACACACACACACACACACACACACACACACACACACACACACACACACACACACACACACACACACACACACACACACACACACACACACACATTATATATATATATGCTTATTCAGAGAGGTGTTACGAGAGGAATGCAGTATAGACTACATTTAATGTTTCCTGCATACAGTGGGTTTGCTCTTCGTTGTTAATGGACCATGCTAAAGACTACTACCAAGTGATCATCTACCTCAAGCCGCAGCTTCACCCTACACATAACATTAAATCAATTAATCAAAATAAACGTATCGAAAAGCCCTGTCCCTCTCTCTCAGTCACATAACATATAATGAAATTTTCTGAGACTTTTCAGCAAAAGCGAGCCCGAGCAGTCATGCGCAATCAAAAAAAAAAAGAAAACTGTTAGTGCTTAAGCACAAACGCACGCTAGCTCCACGGTAATACTTATTTGCTGGCAACTTGCAAGGGCACGAAGTAACAGCAATTATTGAGCAATGCATCGTGGCGTTCGAATGAATGCCGACCTTCAGCAGTGTTCGGTTGCACTCGGCATCTTGAACATTCGTTGAGCACCGATGGGACTGCTAGGCCATGGGACGGGAATATACATTTCAGAGGAGCTGCCTGCAGCAGTCACCGACCCAGAGCTACTGGATCGGCCTTATCGGAATATTTCCTACAGGACTATGGGCTGACGAGAGGCTGCCCATAGCTACCAGGTTAAAGTTTCCCCTGCAGCATGCCGCACAGCTACTCCTATTATTGATAATGCAATGTATTGATGATGCGAAAGTGCTGCACGAAGCTTCTGGGTGAGACAGCTACAATTGAATATGGCCGTCTCCCCAATATAAAGCAAATAATCATAGCGTGTAAGCGTTATTTATACTATATGTCAATAACATGAAGGAGTGTGCTCGAAGCCTGGGAATTCTCAGGTTTGCCGAAGACTTCTCATAAAAATCTTGTGGAGGTGGCTGGAAGACGTAACCACGGTGGCCGTGGTCTACTGACGTTCGCGGCTCACTGCCACACACTTATTTCGGCACGGGGCTTGAGATGAGTGAATTATTAGGGCAAATGTCCACAGCCTGCGTCAGCACCTTCGTAACTATAAGGGGCACTAAAATGGTCAGTTCCAGCGATACATGGTCGCCGAATGCTTCTCTGGGGTCACTGATACTTGTAGGGAGTGAATGCTCGCGTGTTTTCTTTCCGACAAGCAGCTATAGGGCTCGGAAACTCATTGTGCGAGCGGGCACAGGCGTAACTTTCCTCGCGGCATTTCCTGGTGACATTCCTAGTGGCGTACATCACTTTATACGGCGTGCACGTGCGACATAAATGTCGTGCAGCCCTTGGACGCGAGACACTGCACGTACAAAGAGACAGTGCTGTGCATTGGGAGACTACGTCCTCCCTCGCACCTTCTTTTCTTGTAAGCATTGGCTGTGCTGACAATAAGTTCCGCGCTGAATATTGCAGAATAATCCGTCGCTTTATTCTGTGGATTACACAAGCAAGTTGGTAACTGGAAACCTCGGAGGCTGCCTGCCGTACAATGGCAAATGAAAAAAAAAAGGCTACAGGGGAATTTCGGTTCGGTACAAAGCACTTGAAACGCGATTAGCATTTTTTTTAAAGGTTTCTCGGAAACAGGCTATTACTGAAAGTACTGTCTTAGGTCAAAACGTCTGCCTTATATAATTTATTCAATATATATAAGGTAGATGTTAGGGCTCGGAGATGTGGTCGCCCCCTCCCACGCAGATGGGAGGGGGCGAACAGCTGCGTGGGAGGGGGCAATTTAACAAATTATATAAGGCAGACGTTTTGACCTAAGACAGCACTCTGAGTAGTTTGATCGAAAGTCTGGTCGCCCCCACCCACGCAGGTGGAAGGGGGCGACCACATCGGCACGCTTTCGCCTCCGACAATTCCGACTTGTAATTCTTGCACGTGCTCGTATCATCACTCTCTGTGCACTCGACAGTATGTCTCACAGCCCCGAATGTTCTTTGCAATGTTCCCCTGTGACTCCTTGTTATGCCTTAAAATTCTCTTGACTTTTTAGACCAAATTCGGTTCACTTCGTGTTCTGTGCTAGATACCAATAACCATTGACCATTCACGTCATTGCTGCCCGCGTCCGAGTCAGTCTGCCTTAGAGTCAAGAATTTCACTTGACTTGACGTTATGTCTGGCTGAGCTTTGACTTCGATATATATTTCCACGTAACTTCACCACCGTTACCACTAGGCACGAAATATAAATACTTTGAACGATGTGACCAGTGATGTTTACATAACTGCTTGGGTGGTCAGCTTACAAAAAGAACCACCTTCGCTCTGTGCTTAGTTCAGTGCAGTCTGGAACTGCTTTCGCTAAAATCGTTTGTTTCATGTATTTTCCCTGTGTCTCCTATATGCGCTACGTAGGCCGTACAAGAGGTTATGTGAGCCAATCGGCGATGGAGGACGTGCGTTGCCGGTAGCTCATTGTACATTATACAGGGAAACTCAATGAAAATTCATGAAACACCATCATACATTCATTAATTTATTGTTTATTTATATGAGGGCAATACTATGTCCATCGGCATTTTCTTATGTGATTGCCACCATTATTAACACCTTGGTCACGGAGTAGCCGGAAGCCCACACTTCCAACCTCTCCATGCTACCCTCTACTACAACACATCTTGGTTAGAGACTACCTGTAATCTAGTTTATCGCATATCACAGGTAGCCTATTCTGTCTTCTTTTAAAACGCTTAATTCCTTCTTGAATTGAAACTCATTAAAAATGTCCAATCTATTTCATAGCGGCCATTACTGCTGATGTCTTTGGATGTGGTCTAATGAGCTCCTCATTGAACCGCCCGCCCCCCTTCCCACCCGGCTTCTATTTCTTTGCGCGTACGTCTGAGCTAAAGGACTTCCGCTGTTCACAAGCAACGAATAAAAGGAACAAGGCAGGTGGCAGCGTGGACTGAGAGTGGGCGGGGCCAACAGACCCGGTTGGACGGGCAGTGGTGGTTGCAGACAAGCGGAAGCACGAGCGCGGCGGGGCAGCGACAAGCCGAAAGCGTATCCAACAAATGCCTCCGTCGTCGAGGGTACTTATTTCGGCGCCCTCAAAGAGCGCGCCTAGCACCGCACGAACTCGCGGAAGCGTCCTCGCGACTCCATTATCGGCGTCGCCGATAGAGGCCCGCGCCGCGGCAGTTTAATGGACCCGGCGGCCTTCGCCATTTTTCAACTCATCTCGTCATCCTTCACGGCTCTTTCCTCCACCTCTCCCTATCTCTCAATCTCTCTCTCTCTCTCCTGTGTCCAACGTTACCCTCTCAGTTCACGTCCTCAAATGACGCACCGCGTTCTCTTTTGTGTGGCCCTTTATTTGCTCGAACCTATCGAAAAAGGTTCTTCGACGAGGTTGTCAATTGTTCGCCGCCGCCTCCTCCTGTCGCTCCTCTTTTGTCTCCGCCTCCAGAGACAACGCGCTTTGGGTTGCAGCAGCATTGTCTCGAATCACCCATTACGAGAATTTCTGTTCTCCCGTACTAACCCCCCCCCCCCCTCCCCCATCTTCTCTCTCCCGGCCTCGCCTCGTCCTTCTGCCCTCTCCCTCTTTCGCTCTCTCCATCGCTCTTAGCTCTTTCGGCACGCTGCCTTCTGTACTTACACAACGACGTCCTTTCCCTACAGCACCCCCGGGTCTGGCATCGCCTTGGTGAGAAGGATGACGTGAGCGAGGGGAGTTGAGTTAGTCCGAGGAACATTGTCTTTGGTCACGTGGCACACTTCCTCAGTGGCGTCGCGTCGGCGCGACGACGCGTTCTCACAGACCTGACCGATTCTCGGTGCTTTGACGCCTGGATGTTGGCCGTCTACGTAATATATCTTCCCGTCTCGACGCATTGTTTGCCTGTTTCCTACGTTTTGTTTTTTAGCACTCGAGGCAACTTGTTAGGAAATGTCGCTTCGGCTTCTCGTGACTCCCTCGCGCACTACGACTGCTCCAGTTTCAAATGGTGGGCCGCGCAAAGGCCGTAGATTTGATTCACGTCGACAGATTTGTGCCGGTTCTACAGCAAATAAAACACAAAGCCAGGAAAGGCTTCTCCTCAGAACACGTTCGAGCATTAGAAACCATCGACCAGTATTAACACGGCAATTCGCAATCCGTCGCGGCTCGTAACACCAGACGACAACAAGATAAACCGCCTCATAAAGCGACCGTGTTATTTAGCGAAGGAGGCCAACCAATGGTGAACTTAACGCGTTTCGTGAGGACTCATAAACAACACGAAAGGAAACGACATCCGATGAGCTAATAGCTGGCACGCTATACACAGACGTAAGATATAGGAGCTTTACTAGCTAACACTAGCGCGCGGTCTGGCGCAAGATCTTCAATCGCTCGACGCACATACGCAGACGGGTGAAATAATATATGAGGCAAATGAAGTGATTCCGCGCCTTTTCTTTTCTTCTTTAAAGGTCGTACAAGGGTTATGAATTTATTATGTCTAAGCAGTGGCGGTCGCCCACGTACTGCAGCCGCAGCGCTTTTCTTAAGCATTGCCGTTCGCCAGTGCATCAAATCTAACCACGCCGAACAGCCAGCTCATAACATGGTCGTTCATATATCGCGGCGGAGCTTCGAATTATGAAACCTGCGACGCTCGCGTTGGCTGCGAGGCCAATGAACTGTGGTACAGGTTAAAATGGCTGACTATTCCCTTTTTCAGTGTGGGCCGTAACCTAGCGATCTTTCTTTGAGCGGCCGTACTTGCTGAAGTGAGGAAATCCGTTATAAACTCATCGTTCTAACTGTAGTGCAGCAGAAGCTGCCAACTTCAGTAATAATGACAGATTGCAGCTGAGAGATTGAGACCCGGGGAAGTGTTGTGCCTAACCGGAAGGAAGCACCTACCGTTACAGAGGCAGGTGCTCAAAAACGACGAAGGAAACGGCAACGGAAAGAACGTGGTGTATTAGAGAGAGGTGGCAACATCTCGTGGCGCCCAGTTCAACCGCACTGTGTTATTACCTATCATTGCCTTACAACTGTTCCTGGTGCGATAAAAAAAAAAAGAAAAGGAAAAGAAGTCAGAATATCGTAACTGCGACCAACCGGTAACGAATAGTCCTACTGAACCAACCGATAAGAGTAATACATTCACTCATTTCAATATCTACGCAATGCAATCAATGAAATAGCGTTACAAGATATCAACGCCTCCATGCGCTATAGCGATAACATCTATCGTTGTTTATATATGCGTGAGCAAGATCATTCGGCATCATGTATGATCCCGGCTATTCTAATTCACTTAGTTGTCTTTCTTGCACTCTAGTCAACCAGTACAGATATAAAACTTTGTCCAACTAATAATAATAATAATAATAATAATAATAATAATAATAATAATAATAATAATAATAATAATAATAAGATGCCCACAGTGCAGTGGGGCTATACTAGTGCAGGCGCCACCAAGTTAGGAAGGCCTACTAAGTTTCAACTAGCACACTCCCTCACCAGAACAGGAATTGGCCTCCCTGATGCAGTATTCGGCCGCTACCTCCTTCATGACTTTTGCAGTTGTAAGAGGTGTAGGGCGCAACAATAAATCAGTTCACAGTGCCAAAGTGTATTCTTTCGATGCTCTGTTTTCATTCGTTCGACGGGAAAAGGTTAATTGTTACCGAAGAAAACAGAGGCCAAACTCCCGAGTACTCAATTCCACATTAAAGCCTCATCGCCAGTATGTTAGTGTGACGTCACATATTTTTCAAAGCATGTTCTTGTAGTTGGGCTTGAAACTTCCTAGGTTAAGTCCTTGGTTCCTTTTGAATGTAGTGTAGTCCTGCATTACTTATAAACCACTAACTAGACCTAATTGGACGCTGTCTACAATTACGGCGTCACAATTTTTCTGATTTGCCACCCTCTAATGGCAATAGTGGTTGATGCGATATTGTAGAGCAGTAATTTTCTAACTCAGCTTTACTACTTCGGTGCCGCTTTACAGGAGCACAGGGTAAAATAACCTTCAAGCCACGAAACTGTCCATCTACAGCCCGGGCATCGTCTTAGGAAAATGAGTTCAATAATTAAATGAATGAACGACTGATTCAAGTTCGCGAATTAATAAGCCACGCACACACGCCCTCCAGTACGCATACACTCGCGCACAGGCACACGCAAGACGTCGGCACAGCGTAACGTTTCGCACTACAGTCTTACTCTCAGTTATAGCTATCGCTGGTTTGTTTGTGTGCTACGTTTAAGTACAGGTTTTTAAGCTTTCGCAACCTCGAATTTTGCAAATCTTCAGGCACGACGGGAAACAACAACTCATAGCTATAGACATTCACATTTCAATTTAGTGTATGCAGATATACGTTTGCTCTGCCTAAGCTGTGCTCGAATTAGAAGCACAGCGCCTCTCGTTACCAGTCCTGCGCAGCGGTCGCGTGTACGTCACAGACAATAGGCAGTGTCTTAATGCGGCACGAAATGCACCTGCATGCGCATTCTTCTCGTATTAGTTGACTCTTGTGGAAACCAATACAGGATGTATGTAGTAAGAGAGAGGGAAAGAAACAAGATGGAAAGGCAGGGGAGTCAACCTAGGTTTTGCCCAGTTGGCTACCCTACACGTGGGAAAGGGGAAGGGGCAAGAAAGATAAGATGGAAGGAGGAGAGGAGAAGAAGAGTCATTTTATGCGCGCTCGCCGATAAAAGTCCACCCATGCCAAGCAACTTGCCGCCTGTGGTTACGGGAGTCGCATTCAGGAACGCCCATTCATTGAGAATGATTGAAAATTGAGTTTATGGTGCATTTCTACAACTAATTTGGAGGTGGAAATTCAGTAGACTAAACGTCCCGTCATATAGCGTTCCCCCAAATAAGCCCACTCATTCCTCATCGGAATTACCAAGACAGCAGTATGCCACTCTTGCCTGGATGGCCGGGATATAGAATGCGCAGAGAGAAAAAGAAACTGACGTAGAGGCAGGTGAGTGGGGTTAGGATTTCACAAAAGTAAAGCACCACTTAACACATTCTCGCTCTTCGTCGCAAGAGCATGCCCTCGGCTGTGCTTCCTCAGCCGGGCAACAGGCACCTGCCGGGGTTTTGTAATGGCTTTGGCGTTGCACCGCTACGCCCTAAGGCGAGGGATGAAATTCCGGCCGCAGCGGCCAAGATTTGATTGAAGAGCGTAAAAAGCGCCCGGTTACCGTGCACTGGTTGCACGTTAAGGAACCCCAGGTGGTCAAAGTTATTACGGAGTCCTCCACTACGGTGTGCCAAGACAGGGGTAATTGGAAATCGCAGGGGTAGGCCTTCGCCCTGCATTGGACACCGAAATAGGCTGATGACGACTTTTCTTATAACGTGCAACCTCAGTAGAGTTATACGACAGCTCTCACGCTGCGACCGCGCCACAATGCGGCGGCCTTGAGTGGGGAATTGAACCCACAACCTCGCGTTGAGCAAGCAGCTAACCATTGTGACCGAGCCGTGGACACGGCGCGTCAGCAGCAAAGGACTGCAGCATGGCAATTTGGATAACTGAGTTCAGTGCGAACAGTAGCCGCACTTTGACGCCGCGAGTAGAGAGTTGAGTGCCACGTTGCAGCCAGCTTACTCGGCGTTTACGACACGTAAACTGGCACCGCCGCAGAGGAACTCCGTAACGACAGCTCCTCCTCGTAGCGCAGTTTAGACTCCGTACCCGGCTTTACGCTCGGGAATAAGACGTGTCTGGAATAAAAGCAATGTTGCAGCGCGTGCCATCTCAGTGCAGGCGGAAGCTAGGAAGCTCTCGAAATGCGGTAAGGCAAACTGGTGCGACGGGACGGTGCGTTTTCTCTTTTACATTATTTGGTTTATTTTTTAGACGTTAATGTTGGCTCTCGTCGTCGGTGTCCAAACAATGGCTGTGATGTCGTTTCCGCTGCTTTAAAAGTGCCATCACGTATTGTGGTACGTAAAGCAGCGGTGCACGTATATTTCTTGAGTTGGCTCGAGAAACGTCTTCTGCGAACACACTGCGGACTAAGCATGTGCATGTTCCTGGCACAGATTCGGGATGCGATATTTTCCAGCGATGAAAGCGACACATGCGTCTACGCCTGCCCCGGCTGTTAAATGGGCATCGCCTTTTTCACGCGATCAAATAACATTAGCGATCTGTAAACAACGCTGCCATGAATGCGACGGAAGATGTACGCGAGGACTATACAACGGTAACTCAGGCCAGTGCACTTCAAGAATTGCACCGTAGTGCACCAATAGCTACTCGCGCGAGTAATGCGTGTAACCATACACCCAGTATTCTATGAAAAAATATAAATAAATCAATGGTCTGGACGCCAGCCGGCTCAAAGTTGCCTGGAGTGGGAGGCGTCCGACGTCGTGAATTACAGGAATACCACGATTATGCGTTTCTCTGGTGACACCGCACTTATGCAAAACGTACACAGGATATGTAGCTGTTCATAGGCTGAAGCTTTTCAAATTTAAACTAAATTCATCATAAATGCAAAAAGAACACACCGCTATGCTGAGGACAGAGAGACGAAAATGCCATGAAGCCTTTATTGGGTGCGTACCCTGCTTGAGCAATTTCGCAGCTTTCTTGTGACATACGATAAATCAAATGAGTATAACATATCACCCTTTTACACAGTAAACGAGTAATTTTTGTGAATTCATACACAACGTCCACACACACTCACACATATGTGTGTGTGTGTGTGCCTGTATCACGTGACCCTCTTCCCGCACTTCACAAATTTACACTTTTTCCCACTTTGACACTCCTAATGCTAGCGCATCAATACGTCTGAAATATATCGAGACTTTCTACTCGAGTATAAGTCTTTTATTTTATCTTAAAGTGGTTACCTTGGCATATCTTATTATTTAGCGGGCCGACAGTAAACTCAATATTCGCTATGATAACAGAACACACTCTAAGCGCGAATAAAAGGCTACAGGACACGCGCTTAGAGGCAGACTCCTTCGAATAACAATCGTGGGGGCCAGACAGCGAGCCGAGCTTGCCTCTTGGCGTCTGCCTGCTTCTCCGGGAACAAGCGGCCACCGACCCAACATGCCGGCGCCCATCTACAGCAACGCCAAGGCTCCTTAACTTGGGGACAGAAACGGCCGCTCCCCAATCTCCCTCATGGGTGAACAATCGTGAAAGAGCTTGAGCTTCCACTTTACATGTTTGCCAATATTTTAAGCGAAAATTGTTTGCCGAGCTAAAAGTCCATTCCTGCGAGCTCGTCGCCGGCCCCTCGTGCGATCTCGCAAGGATCCCGAAGAATGCTGTTAGATGGACAAAAAGAGGAGAGAGAGAGAGAGAGAGAGAGAGGACAAGAACAAGTGCAAATATCTAAAGCGAAAGTCACGAGCACGCGAGAGGCAGTGATGAGGCATTGCTCCCCGCCGCTTGTCCCGGAGTCATTCAAGCACGCGCGGCACAAACGCCGAAGCGCGCTGACAATGGCAGTGCTTGAAGAGCCCCCCCAACTTTTATAATTTATGAACTTTTTTTTTTATCGTCATCTTTTCGTCCAAGGCGAGATAGCGCGCTGCTGCTCCTATGCGCTGCGCTGTCGGTTGTGGCGTGTGGCTCGGGCGATGCGAAACCTCTGAGGCGCGAATAATGCGCGACGTGCTTGGATGAGCTTGCTCGCCCGCGCGGTCTTGACCACGCGCGTGCTCGTTCAACGAGCAGGCCACTTCGTACTTTCGAAGAAAGAAACTTCTCGGAAATCGTCACCGCAGGGCTGGTAGCCTTCCGGCAACTACAGGCTGTTTGAGCGCCGGAACATGGTGAGAGGGAAGTAGGGGGGAGAGGGAGATAAAATGGGAGGTGGGTAGATATCGGAGAGGAGGCGAAAGAAATGTGGCGGTCTTCGAGAAAACGCTTTCGGGCTTATGACCTAGTACCTTTTATCTTCCATATTTTTTCTTATTTTTTTCTTTGTGTGGGGGGGCTAACGATTGGCGCCATCTCAACTAGTGTCTAGGAAGGAGTTACGTGTGAAAAGCGCTGGTTAACCGCTGGATAACGGAGAACAAACGCGCTCACTAATTGCTGCAGTACACCCTATTCACACTGGGCTGCATGCGTTTACTTGATGCCCAGTTTTTGTACATATTTTAACTACATATGCTATGCGCCAAGTTCTCAAAAAAAAATTCCTTTAATGTCGCCAGGCTATTCGTTAGCATAAATGTATTTGGAAGAAGCATGTTCTTACATTGTTTTTTTTTTCGCCCCTCTTTGACACTCGTAGAAAATCAAAAGCAACGAGGGGAGAAAGTTCGCAGCATGTGTTGCAAGCGAACGGCCATCTCAGCACGAGGCGTCCTAATGAGATTGTAAAGGAAGGTTGAAATAGAGCCCTACGTGGAAATGACGGGAAGAATCGTAATACAACGTATTCATTTGGAGTAAGAGACGTTGGCTTGGGTCACCCACGTGGCGCACGAGTGTAGGATTAAGAGGGATGCCTTAGGAACAGAAAAAGAAAGATCAGGGCGTTAACCCTGGTGTATGACTTTCGCAGCCTGTACAAATTTGACGTGGAGTCGCGTTTGTTTTACCTGTTTGAATTTTGTTCAAACTGCGTTTGACGTTCGGCTAAGCTTCCATATTCATTTGTCCTTTAGATTTGGCCCAGCCAATCAACTGTGACTCGCACAGGCTTTGACTTCCCACACTCTCCCCCTTCTCTCTTTTCCTCATTATCTTGCTGTCTGTTTTTCAGCCAATTTATTTTTGAAAGTGAATGGGCAATATGTCGAGCAACCAATCCCGAAAATGTTGTATGCTTACGTTAAACCACCAAGAACAACATTTTAAAATTAAAATAAAAAAATCAAAGTGATCATGACTCTCAGAAACATGATTTGACCTGTATACAAGCCTGCTTCGAAACCTACGCGCAACAGCTGTTCAATTATTTCTTCAGAATGAAATCGCAAGAGTCACATGGTAGGCTATCGGTCAATCTTACGTAGTGAGAATAAGCATTCGTAGGTATCACGTCCATCCACAGGCGGCTGATTAAAAATGCAACGCCGCCAGATAGGCAGGTTAGAGGCTGTAGCCTAGAGACAAACATCTCAACGTTACTAAATGCTTGCTGTGTGTGTCTCCTGCGCTTTTTCCTTTGTTATCCTCAACATGACGTGTAGGGAGATGATTGATACTTTTTCTCAGGCCCGCTGTTTGATGATCTAGTACTTCCCTATAGAAAAAATCTCCTATGGCACGTATATGACACATATCCAATAATATCATATGATCACAGCACACATGAAGAATGTGTTTTCCCATATACTCTTACGAGATTATTGGAAATGTGTCATGTGTGTCATATGAGAGTTTTCGCTAAGGACAACGCAAATCATCCCAATACCGCTCGCGCTGTCCATGTCTTTCTTTCCCTCCGTGTGTGCTGCGCTAGTTTACCCTTTTTAATGATGCACTGTCTAGCCCAAACATCTACCAATCTGGTAACGCAAACCCCGCCATTGTCTACAAGGATGATACGGTCAGCGTGTATTCTGCTAGCTGTGTCGCTGCCTGTAAGATCCCGTTTTTCGCTACCGCATGTTCTGGTCGTCTTTGCCAACTGGTCTCTTCGAGAATTATGCGGCTGCTCTTCGCAAACCGAAAAACGGACCGGCACAGAACACCTTCGTACTCTCGCTCTTGAAATTATGAATTAGGCATCTATCTTGTGGCATGCTTCAAAACAAGTTATGTCGTTAGTCACTAGCTTCACATAAAGAAATCACCAAAGACTTACTAGAATAAAGCTTCAGTGTACACCTTCGCAAGTGTCATTCGCAACGAAAGAGCAGATGCCTTCGCCAATGAAGCGCTTTCTGGCTAACCTCTCTGTCTCTCCCTCTATTCCTGCTTCCTTCCTTCCCTTCAAAGCAGCAAACAGTGAGAGCTCCGGTTCATCACCAACTCCCCAAAGAGGCAATTCGTCGCGACTTTCGTTGACCTTAGAAATAGCCATATCAGTTTTGTGTGGAAAAATGTGAAATATCAATGCCGCACTGAAGCCACCCTCCTACACAGAGTAAGAAGAGGATCGACCTACACAGTTACATGGAGGCTTAAGCTAGGCCGTGAGTACGGCAAAGATGGAGAAGAAGCACTTCTCCATCTTGCACTGAGGGCAACGAAGTGCGCTCATCCTGCAAGCGCTTCTGTTCTGAAAGGAGGAGACTTCGGGACAGCACGACAAGGAGAGGGCTTCCTTAGAAACCCGTGGAACCGTTAGTCTTCCCGGAAGGACCACAGATAGAGCTCAAAAAAGCATCGCGCATTCGTCGCAGATTTCTGCGAGAGACTGGACCGATTGGTTCATGGTAACGTATCTCATGCGGAAAGAGGCGCTCTGGCGAAGGAACCGCCAGCCAAGTCTTCCAGGTTAACCCCGCCTGCATAGCAGCATACCGCCCTCCACCTGTGCAGCGGCTCAGCTATCCTGTCTAAATTACCTGCGGCTGATGCATCAACTTTGGTCAGTTCGACAGACCATTCACGTAAACTCGTGCGAACGGAATCCAGACCGAGAACGCAAAACCGCTCAAGCGTGACCGTTTCTCCCTTAGACTGCGGCCTCATTGATGCGAAGGTTCCAAATGGCACATCTGCGACGCCACGTCACGAGCTGCGCCTCGACGGAGCATAGCGGGAGAAAGGGTAGCCCTGCTACGGCGCTGGCGCGCCAGATGTTGCGTGGGGGGAGAGGGCATCGCCACGTTGGTGACATGTGGCGTTGGCAGCGCAGGCTGCTGTTGCTTGCTGGCTCGCGCAGCACATAGCGCTATGGTACGTTACTTTGATTGATTGATTGATTGATTGATTGATTGATTGATTGATTGATTGATTGATTGATTGATTGATTACGATTGATTTGGACCACCAGGACAAAATTCGAAGGACCGCTCAACGCTATTCAATTTGACATCAATGATTTCGCATTCACAACTCATAAGAAGTGCTTAGGTGTCCTCCAGTTCTTTCTCTCTTTTTTTTTTTACTGCTGTCGTGAATGGACCTGATGATTCAATTGCTCGAACAATAGACAATACGCGAAACCTGCAAGTGCGCCTCTCCACACCCCTTCTATTACGCAACCAAGACGATGGACCTCGTACTAGAATCGTTATTGAAGTACCGGCGTACGGGTCAGTGACATCATCCCTGGCACAGTCCGTTCCCCGCACCGTCCAAGGTTCCAAAACGTATGTCTCAGGTTCAACAGCGCTACAGTGGCAACGCTACTAACAGGAACGCCGCCATCTTGGTTAGGAAACGTTAGCTCTGTGGGAAAGCCTGCTTACGGATTTTGCATATCCTTTATTCCTGCTGAGGGGCGTTGTGTAGTGTTTGCTACTAGGACAACAAAAATCATAATTCGTAACCCTCCTGACACTTCTGCAAGTTAGACGGGCTCCCTAATTGGAATCATTCCTATATTTAAAAGGGATGACAGTGCCAGTTGTGAAACATCTGACATAGTAGAAATCCTAAAACGCCTCCCGTCTGTCTGACTGTTCATCATATGTAGGTGAGAGGCTTCCCATTCGGACAGCGTTAGGGCAACTTAGATGACGGTCCTTTTACATAAGAGAAGATTCCGCGACTGCAGCCTCGTACGCGTCTGCCGATGTGCAAAGGAACGAAAGCGCTGCTGCGTTTAGCGGCTACGCACGTACCGGCCTATTTTACAGCTTGTTAAATTGAATTCTCAGGTTTTACGTGCCAGAACCACCATTTGACCACGAGGCACGCCGCAGTAGGAGACTGCGGATTGATTTCGACTACCAGGGGATCTTTACCATTCCCCCATACCATGGGACTCAGCGTTCTTGCATTTCTCCCTCATCGAAATGCAGGCGCACGCGCGGCCGGGATTTGATACTGCGACACAGTGCTTAGCAGCACATCACCATAGCCGCTAAGTAACCGCGGCAGGTTACATCACAGCTTGTGACAAACTGAAGGATGAACTCTTCATTCCCATTCCCGATTTCCCAGTGCAGAGTAGCCAACCCGGCTCAACGTGGTTTTCCTCCCTACCTTTCCTTTATCGCATATCTGCATCTCTCCCTCTCTTTCCCTCTCGGCGGCACTTCTCTTACCTAGAACTTGCTTCTTTTTTTGCACCCTGACAGGCTTTTCGAATCCAGGCTGAGTTACATAAAGGTCAGCAATCAGTGGGATGACCTGGAGTTCCGCGATCAAGAGCAAAACTGCCGCTCACGCGGAGAACAACGCCGTATATGAGGCCAGGGCCCGAGATAGCGACTCCATTATCGATCCGCTCGCCGCCAAGAGGAACTAAAGACAGTGGACGAGGCCGGGGAAGTAAATGGTCGTAACTGCTCTGAGAGCCCGCAGTTTGGGTAGATTGGACAAGGCAGGGCAATAGACGACCAGTAACCGCGATGTAGGCCCGTTGTATCGCTGAGCTGCTCTTACTATTGCGCAACGGCCGTTAGTTCTTCTTTCGACCGGCGTTATCGCTTCGCGACGGTTCTTCGCTCAAAGATTCCTTCTGACCGAGTGCCTCGCATCTGTCACAATTCCCTCTGCTATAGACTCGAAACGTCATTTGTCGCCTCGAGAAAAACTGTGCAGTAGTCATCGGCAATGCGACGCTGAACCATTGGTAAGGTCATGAGGTTGAAAAGTCAGCATGTGACTATTTTCCCATGCAGCATTACAAAGAAGGGACAAACTATTAGGGAGTTTTAGCTTTTCAGTATTACCCTTCGCGAAATATCGCTTTGCCGGAGGCTTAAACCTGAACAGCCGAGTTAGTGGCACCGCCTGGTCGCGCCGACTAGCACCATAGAATACAGAAAGCAATTATTGCAGTAACTAAGTACATTTTACATGGCTATTGTTGATCAAGAGAGTTGTAATCGTTAACATGCAGCTTTCTTTTTTTTTCTTCGAAAAGAACGCCCATGTCACACGAGAACGTGTCATAACGCATTGTGGTTAGACTAAACGTCACAAGATAACCCTAACAGCGTTGTCACTTTTATGTTGCAACAGTTCAAGTCTCAGGCGACCCGGTATTCGCGAAGGCTAACGCGTTTACGGACAAGCTAACGACCGTCTCTTGTTCAGCACACTTCAGCACAGAGCTAGCGCTTCCTTCGTTTAACCATGCACGCCTTCGCGTGCGAGTAGAACATCAAGTGTGATGTAATTGTGCCTATTTAGAAATGTCTAACCGTATCAGAAGCAAACAACGACTGCGCTATCTAAACAAGTAAGAAGAAAAAAATAATGTCCTTTAAGAAGGGACCGAAATATACTAGGAGGGAACATTATATCACTATAGTCCTCTTGTGGGTTATCACAATGCTCTTCTTTTTGTATAGTGCTGAACGACGCGAAGACGCACTTACGTACATCTCTTAGAAAGGACATTGATGGGTAAAGCACAAGCAACTAAGACAACTTGGAAGTTTACAAAATAACTAAATAAAGAAAAGGATTCACTGGATCTTTTCAATGTGGTTGCGAACAGCCCCGGCAACAATTTAATCTTTCTGAACAGGTCGCCATACAAATCTTACAAAACAGTAAGACAGCAGTCATATGGTGTCTACATGTACCTGTAACTGTTACAACCACGCTTTAAGTGTTATGTTGGCTTGTGAAACTTAAAAGAATGGTCGAGTGCAAGAGCAAGTATATAGGCTTAACAGCACCAAAATGCGCTTATTTACGCTCACGACACTTCGCTCGCACGTATAGACCGTTTTTTCATGGGCGCCACCATATTGCGTACGCAGTGGTGCCATCTATGGGCAGTCGGTATGCTGACTTGGCCGAGCACTTCCATCTTATATGTCATGTATACGCTCGGGTAGTTTTTGGCGTTCGTTTTCGCGCTCGCACTGTCTATTTAGTGTGACGTGGCGTCTTCTACGTAGAAAATGGTTCTGTGAGACGTACCGAAGAGGTTTAAGTCGGCATGACCGGATTTTCGGCTGGCCTTGAGGCGGACGGAGCACGCAGCGCTATGTGTGCGCGCGTGTTTGAGCCTGCAATCATCCCCGGAGATTGTGTTTTTCTGAAAATTCCATTCACTAATGTGACCTTGTATTAGTATTCTCCTCTAGTTCTATGCTGCGGTCTAGGAGTAATGAAACGTACGCGACGATCGTAACAGCGTGGGTACCGTTCTGCTACGGTACAAGTGCTGTTATACTTTCAGAAGCGTTCAAACTGTTAGCTATAGATTACATTGCGTGACTACTTGGTTTGTTGCACGTGGTTTCCAACTATGAAGGAAATAGTTTTGGTTAGTAATAATATCATATCTTACAGTGTGAATTACACTTGTCCAGTAAAGCGACCGTTTAAGAACTGCGCAAGCGTCCGAAGCAGTGGTAGGTGCTGGATTACAGATATATTTGCTCTACACAGCGCATGGTCTAAGCATGTGCCATCAACGTTTATAGGTATATAAACATTGTGCGGCATGACCATGCGAGGTCTTATTGCGGCGTTAGCACGTTTTCTCTCTCACTTTTTTTTTTCGAGAAAGAGGATGACAACGGAATATATATATATATATATATATATATATATATATATTCGGTGTTGTCCATCTCTTTCTCTACGACGCACTCATCCGTATTACGGCAATTTTGTCCTCACAAATAGCCGTGGCATTCTTTTTATGCGGTCCCTCTCGTATATTACGGCGTTACAGGGCAAAAAATGCACTGCCAGTGCCGAAGCACATTACTTATATATGTATCATGCTGGTTGACCAACCGCAATGATCGCCATCGGCTTCATACAGGAAGCTAGCGCAGACATATCGTAGTGATTTCAAGTCTACTAGACTTTAAACGCGTGAGAACGATGCCGTTGTATCACAAATATTTGGTAGCGCCTGCCCCTTAGATGTTACAGGGTCGTCTTACGTTGTCCGTACACGAGCATGCGCTCTTACGTTTCAGTTCCTATACGCCAAGCGATAAGATGTTGAGCAGATTTTCCATTTCCTGGCAATACACATACGCCGGTTGTCTTCGGTCAATTAAAACGAATACACCCAAAATAGTTCACAACACATACACACACCATGGCTGATGAAGCGCGTCACATGTTTGCGCCCCGAGAGATATTTCCGCGTACTGTAGTTACCGATGCAATGAAAGGCTACACACTAGTTCCCCGACGACCTTGTATGAACGGACATTGCATAAATTTCGCAAAGTACGAGCTAAAGCATCTCCCGATCGTTCCGCAGCACGCGACAGCAATACTTTCGAGAGAAGGAGATTCTTGATGATGGGTAGGAAAGGTTGGGGTAAAGTATACTTTCGAGCAGCACCGCCGTGGATCGCACAAGCCAGAGAGGAGGAAAAGCTCGCCGCGCGCTCTTTCCTGCTCGCCCGATGAAAAGGTCCGTAAGTTGAAGCACTTTGAAATATACGCAGAAAAACGCGCTGCTACGCTCTCCGCCGAGTCACCGCGAAGCAACAGCGCAGCATAACATTGCCACGAGCACAACGAGCCTCTCATTTCCGCGGATCTCCGGAAGGGAGAACGAACGGTTTGCTCGAGCTGTCCGCGCGTCTCTGTAATGAACTTCCCTTGTCGCCCGCGAGAGTCCTTGCTGCTGCTCGTTCGGCGCGCGCAAAGCCGCTAATGATTCGGGTCGCTGAATGCGCATGGGCCTCTGCCGCGGCTTTCGTCGAGCTAAACGCGCCGCGTTGCTTTGTACGCGGGCATTGTATACAACAGAGTCATTGTTGCGTCCGCACGCCACGCGTCCGAGCGGGCGCCTTTTGTCAGCGGAGAGTGTCGCTACAAAGGCGGCGCATCCGGCATCTATACACGGAGTTCTTTATTGCCGCATTATTGCTCATTGTTTAACACCAGTAAAGATTACTCACTGCTTACAGGTCCGCGCTGCGCGTTATGAAAGCAAAAGAATTCCGCTGTTTGTGTTGTGTTATAGTGCAAGCACTATAGAGTCGTATTAATTTTTTTTTTTATGTATAGAAATGAAGCGTTTATTCTCGACAAGAGCACACATAATAAGACATGAATGATGAGCCTTCAGCAAGAAAAATAAAAAAAATATGAACCGGATTTATTTTGCTATAACTGAGAGTGAAATTGCAAGATCAGGTATCTTGCACACGACTTCATTGACGCTGGCTATCTCGGTCATCGATCGCTGCTTCAAGGCGCAAGTTGTTGACGGCCTTGCGCTGCCAATGGGCACACACTACTCGTCTTGGCGAAGCCTTTGTGTCTGCCGTGGTGGGATATTGTGGCGCCGTTTTTTTTTCTCTTTCTTTTTGGCATCTGATCAGCAAAGGATGGTTCTTGCCTCCGAGCATTCGGTTACGAGCAGTAAACAGCGTTACACAATGCAATCAATCACATAGGAAGGCTATCTCTTTCGGAAGGAGAGAAATGGAGTGGAGGCTGCCACATGTTTCGCCACTATTATCTCATTGATTGCAATTTATGGCCCCCGCGCATGCTGAATTCTGTTGCTTCTGTGCTTTGAGATAGCGGTAGAGCATATATATGCTGACTGAAAGAACAAATAGACTTGGTTGGTATAGTCAGCGCTGTTGTCTGTGTCCCTCTCTTCGCCCTATTGTCTAGCGCTGTTTACTGCTCGTAATCATGAACCAACCAGGCCAAATGCGCACTCTTCTGCAGAGCATTCGGTGTTACCTTTTATGCTCTATTTCTTTAATTATTATTAGACTATGCGCTAGCAGATGCAGATTATTTTTCTTAACACGTCGTGAACCAGACAACTACAAAGAGAAAACACGATAAAGAGAGATAAGAAAATGCAGAGAAAGGCAGGGAGGTTAACCAGAGGTAGTTCCGGTTGGCTACCCTGCGCAGGGGGAAGGGTTAAGGGGGATAAAAAAGAGAAACAGAATGGAAGGGGCAGATGGAAAGTGCGTTAGATCCAACGAGTTGGGATCTATATGCAGCGAAGGTTTGTGCGAGCGCATAAAGAGTCGAAACACGAGTTTGTGTTCATTTAATGTCCGCACAAAGTGACACGGAAGGCTTTATTAAGGCATTGTATACGAGAGGCTAATGCAATGCCGCCGCCGCTGCGCGAATACGAGCTTTCTGGTTCTCTTTTTTTCTTCCCTGGCGCGGCCGGCGCCGCGGATGCGCAGAGGTGGGCACCATCTGGTGGTGGTGCGAGGAACCCACCGGCGCGCGCAACGCGCGTCCTACGCTGTCATTGGTTAGCCTAATCGCCTAGAGTACAGCCACGTCCCAGCAGCCATGCATGCTCACGAAAGCCCAGCGATGTTCGCAACAATAAAAAAAAGCTTCGCTTAAAAAAAAAATTCAGCGGCGATTTAATGGAAAATGCGAGATAATTGCGCAAGCATTACCTCGCATCTCTTCGAAGTACCGGATCCATGATATAAACTGCGTTCACCATATTGCAAAGTGTTATTCAGGAGCTCACTGGTCATACATACTGCCTCTTCGAGGAGCGAAGTACAACTGACGGTGGTTCGGTGCAGAGGAGCGTCAGTATGCTCTCTCTCTCTCTCTCTCTCTCTCTCTCTATATATATATATATATATATATATATATATATATATATGTATATATATATATATGCGTCCTTCATCAGACACACTAGCCTGAAGATAAGGAACACCGGATAAACTTGATCGCTTTATTACCACGATTGACTGCGCTTGATCTATGATGGCAGAAAGGGGATGGGAAAGCTTATAAGTGTGTGTGCGTGTGCGCGTGTGCGTGTGTGTGTGTGTGTGTGTGTGTGTGTGCGCGCGCGTGTGTGTGTGTGTGTGTGTGTGTGTGTGTGTGTGTGTGCGTGCGTGCGTGCGTGCGTGCGTGCGTGCGCGCGTAGTGTGTGTGTGTGTGTGTGTGTGTGTGTGTGCGTGCGTGCGCGCGTAGTGTGTGTGTGTGTGTGTGTGTGTGTGTGTGTGCGCAGTGTGTGTGTGCGTGTGCGTGTGCGTGCGCGTGTGCGTGTGTGCGTGTGCGTGTGTGTGTGTGTGTGTGTGTGTGTGTGTGTGTGTGTGTGTGTGTGTGTGTGTGTGTGTGTGTGTGTGTTGGGGTTGAAAAAACGGAAGCAAGAATATTATGGCAGCAGGGGCTTACTCCTTTATTCGACGCGTCGACCGGTGTCTCCGTACAGGGCACAACTAAAGAAACGAATACAGGCCGCCGGCTTTTTATAGCCAGCGCACAAGTGCAACGTCACTGACACCTCGACAGGGGCGCAGACAGGCGGCATGGTGGCCACATGCACAGATCTTATCAAAAGCTTCGCCCCAACACTACACTCTTAAAACGGTTCCACCCTTTGGGGTGTATATTTGTCTGCACAACATGCAATAATCGTCATCTGCCTTGCTTGCGTTGCCTTTCTCGAAAACTCGGCGCTCGCTACTTTCCTGTCGAAAATGCCCTGTCATGCTGATCACGAGCATGCCGTTAATGACCTGGAAGTGCCGGGCTCGCAGTGTTGAAGAAAGGAAACGCAAGCTAGGCAGATGACGATTATCGTTGTGGGACAATATACACACCCGATCTCCTAAGCTTTGCCATCACCTATCTACTTCTACCAAGTGACCGGTTTCCCACAGTTCGCATACCTGTTTTCCACTTTGGCCCTAATATGCGAGTGCATTAAGCACAGTGCTAATATCGCCATTTTTTGTCTGGGCCTTTTCTTAGTTGTCCAGCTTGCGTGTGTTATGGGGACATACGACATACAAGGAATTTCAGACAAGATCCATCTTTCATTCCCCTCCCCCATCCCGCTCCGATGTGTAGTGTAGCAAACCGGTTG
Source organism: Dermacentor albipictus (assembly GCF_038994185.2). Lineage (NCBI taxonomy): Eukaryota > Metazoa > Arthropoda > Arachnida > Ixodida > Ixodidae > Dermacentor > Dermacentor albipictus. The sequence continues at coordinate 96,551,310 of NC_091825.1, read as the reverse complement.
AGCTAAACTGGTTAACCTCCCTGCCTTTCCTTCTCCACTTTTTCCTTCCTTCCTTCAGGCAATAAGACACGAACCAGGGGGAGCAATACGTATAAGTTGATGTCGTAAGCAAACGTGTGCAAAAACCCATCTGCATGTAGTATGAGGCAGTCCCACAGGGAGTGTCGCTACACACGTTTTGTATACCGACGCCTGTCAGGAGTGGATATGCACTTTAGCGTCCCGCTATGTGCGACTCGTTTTGATCTCCCGTTGTATGACAGACGCAGCACGCCCCGGCGTTAATTTGTTAGGTCCAGTAGGATTTTGCCATGCTCGGCGGCAGTCAAGCAGTATGATTTATCAAGTTGCCCATATGGCGACTTTGTCGTATATGCGCCCAAGTAACGTTCACTCCTGAGGCACCATGCGTGACCTATAGACACGAACGCAGTCCCCCTCCGTCCTTCTCCGTTCAGTGACGAACCTCAACAACAAGATTTAGTTCATATATTTGCGGCCACTGCGATATGCGCGACCTCACCGGCCGAGACCCTCAGCATCGCGGCCATGTGTATGATTCGTATTTCTTCAAGAACTTATGGTCGTGTTGGCGTTCGCATATCGTACGCGCGTGTTACCCTGTTTTGCCTATACAACATTTTTGCGCAGTTGTACTCGACATGCCATTTCGCCTTAGCGTCTGAGCAATACAACACCGCGGTGTACCCTCATCCCACCGGCCGCAGATACTGCTCCCGTTATAAAACACCCACATGAAGGGGGAGTGGGGGGAGCTGGGGGGGGGACGAAGGAGGAGAATAAAGTGACGTTCGTTAATTCGTCGTCCCGCTTCGCGGAGTAACTGCCTGCGTGCCACCGCTTTTAATTGCACGATCCGCCTGCACCCGTCGTAGCGGTAAGCCCTGTGCGTACGGCCACCCGGGATCGTATTTATAGCGTAATGGCCCGCGTCACGTGTGCGAAAACGGAAAGCCGGGGAGCAGCGTCCACCGGCAGCTCGAGTAGCCACGTGACCGACCGCGTCGCCGTTTCTGGAGCGCCCACGTGCACGCTTGGCTTCAGCGGGCACAAATCATTGGCGCTAACGTGGCGGGCCTCAAGGCGTTCCTTATTCCATGGCACGCGACTTGTGATGACGGCTACGGGCAAAGGAGCTGATCTGAGCTTGCGCACGACTTGTACGGATTACAAAATTCTGGTTTGCCTCGACTGAGATGCGCAAGAAATAAGACACATATTTGCTTTATTATTTGTCTGTTTATTAGCGTTTCCTTCTTGTGTGCCGTTCTTCGCTTGCAGTGTCGTTCTGTACAGAAATTCTGCGAAAAATTCCAGCACTCATTGACGATGTATATAACGCCGAGCACTTCAGCACGGCCGCTGGATAAAAAAAAAAAAAACTTTTTTATAGCTTTCTTTTTATTCAGCGGCCGTGACTTCAGTATTTGAGTTAATGGCCTGTTTCAGACATGAATAAAGTTTACCGCACAATATAGGACACACAGAACGCGTATTAGAAGTGTATAGAATATCGGTTGAAATCATGCTGTAAAGCAGTCCAAATGAATTTGTTCAAGAAATCTAAGATTGGAGCACGATCAACTGACCTTTCTGTGCCACATGCGTTGTGCTACAGTAAAGCTGCAGGGTCGTATACACAGTGTGACGTGACAACGCCTACTTCAGTCATTCAAATTCTTAGTTGCTCGCCGCTTTGCCCAAAACCATCGAAAAATACCTGTCCTAGTGCCTTGCTCTCTCTTTCTCTCTGTCCCCCCCCTCTGTCAGGTATGAAACTCGTCTTTCGAGAAAAACAACAGCAGGCAGAGTCAGCGCCAAATTCTCTTCGACGTTGTACTCCTGAACTCACACATACACACACACACACACACACACACACACACACACACACACACACACACACACACACACACACACACACACACACACACACACACACACACACACACACACACACACACACACACACATATATATATATATATATATATATATATATATATATATATATACATTGATATCTTTGCTTTGCCTGTAGTGTGTTCTCGACTGAACCTGTAGTCGGGGCGATGAAGCCGTTCTGCATCACACACTCACAGTAAGCAGAACTACATCGGCGCACATATTCACTAGAATTCTCTCAAATGTTTATGTACAAATCCTAACACGAGACAACACAACGAAACATGCACAGTTTGAGACCGCGTATTTAGGCTTAATTTTTTTAAAAGTTTTATTACTCAAGGGTGGTCGCGATCGTATCGCGCTGGACTGAATTAGCATAGAGAAAATTACTTCTCATCGTTTACGGGAATTTTTATGCATCTAGCCCTTTCTCAAAGAAAAAGAAAAGCTTGCTAAGTGAACAGAAACAAGCATTCGTCTGTATCTGCTTCCACCACAACGTACTCGGCACTAGGCAAAATGCTTATTGTTAGTTTGACATCGTTTCTTGCGAAACCTTCTAAAATTACTCCGTCCCCTTACCGTACAACTTTACCAATGTAATCTTCCTTTTTCTCGTTCCTTGAGTCCTTCGAGCTATATTGGACGCTCAAGTAGAAAGGATGGTGCGCGTTTACTTCCATCCAGACTGTCGCAACACTGTCTAGCATTGTTCAGATTGAGTCAAGTCCGCCAGCCGCAGACATGTCAGCAGAAATGCGAGCGTACCGCTTGACAGGTGGTGCACCGTGCACTCGTGAAACCATTCTTTATGGAGGCGTGTTTTCGCACCGCACATTCAGTCAGATTTTTTTTTTATTTTAAACTGCCTTGTAAAGCAATCTTAGCGCAGGCGCGCTAAGATTGCTCTCATTCAACCACTGTATTTTTTATTAGCGAGCATCGTTTCTGCGCTTTAATGACTTTGACAACGATGCACCAGGTAAAAATCTGGTAATGAGGCAACGCCTTCCTTTTTTGAAGACTCTGTGCTCGCTGCTTTGCTGTCAAGAATGCTGTGTCGAGCTCATAACTTGCATGCTGTTCGTTTATTGTTGTGGGACAAGTTCCAGAGTTCCAAAGGATACATGCTATTCTTAGAGTGCACTAACTAGACCCTATAGCTGATGCTCTCAAGATCTATGTGACAGCGGACATTAGGGAGAGTTGGTAGTGAGTGAGTGAGTGAGTGAGTGAGTGAGTGAGTGAGTGAGTGAGTGAGTGAGTGAGTGAGTGAGTGAGTGAGTGAGTGAGTGAGTGAGTGAGTGAGTGAGTGAGTGAGTGAGTGAGTGAGTGAGTGAGTGAGTGAGTGAGTGAGTGAGTAGTGTATGTGTCTGAAAAGCAATCGCACCTCTTTCAGCTATGTACATGACACAACGCTTCGTAAGATTAGGCAGCTTTAGTTGGGCGCCCGCAACAGCTCTGCGTACGCAAGGAACCCTCGAAAGTGGCACTGCGCATGCGCTGTACGCATGAAGCCCGCCCAGCGCCTTGCGCGCGTCCGCAGCTTTCCAGGCGCTGCGGAGGGCTCTGCCCGGCTGCCCAACGTCCGGCTGAGGGCGCTGCCGGACGTTCTCGCGTCTTCTCGCGTGCCCGCGAGAGCGCATGTTTCAAGATTGCTCTAAATGGAAGGAGGCGCCCGAGTTGGCTGCAGCAGTTTCCGAAGTTAGCGTGCGGCGGCGCTGAGCAGCACGCGATTGGCTCACGCGCGGGCCTGTGAGCGATCCACCCCTCAACTTTTGCGTCCGGCCAACCATTGCTCTTTCGTGGGCACCCGCTTCGCTATACAGACACGCTCTCACGCGCTGCACACGTGGGTGATCGTGTACGTGCAACTAAATCTTTCTATTAGGTGCTCATACCATCGAAATGATTGCTCGTATATAGGGCGCATATGGCGCCTTCATAGACTCATCGCGGCATACTCCGCACGCCTGAAATTAGGTCACGTGCATTGACTAACATACACGTACGTCGTACAACGCTAAAGCATGTGTTCTGGTCACTCTGGAGGGACCAAATGTTGAACACTGCGTAGGGCGTACACACACAGCTACACTACACACACCACCGACGGAGGTGGTTCTGTAAACACGTAATGCGCCATTCGGAACTCGTTTGTTCATTGTCAGTTACAGTATATTCGATTGATCGTTCCAGAACATGCTGGAAGTACTAATAATGTCGCGCAGGACGGCTTTGGAGGCAAAATACTAGAAAACCTGCTTCTAGAGACATACGAAGAGCAACTGCACTTTCTACAGATCAGGTCCTTGCGTCCACAGCCCCGCACGTGGACCACCCGGGCAGTGACAAGAACGCGCTTCTCATTCCTAACCCCCGCTATCCGCAGATGCCCCCCCCCCCCCCCCCCACACCACCCGTAGAGGGTGTTCAGTTGCGTGACCTCCGGGCCTCCTAATGTCCCGCATATGGCTCCACGTGGACCTCTCCGCTTCTCCTTTTCTTTGTCCAAGGTCTAGTGTCAATTTCTCATGTTCCTAGCGTAGCTAATCGTCTAAGCTGCTCGGGAAATGTTCGGTGCGTCGCCTCGAGCGACTGCGAAAGCGTGAGGGAACACCACGCCATCTATCGGTGATCCTTTTACCTGTGCAAAAGCGGCTAGTCAAGAAAAGAAAATAACGCAAATCAATTGCAGGATGATCCTCCGGCTTGTTCAAACGCAGACTTGACTACCACCACACCGGGTGGTGTCGTCGTGCGTATCGATTACGCGGCTTTGCTCGCCTACGGCAGAGCACTTTGAGGGAAAATAATGAAGAGTGATGGACTTAATTACATTACTAATGAACCATTTACCGCTGTTACGTAGCTTTCCTCTTAACTGCCTGTTCACCAGCAGTCGCTTCACCTTTGTCACCCTGTAACGTCTAACTGCTATTTATCTTCAGCCGACGTGGGAACATTGACCGCTCTAACGCCATTCGTCGTCGTCTCTCTCTCTCTCTCTCTCTCTTCGCAGTTCAGCATCAGGAGGGAGGGCGCCGGCGTTTAATTAAAAAACGCACCCGTCGCGCATACAGTGTCAGCAAGAAGCGTAATACAGCAATTAGCGCCAGGAAGGGAGCTTCGAATTCCTAGAAAGCGCAATGACGACCGTCGCGGCCGGCGCACCAAATTGCGTCCCATTCGTGGCCAGAGCCAACGCACTCGTTGCACTCAGCCACACGTACTGCGTCATTCGGTCCGGCCTTCCTGGCTCGGTCGAATGTGGACCGCGTGTGGCGTGCTACGTGTAGCGAAAAGACACGCCTGTGCGCACAAAATAGAGACGGGCAGAGCGCGGTGGCACAGAGCACGATTGAACCCTGTAATACGAAGCTGTGTAAGTTAATTACAGGGCTCCTAATTAACGCTACTTCCGCTTGTTTTTTCTCAACTGAACGATCAGGTTCGTGAGAGAGATGCACAAGTTTTAATGCTATGCTGGAGATGTTATCCTGGCTGGTCGTCCGGCATGCTATTCCAGGTGCTGGGTGGTAATACGGTGTACACCGTGATCACATAAAGACAAACAACACAGAGAGTCAGGGACAAACATATACTCAATAGAGATATTCACGAAGTTTCTTTCAAGGCAGCGAGGGTGCTTACCACACGAACGCTTGGCATACATTTTCGTATTCCACCCTCGTGAAATTTTGTACCTCGTCCCACTTACAATACAGATGCAATTCCAATTAAAATTATTGATATCTAAATTTCGCCTTTTCTATTTATTCGTAGATTTCAAATTGTCTTCAGAAGCTTGTTGCCTTCAGTCAGCGTGGTAAATACAGAAACGTGTGTTTTACCTTCGAACTAGATTTACACCGCATTCGAAAGCCATGCAACGTTGCTGCTCTGACTTGATTTGTAAAACAAGAGTAACCTTATGATCAAATTCGCAGTTGGGACAATTAAGCGGCCACTACTTCGTGACCTTCATGAAGCATAAAATATGGCTCGTATATACGCGAGCTGTACAACCATTTCCTCGCTTATCGGCAATGACCACAATTTAGTTGCGTAATGCGCCCCGCCCCACCTATAGCAGACAGAACGCCTAATGGCCTCGTTCGTGGATTTCTTTATAAAAGCTCCAAATGAAGTTTTCAACCAAGGTTGTAGCAACCTGAAGTAGAGTGACGTTTTATTCTTGGTTCTCAATTACTCTTCCCTCATCTCAGCGATGTTATATTATCGTCTATCACTCTTCTTGCTTTTGGCTGTGCTTTTCGTACCCAGATTGCGCCTTACACTGAATGAGTCATCGAAGAGCCGTTTCTTAATTACCGATTTTTTCTGTCTCCGCAATGAAGCGCCTCTAATGAAACTATATTTCAGCGGCGCAAGCCCCTTTTCACGTCACCACACGAAATATGGACGTTGCTTTCTTCTTTTTCTTTTTTTTTCTCAGAGACAACAGCATCAAGGCCTATCGGGCGTCTTATACACATTCCACCACTGCTAGCCAGCGTCTGAACTCAGGCTATTACGCAGCCAGCCAACGACTCAATAAGCTATACAGACCTCGTGTTCAAACGCCTTCCTATATATACGCGCATAGCGTATAGAAGGCTGGTACAGCAAAAAAAAGCACATTTTTTCGCAGCATCGGAATGTTGATTGCCTTCTCGTCGGCAACGTGTTTATCCACCTGGTCCCGACCTCGTTCGAAATTAGCGCTAAGGCTGAGAACAGGCACGTCCTGCCGTATACACGAAAGAATGCGCGACCTCAGTCGTAAAAAAGTAACTTCGCAGACGCCTGCGTTGCCCTTCGAGATGTTCCTCGTAAGGACGCAGTTTGTTCCGCGGGCCGATCTATTACTGGCGTCCCGCCCTCAACTGCAGGTACACGGGTACACGCTCGGGTTTACGTCTAGTGGGCGCGATCGAGCGGCCTCTGGTGCGGCCAATCTATCGTAAGGCGCCGTCGTTTGAGCGACGCCTATAACACGAATCCATGCCTCGTAAAGCTCCGGCGAGGCAGTAAGCTCCCGCTCGTCGCTTGTGCGTCTATAGCAGCCCTTTTAGTGGAAGCCATAATTTTACAACCTTCCTGGCCTTCGTTATCTTCACGGGATGTTGAAGCTGAGTTATGCGCAGCCTACAGCGGTTCTTGGACAGAGCAGACCTTTCCGACTGAATGTATTTGCTTGGAATTTGTAGATGCTATCCTTTTGTCGGTCTTTAATGGTGGTAATAATGCGACGTTTACGGTTTTTTAATTTTTTCATTCAACTTTCAGCAACGAGAGCACTTGGTGTCGCTCGTTCGCAAAAATAAACGAGAACGAGAGAAAAGAGAACATGATAAAAATGGGGTAAGTAGGAAGCTAATTGTTTTAATAAAGAAACTGCCGAGCAATTAATAAATTATAAGCCTGAGAATTAGATAGTAAAAATATAGCTTCAATGCATATACCAGTACGAAAATGAAGTAAACGCAAAATGCGGCAGAGATTCTTGCTTCCACTGTCGGCTTTGTGAGGTACTACTCTACTAAATGTTTGTGCACGTATCCGTATGCTCATCTGTCTCTTCGACACCAACGCCAAACGTTCTTTCCCTCCTCCTCCTTTCTTTATTTCCTGAGAACTAGGTACAGTGGGTATCACACTGCCCTTTTAGCACTTAAATATAGAAAAGCTTTTTTTTTTCTTTTCTTTTTCTTACCTGCTGTTGTCATTGGTGCTGCACACTATATTCTGACATCATGCCTTCATACGACGAAGAAAGATGGTCTCTCTCGTCTGCCACGGGAAACCGTCGCCTCTTCTTTCGATAAGTTTGATTACAAGATAACTTAGCGTCTGCCCAGAACAACGGCACCACTTATGGGCACAGAGAGATCCCTCGACCACTCAATCGATGCAACACCCTGCTTCGCGTCGGTGGCGTAGATTCGCCGTTTCCCGCACACCAGCGTGGGCGGAAGGTTAACGACTTCCCACACCTTTTCCTCCTCCCCCTCGAAGCAGTGCCACAACATTACGCTCGCCCTAACGAGAGTAACTTCCGCGCAAAACCACACAAAAAAGGGTTAGTCCTCGAGTATAGTTACGCTGCGCCGAAGATTCCCCAATATCCCCGTCTATACGACCCGGCTTTTGACTGCTTGCTCCTACCGGGCTTCCCAAAGTCTGCTGCCCACGCCTTTTTCGCGCCCACGTCGATGTCTGGCGCCACTCCACACACCCAAAGAAACGCCAGGCGATACAGGAGATAAAGTTTCTCTCACGCCCACGCCAAAGCCAAGCCTCTTCCCGGAGCTCTCCCTGTACAGAGGCTTCGGGGGAGCTCCTTGGCCCGTGTTCTGCAGGACGTCGAAGGTGCTTCTTGTGTAACTGTCTACGTTTTCCCCGTGCGGGCACCACCTTCTCGAGTTCCCCGTACACCCCCCCCCCCCCCCCCGTCCCTTCTTTTTTTTCTCTCGCTAAAACGGTTCAGCGCTGTACCAATCGGACGAGAGTGGGTGTCACCTTGGCGTAGGGTTAACAGTGGGAGTAAGTGCCGAGGTTGAAAAGCACTTGCTTCCTAGTATTCCATTTCAATTCCCTGTGGGATAAGAAGCCATGAGTGACGAAAATGTCTAAACTGAGATAAAACAAATCAACTCACTAAAGGAAAAGAGAGAAAAAGAGCATTAAGAGACATTGCATGCCATACAATCAGGAAACGAATGCCAAAGCTTTGTTCCCCTTAAGAATGCATGTTTGTGGCGATGACATAGAACATACTTGAATCGCTATTTCAGCGCCGCGTCGGTACGTACATTTCGCGCTAAAGGCTGTAGGGAAAGTTGAATCGTACGCCAAATGGTTGCCACTTCTATGTCTCTGTCTATGTGCCTCTGTCGTTGTTCTATCCGTATGATTATTGGTTGTTAGTTATCTATGCGTATGGTTATGCGCATGGTTATGCGCATGGTTATGCGTATGGTTATGCGTACGCTAATTTTGTATATACATGGGACAGGACGGCTAGGACATTAGAGAAATCATAGAGGGTCGTTTCTAATGAAGGAAAATACTAAGTTTCTTCAAGAAAGAAGAAAAAATGGGATAATGATGAAAAAGAACACCAGCGATATCTCGCTTGCGACAACAATGACGATCGCGATGACGCTATGATGACAACGACGGCACGACGACTCGCTCTCCCCGTGGATTGAATCATCGCTGGGGACGACGAGTGTTTTCTGTCGTGGCGGCATTCTCTGTGACGTAACAATTATGATGGTAATCCTCACAATGACTGCCGACGGGTGCCACGTAAGCTGGAATAAGTATTCTTAGCCGTTATAGAGCAACCGAAGGGCACCTCAAGCAATGAGATGAAGTATATTAAAATGTGACTATAAAACATAACACTGAATTGGTTCACACCGGTAAAAGTGTTCTCTCAAAGGCGTATTATTATTCACTTTAGGAACAGTTTGCATCCACTGGAGCGCATCTTTGCCAGAGAGCGATGATCATCATCCGTCTTCCTTGCAGTTCCCTTTCTTGAAAAGTCTGCGCTCGCTACTTTCCTGTCCAGAAACGCCATGTCACACTGATAACACGCATGTCATTCATGACCTGGAAGCACAGGGCGCGCAGCGTTAGAGGAAGGAAGCGCAACCAATAGACACCGATTATAGTCGTGGGACAATGTTATGCCCCAAAGGGCATAAACTGATTTTAGATACATTATTTGTAGGAAAATGTTTAATTGTCTACCCCGTAAAAGAAAGGTCGGTGGCGGATGCCCGTCGTCTACATTGGACGTGCCGTGAGAGAAAGACAATTCGCGAAAGTGTGTGTAGAGCTACGAAATTGAACACTGACCTACCTGAAGGCCATGAACGACGGATTCTACAAGCCACTGCTGCGGTACCTGAATGATACGGGCCGGCATGCTTATATTTCATACCGAAGTTATGCCGCGTGGCAACACAAACGGATATTAATAAAAAAGACGCCCTTCATCTCTTTCGTCTATAAATTCACGCCAACTCTCAGTGCCAGTAGATCGTATGACAGCACGAATTTCAAGGTTTCTTGTTGTCCTTTGGTCGCGTATTGGTGCAGGAAAAGTCAACAGAACTTGGTGGTTTCATTCCGAAATGTAGAAGTCGTTTACTGATAAACTAGTTTATTGATAAATCCGCAGCGTCATGGAGAGCTGGTGAGGTAACTCCAAGCTGACGTCACCACCTGCCCTTCTCTTTTCTTTCTTGGCTCACGAGGCCTCCTCTCACGGTAACACTGGCGTGTTTTGCTTCCGCTGGAGCGTAATTTACCAACACCGCTTGACGCAATGTTTCTCATGAGTGTCCGTTTAGTGTCTATGTCGCCGACCAATAACGTGCTTTTCATGCAAAAAAAGAAATAACGTTGCGAATTCGTCTCACGACTAGCTCACGACTCTTCCACGGATTCCAGGACCGTGCACCGTTTTAGCGCGGCGGAGTGTTTGCGGCAACGCGCGGTCGTTATACGTGGGCGGGCGCCATCCATGAAGCTCTCGCGTTCTTTTGGTTCCTCCCTAATGCGGGATTCCCTTCTTTCCTTTCTTTTTGGGGATCTTTTCTTCCCTTTCCCGCGCATCACTCGCCTCGTCCCAAGTGCTGGCGGGCCGCAGCCGGGATTGTCTCGGTCGATTGGGCCACGGCTGGCGCTGGGAAGTCGGCTTTCTCGTTAGCTGCCGACTGCTCAGGGGGAACGGTACGAGAGCACGTCCGGAGCAGGCTGCTAGGCTGTATTGTGAGCCCAACCTCCTTTCGGCTTTTGGATAAGATCTCTCTCTAACGCATGGTATACCTCTGATGCAAATAACCCTTGTAGAATACTTAACAATCCATTTTGCAGTTGCTAGTAAGCCTCATTTTAGTTTCACGGGCAGGAAATCGCTAAAGGAAAGTATATAAATGAAGGTTTGCACAATGTGAACTTTCACAAACTTGCGAAAACAATTTTTTTTTGTATTATCAGTAACTTGTCACAAAGTACTTACAGCGTGTAGGGGTTCAAACTTCGTTTTATTTCATTTTTTTTCAGTCTCGCGGTTAAACGTGACAATCCGTCATCCCCCATCTATTTCTATTCCATTTCTTCAATGTTAGTCAGAATTCTTATTTGATAACTGATTAGTCCGAGTGGCTTAGCTTTAAAAGATGAAAAATCAAGTAGCACGGAGTACACGCTTTCAACCTCTCCGCTTTATTTCTCAGCTAAACCTATTTAGCAAGGTTTATATCGCGAAGACGAGAGAATAAAGAACGCGGTACAATTACGATGGCATGACAGCGGAGGAATGACCACAACGGAATGAAGGCGATGAAGTGACAAGCGAAAGATAATGAAGACATGCCTGGGTTGGAGTTCACGTCCGCGCTTACTTAATGTCCAGTGTCCAGGCAGAATGTAATGCACGCTTTAAACCTCTCATGACGGTGTCGAAAAAAACAAAAAAAATTACGATTTTTTGCTTTTATATACAATGTAGCGCACTTTTTTTTTATGGATGACCTTATGGATGAAGGCCATACGCGTTACGCTTTCTCATGACGACGCCTCTTCTTGCTTTCAGGACCTTTAGAATAACCGAGTCAATCTCCCAAACAAGTGCTTCGATACTGTTCATCACTCTATGGAATATGCAACAGATCGCGACAGGTTTTAGAGGCTATTGAGAAGCAAGACAGCTTTCTATGCGGTCATTTCGAGCCTAGCCACAGCGACTTCTTTTTTTTTTTTGCCCTTGATGTTCTTGATTGATGGGTTTTTGTGCCGCGGCGCCTGTTTACACTCAAGTAGTGAGAAAAGGAAAGCAGGCAGCACACGCAAGAGGCATTCTCCAGCCAACTTCGAGAACAGTCTACTTCGGCGCTCGCCAAGGCGCAACTCAATTATTTACGAAGGCTCGCCGTCTTCACCCTCAGTTGCAGGTTTCCAAAGCAATGCCCCCATTGTCTAGGAAGAAGCGGGTTGTCGGCTAACGCTGATGTAATCTGTGCTGCATCATTCAAGGCCCACGCTTGTTGTCGCAGCCTTAACGTCGTTGAAACAAACTATATATAAAAGAATGGATTCTGTGTAGTTCATGCATTCATAGCAATTTTACATACCTTATTTATTTTTAAACAAGAACGCGAGTAGCTTGTAGGTATTTGTAGGTTCTCGGCGAAGACGCACTGGGTTAAACAGCAGACTATTTTTTACTCCACTGAAATCCTCGGATATCACGCGGAGGACGAGGCTTTCGAGGTGAGATAAGATGAATGCAATATTTAGTGGCTTGCTCTTTGACACGAAGATTTGTAAAGGATGTGGCATATCTGTCTGGGTAATTGATTTTCAAATTGACGCTAAACAAGAACAGCGCTGCTCGCAGACACTCAAGAAACCGTCGCTAAATCAGATTCCCCGCAGTACGTGGGATTCGCTTTCAATGTTTGGCTTTCATTAAACTTCTGCTGCTACATTTTCCTGGCCGAAAAACTTCAGTGCCGCAACAGTTACAAGCTACGACTAGAAGCGAGATAACATTAAATGCCTACAAAAAAGCGAGGCTGCGTAAAGCCCCCTATATATGCAGTCGTAGTCAACTGAAATATTAAGTAGGGCTCTACGACCCCCAAAATTTTGAACGAACCGACTCTCGTGATTTTCGCATCTCTCATTTTTTTCAAGTTGCTGCCAAATGCTGGCGGAACCATAGGAAAGGGGACAGAGGTAGCGCTTTCTGCGGTATATTACGGCATTCTGCTTCAACATCGCATTCTTGGAGAAACTTTGAAGTTGTAATAAGACTGCCGCCAATATATGCCGCAGCAGGTTGGATTACAGGATGCCTTTGACTCGCTATTCGTGTTTCGTGCTCGCCGTATAGTGACACTTCCGTTTCCAAGCGCTGGTTTCACTCGGGACATATTAAAGGCTCGCAATTTCCAGGTCCTCGACCCCAGTCGCGCTCGCCGTACGCTTCAAACGCCTTCCATGGCTTGGGGCTGTCGCTTAGGGAAGCAACTCATCGTAGGAATGCAATAATCGTGCTCGAAGCACTAAGACGCCATATTGACGCGCCTATACAGGTAGACCAGCTTCGTGTTACAAAGTGTAGTCGCACATCAGCACGAGCCTAATGAAGTTATAACGACAACGCGACGTCGAAGCTCAGTTTCAGAAAAGTCTAAGATAGTAAAATAAAGCGTTATTTAGAAACAAAAGTCTAGGAAATAGGGCCACAGAAAAGCCTGCATGCTACCACACATCACTGGTAATAAGCCATTGTTGCCAGCCTGCTCCTTGCTTTCCCTTTCCTGTTAATTGTGTATATGTGTTCAAAAGAAATAATAATAATAATAACAACAACAACAACAACAACAACAACAACAACAACAACAACAATAATAATAATAATAATAATAATAATAATAATAATAATAAGTGGTAATGAGTCCCGGTGGGGAAAAGAAAGATACATCGGAAAAAATGGAAGAAAAAACGCATTATGACATAAAATGAAAGTAAGAACATGAAAAAAAAGATAAATCAGGCTCATACCATTTCAGCACATAGCAAATGTGCTTAGTACTTCAAGCTCATAAAAAAAAAGTGAATTATCGCATCATAGCGAACAGAAGCGAACACACTACGCTTTGTAGGCCCTTATGCTATAACGTAACACTTATTTGCACAGGTGGTCTTCGCGTGCCTCCCAGTGCCTAACTTCAAGGAAGCCATGGAGCTTAATTTTGAACACCCGCTATATATTCAAACTAGCGAAGCTCATTTCGCTCATAGTATTCAAACACAATTTTCATTTCACTTGAGATGGACAAATTCAGTTGAAATCAAGAAACACGTAAATGTTTCTGTTTATCATAAGCAGCAAAATATAATTTTAACTAATCTCTATAGTTGCCGTTCAAAGAAATTTGCTGTATTAAAGTTGGAATTTTCTTATTTCTTTTTTTCTCACGCCTATTCTTTACAATACAGCGAAATACGACAGCGCTCTTGGCAGCAGAAGTACCGGACAACCACACTTAGTAGACCGCGATATGAATCTGAGAGGATAGATTGTTAGCAAAATCGAAATGACTCATTTCAGCAGCAAGCTTAGACGAAATGCGCCAAAAACTAAATATCACTGACAAGGAAATATCGATGTAATGACAACGACGCACTCAGTGACAGCGCACTTAATAGCTGTCACACACAGCCTCGCGCTGCTGTCTAATGTGCCACAATGTCGAGCAAATGTGAATGGGCCAACTTCATTTTACTGCGTCGCAGCATTGGGTTCTACTTATGCTGGTTTGTCTGTTAAGAGCTGCTTCGAATTGCTTCTACCTCGAACGTCAATCTTGCTAGTACTCGAAAATGAAAAATATGTATTTTCTGGTTTCGCACT